>NW_024871157.1:255000-920000 GCF_019054845.1 Dipodomys spectabilis | reverse complement strand
AAGATATGAGGATCATGGTTTGAAGCCAGCCCGGGCAGAAAAGTCTCCATGGCACTCTTTTTTTTTTTTTCATCGGTCATGAGGCTTGAACTCTGGGGCTGGGCACTGTCCATGAGCTCTTCAGCTCAAGGCTAGTGCTCTACCACTTGAGCCACAGCACCACTTCCGGTTTTCTGGTGGTTAACTGGAGATAAGAGTCTCATAGACTTTTCTGCCTGGGCTAGCGTTGAACTGCAATCCTCAGATTTCTGCTTCCTTGGTAGCTAGGATTACAGGAGTGAGCCACTGGCACCTCTTATCTCCAATTAACCACTCAAAAACTGGAAATGGCACTGTGGCTCAAGAGGTAGAGCACTAGCCTTGAGCACAAAGAAGTTCAGCAACAGTGTCCAGGCCCTGAGTTCAAGCCCCAGGTAAAATACACACACACACACACACACACACACACACACACACACGGAAATAATACTTGGAGGTCCTTTGCTTATCCTTTTTGATTGCTCCCCCTCAATCTCAATCTCCCTTTCGGTCTATGTGACCTTGCACAGATCCATCCCTCCTTCACAGTTTATCTTCTGTGTCATCTGCAACAGGGACACAACTTAAGATTCTCACAATGATTATTAACTATGTTGCCTCTAATTTATAAACAGTCTTAAACTTCTCAAGTAAAGCCTGGTGAAAGCAACTCCTCAGTAGTTAATTCATTAAGCAGGGTTTATGGTGAGCCTGGAGTGGCACTGCCTTCCAGACATCACTGCCAGAGATGCTGGCCCCACAGTCCCTGGCTCAGAGTTAATGCACAGGAAAGTTAATTAGACGAATGAAGGCAAGTGTGGCTGTGTATTCCAGACTGACTTCCTGCTCTCACTCAGCTGCCCATGTGTCTCCTGCTGTATTTCCTGGAATACTGAGAGAGAAAGAGGCCAAGGGGGCAATGTACTTTCCCTCCCATCATCTGCCAGGAGTCAACCAGCACTCAAAAGGCCAGCTTACTTAGAACCATGACCAGGGGCCCTCTGACAGGTGGAAGTCACGGATGAGTCCCTTGGGCAGGTGAAGGCAGGAAGTTAGGACCACCAGCTCTTGTACCAGTGACGGATGAGGCTGCTGCTCCTTAGTCAGGCCCTTGAATGCTCACAGAGCCACCTTCCCTGGCCACCTCTCGCTGCATCACCCTGCAAGCCCGCCAGGAGGGCCATCACTACCCCAGTGGATGAATACAGAAGCCACGGCCTTGAAAGGCCACTCACCTGGGAATGGGACACTCTGGCTTCCGGTCCTAAGTGCCTTAGCCCAGTCGCCTTCTATTGTTCCTCATCCAGAGACAAAGCAAAGCCTGAAACCAGCCCGAAACACTTAAACCTTTATTTGACGACCAGAGAAATAAAAGTGTGATCGATGCATACAATGGACTATCATTCACCTCCAAGAAAGAAGGAATTCTGGCACGCACAACACTGCGGGTAACCCTTGAAGACACCGAGCCAAGTAAAAGAAGCCTGACCCAAAACACACCATGCAGTTCCAACGACTTGAGGTTTCTAGAGAAGGAACGAAAGGCCAATGGGGACCAGTGGCTCAAGTCTGTAATCCTCGCTCCTTAGAGGCTGAGACCTGGAGATCATAGTTTGAAGCTAGCCCAATGAGAAAAGTCAATGAGATTCCATCTCCAATTAACCAGGAAAACGCCAGACTGGAAATGTGGCTCAAGTGGCAAGTAACAACCCGTGACTGAAAAAGCTAAGCAAGTGCACGAGGTCCTGAGTTCAAGCCTCATATTAACCAGGGACTCTGAGCACATCAAAAGGAATAAGTTGGCGTGTCCTAGTGGGCTCCACTGTGTGGAACACTAGGGCCCCCGCAGCTAAACCAAGAGGACAACAATGCAGATGTGACTTCAAGGGGTCTACCACATAGACTCCATTGCCGGGCTTTCTGGGCAAACAGATCCAAAATCTCTTGCTGAGTCTCAGACTCAGGCCCCAGCTGATTTTCTTAGCTGGGCAGCCACAGACCTTTGCGCTCTTTCCACTACCAAGCCCAGGAATAATAAGCTGTGTGCCCACGGGGAGGACCAGGCCAGGTCTGCCTCTTACTCCTGCCCTGGCTGGCTTCCCGTCGCCCCTTCACAAGACTAGCTCAGGGAAGAGGACAAAAAAACTGCAGGCAGAGTGGCAAAATGGAGACAGCAGGCCCTGGCTTCAGGGTTGCCTAGCTTGTCCCAAGACAAGCCCCAGCCCATTCTGACCTGCTGTGTTTTTAAAAATCCTCTACTTTTCCCCACCACCACCAACAACAAAAAAAGGCCATACACAGATTGCTTGGCCAGCTGTGATCTGCCCATCAGGTAAAGTACTTTCTGGGACCTCTAGGACCACATTCAGAGCGGGCCCACACCTGGCCTCTGACCTTCAATCTCCAGTTCATAGCCAGAGAACACACAGCAGGATCAGAATTTGGCCTCAAAATTCCATAAATAGATGGGATCCCAGGCATGTGATCCTGTCTCAGGGAATCTGTTTTCAGTTGACAGAGCCCTTTGGCCTCTTTTTGGAAAGCCAAGTCTAAAGAACCAACAGCAAAGGGGTTCTGGGAAAAAAGAAAAGCAATAACCCACACAAACTCAAATTAAATTTCTTCGTACTGTTTAGAAGCAGCCGGATCAAGAACTATTGATGAATTTTAAAACCAGCATAACCCTCCAACGTGGGCTGTTTAACATGACTAAACACAAATGAGCACGGGAGGAAGCTAGGGACTCTCTAGGCCCAGTCTGGGCCAGCGGTTAACTTCCTGTGTGGCTGGACCAGAGTCATGACCTCTTGGAACTTCAGTTTCCTCCGCTGTACAAGTGTAGCGGCATCTGTGGGTCTGACGCAGTGAGCGGCAGAAGCACTCTACGCCTTGGGATGGCGCATGAAGGTGGGTGTGTGGCAATGGGCCCCTGCCTCTGCTCCTCTGCCCCGCCCTCCATGGGCACCAAGCGGTGAATAGGCTCCAAGCTTCTGTGCCAGGCATGGGTGACCCCCAAGACAAGCCACAGTCTTTCACAACCTGGCAGCAATGGTGAGGGGCCCAGGTCCTTGTAGTTTGTAGGTTCCCAGGACAGGGAAAAGCAGCTTTCTAGTACAGTACAAAAGGTCACAATCCAGGGTCCGTCCATCTGCCTGGGACGGGTGGGGTACAGTCAGCCTGAACCCTCCGGACCCGCCAGACCACCAGGGCAACCTTGAGTGAACCAGACGTCCTGGAGTTTACGAGCCAGCCTGCAGTTCAGTAGCCACATCCTTGAGAGTTAACCCGTTCCCCTACCAACACCCCACGCCCAGCCCTGAGATCGTAGGGTTTCAGGGAAATGGAAAGTCATTGCTCTTGATGGAAAGGTCAAACTCTTGGACTCGGGTTTTTTCCAGAGCTCTGTCAGGCTCTCTTTGTTTGGTTCTAGCTTCCTTCCCTCTCCCCGGCCCTGACTGGGAAGTGGCAGGGGGGCAGGGCGAACTGAGTGAAAAGAAAAAGGAGTGAGTACTAAATGAGCACTACAAACCTTGGGGCCAAGGCATGCGAGACAAATTGCACTGTCAGCAGCCGCCACCGCGAACTCGCGATGCTTCCGTGAGTCACCCAAGGCTGTCACCGACATCAAACTAGCGTTCTGTCACAGAGCAGGGCAAGAGCTCGGCCGCGTGCTAACGGCACGAACCTGTGCCACTCATCCCCTGCTACCTCCAGCAGCAAATGCACAGGCTACATCGTGTCCCAGGATAAATCACCGAGCTCCTTTCCTTTCCGGCTTAATACAAATCGTGCTCTGAACCAATTAAAGAAGCCACTCCAGGACTCTGCTTCACTCGGCAGGCAAATGCCAGGCGTGGGGAAGAACGAAGTCTCAGGGGTGGCATGGCCCAGTGGTGCCCAGCCGGGGAGCGTGCTTTCAGAACGCCGAGGCTTTTGTTATTACCGAGATTTTAGTGTTGGGTTCGCAAACACATCCAATTTCTTTGGACTGGTAGTTACTGCCTGCCTCGGGGAGGGCTGCCGGCCTCCCTCCTCGCAGATGGTCCAACCACAATAAACGTTTGGCCTGTCAGATGCACAACGCTGACGAGCTAATTGAAATATGCTACAAGCAGCAGACCTCAAATAAATGTGAAATCACCGTTTCCTTACTCGAGCGCCCTTGGAACCGCGGCCGGCCGCGTCTGGCTCGCACGCTGCCCCACCCTGCCCGCCCGCACAGCCGCATGCTCTCACGGGAGGCTTTCAAAGGACTTAATGCCTTTTTTTTTTTTCAGTGTGATTACCCAAGTGGGGGAAAATCTAATTGCAAAAAATGTTTGGTTTCACTCCCTTTTAGGAAAAAAAAATGCAAGTGAAAAGTCAACTCTTACAAAGTGCCAAGGAAAGCAATTAATGGGCAGTCGGCAGAGCGAGGAGCCGCCCTCACCCCGGGAGCATCAGGCAGGAGGACCTGGAAGCCAGGTCCCTTGTTCCCCCATGCAGAAAGCAGGAGTGGCACCTCAGGGAGCCCATGCCCTGCCGCTCCAGACGATCGCGGGGTCCCAGGAGGCCGAGGCTGTTGGGTAGACCTGGCCAGGGGAGATACAGAAAGAGACAAGTCCCTCCCCAGGAGCCACAGCTCACAGGAGCTAGGAGCTCCGGAGAGGAGCACGGCGGCACCTGCTTACAGGACACACGGAGGCACATTTAGGGGAAGGTCCTTGGGCGACAGCGAAGTGATTTACACAGTCAAGACCTCAGGATTGGAGGTGTGGGGTCCTGGGGACTGTGGCCTGAAACCAGGCCAGGCCTTTGTGTGAACGCCTGTCCTTAGCTCCTCTTAGCAAGGTCCAGCTCCTTTGTGCACTGCCACCCTTTGGACGCGAGCATGGGGCCCCTCCTCTCCTGCAGGAAGCGGAGAGAGCACCGTGTATGTAGCGGCCGGAGCTAGCACGTACAATAACAAGCAAGCGCAAAGAATCTACCACACCCTGGACCTGGACCAACCTGGGCCTCAGCCTCATCCCTAGCACTGACTGCATGGCAGAGAGATGCCTTGACTGGGCCAAATACTTGTGACGTCCAACATGGCGGGCTACATTGCTGATGAATTCAAGCTCAGCTACTTGTGAAGGTTTATCAGTAACCCCCAATTCAATCTTCCAACACTTTCCCGGTCATGTTCAAACTTGTACAGAGCAGCAAAAAAAACACAAGTTGCCTCCCAACTGAGATAAAGCAAGACACTCCGCCTGCCACTCCAGCATTCCCACTGTAAGCAGGTGTCTTCTGTTGGCTGTTTAGTGCCATGTCTCTCACATGTCTGTGCTTTCTGTTGATTTTTTTTTGTTTAACACATCCCCAAGCCTAGTATGGAAATGCTGTCCAGTGGCCCCAAGTACAGGAGGTTATGACATGCAGGGAAAGTATGTGTGAAGTATGTGTGACACAAGCTACCATGGCACTGTTAGCCACGAGTGCTACGTGAATGAATCCACCATATGCAATAGGAAAGGCAGTACTGATTGTGTGTGACGTTAGGGGACAGGACTACCTTGCACAGAAGACCGTATGGACAGGTGATGTGTGTGTGGTGCATTTCCCTCGCCGGAGTGCTCAGCTCTGCAGCACCATCTGCTCCTATGGCTACAAGCTGCCACACCCAAGTCCAACAAGAAGTCCTGGCTATCAGCGTCTACGAGTTCAGAATCAATCTCTGGTCTCCCTTGTTGTTTCCATAAGGTTCTACCCATCCCCATCCTTGGTGTCTCTGCTCTCCCTCGATTGTTAACGTCTGATCTCCACGAGCGGGAGGGAGGACTGCATGCAGGGAGAGCACACGCAGTCAGGAAACTGGCTTCAGCAAGGAGAGGATGTGACAGCGACTCTGCCATGCTCTTTCTCAAGATAGTAGTTTAGGTTTGGTTCTTATTGAGGCAGAACCTTACTATGTAACCTAGGCTGGCCTAGAACTCCCTATCCTTGAGCCTCTGCCTCCCAAATGGGATTACACGCGTGTGCCACCACACCTGGGGTTGATCCTTCCTGCTGGTTAACTTCCATTTTGTCCTCTGGCAAGGGCAGCTGTGAGTATGAGTAACAGAAGCAAATGCCAGCCTGCTCCTCCTAACAGCACTCTTTCTGTCTTTGGCCACAAAGGTTTGGCACAATGCAGTCAAGATGTTTGCTGGGCTGGGCCTGAGGAACATACTACAGGAAAAAGGAGCCATGTAAGAACTGCTGGCTTAGGCTGGGCGCCAGTGGCTCATGCTTATAATCCTAGCTACTCAGGAGGCTGAGATCTGAGGATCGTGGCTCAAAGCCAGCCCGAGCAGGAAAGTCCGTGAGACTCTTATCTCCAATAAACCACTAGAAAACCTGGGGCCAGAGATTTTAGGTTCTAAGTTCCACATACCCTGACAGGCATTGTGGCTGATCCAAACTGTTCCTATTCTTAAAATCCCACTCTTCCAGAAAGTCAAGTCCTGACTACTCTACCCAGAAAGGGTGTCTGCTTCTGAACTCTGCCTTGGAGTACCAATTATATATCACACACACACACACACACACACACACACACACACACACACACACACACTCACTCACACCCCTCCCTCTGGGTTACCTGAAGACTTGCTTCTAAGCACACTGCAATTTGGCATAAGCGTTAGGAGAAATGTTACTTTTGTATTCAACTCACTTATCTGTTTTCTGGAAACCTTTTGTGATTACTTATAGAATATATGGATAAGGCTGGCAGGTGGCTCACACCTATAATCCTAGCTACACAAGGGGCTAGGCTACCCCGGAGGACAAATTTGCCTGATTCCTATTTCAAAATAACAGCAGAAAAACAGGTCTCAAGCAGCCCCAGGTTCAAACTCCCTCTCCCACAAAAAAAAAAAAATAGTTAAGTGACTCACTCCAAAGGCTGAGGCAGAAGAACCATGAGTTCAAGGCCAGCCCTGACTACATAGCTGTTTCCCAAAAACAAACAAACCAGACATCGGTGGCTCATACCTGTGATCTTAGCTACTCAGGAGGCTGAGATCTGAGAATCATAGTTCAAAGCCAGCCCAGACAGCCAAGTCTGTGAGACACTTATCTCCAATTAACCAAAAAGTGGAAGTGGAGCTGTGGTTCAAATGATAGAGCACTAGCCTTGAACACAAAAGCTGGGGACAGTGCTTGAGTTCAAGCCCTGGAATTGGAACAACAACAAAAAGCAAACAAAATAAAATGTGGTAGATAGATTTACATGAGACTATACACACAGAGAGTCAGACTAAGTAAAGTAGAAAAAAATAAGGTGACCGTGAAGGGCATGGATGAATATCACACTGCACGCTAAGCACCCAGGAAGTCAAGGGGAAGAGGAAAACAGCAACTAGAAAGACAGTGTGCTGTGGAACAAGCTGGGCAGAAATAGGTACAAATCAAATCCATTGACCTCACTGTATCTCAATTTGGGGAAAACAGGAGACGAATAGCACGTGCCCTACAGGAGCGCAGGAGGCACCCTGGGTGGTACACAGCAGATAACACATGTTTTTCTTCCCCACTTTCCTTTTCATTATCCAATGAGAAAGAAACTAGTTTCCCAGGGAAGGCAAAGTTTGCCTGGCCCTAAATTCTAAAGGAAATTATTATTTTTTACATGAAACACTGTAAGAAGCCTTTAACAAAGGGGACAACACTTCAGATTATGGTTTTAGAGCAAACTAGATGAGATCTGCTATGGCTCTATTTAATAATGTCCTCAAATACCCAGGAAAGCTTCATATACATCCAAATGACCTATAGAGGAGCTGGGAATCCCCCCAGCTGTTTCAGTGTCTGGAGATCAGGTTCTGTTAAGCAGGGTTCAGGGTGGCACAAGGATTGAGCTGAGCAAAGCTGAGAGGCGGCATGCAGACACCAATGGCTGCCTCCAGACCAACAGCAGCCTCCCTGATGGTGGCAAGAGGCGGCAAGGCCCGTCCCCGGCCTCCCGTGCCAGAGCGCCCAGCTTCTTTTTCCAAAACAGCAAGGCCTGGGATCTTGAAGCAGCAGACGTTTCCTCAGCTAATCTCTACAAATAACTGCACATCCTCCATGACTGATTCTTCTAGAAGACCAAGCTTGAAAGCTGTAGCCGGAAGGGCTGGTTAAAAGAACATCTGCCGGGTGTTAAAATAGTAAGACAATGTGAGGACAGAATGTGTCCCTAGGGACTGTGGCCTGAGACTCTCTGAGGCTCTGAGACTCTCATCCAGGCCAACCTCTCACTATCCCATCAACATTCTCCAAGTGCCTACTGTGGACCAGGCACCGGGGATGGAGAAACAGGATGCAGCACCAACTGTCTGGGGGCTGGTCTGCTGGGCTCCAGCTGTCAATTCAGGGTGGCAAGTCAAGTTAGGAGGGGTGCAGGGGTAGAGGAACTGACCTCCTGGAAAGGCCGCAAGAGAGCCAAGCTGAGTCCCCGTCAGGGACAAAGGCATAAGGCACACAGGGAAACTTGGAGGGAGCTGGAGCTTCGTGTGAGGGATGACACAGTGCAGGCAGGCGGGGTGGACAGGGTCCAGACCCCCAAGGCCCTTGACAGGCAGAGGAATTCCCTTCCAAATTCCATCAGGACCAAGCCAGACTAAGAAAGCCGTGACTTAGTTAAGGTTGCACAGCAAGCTAGATGGAAAACCAAGCCTAGATCCCACCTAGCTGCGTAGACTCCTGCAGCCCAATCCTCTCCTCTAGTAGACCTCTCAAGCACAGGCAGCTGGGGAGGGCCGAAGAGAGAACCTATATGAGGCACTGGCCATCTTCACAGCGGAGAATGTGCTGTCCTAGTCATTTGGCAAGTCACTCCCTCGAACAGCCCTTCCTAAGTCATTGTGTTTCTCTGCAGTAGGGGAGGGCCGAGCATCTATTCCGATCCCAGAAGCATCTCTTCATCAGAGAAAAAGAACTGGACAGCTACAGCCCCAGCAGCCAGATAAGGAAAGGTGGAGCGGAAAAGCTCGGAGGGACTTGTGCTCCACACAGACAGACTAGGCAGGGAGGTGCTACCCAGGGCAGGGGACAGAGATAAATCAAACTGTACCCGGGAGTTCACCATCCTCAAGGGGAGATAAGCCTGGCACAAAAGTAACTATAAAACAAGGCAAGACTGTGATAAGAGCCACACAGATGAAGCCCAGTGGATGTGGGTTGCACAAAGGCATAATTCAGATGGGCAGTATGTTCAGTATCTTCTCCCCCGAGCCGGGCTACTCTATTAGTTGTGGTGACTCCCAGATGGAGGCAGGGGAGAAAGCTGGCAATAGACAAAGATGCTCAGCGGTTGGCAGGGTTCACGCCTGTAATCCTAGCTACTCAGAAAAAAGCCAGAATAGGCAGGAAAGTCCAAGAGACTCTTAGATCCATTAACCACCAAAAAACTGGAAGTGGAGCTGTGGCACAAGTGGTAGATCACCAGGCTTAAGCAAAAAAGCCCAGGGCCAGAGTCTAGGCCCTGAATGCAAGCCCTCGCACTGGCACCAAAACAAAAAATGAAAACAAATCAACAACAACAACAACAAAGTTCAGTGGCATCTCCTTTGAAGAAGCCAGATTCAGCAGGGAGGAGCAAGAGAGGCCCAGAGTTTTAGAGATGGTGGACTGGGGGACACGCTAGCTTCCTGTGCAGGACCAAGTCTGTTAAAAAAAAAGAGCAAAGCTGAGGCCTGGCCTGGAGCTGGCAGCGCGTGTGAGGGGCGCACTGCTTGCGGGAGACGCAGCCGCTGGGTGGGGAGCGTGGCCGGCCCACACCGGGAGGGGGTGCGCCCACACCGGGGAGGGGGCTCACCAAAGTTTCTGCCTCCCAGCTACCAGCTGTCCTGCCTCGGACGAGGAAGGATGTGCGGTGGGTGCGAGAGGAGACAGGCGGCCGCAGGCCGAGCTGGCATCTCCCGGGACCTCAGGGATGGCCACTGGGGACGGAGACCGGCCACAGCCCACGCTAGGGCCCGGCGCCCACCCCGCCAGGCAGGGCCGGAGTCCCGCCCGCCGCTTCCCGCCAGCCGAGAGGGGCCGCGGGGCGCAGGCCCGCACCGCACGCCGCGCCGCCCCAGCCCGCGGTGGCACGGGTCACCACCCGGCTGAGGCCAGCCGACTTCGGAGACCAGCGTTCGGGGTGCACAGGGGCGGCGGCGACTCCCAGGGCCAGGGCCGCGCCGGCCGAGGCCCCGCCGCCCTCCCGCCTCTCCGCTGCCCGCGCCCCGCCGCGCGCCGGCCCGGGGCTCCCGCGCTCCACTCCGCTCCGGCCCGCGGCCTCCCGGGTCCTCGGGGCGGCCCGCGGCTTCCGCGGGCCCGATTCCGCCCTCCGCCCTCCGCACTCACCGGCCCGGCTGCCGCGCTCGTCCTCTTCGGCCGCCTCACGACGCCTCGCGGGCAGCGCGGACCCCGCCACCCCGGCCCGGCCGCCCTCGCCCCGCGGCCCCGCGCGGCCGCGCCGCCAGCTGGCCCCGGGCGAGCGGCCGGGCGGCGGCGGGCATGCTCCGGGCCGTCGGCGGGCGGGCGGCGGCACACGTGCTGGCGCCGGCGGCTGAGGCGGCGCCGCGGGCCGAGCCGGCTGCACCGCTCTGCGCCGCCGCCGCTCCCGCGCCTCAGCGGCCGCTGCTGCCCGCGCGCGCCGGCCCACCGCGCATTCCCTCACTCGCGGCGGCGGCGGCGGCGGGCGGCGCCTCCTCAGGCCGCACGGGGGAGCGTCTCGCTCCGCGGCGGGCAACGCCGCCGTCTCCGGAAGAGCGTCTCGGACGCCGCCCCGCGGGGTCGGCGGCTGCTGTTCCCGGGCAGAGGGCGCGCGGGCCTTGCACTCCCTGGGGGCGGCCGCGGGCGCTGGGAAGACCGCGGCGCACATGGACGGCGGGCGCGGGGAGCGGGGCCCCGAGGCGCCGCCGGCCACCCCTCCGCCCCGGCGTGCCCGCCGCCCCGGGCGGCCTCCCCTCCACCAGCGCGGTGGACAGATGTGCGCAAGGTCCGTGGGCCGGGGGTCGCCCTGGGCGAGCGCCCGCTCAGGGCCCGCACCCCCGACGCCCGCGCTGAGGGCCGGGGTGCCGCCATGCCCCCACCCCCTTCACAGGACCGGCCCACGAAGCACCCTTTAACCCAGGCAGGAGAGGCCGGGACCTCCGGAACTACTGAAACCGGGGACAGCCATGAAGAAACACCGACACCAGACGGGCAGCTCGCGTCCACAGGTTTATTGAGCCTCAAGCGCGATGCGCACAGCGGCCGCTGGCCCGCTTACAAGCGCAGTACCCCGGTATCAGATCCGACTGAACCCCGCAACCACCAGCGACGCTAGGGGAAGCAACTTTTTCAGTGGTCACAGCTACAGTCAAACTGCCAAACGTGAGACATATTTATCTTTAAAACTGTGATGACATTGGATACAAAGTCCAGCAAATGCAAATTTATGGCTTGATTCCTCATATAAGGGCCCTACAAAAATAAGGGGCAGATGTGATGGGAAAAGGTTAGTAACAGCCTAACAATACCGGTGTAGTGTACTTAACGTTCTACCACAGTCGCAGAGCGCGTGCCCCGGCACTACATTATACATTATCTGTTTCATCAGACCTGGAAATCTCAAACCAGTCAGGATTCACATAGGACAGGTAAGTCTGATCTACCTGACAACTCCTAAAGGACTCTAGGTGTGCATTTGGGGTAGAGTAAAACCTTGTGAAATTTGCTGAGAGATGTAAAACTTAAGGTGAGAGAAATGTCTTACTTTACTACACACATGGGTGCAGGGTTCAGAATTCAAATAGCACTATGCAAAGCACCTGGCTTTGGTCCCTGGGGGTGGTTATCAATCTCTAAATCACAATCTCTGCATAAACGTGGAGGCCAGGGGCAGGCACCTCCTCCAGGTGCTCCGGTCTCCGGGCCATGGCCTTTAGAGATCTACTCATGGAACATCTGAAGGAAAAGTTATTTTTATTAAATTGGCACTAAACTTTTAGGGAAACAGCTTATATTAAAGGATTCCCAGATCCCCAACTGTATTAAGATCAAAGTACTTCCTCAACTTACATTGGGCAGGTTACTTTTTTTTATTTTGTTAAAACCAAAAAGACCCACACCAGAGTGAAACTTACTTAAACTTCAAGGAAAGCCATGCTTTTCTTCAGTGCTGATCATCTTAGACCACTTAACAGAAATGCCCACCCAGTGTGGGGTTTAGGTCAACTTGGTGCTGCTCCTTCCAAAGCCCAAGTACTCCTGATGGGAATGTGAAATGCAGAATTTACTGCGCACTTTGCTGAACACCAGGCACTTCGCATCACCTCCCTTCCTGAAAGGTTCTCACCAACAGCAGGAAGGCAGGACTGCCAGGGTGTGATCCACATCTGTGTGGCTCCAAGTCCTGTGCCTTGTGCCCACCCCCACTGCCCTAGCATGGCTTCTCTGCTTCTGCTGATGTCCCTCACAAGCAACTCCTGCAAAGGAAGGGGCAGGCCCTCGGTGGCACAGTTAACTTTCTTTCCACAGATGGAGAATACACTTATGCATGGCCCCAGGATGAACATAGTTGACTTTTTTTTTGGCCAGTCCTGGGGCTCGAACTCAGGGCCCTGGGGACTGTCCCTGAGCTGCTCTGGCTCAAGGCTAGTGCTCTACCACTTGAGCCACAGCACCACTTCTGGCTTTTTCTGTGTATGTGGTACTGAGGAATCGAACCCAGGGCTTCATGCATGCTAGGCATGCATGAGTCACCTTCCCAGCCCATAGTTGATTTCTGAGGTAACACCTGCTCTTTAAAATTGCTACCTTTCTCACTTTGGGGCTGAGTTGCTTTTCAGTGTTCATAAGAATTACCAAGCGAAAAGACAGCTGGAAGAATTTCTCTTGGTGTCCCTCCTCACAGATGTGAAAAGAATAATTAAAAAAAATAAGTAACTGATAGTTCCAATGTATTACACACTCAAAAATCAAAACATATGCTTTCTGAGAGCACAGAAGACGTTTGGGTGAAGTTTGATGCCTTTTTTGGTATAAGCCAATTATAGGCTACTAAGAAGATAACTCCTTGGCAAGATAAAACAATCATCTTCTCTTCTGAAATGGCAATTTCCTCGTTCTTAAGAATGTAGTCTTAGACTTCACAATGAAGTGAAAGTAGGGAATGAGAAGATGTCCTCACCAGCAGGTTAGTCTTTAATTGCACATACGGGGACATAATAGAAAAGGAAATGAAACAAGTCTCTACCTTCATGAGGTCTAGATACAAGCTGTACAGGAGCTGAATTAAAATGAACTTTCTTATTTACTATAACTAAAAGATTAATTTCTTTTTTGTCCGCCGTGGGGCCTGGGCACTGTCCCTCAGCTCTTCAGCTCAAGGCTAGCGCTCTACCACTTGCGCTACAGCGCCACTTCTGGCTTTTTCTGCTTATGTGGTGCTGAGGAATCAAACCCAATGCCTCATGCACGCAAGGCAAACACTCTACCACTGAGCTACCTTCCCAGCCCAAGAATTCCTTAAAAGAAAAGAAAAAAAAGGCTAGAAAAAAAATCAAGAATAAAGGCACTTGGCAAGTAACTCTGATTAGTTCCAAATCTTCAAGTGGGTACAGAAGTGGAGCAGAGACTCAACTGTTCTAGCCCAAGTACTCCCCTCCTGGCTGAGCCTTCACAGAATACACCCTTGCTCTGCTCCCCAGGCCTGCAGAGCAGCCAGGTGAAACTCTGGTGAAAGGTGCACAAAAATCAACTGAGAGCTTGCTTCAAGGCAAACCCTTCAGGGAGTAACAGAGTTGGTTTGGTTCACTATAACTATACATTAAGAACTATATAAGGAGAAAAAGTTCAAAAGCAAACCAAACTTGAAAACCTGAGCATTTTGAGTGGGAATTGGTTTTGATTCTGGAGGAGTCTGTTTATAAATATGTGCCAAGCTGGAACATGTGGGCATTGGGCTCTGATTGGCCATCAAAAAGTGGGTAGCAGCTGGGTATCAGTGGCTCACGCCTGTAATCCTAGATACTCAGAAGGCTGAGATCTGAGGATTGAAGGTCAAAGCCAGCCCAGGCAGGAAAGTGTGAGACTCTTATCTTGCCTTGAGCTGAAGAGCTGAGGGACAGAGCCTAGGCCCAGAGTTCAAGCCCCAACAACAACAACAACAACAAAATGGGTGGCTAAGCAGCTTGGCATTCTTCAACAGTCCCAACACAAACCTGTGTACTTGGGGCTCCTGAATCCGAGCAGCACTGACCAGGGGTGCTGCTCAGGCAGTGCGCTCAGCCCCCTAGCAAGGCACCAGACTCTACTTGGATATATTTCTCATTCATTAACAAGCAGAGTAGATTATTCTGACCTAAAATCAAGTACTACAGCACCTATGAAGTATTTATTTTTCTTTGTGGCAGGGGTGGAGGTGGGTCAGAGATCGGAGGGTTAAAATGTTGGGATTTTTACTGGTATGTGAAGCCAAGCTCCTGAAAGTATGGCTATTCTGGTTTCTCCATTGGTAATAGCCATTACAGTATTGACACTATCCATGTTTTTGTTGTCCAGGATGGGACAGTTACATTCAAAATGACTGGCAGAGAGCTACAGCTCTCCAGTAGGTTGACTAAGACAATTACAGAAGAACAAGCATCCCCCTTATATTTTCTTTCCTTATAAACAATGAAGTTATAGGAAAATAAGATGGATTATACTTGCAGTTTTCTAATAGTTATACAGGAATTGCAACTTCAAAAATTACATAAGCCAGGTGCCAATAGCTCATGCCTTTAATCCTAACTACTCAGGAGGCCTGAGATCTAAGGATCATGGTTCAAAGCCAACCTAAACAGAAAAGTCCATGAGATTCAATTTCAATAAACTACCAAAAAAATCCAGAAGTGGAGCTGTGGCTCAAGTGGTAGAGTGCTAAGCCTTGAGCAAAAAAGTTCAGGGATAGCACACGAGCCCTGAGTTCAAGCCTAGGGCCAGCACAAAAAGAAAAAAACCCTACATAACTGAAAGCCAATATATGCTATATTTTTAATATTCAACATGTATTCGTCTATCACTATGGAAACTGTTAGGCATTTGTTTTTTAAAATGTATTTATAATGCAGAACAACTGTATAAAATTGGTGTGCAAAAGTTCATCATAAAAGGTTAACGCTATTTCTTTAGAAACAAGTTGCTTCCCCTGTGTATATTTCCTTATTCTTGTTATAAATTGAAGACATATACTATTTAAAAATAATGCTTTTTAAATAGTAAAATATACAAGAGATTCCTGAGCATAACAAAAATATCTTGAAAATATGTGGCCGTCTGAAGTATAAAATAGCAAGTGTTAAGAATAGCATGATTGTAAAACTACTATTTGAAGGCTTATAAACCAGTACAAAATAGTTTGCCTTTTCTGAGTGCATAATTATACATACATTAGTGCAAACAAAAATGGCTCAAATTTAATGGCTACAAATCTCAAAGATTTGCAGACGTGCGCAAGACATGGAACTTCTTTAGCGTCATGCGAACTGAACCCAGTTCTCGATTGATCTTTTCCAAACGATCCTCCAACGCTTCCTAGGTGGGAATAATGGTAAAAATGTAGTGAGAATTCCACATCAAGTTCACCAGTTTTGCAACCACCAAGCTCATATTATCTTTTAACAAAAGAATAAGCATTTAAATTCCAGATAGTGACTTTACTTTCCATGCAAATCCCTTTATCATTATTTCTTTTGTTTCTTCCCCTCCCACCTCCCTCTCTCTACCCTACCCTATTTCTGAGTTACTTGGGACTTAATCCATGGCCTCTCTCATGCTAACAAGTGCTCCACTCTTTGGGCCACTTTCTCAGTCCTACTATTTGTTTTAAACTGAACAATATGTCAATATCACAGTCCTTCAAAGTACACTTCAAAATATTCTTAATGTTTGGCATATTCAATATTTGTATGCCTATAATCACAGCTACTCAGGAGGCAGAGATAAGGAGGGTCAAGGAGAAAGCACAGGCAGGAGAATCTGGTCTGAGAGACCCTATCTGAAAAAATAAGTAAAACAATAAAAGAGTAGATAGTTGAAGTGGTAAAGTGCCTACCTAGCAAGTGTGAGACTCTCTTGAGTTCAAGTCCTAGTACTGCCAAATATATATATGCAAATTCTAGAAATAATAATATAAAAATGGAAGGGAAAGCCGGGCGCTGGTGGCTCACGCCTATAATCTTAGCTACTCAGGAGGCTGAGATCTGAAGATCACGGTTCAAAGCCAGCCTGGGCAAGGGAAGGCCGTGAGACTCTTATCTCCAATAAACCACTAGAAAACCAGAAGTGGCGCTGTGGCTCAAGTGGTAGAGCACTTGCCTTGAGCTGAAGAGCTGAGGGATAGTGCCCAAGCCCAGAGTTCAAGCCCCAGGACTGACCCAAAAAAAAAAAAAAAAAAAAAGAGAAGGGATGATTCTTCCACTTTGATAAATTGAGAGCAGTACAAGAGAAGCCTAGGAAGCAATTGATACATCTCACCAGAAGAAATGGGCACAATAGATCAAGCTATAGCCCACTCATGACTTCCTTCCAACAAAGGAAAGGAAAAAAAGCCAGGTGTCAATGGCTCACACCTGTAATCCTAGCTACTCAGGAAGCTGAGATCCTACGACTGTGGTTCAAAACCAGTTCGAGAGTTCGAGCAAGAAAGTCTGTGAGAGTCTCATTTCTAATTAACTACCAAAAAGCTGGAAGTGGAGCTGTGGCTCAAGTGGTGGAGTGTTAGCCTTGAGCAAAAAAGTTCAGGGACAGTATGAGGCCCATTTGAAGCCCCAGATCTGGAAAAGAACAAAACTGGAAACTTCTAAAAATATATATGTATATACATACTTCACAATTACAATGAATAACAATTAATAGTATCCAGAAAATACATATTTATCATTTTAGATACTTTACTTAGTATTAACTCCAATGTTAGCATAAAATAAAACTTCTGATTTTTATCTTTAGGGCTAGGAACTGCTTTTTAAGCACAAGGCCCTGCGTTCAAACCTCAGTACCACCAAAAATAAAACTATACATATACTTATGCTTTATATATTTTAACAAGTTTATCTGAAAAAGAATTGCATTATATTATTCATTATATTCAGAAGACAGATAAGCAAAAAAATCACTGTCCCTCTTTCCTGTTTGTTCTGCACATTTGCACACCCTTTTGAAAAGAAAAACTAATACTTCCAATATTTTTCAACTGAATAATTCCTTCTCTTATAACATCCTCTTGAATCAATATATATCATTCCACAAGTAACATATCTAACCAGGAAATCTTTTGAGTAGAAATTTAGGTTGCTTCTAATTTGGGACACTATAAATAAGGCTGCAGTAAGTTTCTTAAACACGTCTCCTTGCAGTATCTATAAATATTGCTTATGAATCATTCCCAGAAGTAAAACTGTGCTAGGTTCAAAGAAATGCAAAATTCTGAGGCTTTAGATCTATGTAGTGTTGTATTCCAGAAAGTCTGACAATTTCAACTTCCACTTGCATTGTATGAAAACAAGCTTTTCTGTGCTTTGTTGTTTGTCTGAAACTTTCAGTTGTCCTGCCACTGTCTGGGTTAATAAGTAAATTACTCAAAATGCCTGTAGATTTTTCTTTGTTTTGCTGGTCTTGGGCTTGAACTTAGGGCCTGAGTGTTGTTCTTGAGCTGTTATGCTCAAAGCTAGCATCCTATCATTGAAGCCACAACTCCACTTTAAGCATAGGGGGCTAACTAAATGGAGAGAAGAATCTCCTAGACTTTCCTGCCAGGCTGGCTTCAAAACACGATCCTCAGATCTGCAGGCTCCTGAGTAGCTACGATGACAGACTTGAGCCACCAGCACTCCGCCCCAAGCCCCTTTTTCTGCCATTTTTTTTCTCAATGGACTGAAGCATTAATGTGTACAAACAGGAACTATTGCCCTTCAGAAAGTCTTATTTTAAAAGGAACTTACCACATTCATTTATAAATATAATAGCATTTCAAGGTGATTTAGAATCAGCGTATCATATTTTCCTTCTGTCTTCCTAGTCAACTATTTTAAGTTTCATGTTTTGAATCCTATAAATTATTCAACAAAAATCTTCGGGACAACAAGCAAATACTGAAGGTCAGAGAAAAAGACAAGGCAAAAGGCCCTCCA
Source organism: Dipodomys spectabilis (assembly GCF_019054845.1). Classification (NCBI taxonomy): domain Eukaryota; kingdom Metazoa; phylum Chordata; class Mammalia; order Rodentia; family Heteromyidae; genus Dipodomys; species Dipodomys spectabilis. The sequence continues at coordinate 901,845 of NW_024871157.1, read as the reverse complement.
CTATTTTCCTTGGGTCTCTGCTACCAAAAATCAGTCTGAAAACCTTAGCTGAAGTTAAGGCACTGATAAAGTATATGCTTGCTGTTCTGTTTAAAATGTTCCTAAAAGAGCAAATTTTAAACAGCCTGTGGTTTCATGCATTTTTATTCTCTGAACAGCAGTATGCACTGGCCTCATCGCCAGCATCGCCAGCACCACCTGCTGCTCAGGATGGGAACCACACCTCTCTCCCTACTGCCATTCCAGTGATAAGGGACAACTGTTTATTAAATAGAAATAAGTGGGATGGCAACAAGAAAGGAGATAAGCTAGCATTAACGGAACTATGTGAAATCTGTTCAAAGCTTTGTGTAGAACTGAGAATATGTTACGAGTGCATGCCCAGCATACATGAAGTCTTGGCTTCGGTCCCACCACCACACACACAAAACCCAAAGACAGACTGCCCTTTGCTTCCTGAACATCCTTCTCTCAAGGTCTACAGCTAGCCCATTTTATTCCTGAAAGCTAGCAGGAGTTATAAAATAACTGTAATTGTCAAACACTTCCTGCCAAGGTCAGAAAGTTCTGACTGCTGCTTCAGCACTCCGTGCACTTAAGAAAGTCTTCTTGGATGAGTGGATCGTGGACACACAGATGCCTATGGTGATCAAGCCAAGCCACTTCACCTGATTCATTCTTGTCTGTAAAGTGATTCTTCCTCCAGGAGAAGGCATTCGACTCAGTGCTGCCTCAATCTGTTAGCACAAGAAAATAGCCAAATAAAAACAGAAGAATTCTGATTCCTGGCAGGGAGGTTTATAACATAGAAAGGAAAAAAAAAGACTTTCGCCTAGTGTTTTCTGCTCTGTTCTGATATCATGTAAGTGCCCTCTGTTGTTAGGTGCTGACAACAATTGATAACATGGCTCATGACATTTCTAGCATAGTTTTGGTTACCCCCCAATAATTCCATGGGACAGTCTGACTCAACACCCTTCTATTTCCTAGACATTAGCATTAAGTTCAGAAAAAAGATTTTAAAGACATTTTTGTTTATTTTACCTGGTCCTTTTCTTTTGTAAGTTCATCAAAAAATCGCTCCGTTTCAGCTAGGGTCCTAATTTTTGCTGTATATTCAAAATCATTACCCTGTGGTGTTACTGAAACAGGCTTACACTGCTCATAGCTAACTGACTTAGTCTTCTCCCAGGCTGGTCTCACAGACACTGTCTTCACTCCGTTTGGCAAGGGTTCAGGGCTAGAGCTATGACTGGCATAGTCATCGGTGGCTTTTTCTGAATAGTTTTTTTCTGTCAGAAAGGAAAGAAATTTTATACTTCTTTTCAATTTTTTCCAACAGATAATATATATATCAAATATATGCTCAACTTCAATTTCTATACATAGGTGCAAATGGCCCAATAATGAAGAGATATACTAATGAATCCTAACAAAGGAATTTCAATTCAATGTGTCAGCGTATGTGGTGTACAAAGCATCATCCCTCCCACCCCACTCATCCCTAGACTGCCTGGTTCCGTTTTCCTATGACTTTCTGCCCACCCCCTCTCCACTCTTCTCCCCCCCTACCCAATCCGTCCCTTCCCCAGTCAACACCCATTCTGGCTTCCTGACAATCGTTTTGTTAAACTGTAAGTTAGTTGTCTGTAGAAGTTACACCACTGGACTTCTCCACTGCATAATGAAACATATTTGCTCAGCTTTTTTTCTCCACAGAATTAAAGGCTTTTCCCTCAGTTTGACAATTTTCACAACTTTCCTAAGCAAACTTTATGTAAATGTAGTTGAATGTTAAGTGTTTTTTTTTTGGGTGCCATATAGTAAACTTAAAGCAAAAAAAAAAGCCTGATATAGATACCAGTGGCTCATACTTGTGATCCTAGATACTCAGAAAGCTGAGATCTAAGGATCATGTTTCAAAGTCAGCAGGGGGAAGAAAGTCCAAGACCCCAGGACCATCAAAAAAAAGTCTAAAATCTAATCCTGACATTTAGTGAACATGTCCTGATGCTAAAGAGCAGATGCTCTTAGAGCCCATTGCAGAAACTGCACACACATTACCTGTGACTTGATCCTAACTTGTAACATTATAGCATTACAAGCCTGGGCTGATTACTAGAGTTTAATATTGGCGCACAGCCCAGTTCCCCACACCTCAGCTGCCCAACTTCCCCAGGGCAACAAAGTGCAGCATCATGAATGGCTAGCTGGAGGGATTATTTTTTAGAACTTTCCAAAGCTATCAAAACCTTGGGAAATAAATGACAATAGCCATAACCAATCAATTTATTTTTTAAAAACAGATACCTTCTGAGTCATGTAGAGGAAGAAACTGGAGCTGTTTTCTTGGATTGGTTCGTTGTAATGTGGACACAGGAACAGTATCTAAATCATCCAAAAGTATATCAAATCTATTGAATGAAGCAAGTTATTTGTGAGAAAAAATGTTAACTGGTTTTCCCTATCTCCATTAGAAAGATGAGTTGGCATCCAGTGAACTCTTTCTTACATTTACATATTTCCTTTTTTTCTTTTGTTGGTTGAGGGCCTTGAACTTGGGGCCTGGGTGCTGTCCCTGCACTCTTTGGCTCAAGGCTAGTGCTCTATCACTTAAGCCACAGCACCACTTCTGGTTTTCTGAGTGATTTATTGGCGATAAGAGTCTCATCGAGGGCTAGGAAGGTGGCTCAGTGGTAGAGTACTTGCCTTGCATGCATGAGGCCCAGGGTTCGATTCCTCAGCACCACATAAGCAGAAAAACAAATACAAAAAAAAAAAACCAAAAAAACAAAAAAAAAGAGTCTCATCAACTTTCCTGCCCAGGCTGGCTTTGAACCACAATCCTCAGATCTTAGCCTCCTGAGTAGCAAGGATTCCAGGCACAAGCCACCAGCACCCAGCCTACATATTTTCTTATAACAAAGCTGGTCATAATTTATAAAGTTGAAATTTAATGACTATTTTCTAACATGAAATTATACTTCCACACAGATCTAAAGCCTTTTGACACACATTATGTCAGTTGATCTTTATAACATCCGGGCAGCATCATTCTCCCTGTTTTGTTTTGTTTTTTTTTTTGGTCGTTCATGGAGCATGGACATGGGGGCTGTTCCTCAGCTCTTCAGCTCAAGGCTAGCACGATACCACTTGAGCCACAGTACCACTTCCAGCTTTTTCTGCTTATGTGGTGCTGAGGAATCGAACTCAGGGCCTCATGCATGCAAGGCAAGCACTCTACCACTGAGCCACCTTCCCAGCCCATCTCTTTGTTTTATTGAAAGGAAAAGTAGGGTTCGATGTGCTTAACTGAGCTCCTAAGTGCCAAAGGGAGTGGGTGTAGAACCAGGAGGCCTTCCCACACAGAACACCCTGCTCCCCCTCCAGAGGACAGGTGGGGACAGGGACCTTGCACCTGTTTAGCTCACTGTCTTGTTCCAAAGTTTCCCCATGTCATTAACCTTTTCAGGAAGGACAATTCTGCTGGGCACCAGTGGCTCACACCTATAACCCTAGCTACTCAAGAGGCTGAGATCTGAGGATCAAGGTTCAAAGCCAGCTCAGGCAAGAAGGCCCATGAGACTTTTACCTGCCATTAACCCCCAAAAAGCCAGAATTAGAGATATGGCTCAAGTGGTAGAGCACCAGCCTTGAGTGAAAAAGCTAAGAAAGAGTGCCCAGGCCCTCTGGTTTGAACCCCAGTACTGGTACAAGCGCACGTGTGCGCGCACACACACACACACACACAAAAAGAATTTTCATACTATATCTATATAGAATATTCATTCTCTATCTCAGCATAAGATGTTGAGATATAGCCAGGCGCCGGTGGCTCACGCCTGTAATTCTAGCTACTCAGGAGGCTGAGATCTGAGGATCACGGTTCAAAGCCAGCCCGGGCAGGAAAGTCCATAAGACTCTTTTTTTTGGGGGGGGGGGTCCAGTCGTGGAGCCTGAACTCTGGGCCTGAGTGCTGTCCCTCAGCTCTTCAGCTCAAGGGTAGTGCTCTACCACTTGAGCCACAGCGCCATTTCCGGCTTTTTTTCTTTTTGCTTATGTGGTGCTGAGGAATCAAACCCAGGGCCTCATGCACGCAAGGCAAGAGCTCTACCACTGAGCCACCTTCCCAGCCCCCGTAAGACTCTTATTTCCAATAAACCACTAGAAAACTGGAAGTGGCACTGAGGCTCAAGCGGTAGAGCATTAGCCTTGAGCTGAAGAGTGCAGGGACAGCACCCAACCCCAGAGTTCAAGCCCCACGACTAACCAAAAAAAAAAAAAAAAAAAGATGCTGAGATAGTATTAAAATCTAGTAGTAGCAAGTTCATAAATTTTTTTTTTTTTTTTTTTAGTTATGGAGCTTGAACTCTGGCCCTGGGTACTGTCCCTCAGCTCTTCAGCTCAAGGCTAGCGCTCTACCACTTAAGCCACAGTGCTACTTCTGATTTTCTGGTGGTTTATTGGAGATAAGAGTCTCATGGACTTTCCTGCCCAGGCTGGCTTTGAACCACGATCCCCAGATCTCAGCCTCCTGATTAGCTAGGATTACAGGTGTGAGCCACCGGCGCCCGGCTTAAAAAATTATTTAGAATGATATTCATTAAATAAAAAAAATCTACAAAGTTCCCACTGATAACTAGAAAAATCAATAATAGGTTTATAGGTAAAAGTCAACCTTTAAAAACCAATCACAGGGCTGGGAAGGTAGCTCAGTGGTAGAGCGCTTGCCTTGCATGCATAAGGCCTGGGTTCGATTCCTCAGCACCACATAAACAAAAAGAAAAAAAGCCAGAAGTGGCACTGTGGCTCAAGTGGTAGAGCGCTAGCCTTGAGCTGAAGAGCTGAGGGACAGAGCCCAGATCCAGAGTTCAGGCCCCACGACCGGACCCAAAAAAAAAAGCCAATCACATAAATATATTATTTCTAGAATTTTAGAGGACTTACCGAATTGGATTACTTTCATTTTTGCTAAGCAGATGATTAAATCCGTGGGACAAGTTTTCTTTAGGGGATCTCTTTGGACTATATGCCACAGTCACTGGTGTTAACATAATCTCTCTTTTGGCTAAAGAAAAAAATAAAGATGAAATATTATTTTCCTACTATATGTTAGGTTGCAGACCTGTTTTTCAGTAGGAAATTTTTTCCTAATTTTTAAAGTAACATAATTTTATACTAATACTTTGAAAGTTAAGAGTACACAAGTAAAAATAAAATGACCCATAATCTTAACACCTAGATGTAGCCACAATGACTTTTTTAGTATCAGACTGGAATTTCTGAGACTGACTCAAAACTGGTTTTTCAGGATTTTAGAAGTCAACTGGAAATAAGGAAACACTAATGCACTGGTGAACCCTCCTCTAACAGAGCTGGCTCAAGGGAATAACTCACATCAAATAGCAGAAGCAGCTTCTCTTTTCAAGTGAGTGAGTCATTAGTTGGATTATGTTTAATGTGTAACTGTCTACTCAATTTAATGGACACACAAAAACACTTGACTCATACACTTAGGAGTGTGTGTGTGTGTGTGTGTGTGTGTGTGTGTGTGTGTGTGTGTGTGAATGTGTGTGTGTGTGTGTGTGTGTGTGTGTGTGTGTGTGTGTGTGTGTGTGAATGTGTGTGAATTCTGGGGCTTGAATTAAGGGCCTGGACGCTGTCCCTGAGCTTCTTTTGTTCAAGGCTGGTGCTTTACCACTTGAGCCATAGGTCTACTTCTAGATTTTTCTAGTGGTTAACTAGAGATAGAGTCTCACAGACTTTCCTGTCCAGATTGACTTTGAACCATGATCCTCAGATCTCATCCTCTCTGAGTAGTTCGGATAATAGGCATGAGCCACTGGTACCTGGTTAAGCAAGAAGTTCATCTATCTATGCTCAAATAATTTTGTCATTGAAGGAAGTCCTGTAGAGAGACCACCCCATGCTCCAGTGCTCAGCCAAGCACTGGCAGGCACACAGAGACACTGAAACCCAAGCACCTGGCTCAGATATCACTCTCTTTGGCCTAAGAGAAAAGTGCACTGATTCTTACTTGGAGTGCTGGATTTACGATTGGAAGGTGGTAAAGACGATGATCTCTGCGAAGTAGAACTCTGTCTCTTTTGTCTGTGTTGGGCACATTTCTCTGGTGAACGACTTGCTGAAGACTCAGTGTGCCGAGAATTCACTAATTCTGTACCAGACAAATACAAACAAACAAACAAAAACAAAGTCAAAACAAGCCTTTATTATAGATGTCACACTGCACAAGGTCCTCCACTGAATATACATTTGACTCACACACACTCATTCACCCACTGAGAGATACCTGTCTGTCTATCTGTCCGTGTGCTTGTATGCACACGCCTGCGTGCTGTTACTGAGGTTTGAACTCAGGGCCTCTCTACCATTTGTGCCACAGCTCTACTTCAGGCTTTTTTTTTTTTTGGTCTGTTGTGGGGTCTGAACTCTGGGTCTGGGCTCTGTCTCTCAGCTCTTCAGCTCAAGGCAAGCACTGTACCACTTGAGCCACAGCGCCACTTCCAGTTTTCTGGTGGTTTATTAGAGATAAGAATCTCACATTCCTGCCAGGGCTGGCTTTGAACCTCATCCTCAGATCTCAGCCTCCTGAGTAGCTAGGATTATAGGTGTTAGCCAGGGAGCCCAGCTTACTTCTGGCTTTTTCTGTGATTAACTGGAGATAAGAGTCTCATAGAGGGCTGGGAAGGTGGCTCAGTGGTAGAGCGCTTGCCTTGCATGCCTGAGGCCCTGGGTTCAATTCCTCAGCACCACATAAGCACAAAGAAAAAAGCTGGAAGTGGCACTGTGGCTCAAGTGGTAGAGCGCTAGCCTTGAGCTGAAGAGCTGAGGGACAGTGCCCAGGCCCGGAGTTCAGGCCCCACGACCGGACCCAAAAAAAAAAGTCTCAGATTTTCCTGCCCTGGGTGGCTTCAAACTGCAATCCTCTGATCTCAGACTTCTGAGTATTTAGGATTACAGATGTGAGCATCGGCACCCAGCAAAAAGACAGTTATATTAATTAAATGAGGAACTGGGGGAGTAAAGATACCTGTACCTATCTGTCTTAAACAAGGAATAAAATACTACCTGAGGTGTCCTCTTTCTCTGTCTGTGTCCCCCAATTTTTTAATATTCTTTCTTCATTGAGTTCTTTCAAAGCTTTCATAATTGGCGTGTCTGACGTTTCTTTTTGTTTTTTAACCAATAGGCTTGTTGATGAACTTCCAGATGAAGAATCCTTTTCCGGAGGAGAATGGTACCTTAAATAATAATTATAGTCGTAAGTGCTATAAACTGAGTATTTGTGTGTCCTCCACCTGATTAATGTATAGGTTGTAGTCCTAATCTTTACGGGATGGTATTTTAAGAAGGGATTTTTCCAAGGACATTTGGGTAAAATGAGGTTATGATTAAAGAGGAATCCGTAGGATTAATGTCCTCAGTAAAAAGAGGAGGAATCTGAGGGTACTGTCTGGCACACAATAAGGATAAGCCATGAGGACCTCATCCATGTGGCACCTTGACCCTGCACTTACAACTCCAGACTGAAGAAATCAGTATTTATTGTTTAAGCCACTCATTCTGTGATAACTGAAGAAAGCACACCAAGCCTGGACAATACTAGGATTCACAGAGGATTAAGAAGCAAGTTGAACCATCTCTTGCCTTGCCATCGTCTAGCTACCTGCATCTGCCCTTCAGGGAGGTAGGGGTCATTAAAGGAAACTGAACATTGGAAAAACAAAAAGAAGAAGCAAGTTGACAACTAGCCACTATGATGAAGATGTTTTATAATGTAAACAATTCAGAGTGAAGCTACATGCAGTTACCCAGTACTTCTCAACCCTTTTAACTTCCTATCACATAAAGAAATTTTGTATTTGAACTAAACAGTGATGGTGACACACACCTGTAATCCTAGAACTTGGAAGGTTAAGGCTGGATAATTCAGAGTTCAAAACCAGTCCTGGGCTATATGTCAGCATCCTGTGTCTTATACTCATAAACTGACATGTTGAACGGAAACCCCTTTGCAAAACTAAGTAAAAAAAAATTGTATACATTTTTAGAAGCTCCTGTCTCAAAAGGCTAAGTGTTGCAGTAAAGCTTAGTGGTAAAGTACTTGCTGAGCATGTACAATATCCCAAGCTCAAGTTAGGTCTTGAGGCAGGTCCTCAAAAGTAAAACAGTTCCATGCTACCTGGGCTACATACTGAGACCCTATGTTTAAAAAAAGGACCAGGGGCTGGGAAGGTGGCTCAGTGGTAGAGCGCTTGCCTTGTATGCTCGAGGCCCTGGGTCCGATTCCTCAGCACCACATAAGCAAAAAGAAAAAAAGCCGGAAGTGGTGCTGTGGCTCAAGTGGTAGAGCGCTAGCCTTGAGCTGAAGAGCTGAGGGACAGTGCTCAGGCCCAGAGTTCAGGCCCCACAACCAGACCCCCAAAAAAATAAAATAAAATAAAAAAAGGACCAAAGAAATGGCTCTTGGGCTGAGGCTGTAACTCAGTGGTAAACCACTCACCTGACATGTTCAAGCTCTGGGTCTGATCCCCATAAAAACAGAAACTCAAAGATGGCTCCTTGTATCTTTCTGAAGAAAGCATAACAGTCTTGACTAGCCCTCCAGTAGTTATCTTACCCAGGAACATGGGGTTCCTCCAGCTGGTTATCCACCTTCCTGTCTTGGATGTCTAGAGGCTGACCGGTAAAGATGGAATATTCTGCACCAGGTATCAGCCACTTCCGCCTGCTGACATCCGAGGTAGCTAGCATGCTACTGGAATGAGAAACATTCCAAGACATTGCAAGGTTTGTGCTTCAATTCACACAGTACGTGTATGTTAAGACAACCTGCTTTCAGGTAGCATTTGCATATTTGCACAATGACTTAAAAACATGTAATAACTTATTTTTTAGATACATGAATTGAACGGGACTTCTGAACAGTCCCTAATTGCAATCAAAACAGGTACTCCACAGCCCCTCAACTGCTTTTAGCATCCTCCAACATGGCTTACTCTGCTGCAGAACTCAAGGAAGGAGATGAGCAGGGCTACCCTCTGTGTTTCCTTAAGACACAAAGGGAAGAAGCAAAACCAGAAACATTTTGTGTCTGTACTATCTAGCAGAGAAGCCCCAGCTACATGCTGCTGCTGAACACTGAAAAGTGGCCACTGAAATGATCAATTCCAAGTCACATGTAGCCATTGTTCCACCCGGACCCAATATCCTTCTAGATTACTTCCTCCATGTTGTTATAACAACTCTGCTTGCGGGGCTGGGAAGGTGGCTCAGTGGTAGAGCGCTTGCCTTGCATGCCTGAAGCCCTGGGTTTGATTCCTCAGCACCACATAAGCAAAAAGAAAAAAGTGGAAGTGGTGCTGTGGCTCAAGTGGTAGAGCGCTAGCCTTGAGCTGAAGAGCTGAGGGACAGCGCCCAGGCCCAGAGTTCAGGCCCCACAACTGGACCCAAACAAACAAACAAAAACTCTGCTTGCCTCAGGCCCTTATCACCGCATCACTCCTGTCTCCTCTTCTCCACATCTGCTGATGTCGTGCGAATAGGCACCGTCAGGAGCTGACTAACCTCTGTTCAGTAACCTGACCCTATAACTCCTCAGCTGTCCACCTCAGAAAATATCACTGGACCCCATGATCACCAGAGATCACAGCCAATGAAAACAACAACACTCGGAAGGCCCCTCTCCTTTTCAGCATGTATGCCTAACCCCACCGCAGCAATGGCCTGCAAACCATGGCCCTGGTCACCAAGCCCTCATCTATGTGTTCTGGAATCCAATGACTCATGACCCTTCCTTTCCATCCCCACACCCATGCCTCCCATTCATACTTAGCTAACAACAAAATCCCAAACTTGACTAACTGCAGTGGATGTACTTCCTGTCTATATTGGCACAGACCATCTCTGCTGGAAAACAGTCACCTGAGGGTGCAGTCTCATCATCATCTTGAACAGTGGTGGCCACACACCTTTCCATGATCAGAAAGCTCCTGTTTTCCAGCACAACTGACTTTCCTCTCTCTACTCCCTAAGCCTTTTGTCCCAGCTCTCAATGTCAAACAACAACCTCAAGTCTAGCCTCAAAGCAAGCATAAGCCCTGAGACAAGAGCTCATACCTCTATTCCCCTTTCTCTGTTACCATTCCTTTCACACCAAACTTAATATCTCTCATCTATTTCATGTCAACTCCCAGTTACTTTTGCTCAAGAAAAAAATTTTTTTTGCTTTGTTAGGGATGAGAATTTTGTAAGAATGTTTAATACATTTAAAAATTGAGGAAGAGGGCTGGGAAGGTGGCTCAGTGGTAGAGTGCTTGCTTTGCATGCATGAGGCCCTGGGTTCAATTCCTCAGTACCACATAAGCAGAAAAAGCCAGAAGTGGCGCTGTGGCTCAAATGGGAGAATGCCAGCCTTGAGCTGAAGAGCTGAGGGACAGCGCCCAGGCCCAGAGTTCAGGCCCCATGACCGATAAGTAAATAAATAAATAATTGTAAGACATACTACAAGCACCCACCTACCCACTCTCAGTTCTAACTGATGCTAAGATCTTTTCATACTTGGTTTTATTAAGACAAAAAATTATATATACACTTGAATTTGTTAAATCAGACTACAATATACATATCCTTTTCTGCTACTGTCCTGCTCAACGTTATATTGATGATATATTCTATTAATATAGATCATGCTATCATTTAATAATTAATCTATAATATTAACACAAGCTGTTTATACTTTCTCCTGGTAACCGTAAGTTTCTAATATGTCACACATAACCAATGCCAAAATTAACAAGTAGAAAATGAAAGTATATATCTACCATCACTAGTCCTCCTGCTATTTTTTTTCTTTTTTCTTTTTTTTTTTGCAGTTGTGGGGCTTGAACTCTGGGCCTGGGCGCTGTCCCTCAGCTCTTCAGCTCAAGGCTAACACTCTACCACTTGAACCACAGCGCTACTTCCAGTTTTCTGGTAGTTTATTGGGAGAGTTTCATGGATTTTCCTGCCTGGGCTGGCTTTGAACTTTGATCCTCAGATCTCAGCCTCCTGAGTAACTAGGATTACAGGCCCAGCTTCCTCCTGCTATTGAAAAACCACTCTCCAGACAGACTGGACCAACTTGTAATCAGCCAAGAATGTAACTTCCTATTTCTTTACATCTTTAACAAATTTTGGAAATTATTAGATTTTGTGTGACTAGTGTGATGGTGTGAATGGTATGCAATTGCTGTTGTTATTGTGTGTATTAAATATGATACTAGGGAAGGAAATCAGAGCATTGCCCATGCTAAACAAGTACTCTTCCACTTGAGCTACACCCCCAACCTTTTTATTTGTATTTTCTTTCAAGATAAACTTCAGGGACTGGGAAGGTGGCTCAGTGGTAGAGCGCTTGCCTTGCATGCATGTTCGATTCCTCAGCACCACATAAGCAGAAAAAAAAAAAAAAGCCGGAAGTGGCGCTGTGGCTCAAGTGGTAGAGCGCTAACCTTGAGCTGAAGAGCTGAGGAACAGCACCCAGGCCCAGAGTTCAGGCCTATGACCGGACCCCCCCACCCAAAAAAAAAAAAAAAAAGGATAAACTTCAATTTTCCCTCTGGCCTCTAACCAAGATCCTCCTGCCTCTGCCTCCCAAGTAGCTGGAATTACAGGCTTGAGCCACCAAGCCCAGTTCTAATACTATTTGATTATTATTTTTTTATTTCTTAAGACAATGAGCATCCTGTAATTTTTATTAGCCACAGATTTTTTTCTGTAAATTAAGATACTAGTATGTTCTTTTACCATTCTGAAAAAGTAATCTTTTTCTTATTAAATTCTAAGAGTTCTTTTGTATACTGAATAATCACCCTTCATTCAATTCAAAAATATAAAATAGACAGGGCATAGTGTCACATGCTATAATCCCAGTTCATTCTTCCCTCCCCCAAAGCAACCAATTATGCTAAGTTTATGCATTCCCAGCCTTACTTTTTATACTTTTACGACATTTGTATGACCCAGAAAATGAGGAGGCCTATTGAAATTACTATAAATAGTATCCTATTTCAGGATGGTGATGCAGCTCAGTGGTAGAGTGCTTGACCAGCATTCACAAGACCATGGGTTCCATCAATAGCAGTAGCAAAAGAAAAAAAGGTGCTGGGAAGATGGCTCAGTGGTAGAGTGCTTGCTTTGCATGTATGAGGCCCTAGGTTTGATTCCTCAGCACCACATAAGCAGAAAAAGCCGGAAGTGGTGCTATGGCTCAAGTGGTAGAGCGCTGGCCTTGAGCTCAAGAGCTGAGGGACAGCGCCCAGGCCCAGAGTTCAGGCCCCACGACCAACAAAAAATAAAAAAAAAGAAGAAGAAGAAAAAGAAAAAGAAAAAAAGGCACTCATTTCTTCTGCAACTAGATTTGATGTTTCCCACCCTGTACTTAAAATGAAACCATGAAACCATGCTGACAATCTAGTTCAGAGGTCAACATTTTTCTTCTCTAATGGGCTACATAGTAAATATTTAATTTTTACTGGCTAAACATCTGTTCCAACTATGCAACTCTGCTATTGTCATGCAAATATAGCCACAGATAATCTGTAAATGAACAGCCTTGCCTATATGTCAATAAAACTTTATTTATGGACACTGATATTTGATTTTCATGTAATTTTTACATGTCATGAAACATTATTCTTTTTTCCTCCAGTAAATATTTAATTTTTACTGGCTAAACATCTGTTCCAACTATGCAACTCTGCTATTGTCATGCAAATATAGCCACAGATAATCTGTAAATGAACAGCCTTGCCTATATGTCAATAAAACTTTATTTATGGACACTGATATTTGATTTTCATGTAATTTTTACATGTCATGAAACATTATTCTTTTTTCCTCCAAACACTGAACAATGTAGAAATCATTGCTCCCTCACACACACAGTGAGTGTAGGAATGGACTTGGTGTAGGCTGGAGTTAGTAATGGGATAGCTTGTGAATGCGACAGCCTGTGCCACATGGTGTGGTATCCTGCAGAAGGATGTTTCAGCATGCACATGTCCAGGTACCTAAGCTCACACCACTGAGCAGTTAAGAACTCAATGCTTTCCTGATATCTTTTTTCACAACCCAAATGGCTCTGGGTAGCAACACTGAAAAGATCCAAAAATAATTTCTTAATACAGATCTTACTTCTGCAAGAAAATTTAACCATGACTTAAGTATGGTTTAAACAGATGAGCTCCTCATTTTAATGTAATGTATACCTACCTACTTCTAGAGAAGTATAGAGATTAAATGAAATAACTTACTTGGCACGTGAGGGTCTCATGGCAGTTTTAGAACTATGACGAAGATTTAACATATTTTCATGTTCTACTTGCTTCACTTGAGCTTCAAGTTTTGAAACCATTCTAATTCAAAAAAAATAAGATAAATTGAATCTCTGTCAACACTATGTAAAACACAGAACTTCCAAGTTACTTCTGTTAACAGCATCTCCTCAGAAAAGGGGTGACAAGGGTTGGGAATTCACAAGACTCTGGGTTCCATCAGTAGCAGTAGAAAAAGAAAAAAAGGGGCTGGAAAAATGGCTCAGTGGTAGAGTGCTTGCTTTGCATGTATGAGGCCCTAGGTTCGATTCCTTAGCACCACATAAGCAGAAAAAGCCGAAGTGGTGCTATGGCTCAAGTGGGAGTGCCAGCTTTCAGCGAAGATGCTCAGGAACAGAGCCCAGGCCGAGTTCAAGGCCTAGGACTGGCAAAAAAAAAAAAAAAGAAAAGAAAAGAAAAGAAAAAGAAAAGGGTGACAAAAGTGTTCCCTGACCACAAACCCTTTTTCACAGAAAAATACAATTATAACTTTTGAAAGCCAAACAAAACTAGGAAAAATAAACAGAAAGGCAGATTCCTCCTCATCACTCTCATGAGCAGAGGTCTGGACTATTCATGAGACAGCTTACCTTTTCAAATCAGAAATCTGAGTGTATGCATCAAGCAATTTGTTCTCAGTTGTATTTAAGGTATCCTATAAAAGTAAAGAAAAAATTCACATAACTGAGAGAAGCATTCTGATATATTCTTTCAAGTTAAAATGTGTAATATAAAACTAACCTAAGACACACCAGCTATCTGCAAATTATACAAAGCCTATTACCTTTACTTGGCCATGCTCTTTTCCAAGGGATTCATACTCTTCCAGGAGCTGCGAAGAAAAACAAAGAATTACACCACAAAATTAAATAATATAATATCAACTGCAGGAAGGAGGTCTCCAAAAACCATAGGACCCTTTCAAAAAATGCTACTTTCACGAAGGAGGAAGGTGAAGGGAATATAATTCCCAACATTATTTTTCCAAGTTTTAAGTTTGAAGTTATTTTAAAACAAAATAAGACCAAGTGATGACCTTTAAAACTTTCATAATTTAAGCTGAGCACCAGTAGCACAAGCCTATAATCCTAGCTACTCAGGAGGCTATAGTATCTGATAATCGGGGTTCGAAGCCTATAAAATCTGATAATCGGGGTTCGAAGCCAGCCTGGGCAGAAACATCTCTCACACACACACACACACACACACGCACACACACACACACACAGAGAAACATCACACACACACACCACCACCACCCAGAAGTAGAGCGGTAGCTCTAGCTAGCCTGGAGTGAAAGAAACTCAAGAACAGATAATCGGGGTTCGAAGCCAGCCTGGGCAGAAACATCACACACACACACACACACACACACACACACACACACACACACACACACACACACACAGAGAGAGAGAGAGAGAGAGAGAGAGAAACATCACACACACACACCACCACCACCCAGAAGTAGAGCGGTAGCTCTAGCTAGCCTGGAGTGAAAGAAACTCAGGAACAGCACCCAGTCCCTCAGTTCAAGCCCCAAGATCAGCACAAAAAAAATTTTTTTTTTCATAATTATTTTGTACTGTTCTTTTTTCTCTTTCTTTCTTTTTTGTCCTGGAGCTTGAACTCAAGGCCTCAGCACTGTTTCTCAGCTTCTTTTGCTCAAGGCCAGCAATCTATCACTGGAGCCACAACCTCATTTCCAGCTTTTTCTGATTATGTAGTTAGTACTGAGGAATCGAATCCATGTCTTTATGCATGGCATGCTAGGCAAGCACTCTACCACTAAGCCATATTCCCAGCCCTCTACTGTTCTTTTCTAAATTGTTATATATTATATTTTGCTAAGTTTGTTCTTAAGGATTTCAGTACAATGCCAGCTAAGAGTCAGTGGCTCATACCTGTAATCCCTAGATGAGATCTGAGGAGCATGGTTCAAAGCTAGCCTGGACAGGAAAGTCCATGAGAATCTTATCCCCAATTAACCACCAACAAGCCAGAAGTGGAACAGTGGCACAAGTGGTAGAGCACCAGCCCCAGTATTGGAATACACACAAACACATACACCAAGTCTGTAGTTAAAGCAACCTAGCCCACCATCAAGTCCCCATCAGCTGACACTCACGTCTTGAAACATCTTATTTTCCTGTTTCAGTCTAGCTTCTTTATCATCAGAGAGTTTGTAAGCATTCTCAAATGCTGCTTCCAAATCCTGCAGTCTAGATTTCAGTCGAAAGATCGTATTGTCTTTTTCTTTACTGCTGGTTCTCATTTCTTCAATTCGCTCCTGCAAAATTTTGGAGGCACTACTGGCTGCACTGAAGCGTTCTCTCAAATCATTCTATGGAATAAGGACAACTATATTATTTGAAATGAAAAAAGATGCCTCAGCAGTTAGGAAATAAGCCAGGCACTAGCGGTTCACACATGTAAACCTAGCTACTCAAGAGGCTGAGATCTAAGGACTGAAGTTCAAAGCCTACCCGGGTAAGAAACTCCAGAGACTCTTATCTCCAATCAGCAACCAGAAATTCGGATGTGGTACTGTGATTCACAGTGGTAGAGCACTAGCCTGTAGTAGAGAAGCTCAGGGATAGCGCACAGGCCCTGAGTTCAAGCCCCATAACTGACACACACACATATTCATAAAAGAAATACAGGGCTGGGAAGGTGGCTCAGTGGTAGAGCGCTGGCCTTGCATGCCTGAGGCCCTGGGTTCGATTCCTCAGCACCACATAAGAAAAAAGAAAAAAGCAAGAAGTGGCGCTGTGGCTCAAGTGGTAGAGCGCTAGCCTTGAGCTGAAGAGCTGAGGGACAGTGCCCAGGCCCAGAATTCAGGCCCCACGACCAGACCCAAAAAAGAAAGAAAGAAATACAAATAGCTATAAATTTAATGTTTGTTTTATTGTAGAATGGAGAGTCCAGAAAGCATTACTCTTTATATTATTTATTTTGGTGCTGGTCCTAGGGCTTGAACTCAGGGCCTGGGTGCTGTCTTTGAGCTTCATTTGCTTAAGGCTAGTGCTCTACCACTTGAGCCACAGCTCTGCTTCCAACTTTTTTTTTGTATTTATTGGAGATAAGAGTCTCAAGGATTTTTCTAGCCCACCCGCCTTTGAACCATAATCTTCAGATCTCAGCTTCCTGAGTAGTTAGGATTATAGGCAGGAGCCACTAATGCCAGGCAGCTACCAACTTTTTGGTAGTTAGAGATAAGTTTTGTGGACCTCCCTGCCCAAGCTCACTTTGAGCCACAATCCTCAGATCTGTCTCCTGAGTAGCTAGGATTACAGGTGTGAGCCACCAAGTGCCCAGCCAAAAAGGATCACTCTTACAGAGTATCTCCATGAAGTTACTACTACAAGGTAAGAGAGAGAGAGAGAGAGAGAGAGAGAGAGAGAGAGAGAGAGAGAGAGAGAGAGTGTACCCAGGACTTAAACTCAGGGACAATGCCCTCTCTTGGCTTTTTTACTCAAGGCTAGAGCTCCTCCACCATTTAAGCCACACCTTCACTTCTAATATTTTTCAGGGTAATTGGGGCTAAGAGTCTTAAGGACTTTTCAGCCCAGACTGGCAAACCTCAATCTTCAGATCTCAGCCTCTTGATAGCTAGGATTAACAGAAGTGAGCCATAAGTGTCCATCTTGGAGCTCCTTTTTGAGGAAAATATTCTGTAATCGATGATGGTGACAGTTACATCACCACATACACTATACACCAAAATAGATACATATTAAAATATACTGAATTGTAAGCCAGGCACTAATAGCTCATGCCTATAATACTAGATACTCAGGAGGCTGAGATCTGAGGATTATGGGTCAAAGCTAGCCTGGGCAGAAAGGTCCAGGAAAAATGTTATCTCTAATTACCATAAAGCTGGTAGTTGCCAAACACTGATGGCTCCCACCTGTAATCCTAGCTACCAGGAAGCTGAGATCTGAAGATTGCAGTTCAAAGCCAGTCAGTGCAGGAAAGTTTAAGATTCTTATCCCCAATTAACTTCCAAACTAAGCTGAAGTGGAGCTGTGGCTCAAGTGGTAGTATTAGCCTTGAGGAAAAATAGCTCAGGCATAGTGCTCAGGCCCTAAGCTCAAGCTCCAGGACTAGTAACACAGACACAGACACAGAGGCACACACACACGCACAAGGCTTTTTAACATTAAACCACAAAAACAATTACCAAAAACAAAACAAAACAAAAAACCCACATACTTACCAGTTCTGTTTCTAGTAAGTTATTCGTATTTTCAAGTGTTCTCACACGACTGGTAGCTTCATTCAAAGCACTATCTAACTGGCCACATCTAAAAACCATACGTTCAGATTAAATTAGAAGGTAATCATTTCCCTTTAAAAGTATTATGTAAACCAAACCGATTCACCACTATGCATTACAAAGTAAATTCTCCAACGCTAAGAATGAAACTTCAGTAAAATAAATTCCCCAAAATATGATGATACTTTCATATCTGGAGAAGAGATCAGGCTAAACTATTAATATGAAAAGCTTCTTAAAAATATTAAGTAGGGAGCTTGGAAGGTGGCTCAGTGCTAGAATGCTTGCTTTGTATGCATGAGGCCCTGGGTTCCATTCCTCAGTAATACATAAGCAGAAAAAGCCAGAAGTGGTGCTGTGGTTCAAGTGGTAGAGCGCTAGCCTTGAGCTCAAGAGCTGAGGGACAGTGTACAGGCCCAGAGTTCAGTTCCCACAACCGACAAAAAAAATTAAAATAAATAAATAAGTAGGGGACTGGAAGACTGGCTGAAATGGTAGAGTGCCTACCTAGCACGCATGAGGCCAAGTTCAAACCCTAGTACTGCAAAAAGTATATATGTATTTAAAATATATATATATATTTATTTATAAAATATGCACTACTTCATGTGCTTTAGCATGTGTGAGACCCTGGGGGTTCAATACAGACAGACAAGAGAGAGGAGAGAGAGAAAGCTGAGAAAAGAAGAAAGAGAAAGAGAAAAAGGGGGGCTGGGAAGGTGGCTCAGTGGTAGAGCGCTTGCCTTGCATGCTCGAGGCCCTGGGTTCGATTCCTCAGCACCACATAAGCAAAAAGAAAAAAGCCGGAAGTGGCGTTGTGGCTCAAGTGGTAGAGCGCTTGCCTTGAGCTGAAGAGCTGAGGGACAGTGCCCAGGCCCAGAGTTCAGGCCCCACGACCGGACCCAAAAAAAAAAAAAGAAGAAGAGAGAAAGAGAGAGAGACTGATTTTGAGATTCTGAAAGGTAGAAAAGGAAGGAAGGAGAAAGAAAAAGGAAGAGGGGAGTGGGAGAGGAGAGAGGAAGGGAAGAGGCATCATGAAAAGTTCTTTCTACCTTCATGTTCATAGCAGTGTATTCACAACACACAACAGGAGGAAGCAACTCAAGTGTCCTTCAATAAATAACTAATACATATACAATATATACACACACATACATTACTTAGAGCTATGGGTTTGGATCAAGTGGTAGAATGCTTATAAGTATGAAGCCCCAATTTCAAAACTCCAATGCCACCAAAAAAATTACTTGGGGGAGGGGGGTACCAGTGGCTCATGCCTGTAATCCTAAGCTACTCAAGGAGCTAAGATCTGGGGATGGCAAGGTGGCTCAGTGGTAAAGCGCTTGCTTTGCATGCATGAGGCCTTGGGTTCGATTCCTCAGCATCTCCTAAGCAGAAAAAGCCAGAAGAGGTGCTGTCGCTCAAGTGATAGAGCACTAGCCTTGAGCTGAAGACAGCTGAAGACAGAGCTCAGGCCCAGAGTTCAGGCCCCACGACCAACAACGACAACAAAAGAAGCTAAGATCTGAGTATCATAGTTCGACACCAATAAATTACTCCAAAAAGCCAGAAGTAGAGCTATGGCTCAAGTGATAAGAGTGCTAGCCTTGAGCAAAATAAAGCTCAGGGACAGTGCCCAGGCCCTGAGTTAAAGCATCAAGGGAAAAAAAAATTACTTAAGCAAATATGTCTGCTAAAATTTCAAATGCAAATACATTTTCAAAGCATTTTACTACCACATATTATACTTATGTGGAAGAAATGCATTCAGTAACTTCATGGTAAAGTTTTACCTGTCTGTAAGAATTTGATTGGTCTTCTTCCACTCTTCAATTGTAGAAAGTTCTTTTGCCTCTAACTTCTGTTTCAAACTATTTATTTCTGATTCATAATAAGCTCGAAGATCAGCTATGTGTCGAGCATGCTTTTCCTTTAGGTTCTGCCTGATCCTGTTGGTAAGAGTAAAACATACAATTACTAGGCCAGCACATCCTCCCCTCCATCCCTAAGAGAAAACAACAGTACAGTCATTCCCGCTGGCAAAAGTACAGCCTTCCTTCTCTGTACACCCACAGAAAAGATAACGGAGGCCCCGTGCATACCATCTTCTATACATACAAGTACCCTAATTAGCTATTACTTACTAGGTACTTTCATATACCTTGTCTAAAACCTAAAAAAAAATGATAATTTTTTTGGGGGGAGGCATTGGTTGTGGGGCTGAAACTGAGGGCCTGAGCACTATCCCTGAGGTTCTTCCCTCCAGGTTTAGTGCTCTACCACTCTGAATCACAGTGTCACTTCTCCACAATCCTCAGATCCCAGCCTCCTGAGTAGCTAGGATTACCAGCCTAAGCCATCAGTGCCTAGCTTGTTATGTAACTTTGAGGCTAATAAAAAAAATCATTTTCATTATTCAATCAGATACCACAGAAAGAGCTAGGAACATTGCAAGCTATTCACTGAAATACATACGTAGACAGCACCACAGGATCGTCCATAGATGTCAAGGAAATGCATTCTGGGACACTGTTGGCTGTACTTGGAAGCTGGGACTGACCGACAGTGTTTTCTTCATCTACAGTGTTGACTGAGATATCATTACTAGTGACAGTATATAAAGAAGGAAATGTGGAACTGGTTCTACTTTCACTCTGGAACACGTTATTTTTCCAAGAGTCCACTGGTGACGCTTTCGTACTTGAAGGATATTTTGGGAATCCTGATAACTGAGAAGTGTCATTACTTCCTTGTGAAAATGAGTCGATGTCAGAGTGACCAGACATACTTGGTTGCAGAACAGAGTCTGGTGAAAAGGATATTCTGTCACCACAAGCATTCAAGAAGCCAGGTGGCTGAGTCCCGGAAAGCTGCTGATCTGGCTTCCTGTGTAATGTTGGGTCCAAAGTCAGGACCTAGAAATAAGACAGACCGCTGTAAACTTTTACCCTCAGTACTTAGGCTGTAGATCTCCAGGAGAAACAGAGCTATGAGAAAGTCAAAGTCATGAGCATCTTGCACTTCCACTAGCAGAATGATGACGTTACCTCAGGTGGATGATTTGGGTTGGAAGCAGAAGTGAGATTCCTCTCAGGTAACTGATTGTTTTCCCTTTGTTTTTTATGATAAATATCCTTCAATGATGGTAGCTTCATCTCATTACTACTTTTAGACTTAAAAGATATGAAACAAAATCATTTAAATGTTGTTATCTATGATAAACTAGCTGATTCAATATCAGCACCACAAAATTTTTTAAAGATCTTAAATAAACTGAAAAGCTAGACTGTCAGATTAATAATACAACTTCTGGAGTTAGAAATGTGACTCAAGTGGTAGAATACTAGCCTTGAGCAAAAGGAGCTTAGAGACACCCAGGCCCTGAGTTCAGGCCCCAGGATTTGCCAAAAAAAAAAAAAAAGTCTCCTAGATTTATACTCCCAAGCTAGCTTCAAACCTCAATCATTAGATCTTAGCCTTCCCAGTAGCTAGGATTATAGTCATGAGCCATTAGTACCCAGCTTCAACATAAAAACTGAGCACCAAGGCTTTCCATACCTTGTTAAAGAAATCCTGGGACTGGGAATTGGCTTAGTGGTAGAGTGCTTATCTAGCATGCATGAAGCCCTGGGTTTGATTCCTCAGTACCATATAAACAGAAAAAGCTGGAAGTGGCGCTGTGGCTCAAGTGTTAAGAGTGCTAGCCATGAGCAAAAGAAGCTCAGGGACAGTGCCCAGGCCCTAAGTTCAAGCCCCCAAACTGGCAAAGAATGGGAACTTCTTCATACAACTACTTAAAGATAATAATAATAATAATAAATATTTTTTAAAAACGAAAGGAAGGAAGGAAGGAAGAAAGAAAGAAAGAAAGATCCTGAAGCCAAGCATGATGGCTAACCCCTATAACCCTAGCGATTTAGGAGGCTGAGAATAAAAGGATCACTGTTGGAAGACAGCCTGAGGAATGAAGTTTACAAGACTATCTCACTAGAAAAAGCTGGACAAGATAGCACATGCTTGCCATCTCAGCTACTGCAGAATAAAATTTTAAAAAGTGGACTGTGATCTAAGTATGAACTATGCCAAAAGCAAAACCTATCTCAAAATAGTCAGTGCAAACAAGGGCTGAAGGTATAACTTAGCAGTAGCAAGAAAAAGGGCAGGTTCAAATCCCAGCACTACTAGAAAATATAAATGTTAAATCACCAATGCTCTTGGTACCTTGGAAGAAGACACAAGGTAAAACTTTATTAAAAGAGAAGTGTAAGTTTCTGTAGGTGACATTTTAGCAATTTTATTTTGCTTTTTTTGTTTTTTTTTTTGGTCAGTCATGGGGCTTGAATTCAGGGCCTGGGTGCGGTCCTTGAGCTCTTTCACTCAAGACCCTCACTCTGTTACTTGAGCCATAGCTCCATTTCCAGTTTTCTGATGGCTAGTTGGAGATAAGATTCTCACAAATTTTCCTTCCCAGGCTGGCTTCAAACCGAAATCCTCAGACCTTAGCTTCCTGAGTAGCTATTTTTTTTTTTTTTGGGGGGTCCAGTCGTGGGGCCTGAACTCTGGGCCTGGGCACTGTCCCTCAGCTCTTTAGCTCAAGGCTAGCGCTTTACCACTTGAGCCACAGTGCCACTTCCGGCTTTTTTCTTTTTGCTTATGTGGTGCTGAGGAATCGAACCCAGGACCTCGAGTATGCCAGGCAAGAGCTCTACCACTGAGCCACCTTCCCAGCCCCCTGAGTAGCTACTGATTACAGATGTGAACGACCAGTGCCCAGCTTGCTTATTTATTTATTTATTTATTGCCAGTTGTGGGGCCTGCACTCTGGGCCTGAGCGCTGTCCCTCAGCTCTTCAGCTCAAGGCTAGTGCTTTTCCACTTGAGCCACAGTACAACTTCGGGCTTTTTCTGCGTATGTGGTGCTGAGGAATTGAACCCAGGGCCTCATGCATGCAAGGCAAGCACTCTACCACTGAGCCATCTTCCCAGCCCCTGCTTTTTATTTTTAATATGTAAAAGTCACATGATAATAATCTTCATTTAAGTCTAAAATCTCCACAAGAATAAAATATATCCAGGTGCCAGTGGCTCAGGCCTGTAATCCTAGCTACTCAGGAGGCTGAGATCTGAGGATCACGGTTTAAAGCCAAACCAAGCCTGGGGAAGGAAAGACCGTGAGACTGTTATCTTCAATAAGCCACTCAGAAAACTGGAAGTGGTGCCGTGGATCAAGTGGTAAGAGATCTCACCTTGAGCTGAAGAGCTGAGGGACAGCTTTCAGGCCCAGAGTTCAAGCCCCATGACAAAAAATAAATAAATAAACAAACAAATAAATAAAATATAAATTCTATGTGAAAAGAAAGTACAATGGTTTAATTCATAAATTTTTAGAAGAATATGAAGTAGGTTGTCTTAAAAGTAATGGTATTGGGGCTAGGAAGGTGGCTCAGTGGTAAAGTGCTTGCCTTGCATGCATGCACCCTGGGTTCGATTCCTTAGTACCACATAAGCAGAAAAAGCTGAAAGTGGCAGGAAAGTCCATAAGACTCTTATCTCCAATAAACTACTCAGAAAAAGCCAGAGGTGGTATTGTAGCTCAAGCAGTGGAGCGCTAGCCTTGAGTACTAAGAAACTCAGGGATGGCACCCAGCCCCCAAGTTCAAGTCCCAGGACCTGCAAAATAATTAATAATTACTGGTATCTTAGATTCAATTAATAGTATTTATTAATATTCAAGACCCAGTAATGAAGTAAGACATGTAACTACAAAGTCTATGAAGAGTCAATCTCTTTCACAATTCCATCACCCTTAAAATCATTATCTCTTGTGTACACATATGCATTTATGCATACATCTACCTAGCTATCTAGCTATCTGTCTGTCTGTCTATACAGATCTGGGGAAGAAAACTGGGCAGAGGGAGGACCCTCACAGATAGTAGGCAATTAATTGCTCTCCCATTGGGAAATATCTCCAGCCCTCTTTTCTCCTTGTGTTCATCCTCTCCTTTGTTTTGTATTAGTTTCTGTTGCTTTCTGGGCCTCTGATGTTTACTAGTAACTGTTGTCCCACAGTCCCATCTGTTCTCATGTCACGCATTTTATATCTTCTCTTTTTTCCCAAATCTACTCATTATCTGATCAAAATACACAAATAGGAAATGTATATCAATATACAAATAACAAAGTTTCATTTCTTTGCTTTGAACCAAATATTTATATTATTATTATTATTATTATTATTGCACAGGTCCTAGGGCTTGTACTCAGGGCGTAGGCATTGTCCCTTAGCTTTTTTACTCAAGGCTAGCTTACCACTTAAGCCATAGTTCCACTTCTGGCTTTTTGATAGTTAATTGAAGATAAGAATCTCATGGCCTTTTTTTGCCTGGGCTAGCTTTGAACTACGATCCTCAGATCTCAACTTGCAGAGTAGCTATAATTACAGGCCACCACTGCCTAGCTTTAATTATACTAAGATCACATAATTCTTCTAAGATCACATAAGGGAAAAATGACAGGTTTTTCTCTGTGTGTGTGTGAAAGAGAGAGAGAGAGAGAGAGAGAGATTAGGGCTTGGCCTCTCTTAGCTTTTCCCGACTCTACCACTTGAGCCTCTCACTCTCAGCTTTTTCCCTTACTCTATCACTTGAGCCATGACTCCATTTTCAGCTTTTTGCTGATTAACTCAGGATTTGTTTGCCAGGCTCTGAACCACTGTCCTCAGATCTCAGCCTTTGGAGTTGCTATGAGTACAGTTATAAGCCACTGGCATGCAGCTAGAGACCACATTTGAAAGGAGGTGAGAATAACTTTAAGCTCATGTTTTTTTTGTTTCCTTTTTTTTTTTTTTTTTTGTCAGTCATGGAGCCTGAACTCTGGGCCTGGGCACTGTCCCTGAACTCCAGCTCAAAGCCAGCACTCTACCACTTGAGCCACAGTGCCACTTCCAGGTTTTTCTGCTTATGTGGTGCTGAGGAATTGAACCCAGGGCCTCATGCATGCAAGGCAAGCACTCTACCACTGAGCCACCTTCCCAGCCCCCTTTGTTTCCTTTTTTTGATTGTGGGGCCTGAACTCTAGGCCTGGGTGCTGTCCCTCAGCTCAAGGCTAATGCTCTACCACTTGGCCACAGTGCCACTTCTGGCTTTTTCTGCTTATGTGGTACTGAGGAATGGAACCCAGGGCCTCATGCATGCTAGTCAAGCACTCTACCACTGAGCCACCTTCCCAGCCCCAAGCTCATGCTTTTTCTAGAGTACTAGAAGTTACAAAACACACTGTATACTACCATATTTAACTACAATTGTAAAACACAAAATATGCACAAGATAACGTACTTTCACAGTGATTACCTGGCCTGGAGAGCTCTCTGCAGAGGAGGAACATGAAAATGCCTTCTGTAAAGCTTCAGGCAAAGAGCAATGCATGTCCTTCTCTTCCAGTTTCCAGTAACTGAGTCCTGATGGGCACCAACATGTTGAACACAAGGGAAAAGAACAAAACCATCCTCAGAATAACTTATTTCCAATAGGAAGGAACTAGTTCTGGCTTAGCTGGTTGTAGCAAGCTGAATTTTATTGGGGAAGTCACATGAATGTTTTACCATGCAAGGAGCCCAACTTAATAATGCAAATACTTAAAAATGATTTTTTTTTTGTCGGTCATGGGGCTTGAACTCTGGACCTGGGCATTGTCCCTCAGCTCCTTAGCTCAAGGCTAGTGCTCTATCACTTGAGCCATTTCGGGTTTTCTGCTGGTTTAGTGGAGGTAAGAGTCTCATGGACTTCCCTGCCAGGCTGGCTTTGAACCATGATCCCAGCCTCCTGAGTAGCTAGGATTATAGGCATGGAGCCACCAACACCCAGCTAAAACTGAAATATTAAAAGCCAAATGAATTAGGTCAGCTTAAAATACATTTTAAAACAAACAATTTCTTTACCACTAATACAGACTTACATAGAATCAGTGTGAAGAGTTCAATAATTCAAGTATCTATTAATTGTGTGCCTGGCTGGGAGGCAGGAGGACTGAGACCTGAACACATGAGGGTGAACAAGTTGCCAAGTACTCTCTGCTTAAACGTTCTCTGCTGCAGCAGAGAGGAAGAGGACAGAGAGGTAATGAGGATCGGCCCACGGGGACTTATGGGCCTGAGGGTCACATGCCATAATTTATCCTTTGTCATGGCTCTGGCTATTGTGCTGAGAACAGACCAGAGGGAGCACGGTGGTGGCAGGGAGGTTGTCACAAAGCAACCAAGTGACACACGAGGGGCTACGTGAAGGTGATGAAAAGAGGTTAGACTCTGGAAATTTCTATAATGCAAAGCTAACTGACACTGATGAGCTGGATGTGAGAAGTGACGAGGGAGGGGCAAGTGGGGGAGAGGAGTCTCTATAAAAAGCCAGAAAAACTAGAATAGCCTCCATGGAGAGCAAAGAATATCTTACAAAGGGTTTCAACTTACTAATTCATTTATAACAATGGAAAAAGGCTAGATGATTTTTGCAAATGTTTGTACAAAATTAATACTTCTGGGGGGGAGGGGAGATGGGAAGGGATGGGAAGGGATGGGAAGGGGAAACAAAGGAGGAGGCAACAAAAAAATAAAAATTTAAAAAATATTAATACTTCTTCCTTCTGTCCTACAGAACTTGTGGCACAAATTAAGGAAGTAAGAAAGTTACAACTCACACCTGAAATCCTAGCTACTCAGGAGGCTGAGATGTAAGGATCACCATTCAAAGCCAGCCTGGGCAGGAAAGTCCATGAGACTCTTATCTCTAATTAACTACCAGAAAAACTGGAAGTGGTACAGTGGCTCAAGTGGTAGAGCACTTGCCTTGAGCTGAAGAACTGAAGGATAGGACCCAGGCCCAGAGTTCAAGCTCCATGACAGACAAAAAAAAAAGAAGAAAGTTATAGCTACCAGAGGAACACCACACACAGTCTATTTACAGAATCTACACCAGTATACATACATATTCTCATTCTGTAGTTACAAAATACAGGAAAAATTTCTAAACATATGTACCCCCCCAAACATACATCTTTAAAAATTTAAGTTTCATACCTGTTCCTGAATCAGACACCCAAGAATTTGGACTTTCATCTGGCTTACTGAGGTAAAAAGAACAAGGATGTGGAGCAGCAGCAAAATCAGACTGCAATTCAAGAAAGAAAATGATTGTCAGCAAACTAAAATCCAAGAGATTCACCCTGCTGACCTAGGAAAGTGCTCTGCCACTAATCTGCTGCCCTAGCTAAAAAGTCTTACCAATTCAGTTTTATCATTATAACTTCAATAAATCACACCAACTCAGAGGACTACAAATCAATAATGTAAATCTTAAGTAGTTGTTTACCTGTCTGGATTTCTATAGCACTTAAGTAACTAGAGTAGTAGAAGTCAAATACTTGCAGGTAAAATATTTAGTCTTGCCACAATTCTAAGAACAAAGTTCAGCGCCCTGGATGGATCCACACTGGGCTCCCTGCACACAGCTTCTGGCTGCACAACAAAGGACAAGCAAGGGAGAAAGCAGAATACAAATAAAAGCAGGAGAGTATGTGGAGGGAGTGACACTGACTAGAATACTGTGTAAACATGTATGGTAATAGAATAATGAAATCTCCCCCTTCATAACTAATAGAAGCTAATCAAATACACAAATAAATGTAAAGCCTTAGAGCCAAAGAAACTAGCCTAACCCTAGCACGAGGGCCTATTATCTTCATAACTGTCTAGTGCCTTGTTTACTAGAAACACCCATGAAATCCTTCAGCCTGTTAAATGAAAGTTTCAGTAGTCCAAGACAAAGGGCCAAGGAAACAAAGCACAATGTGAGCTCTGGAAAACTCTAATGCTAAACAACGCAGTATCAAGATGCACTTAAATAAGACAGCAGGGTACTAAAAAAAAAATTCAATCCAAAGAGAAATTTGAAAAGGATGAAACTGAAAACAATGGGAAAGAAAAATGTTCAAATAAAGGGGAAAGTTCCTACTTTTGTGAAACCAGACTGTGCAGGTAGGAAAAGTGCCACCTCAAGACCATTTCAAGTTCAGAAATAGAAAAGCAACTTGATTTCTCCAAATGACTTAATAACAGGAAAATCATTGCCCTAGAGAAAAAGGAACATTTAAAGGGAGGAAAGACTCAGAGGGAATCATCTCCTGCTCTAAGTTTCCAGGCTGCCCTTCTGGCCTCCAGGTGAAATATGCTGTCAGAAGGCATTTCTCAGCGGACCGCCAGGTGGCAGCAGCTGACAAAATTTGCCACTGCAATGAGAGGCAGAAAGCTGGGACAGAACAGCTGTTTCCAGGTGGATTAACCATCACAATCACCCAGGGAGTTTCTAAAACCCCTCACACACAGATTAGGCCCTCCACCGAAGCAATGAGCCCATCTGGGATGATAGGCAGAGTAAGTATGGTATTAAATCTTCTCAAGTAACTCCAAAATGCAATCAATTTTGGAAACCACTGAACCACTTCAGATAGACAGTTATAAACACAGAAGATAACAAGAATTTACTAAATCTAGTGAGAACACAACCATAAGCCCAATGTAGACATGTCTTAGGGTTGTGGATGTAGCTCATGGCAAAACACATGCTTAAAATGTGAACCAGGCCCTGGGTTCAATGCCCAGCACCAAAAAAAAAAAAAAGGTACAAGCTGGGCATTGGGGCACACGTGTATAATCCTAGCACTTGGAAGACAGATGCCAAAGGATCAAGAGTTCAAGGCTAAGCCAGGCATTGGTAGCTCACTCCTGTAATCCTAGCTATTCAAGAGGTTAAGGTCTGAGGATTTTGGTTCAAAGCCAGTCCAGATAGGAAAAGTCCATGGCAGGAAAGTCCATGAGGCTCTTATCTCCAATGAACCACCAGAAAAATGGAAGTGGCACTGCGGTGTGAAAAATCTCAGGGTCAGCACATAGGCCCTGACTTCAAGCCCCATGATTGGCCAACAAATTTAAAAAAAAAAAAAGGAGTACAAGGCTAGTCTGAGGTCTATAAACAAATCCTGAATTAGAGGGGAGAGGAGAAGGGAGCTTCCAGTCATAAAAATGAAATAAACTACGACGTAGAAGAACATTCTCCATGTAAACCCACTGCAATAAAAGGCAGTTTTTTACCTCAGTCTGCATATTATCATATTAAACAAAGACATTATTGAATGTTTTGGGCAATGCTGAGGTTTGAACTCAGGGCCTCATGTTTGCTAGGGTTAGAGGTATGGCTAAAATGATAAGAGTACCAGCAGAGCAAGCAAACTATGCAACTGTGAGGTCCTGAGTTTAAACTCCAATGGCAGAACAACAACAACAAAAAGCCTTAGAGACATGGAAACAAATTAACGACAATGTAGACATAGGAAACCTGATTGTCAGTAGCCAGTTACCAGGGAAAAAATGATGTATCACCTACTTTCTCAACAGGAGATTTTCTGCTTTGCTCGGGCCCTTGCTTAGATCTTGAGCCTCCATCTTCTACTTGTGTTCTCTTTGGCTGGTTCTGTTTCAGCTTTTGTGCCCATGAGGTTATTGATTTACTAGTCAACAAAAGAAAATCACTTTTTTCTATGCTGTTCTTCACTTCTGAGGGCAAACACAACAAAAGCTGCCTTCATGCAGAAATGCTTTGTTTTTCTCCATAGAACCCTGATAGCTTTCTAGCTGATTTACCTAAATTTTTAAAAGCTTTTTATTACTAAAGGCTAAGTAAACAAAATGACTAACAGTAATTAATACATAGTAGCCACAGAATATATCAAAAGCCACCACTCTGGTCCCCTCAAGTATTAATCTCCACAGTGAGAGAACATTTGTTGGCATGGACTAGTAATGATACTAGTTTTACTATATAGCCAAGTATGTTATTTTTGATGATACATTTCAGAGACATAAAAATAATTTTTAGGGGCTGGGAAGATGGCTCAGTGGTAGAGTGCTTGCCTTGCATGCATGGGGCCCTGGGTTCAATTCTTCAGCACCACATAAGCAGAAAAAGCCAGAAGTGGCTCTGTGGTTGTAGAGAGCTAGCTTTGAGCTGAAGAGCTGAGGGATAGTGCCCAGGCCCAGAGTTCAGGCCCTACGACTGGCAAAAAATAAAGTAACAATAATAGTAATAATAATAATATTTAGAGCTGAGTGCCGGTGGCTCACTCCTATAATCCTAGCTATTGAGAAGGCTGACATCTGAGGATCGAGGTTCAAAGCCAGCCCAGACAGGAAAGTCCCTAAGACTCTTATCTCCAGTAAATCACTCAGAAAACTAGAAGTGGACTGGGAATGTGGCTTAGTGGCAGAGTGCTTGCCTAGCATGCATGAAGCCATGGGTTCAATTCCTCAGTACCACATATACAGAAAAAGCCAGAAGTGGTGGATGGCTCAAGGGGTAGAGCACTAGCCTTGAACAAAAAAAAGAAGCTCAGGATCAGTGCCCAGGCTCTGAGATCAAGCCCCAAGACTAGCAAAAAAAAAAAAAAAAAAAAGCCAAGGGTTTTCAATATCTGGAGCTTGAGAGGCACAACACAGGCCAATGTCTATTTTTGTTTCAAATCACATGAACATTAACAATCCTATACTGTTTTTCTTTTTTGTCGGTCCAGGGGCCTGAACTCTGGATCTGGGCACTGCCCCTCAGCTCTTCAGCTCAAGGCAGTCTAGCGCTTGAGCCAAAGTAGCACTTCTGGCTTTTTCTGCTTATGTGGTACTGAGGAATCGAACCTAGGGCCTCATGCATGGAAGGCAAGCACTTTACCACTGAGCCACCTTCCCAGCCAGAGTGATTTCTGAGTGATTTTTTTTTTGTTGGTTGTGGGTCTTGAACTCAGGGCCTAGGCACTGACCTTGAGCTCTGTTTAATAGCAAAACTGATTGTAATGAAAAAAAACTGAGTGATTTAAGTGGCAAAACTGATACATGTTCAAATACATCTCATTCTAATGAAGCCCAATGAAAAAGAACTTTGTTTACTAGATTCTAAATATAACAAGCCAACTCCCTTCAAATGATCAGTGCAATTCTACTTACTTGTTTGTTTTTCTACTGTATACTTCAGAAATCTTATTTTCACCAAGAAAATTATGTTCAAATTCACCAAGAAATGTAGAATCATCTTTCTTTAAAGATGCACTAAACTCTTCAGGGGTCTGAGTGTAAAAAGTCCTGTTTCCTGCACCACCTCCAGGTGACTCTGTTTGTACAACAGGTGTTCCATATTGGCCCTGAGAAGCACTCCTGTGCTCCATGAGTTCCGTGGGGCCTTTAGATTTGTAGGTATTCAATTCTGAGACACAAAAGGTGCCATACCCGCTGCTCACAGAGCTACTGTCCGCACTGGAGTCTGGTTGCGCCATGCAAGCTTCCTGCTGCAGCTCAGGTTCCTTGGGCTCAGGGTAACTAATAACAGACTCATCTCTCTCACTGTTTTCAGAGACAAAACCCATCTGACCTTCCGAGGATACTTGTTTGCTAGAAGAATTTCTCTTGCAGGAAGCCCAGGAAACATTACTGGTCTGTAACTTGACTAAATTTCTTATTTCCTCCTGTATTCTCTGGGAACAAAATGTATAAATTTGGGTAAGAGAGTATATTAAGCAGCACATGTTTATAAATACTAGGAAATTAGCATTTTTAAGATATGATGTGCCTCTAAATATGACACTTCATCTTTTAGTTTATAAATAAAATAATGAATTAGTTTTCTGAAAATCTTACAAATAAATCAATATAAATGACAACTTACTTGAATTTGGTTGTGGAATTGTTCCTGCTGAGCAACTATCTGTTCCTGGCATTGCTTTTCCACCAAACGGAACAACTGTAACCACCTAGTCTATGAAATTATAAAATATCTTAGTTAAAAATGAGTAACCCAGTAGTTCATAGAAAAATCCACCAGTGAGAAACAGACTTTTTCCCTAATTTCTCCTGTATTCTCAACTTTCTCTGATCCACTGATCATTAAAGAATTATCTTTTGGAATTTTTGTTGTTTTTTTTTTTTTTTTTGGGGGGGGGTCTGGTCGTGGGGCCTGAACTCTGGGCCTGGGCACTGTCCCTCAGCTCTTCAGCTCAAGGCTAGCACTCTACCACTTGAGCCACAGCACCACTTCCAGCTTTTTTCTTTTTGCTTATGTGGTGCTGAGGAATCGAACCCAGGGCCTCAGGCATGCAAGGCAAGCGCTCTACCACTGAGCCACCTTCCCAGCCCCTCTTTTGGAATTTTTTTGAAGGGGTAGTTTTCTTTAAAGAAAGTGCTATCTACCATATGAGCCACACTTCCACCCCTAGAGAAATAGCCTTTAAGGAAAAAAACTTTCAAGGGCTGTCTGAAAAGATACAGTAGGGCTGGGAAGGTGGCTCAGTGGTAGAGCGCTTGCCTTGTATGCATGAGACCCTGGGTTCGATTCCTCAGCACCACATAAGCAGGAAAAAAAAAACCGGAAGTGGCGCTGTGGCTCAAGTGATAGCGCACTAGCCTTGAGCTGAAGAGCTGAGGGACAGTGCCCAGGCCCAGAGTTCAGGCCCCGTGACCAGACCCTCCCCCCCCCAAAAAAAAACGATAAAGTACTAGAGCACTTGTAGAGTAAGTCAGCTCAAACCCTAGCACTTCTAAAAAAGAAAAGTAGTATAAACCAAATTAAAGTTACATATAATTTAGTTGCAGGTGTGGCTCAAGTAATAAAGTATTTGCCTAGCAAGCTCAAGACCCTGATTCAAACCCTAGTAATATCAAAAATAATAAAATACATAATTAATGTGAAAATGCAAGAATATAAGCTTAACCTTCTTATGTAACCTATAGTCTACTCTGGGTGAAGCTAAAGGTTCCAGTAAATCTTATTTTTCAAATAGCATCTTTACTTTGTATGCCCACTCTTTTTCTTTTTCTTTTCTTTCTTTTTCTTCTTGTCAGTCAAAGGGCTTGCCTGGGTACTGTCCCTGAGCTTTTATGCTTTTAAGGTTAGTGCTGTATCAATTTGAACCATAGCTCCACTTCCGGTTTTCTGGTGGTTAATTAGAGATAACTCTCTTGAACTTTCCTACCCTGGCTGACTTAGAACTCAGATCTCAACTTCTTGAGTAGTTAGGATTACAAGCATGAGCCACTGGTGCCGGCTTTTTTCTTTTTGCTTATGTTGTGCTGAGGAATCGAACCCAGGGCCTCATGCATGCAAAGCAAGCACTCTACCACTGAGCCACCTTCCCATCCCCCAAAAATACTTTTGATCACCTTTTTCAAATTTGTTTAACGTTATTCACCCAATTAATAGGCTTGACCCTGTGTACCTTTATAATAACAATTAATAGGCTTGACCCTCTGTACCTTTATAATAACAAATTTTTTAGAATGAGTATATATACTTAAAAGCTGAATCCACTTGAGCACCTAACAGTCAGTCTGGAAAGAAATTTCTTTCTTTTTTTTTTTTTTTGATCGGTTGTGGGGTTTGAACTCTGAGCCTGGGCGCTGCCCCTCAGCTCTTCAACTCAAGGCTAGTGCTCTACCACATGAACCACAGTGCCACTTCCGGCTTTTTCTGTTTATGTGGTGCTGAGGAATTGAACCCAGAGCCTCATACATGCAAGGCAAGCATTCTACCACTGAGCCACCTTCCCAGCCCCTGGAAAGAAATTTCTAATAATTTAGTGCTCAGTAGAAATACACTTGTCCACAAAACAAAATGAAATAAAATACCTCACAGTTTTTCCAAAGTTCTGAATCAGTCTTCCCACTGCTCTGTAGCTCTTGCATCAAAGAGGTTAGGATGTCGGTTGCCCCTTGAATGACAGACAGTCTAGTCTTCCCTGAGAAAGAGGATACCCCATTTGTACTAAGGTGGGGATTACTTCTGTTGAAACATAAATAATTCAAAGGGTTTTCTTCATTCTTCTAAAGTGTTGAATAATTCAGTAGGTCAGGATTTAGTAGAGCAGTACAAAACCACTGACATTTAATCCTTCTAATGACACCTCATTTGTTGACAATCTGATTGGTTTGTACAGAAAAGAAAAACAATAAAATGACAGGCAGCATTACTTAAAAAAAAAAAACACAACAGAAAAGCCCTTCTGCAGAAGTGAGAGAACACTCCACAGAGTATCAGCAGAAAATAAGTTGTGATAAAGAAGAAAATTTTTCAGCTTCTCTGCTCTGAATTCTTCTAGAGGTTCATTTTGGCCCACTTTAGGAACAGCCCTCCATTGTGTGGGGAAATTCTCTCCACTGCCAGGTTTACAGTCAAGTCTTGTTCACTGGCTCCCTCTAATTTGCCGATGAGCTGATGCTTATCGCTCTGCACTATCTTTGAATGAAAGTTACGCCCAGCAAATTAGCAGCAAAGATTCAGGATTTACTTGGCCTACTTAGTTGTAAAATGACACTGTTTCTTTCTAGCAGACTGCTTTACCAAACAAGTTTATTTCAGATTTGTTGTATAAACATACAAAAGGTATAACTCAAATTATTAAGATTCACTTAAATCGAACCACTGAAAGTGAACTCCAGAAGGGCCAACAAGGGCCAGAAACAAAATGTGGGGCCCACGTTGAATGAGTGTGTATAGGTCTCAGATGTCCTTGGACTATATTTCTTAAATTTTCCCTTCACTCTACATTGTACAGCCTTGTTTTTTCTTTTTCTTTTTTTCAGTCCTGGAGACTGAACCTAGGGTTTTGAGAGTGAAAAAAGTGCTATACCACCACTTGAACCACAGCTCCCAGCCTTTGGATTTTATCAGGTTTTTCAGACCCTAACTGACCTCAAACTCTTGATACTCCTAATCCAGTTTCCCAGTTAGCTGGGATTACAGGCATGAGCCATCTCTCTTAGCTGTTTTAAATTCCTGAGGGGAAGGCTAAGAATGAACAATTTCTAGTTTTATTCATGTGATGGTCCTGGGCTTTGAACTCAGGGCTTAGGCTCTGTCTCTGACCTTTTTGGTCAAAGCTAGTACTCTAGCACTTGGGCCACAGTTCCACTTCCAATTTTTCTGGTAGTTTATTAGAGATAAGAGTCTCCAAAGCCAGACGCAGGTGGCTCATGCCTGTCTGTAATCCTAGCTACTCAGGAGGCTTAGGATTGCAGTTGGAAGCCAGTTCCAGCAGAAAAGTCCCCATGACACACTTTTCTGTTTTTGGTTGGCCATGGGGCTTGAACTCAGGGCCTGAGCTCTGTCACTGAGCTTTTTAGTACAAGGCTAGTGCTCTACCACTTGAGCCACAATACCACTTCTGTTTTTTTCTGGTGATTACTTGGAGAGAAAAGTCTTGTGGACTTTCTTGCCCAGGCTGGCTTTGAACTGCCATCCTCAAATCTTGGCCCCACTAAGTAGCTAGGATTACAGGCACCCAGCTAATTTTTTTTTTTTTTTTGGGTGGTCATGGGGCTTAACTCTGGGCTTGGGTGCTGTCCTTGAGCTCTTCAGCTCAAGGCAAGCGCTCTACTGCTTGAGCTACAGCACCACTTCTGGTTTTCGAGTGGTTTATTGGAGAGAAGAGTCTCATGGACTTTCCTGCCTGGGCTGGCTTTGAATTGTGATCCTCAGATCTCAGCCTCCTGAGTAGCTAGGATTATAGGCGTGAGCACCAGCACTTGGCTTTTTTTTTTTTTTTTTAATGTGGAACATTTCACCAATTTATTTGTCACCTTTGTGTAGGAGCCATACAAATCTCTGTATCCTTTCGATTACAGTTAATGTGCTACTAAAGCACGCATATGAACATTATTTTATGACTAGGGATTTAGCTCAGTGATAAAATAGATACAAGTTCTTGAGTCTATTCCCAATAGTTCCAAACAGAACAGAAAAACAACACCCAACTACAGGACGCCTTAAAACTAACATGCAGGGGCTGGGAAGGTGGCTCAGTGGTAGAGCGCCTGCCTTGCATGCATGAGGCTCTGGGTTTAATTCCTCAGCACCACATAAGCAGAAAAAGCTGGAAGTGGCGCTGTGGCTCAAGTGGTAGAGTGCTCGCCTTGAGCTGAAGAGCCCAGGGACAGCACCCAAGACCAGAGTCCAAACCCCTCAACCAAAAAAAAAAAAAAGTACATGGCTCTGTGAGAAATAAAAGATGTAGAAGAACTTAAACTGTTCTCAACTTTAAAATTTAACTGTCCTTGAAAAGTTCCTGATCATAGTTGTCTTGATTTTAAACAAACTCAAATCAGCAACTACGACACTATTTGGATAAATGGACAAACTAGGAAATGAAGTTTACTGGGTTTGTTGTTACATTAACGAAGCAATCTACCCCCATTCTTACCTATTAGTATTTAAGCTCAGTCCAAGAGAATGGGGAGAACTTTTTATATCATAGTCTACAGAAGGTGAAGTTCTGTAAAGTTTTCACCAAATCAAAATCCTCCATATTGTACAGAAACTGTTATATGCTCTTATTTGAAAATATACAGTTTTTTACTGTGTGAGAAAACTGACCCAAGTCATCTTCAGATATTTCATCTACCAGCATTTCAGTTGCTAACATTCAGAACTGTGAAATGTCCTACATTTCCAAGAGTCTGAAAATGAATGAGGAAAAAAATACTACTATAAAAAGCCACTAAACTTAGCAACTCTGTTTTTATGTCTTTGAAACCTTCACTTCTTTTATATAAATCTACAGTAGGGATACTAACTTTACTCACAAAACCCAAAATGTAGAAACAACCTTAATGCCCATGAATGGGCAAACTGGTCCATGGTACATCCATGTAGAATATTATTCAGCCACAGAAGGAAGGAGCTGCACCTGGATAAACACTGAAAATACCATGCTAAGGAAATTAAACCCATCCAAAGAAACAGAAAGGAGATTAATGTTTGCCAGCTGCTGGGAAGGGAGAAAACAGCAGTAAGCAGAAAATGCAATGAGCACAGTGTTTCATTTTGGATGATGAAAAATTCTAGAATTAGATAGAACTTGTAAACCCTAAGGTTACTTTGAAAAGGGTGATTTCTTGGTATCTATTTTTAGTATCTCCACAAAAATCTCTATTATAGATGATCTTTAAGGGCTGGGAAGGTGGCTCAGTGGTAGAGAGCTTGCCCTGAATACCTGAGCCCCTGGGTTCGATTCCTCAGCACCACATAAGCAAAAAGAAAAAAGCCAGAAGTGGTGCTGTGGCTCAAGTGGTAGAGCGCTAGCCTTAAGCTGAAGAGCTGAGGGACAGCACCCAGACCCAGAGTTCAGGCACCACGACTGGACCAAAAAAAAAAAAAGATCTATAGATGATCTGTAAAAACAGCAGCTCCCCTCTCAGCTCACAGTCAGAATTTTATGTATTTAATAATCAAGGTTCTACATACAATTCTCTTACATAATAATTGGCTTACATACTTTATTCATTTATTTACTAAATTCTTCCAAGCATATGTACATGTTGATTTGCACAATGACTAGAATAACTTCATCTGCTATTACAAAGAGCTATTTTAAACTGTTAACATATTGTCATACACATATACCTCATGGCTACAAGCACATTTGTACTGCATAGCCTTTTTTTTTTTTTTTTTTGGTCAGTCCTGGGGCTTGAACCCAGGGCTTGGGCATTGTCTTTGAGCCTCTCTGTGCTCAAGGCAAGTGCTCTACCACTTGGGCCACAGCGCTACTTCCAGGTTTTTCTGTGTATATGGTACTAAGGAATTGAACTCAGGGCTTCATGCATGCTAGCCAGACACTCTACCACTAAGCCACATTCCTTTTTTTTGGGTCCGGTTGTGGGGCCTAAACTCTGGGCCTGGGCGCTGTCCCTCAGCTCTTCAGCTCAAGGCTAGCGCTCTACCACTTGAGCCACAGCGCCACTTCCAGCTTTTTTTTTTTCTGCTTATGTGGTGCTGGGAGGCCTCATGCATGCAAGGCAAGTGCTCTACCACTGAGCCACCTTGCCAGCCCCTGTATAACCTTTTATACTGTGCTTATATGCTTTGAGTTTGTTGTTGTTGGCAGTTCCAGGGTTTGAACTCAGGACCTCTCCCACTTGGCTAGGCAGGCGGTCTACTGCTATTCAGGCTTCCTGGTGGCTAGGATGATAAAATACACATCACTGCACTCAGCTTCTTTTTTAGCTCAAGGCTAGCACTCTACCACTTGAGCCACAGCGCCACTTCCAGCTTTTTTCTTTTTGCTTATGTGGTGCTGAGGAATCAAACCCAGAACCTCATGCATGCAAGGCCAGCGCTCTACCACTGAGCCACCTTCCCAGCCTGTGCACTCAGCTTTTTATTGAGATGAGGTCTTATGAACTTTTTACCTAAGTTGAACTGAAACTCTTATCCTCCCAATCTCGACCTACCAAGCAGCTAGGGTTACATGTGTGAGCCACCACACCCATATGTGCATGCTTACTTCTTGAAAAACTAAGTATTTTCCAGCCCAACTAAAACGTTACTGAATTGTGTATGCAGAGATAACTTGAGTAAATTCCCTCTTAAGGAATTCATGCATTTAAAAAAGATGCTGGTGGGGCATACCTGTAACCCAGTGCAAGAGGCAAAAGCAGGAAGATAGTGAGTTCAGTGCCAACCTCAACTACATATAAGACCCTGTCTCAAAATATTGAAGAGAGAGGAGACAAAGGAAGGAAGGAAGGAAGGAAGGAAGGAAGGAAGGAAGGAAGGAAGGAAGGAAGGAAGGAAGGAAGGAAGGAAGGGAGGGAGGGAGGGAGGGAGGGGAAGGGAAGGGAGGGAGGGAGGGCAGGGAAGGAAGGGAGGGAGAGAGGGAGGGAGGGAGGGAGGGAGGGAGGGAACCTACACCCCATATTGCTTATAAAGTAAACCATTTAGGGTTTAATAAAATTACCTTTTATTCTGGCTTCTCTAGATTCACAATATTTAGGATCTAGTTTTATAAAACACTGCAGGGCAGGGAGACAAAGAAGGGGAAAAAAGAGATCACAGAGAAAAAAAAAAGAAAAAGAAAAAAAATCAGATCAAGGAAGCACTTCCTTTAGAGACAGGTACAGAAAGTTAAGGGAAACCTGATGGTTTTCAAGAAGTAACTAAATGGGTCTCTTCCCAGAAGCTCCATGACAAATGGGTATGAGAGTCAGAGCTGCCCTGTCCACTAGCAACGAGCACACTTTGATTCCATTCACCCTGCTCTTAGCCCCCGGAAACCCACGTTCTCCAGGGACACCTCTCCAGAGGTAAGCCGGATGAAGCAATTCCCAATGGAAAAACCACTAGAAATTCAATGATGCCTCTCTGGGCCGGAGGGGGTGCAAGAAAGGAAGGCGAGCAGAGGGGGGAGAGGGGAAGAAAAAAGGAAAGTAAAGACTCTGATACAAGAAGTAAAATCTGAAAAGTTAATGGGCTTAATTCCTCAACCAAAAGACATAGAGTAGCAGATGTAATAAAAAATAAAAATAAAAAAATACGGGCTGGGAAGGTGGCTCAATGGTAGAGTGCTTGCCTAGCATGCATGAAAACCTGGGTTCCATTCCTCAGTAACACATACACAGAAAAAGCTGGAAGTGGCGCTGTGTCTCAAGTGGTAGAGTGGCAGCCTTGAGCAAAAGGAGCTCAGGGACAGCACCCAGGCCCTGAGTTCAAGCCCCAGGACTGGAAAACAAAACAAAACAAAAAAAAACAACCTACTCAAGAAATCAACCCCACCCAAAGCTAAAATTAAAAAAAAAAAAAAAAAAATCACTAAATGGGCAAAGGAGGTAAGGAGAGACTTCTCAGAAAAAGTAAGAATGGAAAAGAAACACTTGAGGAAATGCCCACCCTTCCTGGCCATAAAGGAACTGCAAATCAAAACAACTTTAAATTCCATCTCACCCTAGTTAGGTTGTCTAACATCATGAATTCCAACAACAAATGTAGGCAGGAATGTGGAGAAAAAGGAGCTCTACTGCTCTGTGGGTGGGAATGTAAACTAATACAATTACTCTGGGCAGCCTTCTGGAGGTTGCTCAAAAAAACGAAACATAGATCTTCCCTACAACCCACCCATACCACTCCTGGGTATCTACCCAGAACATCATGAGCCAAGATACAGTAAAAACACTTGCACATCCATGTTCAGGGCCGCACTATTTACTATAGCCAAGTTGTGGAAACAGTCCCGATGCTCTACTGTAGATGAGTGGATCCAAAAATGTGGTACCTATACACAATGGAACTTCATACAGCCATTAGAAAGAATAATATTATATCATTTTCAGGAAAGTGGATAGACCTAGAACAAATCACGTTAAGTGAGATAAGCCAAGCTCAGAGAGACCAATTCCTAGGTGGAAGCTAGTTCTAAAATACACCAGGACATGATAAGTTACAAAAAACTCTAGGTATTCACACATAGTGAGACAATGGAGAATATTCTTAGGAAAGGAATACAAAGGTGCAATGCCTACGTACAGCTCATCACATAAAATATTATTTATCGAAATGAACTCTAGGAAATGGAAATGAGTTTTTTTTCCTTTGTCGCTGTTTATTTATTTTCTTTGTCTCCTTTGTTCGTTTACCTGTCTTTGGGAGAGAAGGAGGGCACAGAAATGGAGCAACAAAGGGTGAACAAATGCAGCAGTGGTACCCACTAGACACTACGTTGAAAGTTAACTATACAACTTGTGGGTGGAGATTGGAGGGAAAAACTGGGAGAGAGACTAGGGGAGGGGGTGACACTATTCCAAAAAGAAATGTACTCCTTTCCTGACTTATGTAACTGTAACCCCTCTGTACATCACCTTTAGAATAACAATAATTTTAAAAAGAAGCCCTGAAAGGTTGACAGCCTCATCAGGGAATGACTGGAGAACAGACAGGGCGTCTTCCCGGCCACAAGGCCTGGCTGCCGAACCCTCCCACCACTCCTCGCAGACTGGGAGCTGGGGGCCGGGAAGCACTAATAAATGCAAGTTACCTAGGCGCCCTCTTGAGGGCGGGCGGGCTGATTCCCAGCGTGGGAGCCGGACCCAGACTCCGGTGGCGGCCGCGGGGTCCACGGGCCGGAGAGGCGCCCGGGCAGCGGCCGGGGCGAGAAGACCCAGAGAGGACCTAGGAAAGCCACCGTCAGACGTCTTCCCCAAACAGCAAAACCAAAAGGCCCGCCAGCGCCGCCGCGCCGTCCCGGCCGTCGGGGGCCGCTCCGCGCCGGGGCCGCGCGGGTGTCACTCAGGAGAACCAGGTAGAGAGGGCGCTCGCCGGGCGCAGAGCCCCCGCACGCCGGCGGGCTGCGGTGGGGAGGCTCGGCGCCCGCTGCCTGCCTCCGGCCACGCCAGACCACCACCCAGGAGGCCGCCAGGACCTCGCCAGGTGGAGCTCGTCCCCGCAACCTCGCAGCCCGCAGCTCCCCGCAGGCCAGGCCCCCTTACCGTGCCCGCTGGCTCCGCAGCCGGTGTTCAGCCTAGCCACCACCCTCTCGCGACCGTTAAACTCAAGGGAGCAAGCACGCGCCCGGCGTCTCGCCCGCGGATTGGCTGTTCCTCAGAGGGAGGCGGAGAGCATCGAGCACGACGTGCGCGCTGACCTCCCGCTTCCCTGGCGCGCAGCTCACGCCGGAGGAAAGCCTGCCTGACGGCAAGGGGGCGTGAACTGGGCGGGGACCGGGGCGGCGGTCAAATCTTCCATTCTGATTGGCTCCCTGGGAACCTACTCTCACCACGTGAAAGCACCGCCCAGCTTGTCGCATGCGCAGTTAGTGAGACCGAGTCTCGAGCTGGTGAGGGAAAGCGTTCTTGCCAGTAGTGCGCGTGCGCAGACCGAGGAGCGCTGTGGCGAGTCCCGGGTCCGCGGAGTTCGGGTTCTCCCCGCGTGTTTCGGGCGGGAGGCCAGGTAAGGTTTGCGGAGGCCTCGCACGACTGGCACGGGAGAGAGGTCCCGGAGCTAGGACGCCAGAGTTCCCTGCTAGCGACCCTGAGCCGTGCAACCAGTTTATCGTGAGGCCTCCTGGCGGGGAGGAGCCGGACCTGACCTCTAAGCCTTCCCCGGACTCAGTTTACCCTGAGGGGGCGGGAGGGGCGTGCGTGCCCTGTGGACGGGGGATGCGGGCGGGGGCGGGGGGCAGAGGAGAGGTCGTTGCCCAGCATGGCTGCTCGGCGTGGCGAGGTTGTGGAGCGGCGCCGGGGGCGGCTCCGGCCTTGCAGCCCCCGCGGTTTTAGGCCTCGCACGGAGTGGGCGCCCGCACTGCCCTCGCGGGGCCTGCGTCCTGCCGTGCGGAGCCCGGCCCGGCCCGGCCCGCCGTCTTCAGCCCTCAGCCCGGCTAAGGTCCTTCCAGCCTGGTTTCCTCCCCAGTGCCCAGGCCTGAGCCACACCTGGTTACTGGCGTTTCACAGACGGTGCCACGGCTGGCGCTGACAGGACCATGCGGGGACCGTGTTTGCCCCTGGAGTTCTCAGTCCGCCGGGGAGGCCTTCCATCTCGGCGCAGCCCCACAACACCTACCAGGTTTTCATTCCACGGTGCACCTTCCGTCCCCACCCAAACCCCGCACCCTCAAGGTTAAATAAATAGCCCCCCCCCCACCACGTATAAACCACAACCGCGTGGCACCGAACCAGAATCAAACACACAGCCTTCTTCAAGTCCCCCGCAAAAAGAGAGGCAATTTTATTACTCATTGCAGTTGGTCACAAAGTCTATTAGAGACCCTGAACTCACAGAAGATCTGATACAGTACCAGGAAGAAATGTGCTTCTTCACCAGGTAAAAAGTTTAATCCCGAAGGCTAGTGCTAGTGACCACTTACTAAGTACAAGACACATGTTTAGGCTATGTTACTTTGGGGGAGTGTATGTTTTTGAGTATATGTTTTTGGCAGTGGGATTTTAGGCAGTTCGTAGGTCATTTTCTTTTTAATCCATTAATATTTTAGAAGCCAGCACACTCAGGAACTAGCTTTCTGATCAACTCACCTCATGAGCTGATGCAGTGGTATCTTCAGGTAGGGCTGTCTATAACTTTTTTTTTTCTTTTGTCAGTCGTGGGGCCTGAACTCTGGGCCTGGGCGCTGTCCCTCAGCTCTTCAATTCAGGCTAGCACTCTACCACTTGAGCCACAGCGCTATTCTGGCTTTTTCTGTTTATGTGGTGCAGAGGAATCGAACCCAGAGCCTCATGCATGCAAGGCAAGCACTCTACCACTGAGCCACCTTCCTAGCCCTACACCATATTTCTTATATTAGGTTTAGCTCTTTGGAGGGTTTTTGTTTTTGCACCTTCTTAATGGATTTCATCATGACATTTTTCATGAACATGTACATAATGTACTCCTCCCCCATTTTAGTAAAGCCTTTTACAAAACTATTATAAACAAGCTAAAAATTGTAAAATCCTAACACATTTCTAAGTACAGAAAACAGAAATAGAACACTTCAGAAATTCAAGTAAATGTGTTTATAAAGTATAACTATTCATCTAAGGAACCCTACCCCTACCCCATACTCTACCTGTAAGCAAGCTGTTGCTATTTTATGACTTTTTAAATGGACTCTGCTGACCATGGTTGTGTTTATGTGAGCCTGGAGAAAAGTCAGGCTTGTGTTTCAGGATCATCATAATCTCCTTGGCATCTGATTTCATAGGCCAGAATTATGACCTCACCAAATAGCATGTCTTTGGCAATCCTGGATTCCATGTACTTCTTAAATTGGACCATCCCAAGTAGAATCGTTTGCAGATCATTGTGTTAGCTGCTGTTTACTTTCACCTCTGCAAAGCCCTGAGATTTTTGTTTATCCACTGAGTTTACATCGTAATACTACAATTCTAAGTCATAGGCTAGGCTCCTTGACTTTGTCGTTTAGGGAGCTGAAGTGCTTTCCATTTGTGACATCATGTAAGATTCAGTTCATACCCAAGGCAGTATCTTCATTTTACAAATGAAATATGGCCAAGATTGCACAGTAAACTAAATCACAGCATTGAAACATTGAATACAGGACATGGTGACTACAAAGCTTGCATTTGCCCAGGCATGGTCGTTCAGGATAGAAGGAAAAAAAAAAAAGCCAAGTGTGGTGGCTGTAATCCCAGTTATTTAAGAGGCAAAAATTGGGAGGATTAGTTTGAGGTCAGCTGAGTTAAAAAGTATAGATCCACCATCTTAACCAACAAGCCAGGTGTGGCCTGTGCCTATTTTATCCCAGTTGTACAGGAGATATTGGTGGCAGAATCTTGGACTAAGGCCAGACCTGGGCAAAAGAAATGCAAGAAACCTAACTAAAGATTTTTTTTAATTTTTATTAATTTTTCTTTGGTCAGTCATGAGGCTTGGACTCTGGACCTGGGAGCTGTCCCTGAGCTTTTTGCTCAAGATTAGCACTCTACCACTTTGAGCCACAGTGCCACTTCCGGTGTCCTAGTGGTTAGTAGGAGACAAGAGTCTCATGGACTTTCCTGCCTGGGCTGGCTTTGAACAGCAATTCTCAAATCTCAGCCTCCAGAGTAGCTAGGATAACAGTCATGAGCCACTGGTGCCCGGCTACTTATTTATTTTTTAAGGCTCACCATGGCTCAACTGATAGAGTACTTGTTTAGCAAGCAAAGGGCCCTGAGTGCAAACCCCAGTACTGCCCAAAAGAAAGGAAAAAAAAAGCCTCAAACTCACATTCTTTTTCTTTTTTTTTTTTTTTTCCACATTCTTTTTCAAACAAAGAGCCAAAAAGAGTTAAGGAAAATGAACTAATTTTTTTTTAAGGAACTTGGAAAAAACAGATCTGGAGATGTAGCAAAACAAACTGTGGGAGAGATAAACAATTTCAAAGATTGAACTGCCAATGTTTTTCCAAGATAAATGTATCATAATTTTTTTAACTTCTATCAAATACAATAATTGGTGTTTTGTGTAAATCCTAAATAGTTTGGA
The DNA here is from genome assembly GCF_019054845.1 of Dipodomys spectabilis. Lineage (NCBI taxonomy): Eukaryota > Metazoa > Chordata > Mammalia > Rodentia > Heteromyidae > Dipodomys > Dipodomys spectabilis. The sequence continues at coordinate 857,354 of NW_024871157.1, read as the reverse complement.
ACAAGGTATTATTACTGGTAATACAGGCTTGGAGATTTTAGAGAAAATGTGGTGTGATTGCTATGTCTATCTTATTTTAATATTGCAGTTGATAAGGTTCTTGTGCCATGCCACAAATAGAAGAAAGTCACAGTGGTGCACATAAATAGGACAGGTGTGATCTCTGGATTAGAAGTTCTGTCTTTTAAAAAAGATGAATGGGCCAGGCACCGGTGGCTCACGCCAGTAATCCTAGCTACTCAGGAGGCTGAGATCTGAGGATCTCGGTTCGAAGCCAACCTGGGCAAGAAAGTCTGTGAGACTTATCTAGAGAACTGGAAGTGGCACTGTGGCCCAAGTGGTAGAGCACTTGCCTTTAGCTGAAGAGCTGAAGAATAGTGCCTAGGCCCTGAGTTCAAGCCCCACGACTGACCAAAAAAAATAATAAGATGAATGAGATGTCGGTGTTGTATGATTGGATGCTTTTCTCTTGGTGAACTCAGGTGTTTCTTTGAACTGAGCAGCAATGTGCCTATTAAAATCAGACCTGACTCGGGGCAGCACTGCAGATCAGAGCTAACTGCTCTGCATTTCCATGTTAGAGAAGTCACTGCTGTGAACATGAACTGTAGGTCAGAGCTGCTTTACCGTGTGTGTGTGTGTGTGTGTGTGTGTGTGTGTCACTGCTGTGAACATGAACTGTAGGTCAGAGCTGCTTTACCGTGTGTGTGTGTGTGTGTGTGTGTGTGTGTGTGTGTGTGTGTGTGTGTGTGTGTGTGTGTGTCCCAAGCCTAGGGAAGAATATTGTCTGTTTGCAGCCTCCCCGGGGTCCTCCTGTGGGCCCCACTGGACAGCTGTGTGGGCCCAAAAGGAATTGCAGGCCTGGGAATGGAACCGGGTAAGAGGCTGCATGTGAGTGGTTGGGAAAGGCAACTCGGTAACCCAAACACTTGGAGGGAACACCACAACACTTGAAGGCCTGGCAGTGTCGCTCAGAAGTCCTGCACCTGCAGAGCATACTCAAGGCTCTGGGTTCAATCCACATCACTGCAAAACTGAAAATAAAGGGCTGGGAATGTGGGCGTGCTTGCCTAGCATGCATGAAGCCCTGGGTTCCATTCCTCAGTACCACATACTCAGAAAAAGCTGGAAGTGGTGCTGAGGCTCAAATGGTAGAGCACTAGCCTTGAGCAAAAGAAGCTCAGGGACAGTACCCAGGCCCTGAGTTCAAGCCTCAGGACAAGGAGGGAGGGAGGGAGGGAAAGGGCACCACACTTTTGGAGCCAGGTGTGGTGGTATGTGCCTGTATCACCAACACTAGGAACTGGAGCAGGAGGACTTAAGAGTTCAAGTCCAGCTTGGACTGCTTAGTAGAACCTTGTGTCCAAGAAAGCACCACACATTTTTGTTTTCCATTTTTGGAAGTGCTGGGGTTTGAACTCAGCCTTGCATTTGGGGTCCGGTCATGGGGCCTGGACTCTGGGCCTGGGCGCTGTCCCTCAGCTCTTCAGCTCAAGGCTAGCGCTCTACCACTTGAGCCACAGCGCCACTTCCGGCTTTTTTCTTTTTGCTTATGTGGTGCTGGGGAATCGAACCCAGGGCCTCATGCATGCAAGGCAAGCACTCTACCACTGAGCCACCTTCCCATCCCTCCTTAACCGTTTTCTGATCATTGTGATTCAGACCTGTGGGCTCCCCTCCTCATTGAATTCCGGGGAGATGACACAAATAAGCGGGGAGCGCTCCTGAGTTCTAGTCTCAGCTTTTTCCTTTTTTTCTTTTTTTGGAAAGTGCGAGGGAAGTTTATTAGGAAAACAATGCATTCTCAATAGACTGGAAGTGGGTCATCTCTGGGGTGAGAGTGACCTCAACTTCTTCAAATGTGGTAAAAATAAACATCTTTTAAAAGCAGCTAGAATTGAGACAAGGTCTCAGTGAACCTCCTCTCCTCTCCTCAGGCCGGTAGAGCTGTGGATGATGCAGCTCAGCCTCCACATTTGCTTTTGCCCTGGGATAGCAGCTGGCCATCTAGCTAAAGGTCAGATGCTGCGTGATGTGCTTGGCTGTGAAGTACGTTCAGGTCCTGACACTGACAGAGCAGGGCATCTGGAAGCCTGAGAATCGCCGTTCTGTGGCATGTGTGTCCAGGGCTCTGGCACATGCCGGACTGGCGCATGTCCTCATTTCTCTGTTCTCATACAGCTCCTTGCGTTCCCGGAGGCCTATGCCAGATACTCAGATGTTTAAAAGATTCATTGGACAAATTAACATCCCCCTTTTGTAAAGTCCTCAGACCTGCGTCTCAAGTTGACCAAATTGGAAGGGAATCCAGACAATGAGTTTTTTAGGGTTTTGCCTAAACTTGGATCAGCTCTCTGGAGCAGAAGCCATGGTCAAAGGACCCAGGCCTGAATGCAGCCCTCAGGCAGAAAGGGCCTGGGCAGTTCCTGTCGCCACAGCTGATTTCCCCTTGCTAGCACTGCCCATTTTGCTCTTTCTCTTTCATCAAAATGTCACAAGCAGCTACAATTTGAGCCGCTTTTATTGTCTCCAAAGACTTCAGGTGATCCTGTGGGTGTCAAGAGAGCTGAAATCCAGTCTCTCTCATTCTCTGGGCTTTGAAGAAGAGGAACCATGGGTGTGTTTGTCATTTTTAGCAGTCTTTGGTATGGGGCCAAAGCGCCAGGAGATACTAGAAGTGTCTAGAATTGTCTGATTGGCTGTTAGGATTAGCCATTAAACAAAGCAGCCAGTAACTAAACACGGGGGACCTTCTTGAACTTCAGTTGGGTGGGAGCTCATCCAGGACATCTGTGCTGGGACAGAAGGAGAACGACAGGAAAGAGCGGCTGATAAAACCCTCTCCAGCCTTTGTCTGGGACTCTCTCCTGTCTCTGCCTTGCTTCCTGTCCCTGCCCCTGCCCCGTGTCCCCAGGCTGTCCTTCCTGCCAGCTCAGTTCCCTCACTGGTGAGAGAGCTCAGGTGAGGCCCCAATCTCATGCACAAAGGAATGCTGCTGTGTGCATTATGAGCCGAGGGAAGGGAAGCCGCGGTCACTCACCTGCTCCCCCAAGCGTATGCACTTACTCGCTTGTTGATTGGAGAGGCTCCGAGGAGATTGTCTCAGTTTATCATTCATTTTTCTTGAACACTAAACAAGGCCAATTTCATCGCCTTGGAGTCACCAGTCCAGTTGGTTCTGAGCTGCGGTCACTGTGTTTCCAACCACATCCCTTCCCGCCACGGAGCGCCTTGGGGGTCGCCTCTTCATCCACTGCGACTGCTGCACCTTGACTCAGAAAAGACCCAGCACTGGACCCAGTGTCACGTACTGAACTGAGCACCGGCCTAGCATGAGGCTTCAGAAGGAAGTACCTCACGTCAGGTTCCCTTGGTTCGTTTCCTGTTGAAACAGCCGAGGCAGAGATGAATGGTCTGTTGTGGTCCTGAGGCGCCCAGGGCCTCCGGTGCATTGATTCCACACCGGAAATGCACTGCCCGTGGCAGGTTTTCTTTAGTGTTTTTCTGGGGCTCCAAGTGAGCCCGAGCAGATGGTACTGTCACAGGTGACAGCAGGGGAAGGGGTGTGCAGAGCCACCTGGTGTGGTAATTTGCTTCCTGTCAGCTACCTTAGAGGCTGCAGGGGTCAAAGTTACAAGGTTTCAAATGGTAACCACAGCTACAACAGCCTCAGCCTTGCGGGAGCAGGGAGCACCCCTCTTCCTCAGTGAAGATGCCGAGCTAGCAGAATCCACCTGGCTGACAGATTTGATGAGAATGAAGCCCAAGTCTGTGTAGGCTGATGGAGAAAGGCTGATCCACTTATTTTTTTTATTGGGAATGCCAGAGACCTTTCAGATCCTTCCACCCCCAACCCCTGAAAACTGTAAAGGCTTGTGGGATTCACTGTTGCCTCCTGTCCTGATCATTGTCGCGAGGTCATGTCTACCTTATGCTGTGTCTCGAGTCATTGTTAAGTCTTCTACTGTTGCAGTGGGCGGGGGTGGGGAATGTAGGCTCACACACAAGGAGCCTTGGGTTCAGTCAACATCAGCCACAATCCCTACAAAAAAGAGAATTTGCTCTGAATTTCTTCTCTCCTAGCTCAGAAGACCCACAAAGTCAGTCCAGCTCTTTTTCATCTCATGGTACCTTTCCTGGCACGTTAAACCTAACAGGCGCTTTAGTCAAAATCAGTTGCTTTGAAAGTTGTACCAGTGAGGGCCAGCTGGATCATGGTATTGGCAGAATATCTCAGGGAACAGATGTTCCTATTCAGATCCATGAAACTGGAAACATTAAAAAACAACAACCATGACATTGATTGATAGTGAATTTTACTGTGTCAGACTGCTGAAGCTCAGCCATAGAATAGTCTCTCGTACTGTCATCTTTACATTTTAAAAGCAGATTTCAGATTCACAAATGTTTAAATACTGTCCCTTGACTCAGATGCTAATTCTTGCCTGACGTACTGTCTATTACTTCTTTATCAGATTACACCATTTCTCAATTTCACACTGAAAACATCTCCTTCCTGAGGAAACAGCATCTCTGGGTGCCATGAGGTATTTTTGGTCTGCTGTGGCCAGCAGGATTTGCACCGTGGGCAGTCACGCTGGAGAAGCGTGCCTTGCTCAACCACTGATCTCTCACCTACCCTGGCTATCACTAGATGCCGTCTTTGAAGCGGAGGTGTGATCTTGAGAGTCCAGGCGTTGTATTGAGAAGCTGCCTTCTGTCTATTCCAGAAGATGAGCACCAGGGCTTGGTGGCGTTTTCCTGCACTGCTGACCAGAACATGCACAGTACCACGGGGACTTGGGCTTTGGGAGACGCTGGCACTGCTGTCCCCAGGAGTAGCCCCCACTGCAGTGCAGATGGCCGGCAAGAAGGGCTGCCCAGCGCTGTGTCCCCTGGATGAGAATGATCTGGAAGAGCAGTTTGTGAAGGGGCATGGTCCAGGGGGCCAAGCCACCAACAAAACCAGCAACTGTGTGGTGCTGAAGCACATGCCCTCCGGTATCGTGGTCAAGGTAGACCTGGGATGGGGGTCTGGGCACTATGGCTACACAGGCCTCTCCTGAGTGCAGGTGGTCAGCCACGAGGAGTGGCTCATCCTGGCACTGTCCACCCTGTGCCCTGAACCATTATCCTAAGGCAGAGCCTCCAGTCTTAGCAGCCCTGGCCCATGACCCTAGGGCAAGACATGTGGTCACTTGAGTAGCAGACAGCACTGCCTCACAGGCAGCAAGCAGTGCTGACAAAGGCCACTGTCACTGTGGCTCCAGTCCCTCAGCAGCAGCAAACAGCCCCAGGCTAAGGGCCTCTTGACTTTGTGGAAAGAAGTGTGCTAAGGTGAGAGCAAGTGTCAGGCACAGCTGCAGGCAGAAATCTTGGGTAATAGGAAGCCTCTGACCGACCAGTACGGTGCTGGTGGCTTATGCCTGTAATCTTAGCTACTCAGGCTGAGATCTGAGGATCATGGTTCAAAGCCAGCCCAGGCAGGAAAGTCCTTGAGTAGAGATGGCCACTCTGCCTCTAAAAGAGGAACCTGGCTGGTAGAGCTGGTTCACCATGCACAGCCACACACTGACCACTAGAGGGCCCCAGAGCAGCACGCACAGCCTGTGAGAGCCAGGGCAGAGAGCACAAAGGCATCCATCCATCCCCAAGGGACTAATGGCAGCGATAGCAACCCTGCACACACCACGTGATTTGGTGCAGTACACATGTGAACTCCAGCCCCCAAGCTCACAGTGATCCAGGTGTGGGGTCTGAGGCCATCCCACCCTCCCTCCTGAAAACTCAGTTATGGGGAACAAACTCAAACCTGCCTCCTCTCTGTGCGTTAGACATTCACCGTTGTTTCTGTGTTCTTTCCTTTATAAGCTTTGTGAGACACTGGCCCACAACGAACATTTTTAGGTCAGGACTATATGGTCAGCTAACTGTGAAGATGGTGAATGGTGCAGGTTTATTCCTTGATCACAAGCTAGATTCATCACTTAATGTTTTTATAATTATTTGGGAGATTTTTTTTGGCATTTTAAAAATTGCTTAGTTTTACAGAGGTAAATTTCATGGTTACATCTCCACACGTTTAAAATATAACCCAATCAGCCTCTCCCACTCTTACCACTACTCCTTTCCCTTTGATTTTTAGAATTTATTTGAAGGTTATTTTTGGGGGCTACCTGAGGATTGAACTCATGGCTTTGCATTTGGTAGGTCAGCACTCTACCACTTGAGCCACACCTCCAACCCTTTCTGCTCTGGCTATTTAGGGTCTCACTTTGGACTCAGGCCAGCCTGGACCTCAACCCTCTTACCTATGCTTCAAGTCCTATCTGGGATCTGCACACTATCACACCCAACTTTTTCCATTAAGATGGAGTCTAAAACCCACCCCCACCTCACCCACCCCCAGTTTGGCCCTAGAACCTCAATCCTCCCAATCTCAATTTCCAGCATTGCTGGGTGACAGGCGTATGGCTACCACACCCACCTATTGATCAAGAATGGGAGCTCATGAGCTTTTTGCCTAAGCTGATCTAGAAGTGTGATCCTCCTGTGTAACTAGGATTAATTCTAAACCAATGCCAGTACTGGAGCTGGAACTCAATGCCTTGCCCAAGAGCTTCTTTTGATCAGGGCTGGGACTCTACTGCTTGAGCCATAGCTCCACTTCCTGCTATTATTGGAGGTAAGAGTCTCAAGGACACCATTGCCGGGGCTGGCTGATCCTCAGATCTCAGCTTCCTGGGTAGCTAGAATTACAGGCATGAGCCATCAGCACCCAGCTTTGGCTCTGAATTTTGATCTTCCTTAGATGGCAGCCTACTGAGTAGCTGAGAGTTTAGGTGTGAACCCTTGGCACTTGGCCAAAAATAATACCTTTAATTATAAAGCTTTCCTAGTAAAAGACATAATACAGCTGGTGTGTACAGAGGCCACAGGCCAGAGCCAAAAAAGGCCCTCACAACCCCTCTCTGCTGGGACTTCTGACAAGTGACTTGGCTCGTAGTCTGTCCTCATCTGTAAAGGACCAGGTGGAAAGAAATGACTTCTGAGAGCCTATCAATCCCTTGTCACTCCATAATTTCACATCACTAACATCATCTCTTGCAGTGCCACCAGACAAGATCTGTTGATCAAAACAGAAAGCTAGCTCGGAAAATCCTACAAGAAAAAGTGGATGTTTTCTATAATGGTGAAAAGAGCCCTGTTTACAAAGAGAAACGAGAGGCACAGAAGAAAAAGCAAGAAAGAAAAAAAAGAACAAAGGAAACTCTAGAAAAAAAGAAATTACTGAAAGAACTAAGGGAGTCAAGTGAAAATGTCACTGAGAAAAGAACTGCTGATTCTGACTGAATCTACAAGAAGTTTCCATGGAGGTGGCGGCAGCCAGGCCTCTCTCCTAGTGAGTTTGCAACCTCAAGCTAGCACCCACACAGATGAGAAGCCGCCAGTGAACGTCAGCTTGTGTGCTCAAGAATAAAACTGTAGTGCTGGGAACATGGCTTAGTGCCCCGGGTTCAATTCCTCAGTACTATATAAATGGAAAAAAAGGCTGAAGTGGCACTGTGGCTCAAGTGGAAGAGTGCTAGCCTTGAGCAAAAGAAGCTCAGGGACAGTGTCCAGACCCTGAGTTCAAGCCCCAGGACTGGAAAAAAATAGTACTATAGAGTTAGGGTCACAGCAGAGTACCTGTCTGGCAAGTGTGAGGCTCTGTTTAGACCCCAGTTTGACAAGAAAATTATAAATAAAACTGAGCCACACCCCTCAGCTATTTCTACCTGTTTTTTTTGTTTTTTAGTTTGTCAGCCATGGAGCTTGAACTCTGGGGCTGGGCTTGGGCACTGTCCTTGAGCAAAGCAAGCATTCTACCACTTTGGCCACAGTGCTACTTCTGGTGTTCTGGTGGTTAATCGGAGATAAGCTGGCTTTGAACTGCAACTCAGATCTCAGCCTCCTGAGTAGCTAGGATTACAGGTATCAGCCACCTGCTAAGTAAAACACAAAGAAGCTATTACTTGCCCATGTAATTGTAACTCCTCTGTACAGTATGTTCACAAATAAAATTAAATTAAATTAAAAAAAAAAAAAAAAGAAGCTATTACTACTTGGTGCCTGGCTTCCCATATTTTCTTAAGGTAGACATTGCCTTGTGTGTCTGTTTTACTATAAAAAGCTAGAAATAGCTAGGCTATTCAGAATACCAGAAGTGGCACTATGACTCAAGTGGTAGAGATCTGGCCTTGAGCTGAAGAGCTGAGAGACAGTGCACAGGCCTAGAGTTCAAGCCCCATGACCAACCAAAAAAGGAAAAAAAGCCAGGTGCTGGTGGTTCACACCTATAATCCTAGCTACTCAGGAGGCTGAGATCTCAGGATCACAGTTCAAAGCCAGCCTGGGCAGGAAAGGCCGTGAGACTTATCTCTGATAAACCACCAGAAAACCGGAAGTGGTGCTGTGGCTCAAGTGGTTAGAGCACTAGCCTGGAGCACTACCGCTTTGAGCCACAGCTTCACTTCCCATTTTCTAATGATAAACTGGATATAATTCTCACAGATGGACTTGCCTGCTGGGCTGGCTCTGAACAGTGATCTTCAGATCTGAATAACTACAATTACAGGCGTGGGCCACCAGCACCCAGCCAAGGGCACCCTTATTCACAAGTACCACCAACCTCTCACTGAGCAGCTCTGAAGCAGCCTTGAGAACTCAAGGATCTCCAGGCTGGGGGCGTGGCTTAAGGATCCCGCATCTTAATACAAATTGTTAATGAAAATAAGCTTTATTACATCAAGTAATAAATACAAAGATGCAAACAGTTTTCAGTCTTCCAGATGTTTTGATCAACATACAGTACGTGTGGAAGTGAAATGTACATAGGCAGTTTGCAAATGTTCAGGGCGCTTTTCAGGTTTGGTAGGTTGCTCCTTCTTCTGTATTTATAACTTGTGCATTTTTAAGACTGACTTCAAAGCACTAAGGGTCATGCAAATGCTTAAGCAGAAAAGAATTTCCAGGAAGCAGAATCTACACAGTATGGCAAGTGGAACCAGCTACTCCTAAAACCGCGGTCGGATGCTTTAGAACCAAGTCCTCGAAGGGGAGGAGCTTATGGAAAGGAGCAAAAGCAGTTTCAATGATGTATAAATGTAGTCAAACAGGAGATTAAAGGGAGTCACTGGTATCTTGGAGGCAGACAAGTTTGCTGTAAAATAACTTCACATGCATTTTTCAAATCAATGCTTGGAGAGAAAAAAAAGAACCCTGAATCATTTGTAACCTCTTAAAACGCAAATTCTAATTAACTGAGAAACCTTTTCCCATTCTTAGAGATTAGGTTCAGAGCTCAGTGAACCAAAGGAGAAAATACTAAACTGTTACCATTTTGAAAACAAGTTTCCTGATCAGGGGAGACCTGTGCCTGCTCCTCTCGCGGAAGGCTAGGATCTGGCGTTGCGTTCAGTCTCCGCCAGGCACTCCCGAACCAGGCCTCGAGCATGAATGATGCCTGAAACACAACCAGAGGCTCATTCACCCACCCCAAATAAGCTGGGCATGTTGACACACCCACAGCCCCATCAGATACTCGGGAGGCTGGAGCATGAGAGTCGTTTAAGACTAGGAGTTTGCGAGCAGCAACATGGCAAGTCCCCATCCCCTCTACCCATCTGTTTGAAAAAATGTTCCCAAGTAATTGCACACCTCTAGCCCCCTTTTCCTCCTGTTACCACACACTTGTGGGGGTGTAGCTGGCACTAAGCTTCCCTGCTGGTCACTTAGGAGGCCCTGTGTGCCACTCAAGGGCCCAGAAGCCTCCCAGGACCCGCCCCTCGCTCACCAGCACGCCAGTTACCAGAACTCTCTTCCTTGCTCTGGATGCCCAATCGCAGTACGCGGGGCAGAGCAATGCCCACCTGGCTTGGGCTCTACCTCCTCCATGCCCTCATCAGCCACAGCCCCAAACTCTGCCAGTCCCCAATTTGGACTCAAGTCTCAATCTCTTCACCCAAGTTTCACAAACACATGTAGTGTCCTGCCTTCAGCAGTCTAGATCTTTCCCAAGATGCCGCCATGGTTTTAAAAACCTCAAATCTGTGATCACAAATGAGCCCAGGGCCCTGGCTCCTCAGGTAGAAAACCCCTCTCTCCTCCCTCTTGAGTGTAACGTTGGAAGGACATGGGTCTCAAGTCACCTCACCAAGCATGGGTCCCTTATGTATTGGGGATGGAGGTGTAGCTCAGAGGTAAGTATGCCTGTCTAGAAAGTCCAGGGCCCCAAGTTCAAACCCCAGGACTACACAAAACAGTTTTTGTCCCTAGTGAAGGGGACAGGCTGCAGCATCCCAGGCTGTGGCTCACCTCGCTTTAGTCTCTCCATGGCGCTCTTGCTCCCTGCGTAGGTGGGTCTGATCTCTTTCCCCAGCTCCTCAATGATGGCCAGCAGCTCTGCATACTTGCTCTGGGGCACCTGACTGCTCCCAGTTCCCTGCAGAGTCAAAAGGAGGGGTTCAGGTGGTGGGCTCTGGGGCACCTGACTGACCTGGTTCTTTGGAGTCTGGATTAGGGATTCCAGTAGTGGGCCCTCACATGACCCCAACCATAGAGGGTGAGCATGTGGAGGAAGGCTGGGAGGGAAAGCAGGCCAGCATCCCAGGCCCCCTGCCCTCCCCCCCCCCCCCCCCCCCCCCCCCCGCCGCCATGCTTGCTCCACCACTCCAGAGACAACGGCAGGGGAGAGTTGGTTCTCCAGAAGCCCTTTCCATCTCTTCAGGGAAAGGAGGCCTGGGGTCCCCCCAGGAACAGAGTTCACAGGGTTTCCGTGGGCCACAGTACCCACTGGGATGGGAATGGTCAGATCTAGCTGTACCTGAAAGCAGGGCCCGCCCACAGCCCCAAACCCACCCGCAGCCCCAAGCAAGCACCAGGCTGGGCCCAGGGCCTGCGGGGCTCTGCGGGCGCTGCTCCTCCAGCATGGACACCTTCTCGCAAGGCTGAGGCCACACCAGGGCAGCCAGCTCCCCCTGCAGGGCCCTAGCCTGCCCCTCCCGCCTCTGCCGCCTGCGCTCCCAGGCAGAGGCCCCCAGCCTCCAGGCCTCCAGGCACAGCCTCCTCCTGGCTTTGGGCCTGGGCAGCTGCAAGGCTGGGCCACGCCTCAGCCCATCCTCCAGACGCTGGTCCCGCTGCTTCTCCTCCCAAGACAGGGCGGCCTGCTGGGGCATGGCTGGGTTCTGTGTGCCACCTGAGCCACCATGGCGACCCTGGAATGCTGGCTGGGGACGGGAGAGAACCTTCCGGCTGACCCCAGGACTCCGAGGGTCATGCACCAAGCAGCGACTTGGGGACCACACCCTGGCCCTCCCCCTCCCCAGGAAACAGGTGCAGAGACCATTCCCCCATGTTCCCAACACCCCAGCACAGGCGGTGGACATGGGCACTCTGTGGCACATGGGCCGCCCACCCATCCCCCACAGCGCCTCACCTGGGTGTAGCCCAGCGAGGGCGGCCCATAGTCACTGAGCAGCTGGCGGTACTGGGAGGAGGCTGCCATGCTGGTGGACGGCGAGTGCACGTTTCCAGCTGCGGGGAAGGAGAGAGGAGTCAGGAGCCACTGGACGCCGCAGCAGAGCTCACCCTAGGACCGATGGCCACAGCCCAGAAGCCGGCCTCCACGCCTGGCCGCCATGTGCGGCTGAAGCGCACCAGCCCCTCCCTCAGGTGTCACCACAGAACCCACCCGCCCACGTGCATGCCCACGTGGGGCGTCCACACCCGAAGACAGCTGCAGGCTGCCCTCGGCCGAAGCCTGGCCCACTGGAGGCAGCTGACCAGAGCCACAGTCCCACCACACGGCCCACCGGCGACCAGGCCGGGTTACTTCACACAGAAGCCTCTGCGCCCTGCGACCCTGCACCGGCAGAGGGTGAGAAGGGCGGGAAAGGCAGTGGGCTGCTGGGCGTCCCCTGGCTGGCGAGGCGCCCTGCACACACGCCCAGAGGCTGCGGAGGACAGAGCCTCAGACAAGCCTGTCCACCTCTGAGCTATCACCCCCAGAGGGAGAGCAAGCCCTACATCCCAACTACAACCCTGCAGCCAGGCCCAAGTAGGGCCCAGAGTCCTGTTCAGCACGCCCTGCACATGGGCTGGGGCACCGTGGCTGGGGCGCGCAGACCCATAATGGCGTCCGAGTGGCCATTAGCGGGTAAAGGATATCCCGTGAATTACAAACAGCAGTAACCATGGAGAATTTACCTCGTCCTCCTCGGCAGCTGCCCGCCTGCCACCCCCAGAGCCAAACAGTCTCTCACACACAGCGGGCTCCGTGGACTTGGCCCCAGGGATGGACAGCTGGTGCCAGGCTGGCCAAGCAACCAGCTGCTCATCTGGTATGGGTGAGGGGAGGGGCGGGAGGAAGGAAGTTCAGGAGCGGGGAGGGGCGGAGCATGGAGGGGTGGCCCCAGGTGACATCCCACAGAAAAGGCTCAGCAGCCAGCAGGAGACCCCAACACCTCTGGGTCTAGGAGCCCAGGGCAGTGCTCAAGGTTCTAAGTCCGGCGCTGGCACAGCTGGAGGTACCGAGTGGGGATCCAGACGCTGAGGTGGGCAGAGAACCCCACACCCGGCCCCAGGACCAGCGTCCACCCCTCTCAAGCGGGGCCAGCGAGGCACCGGTGCCCTGGGGCAGGTGCACAGGCTGGGCATACCCCACACACACCCCTGACCAGGCCTGGCAGGTGGCAGCATACAAGAGTGGCGAGGTGGGCGTGCAGACTCCCTCACCACCAGCTGCCTCAATTTCCAAAGCTCTGGGGCAGGGGGGCGGGTGGCTGGCTTGGCAGTCCCAGGCTCGGGGCCCAATCCCACCACTACAGGGCCACACCTCCCTGGCCGCGGACAGGGGGAGGGGGCAGACTAGACGGCTTTAGGCGTCCAGTCCCCAAGGGGCCTGCGCTCTCCCCACCTCCCAGTCCACCTTCTCACCTGGCCTAGGAGCCTGCCTCAGTTTCTCCACTTGAAACTACGCCTGGCGATAGAGGATCTAGGTCCTACACCATGGTTCTGGGGTCAGTCTGGGGGTGACGGGGAAAGACAAGTAAGAGACTGCCCCGCTTTGAGAAGGGGGCAGCCATCAGCCCCGCGGGAGAAGGGTGGGCGACCGAGTCCGTGCGGGAGCCCGCGTCCCGGGGGCCCGGGGGAGGACACGGAGGCGGCTCCACGTCAGCGGGCGGAGCGGAGCCCGGCAGACAATGAGCGCAGTGTGGCGGAGCCGGAGGGCTCGGCGGGGCCGCCAGGCTCCCGGGCCGGGCGGCTCCCCGCCCCCACGCCAGACAAAGAGCGGCCTGGGCCGGCGCTGGCGGCCTTCCCGCCACTTGGGGCGCCTGGGGGGCTCGGGGCCGGGAGAGCTTTGTCTAAGTCGGCCGCCGCCGGCCAGGCCGCAGCCTGGCAGCCGCACGGAGGCTGGGCCGAGGGCGCGGGAGGATGGCGGGGCCGGCGGAGGCCGCGCCAGAGTCCATCTTGGATGCAGATGGCCGGGGAGCGCCCGGCCGCGGGCCGGGTCCACCGGGAGGGGCGCGGCCCCGCCCGCCAGGCCTCCGCCCGCCTCCGGGCGGCCCCCGCGGGGGGACCGCAGGCCCGGGCCGGGCTGAGGGGTCCCGGCCCGTCACTGACCCCAGACCCCGGAGGTCTCCGGCTGCGCCCTGGCGGGCATCGAGGGCCCCCCGCCCCCCGACACTGGCGAAGGCGGCCGCGAGGGAGACCCAAGAGCCACCTGGCCACGCGAGCTCCGCACCGCGCGCGGCCGCGCCCCCGCCCCGACCCCGCGTCAGTGCTCAAGAAGTTTAAAAAAGGGAAAAAGGGGGCGCCTGGCCCGCAGGGTCCCCGCGGCGCCGGGCGCTCGCAGGGCGAGGGCGGGAGGCCAGGCCCCAAAGTTAGGGCGAACTGCCAGCGTGGCGCCCGGACCGGCGGGGCCCGGGGCCGCGGCAACCGGAGGGCGCCCGCACGGAGCCGGCGCCCGCCCCGAGGCTCCGGGGCCCCGGGCCGCGCCTCGGCTGCCGGAGAACTTTTCAGGAGTTTCCCGGGAGCGCCCGGCCGCGACCGGGCGAGGCGTGGAGCCCCCCCATGGCAATGCCGGGGTCCCCGGGGCCGCCGCCCCGCCTCGTGCCCCGCACCTCCCGCGGCCGTGGCCCGACTGCAACTTCTTCCCCGGGGCGCCCGTCCGAGGGAGCTCGGCGCAAGCCCCGGGGTCCCGGCGGCTCGCGCGCCTGTGCCGCGCGGTCCCCGGCCCGGCCCCCACCCGGCGCCCGCCCGCTCGGGGCTGCCGCGGCGGGGCAGAGGCCGCCGCCCCGCGCCCTGCCCACGCGGCCCAGCCCCGCGCGCCCCAGGGCCCGCCCGGCCCCGGCGCCCCGAACGCCCGGCCGCTCCCGCCTACCGCCGGCAGGGGCCCTCGCCGAGCCGCCCGAGAGCGCGAGGAAGAAGCCGAGCGAGAGCCTCCCCCGCCCGCGCCCGGCGCCCCTGGATCCGCCGGCGCGGGGGACCCCGCGGCCGCCCGGCCCGGCGGCAGCCCCGGCCCCGGCCCCGGCCCGCCGCGCGCCGCGCGCGCCGCCAACTTTGGCGACGCGGGCGCCGAATCATGGCGGCGGCGGCGGCGCTGCCCCGGCCGGGACCCGCGCGGGGGCCGCGGGCGCGTGGGAGCCCCGGGCCCGCAACTTGGCGGCGGCGGGCGCGCTCACTCACCGGCATTGAGGGCGGCGGCGGGCATGTGCGCGGCCAAGTTGGGCTTGTACGACATCCCCGCGGGCGGCGGGCGGCGGGCGCCGCCGGGCCGGGCCGCGAGGGCGGCGAGGGCGGCGGCGAGGCCGGGCGGCGGCGCGGCGGGCCCCGCGTCCCCGCGCCCCGCGTCCCCGCGCCCGTCCGAGCGCCCGCCGAGCGCCCGCGCACTTTTTGTTGTCGCCGGCTCGGGCCGCGCCGGCAAATATGGCCGTCGCTCGCCCCGCCGCCGCGCCGCAGTATATCACCCATACATCGGGCGCGGGCGCGGGGCGGCCGCCAACTTCCACCGGCCCGGGCCGGGAGGGGGCGGCCCGCGTCAGGGGGCGGCTCCGCCCGCGGCCGCGCCCCGCGCCTCCGGCGGCGCCGCGCCGCAACTTGCCAAAGTTTGGGGGGCTGGGGTCCCGTCCCCCGCGGCCGCCGCGGCCCCCGCGCCCGCCTCCCCCGGACGGGGCGGGGGCGGGATGGAAAAGTACCTGAGAAAATGGAGGCGGCCGCGACCTTTTCAGCGCGTAGATCATTCCAGATGCCGCGCCCGGCCTGGGCGCAGCCCGCTCGCGACACCGCTCCGAGCCCGAGAGGCCGGCGCGAGTGTGGCCCGCCGCGGACCCCCGGGCCCCGGGAGGCCGTGGGACCCCCCCCCCCCCGGCCGCGCGGCCCCCGCGCCCCGGCAAGTGCGGGCCGGGGATGCGACTGGGACGCGGGGCCCCGGAGGAACTTGGCAAAGTTTCCGCCTCCCTCCCTCCCCCCCCCCCCCGCCTGCGGTGCGCCCCGCACCCCGCCCCGCCCCCGCCACCCCACGCGTCCGGTGCGGAACCGGGGTTCCACGCGTCGGGGCCCAGCAAGCACAAAGCCCGCCCGCCCCGGGGCTATTTGCTTTGTGGATCGCCGAGGTTTGCGGGTATTTGCAGCCGGTCACACAGACTGGTGGCGCCAAGGAGGAGAACCCCCCCATCCCCTCAGGACGCAGCAGGAGAGGAGAACCCCCCCCCACCCCCTCAGGATGCAGGAGGAGAGCCCCCCACCCCCTCAGGAGGCAGGAGAACCCCCCCATCCCCTCAGGACCCAGCAGGAGGAGAACCCCCCACCTCAGAACGCAGGAGGCGAACCCCCCATCCCCTCAGGACCCAGCAGGAGAAGAAACCCCCCATCCCCTCAGGACGCAGCAGGAGGAGAACCCCCCATCCCCTCAGAACACAGCAGGAGAGCCCCCCCAACCTCCCCTCAGGACACAGCAAGAGAGAGAACCCCCCCACCCCCCCTCAGGACACAGCAAGAGAGGAGACTCGCCCCCCAGCCTTGGGAGCTGGACCCCGACCTTTTACCTCACAAAGAAATGAATGGGTCTCCCCTGCACCTGTGATTTTAGATCATAAAAAGAAACGTGAAATTGACTTTCAAAGCATTTGCAGTTTTGGTGGGCTCGTGAAACACACACACAGACCTCTGCCATTTGAGCCGCCTTGCTTGCCACTTCTGGCTTTTGGCTACTTAATTGGAGATCAGTCTTTCCCAGACTCATCTGCCCCAGCCCGACCTCAAACTGTGATTTTTTTATTTTTTTAATCATACTTGATCTTCCTAAGGGAGGTGTGCACCCTAGTTCAGGTGAGCACATGCAAGAGCTGAGGCGCAGGACCACACAGGGCTGGAAGCTACAAGGGGGAAGTTACCGAGGCATCAACTCTGTTCCCTGGCCTGCTGGAAGAGGCCTCCCTTCCCTTGGGGTAAGAATCCAGCCTTGGTGGCCTGGCCCAGGAGCTTCTAGACATGTCTGCTGGTAGTCTGTTTCCTCTTGCTATACTTTCATTCTGATACCTGTCCCCCTTAACGTCCAGCCCATTTGGAAAGCTTTTAAAATTTTTTCCCTTTAATTTCTAGTTGAGGTAAAATTCAAGTAGTCCCACTGGTTTCTCTGCACATTTGCTATGAACATTCATGTGCAGGTTTTTGTGTAAATGTAAGAGGCACCTTTAAAAGCTGTTTTTGCAGCCAGGCACCAGTGACTCACACCTGTAATCCTAGCTACTCAGGAGGCTGAGATCTGAGGACTGTGGTTCAAAGCCAGTCCACACATGAAAGTCCATGAGACTCTTATTTCCAATAAACCACTAGGAAACTGCAAGTGGCGCTGTGGCTCAAGTGGTAGAGCACTGGCCTTGAGCTAAAGAGCTGAGGGACAGCGCCCAGGCTCAGGGTTCAAAACCCACAACCTACCAAAAAAAAAAAAAAAAAAAAAGCGGCTTTTCCTGGGCCCATGGATTCACTGAAAGCTGAACTCCCAGCTCCCTGCTTCCCCCTCAATACGTGCGCACACCGCACCCCGTGCGTGTGCCCTTGGACCTGAGCCCCGCAGTCATTCTGTAATCACCTTGGGCCCCAGGGAAGACATGATCTACCACCTATAAATACCTTGTGAGAAAAGCCAAACTTGCACCTCAGACAGGTCATGCCATCTCTTTATCATCTTGTGGCAAAAGTTGGGACTGCTCCAAAGGCAACCGTCAGAGGCTCAGGAGAGCACTGGCTGGGCAGGTGTCCGATGGTTCCTGCTCCCTTCAAGTGGTAACATGGAAGCTTCTAGAAATTTTTTTTTTTTTTTTTGGTCGGTAGTGGGGCTTGAACTCTGAGCCTGGGTGCTGTCCCTCAGCTCTTCAGTTCAAGGCGAGCGCTCTACCACTTGAGCCACAGCACCACTTCTGGTTTTCTGGTGGTTAATTGGAGATAAGAGTCTCAGGGGTCTTCCTACCCAGGCTGGCTTTGAACCTCAATCCTAAGATCTCAGCCTGCTTAGCTAGGATTACAGGTGTGAGCCACCAGCACCCAGCTTTGGCTTTATTTCTATACTTAACAGTGCTGGGGATTTGAACTCAGGACTTTGCTCTGCAACCCTCCAGCCCAGAGCACTTCTGTCTTTTCCTATAAGGCCATGCTGTTGGATTTCCTACTGGGCTGGCCTTACCTTCGCATGATCTGTTCCGAAGCCCGCACCTGACACCCACGGTGGGCATCTCCACAGGATGAGACCAACTTGCTGAGAATTGGACTCTAAAAATAAGTGTTTTGCACATTTCTTTTCGCATCTCTCTCTCTCCATAAAGGCGTCCACAGATGGCTTCTTTACATCATGCTCTCAAATGACTAGCTGATAAATATTCATACTTATGGAAATGGTATTGTACATATTCCAAACTGTCAGCAGTTCACGTTTGTGTCTTGTGCATCTCGGAGGTGATGGCCTTTGTTCCTTGCCCGCTCTACAAGGCATGCCCATGTTGCTTGTATTCACACCAGACACAAGCTTTTTGCCTTTTTATGACTAACTTGCCTAGGGCAGCAGCCCCCAGCTGAGGGCATGCTCACCCCTACTGGGATACTGGCCACATTTGAAGACATTTTGGGTTGGCACAACTACAGGATGGGGATATGCTGGTTACCGGGACCTGGTGGGAGCAGCCCACGGAGGCTGCTTAGCATCCTGCTTTCTCCAGGATGGCCCTCACCATGAGGGACAATCAGAGCCCCAAGCCTCACAGTGCCAGAGGGTGAAACCAGACCAGGACACGGGAGGGAGGGAACAAGGCCAATGCACACTGGGCTGAGGCTGAACACCCATGGTTTGTTCTCTTGTCCTTTATTCTAACTAAGTCTTTTTGTTTTATTTTTTTGGCCAGTCCTGGAGTGTGGACTTAAGGCCTGGTGCTGTCCCCACACCTCTTTGTGCTCAAGGTTAGAGCTCTACCACTTGAGCCACAGAGCTACTTCGGGCTTTTACTGAGTGGTTTATTGAAGAGTCTCATGGGCTTTTTTACTTTTCTGCTCAAGCTGGCTTCAGAGATCCTCCTATCTTAGCCTCCTGAGTAGCTAGGATTACATGTCTGCGCCACCAGTGCCTGGCTCTAACTAAATCTATTGAGTCTTTATATTTTACTTATTTATCCAGTAGTAAGACATGACCTCAGGATCTCATACTTGGCTGGTTAGCACTCTACCACTTGAGCCATGACTCTACCCTAGTTTTTTTAATTGGTTTGGAGATGGAGTCCTTTGGAACTTTCTGCCCTTTAATCTTCTACCCTCTTTATCTCAACCCAATGGCTACTATGACAGACATGGCCTACCTACAACTACCAGAAGTTAGATTTTTGTTTTTGTCAGTCATGGGCCTGAACTCTGGGCCTGGGCCTGTCTCTCAGTTCTTCAGTTCAAGGCTAGTGCTCTACCACTTGAGCCAGAGCACCACTTCCAGCTTTTTCTGCTTATGTGGGGCTGAGAAATTGAACCCAGGGCCTCATGCATGCAAGGCCAGCGCTCTACCCCTGAGTCACTTCCCAGCTACAGTGGTTAGATTTTTTTTTTTTTGGTCGGTCGTGGGGCTTGAACTCTGGGCCTGAGCACTGTCCCTCAGGTCTTCAGCTCAAGACAAGCGCTCTACCACTTGAGCTACAGTGCCACTTCCGGTTTTCTGCCAGGTTATTGGAGATAAGTTTCAAGGACTTTCCTGCCCAAGATCCTCAGATCTCAGCCTCCCGAGTAGCTAGGATTACAGGCGTGAATTAAGTTAGATATTTTTATACCCAACTTTCAGCTAGGCACTGAGTAGCTCATGTCTGAATCCACTCAGGAGTGTATCAGGGCTCAAAGCCAGCCAAGCAGGAAAGTCTATGACATTCTAATCTCCAATTAACCATCAGAGAACCAGAAGTGGGGTTATGGCTCAACTTGGCAGAGCACCAGCCTTGTGCAAAGAACTTAGGGACAGCACCCAGGCCCTGAGTTTAAGTCCTACAACCAAACAACGAAGAAAAAGACCCTTTTTCATGAACATACTTTTCAATGTAGTTAAAATTTAAAATACTTCTTAGTTGTTCAATTAATGCTGTTATCCCATATATTTGATAGATTAAATTTCCCTAACCACTAACACCACGTCTCAATGTTATTAGCTCATGGGATAAACTCTTGTACTTTTCTCAAGCCCTTTCAACACCACAGTGACTCATGTTAAAAATACCCAGCCTGGGTCCCATCTCCCTTCTTTTTCTTTTGGGTCTGGTCGTGGGGCCTGAACTCTGGGCCTGGGCGCTGTCCCTCAGCTCTTCAGCTCAAGGCTAGCGCTCTACCACTTGAGCCACAGCGCCACTTCCGGCTTTTCTCTCTTTATGTGGTGCTGAGGAATCAAACACAGGGCCTCACGCATGCAAGGCAAGCGCTCTACCACTGAGCCACCTTCCCAGCCCCTCCCATCTCTCTTCTTACCTGGCTAGAAGTGACGGTCAGTGCTGACCCCACCATCCACCTGACTGGACGCACAGAGGTGACTGCACCACGTTAAAGCAATTGGGATGGGTTATGGCAGCCTGTACCACCACACACACGCACACACACAGATTCATCTGTGGGGACCTTTCCTGCTCCCCCCTCTCAGGAACAGAGAGCTTCCGGGCTTGCTGTGGGATCTGATATCAGCTCAACAATGGTGTCTCCTCCTCAAGGGAGCCCACACCCACAACCCCTGCCATCCTCAAATCTCATCTGCTCACTCCCATCCCCACCTAATTGCTCACTAGCCATCTACCAGCAACTGCCTAGACCAGTGCTCCCCCCTCCCCGTTGCTAAACACTGGAAAGTGAGTGCTAAGTAAGGCGCCAGTTCCATAGAATGGAAAATCTATAGACCGGCATAGCTTATGAAAAAGGAAAGACAAAGGCCGAGAACACGGCTTCTGAGAGCACCACCATGGGCTTTGTCTTGTGTGGACACCCGCAGGCCTGAGAACCATGCCGCCCCAGGCCCCTGGCAATGATGCCCACTGCTTTGTGGTCCTGCAGGTAGGTGTCAGGGCCACAGCCCATGCTTGCAGTGAAGATGCAGAGCGGCAGGGCTGTCTGTGAGCCCACTTCTGGCCTGAGGTGAGCCCAGCTCTACTGGCACTGGCGACTCCCTTGTAACTCCTTTCACCCGTTTTTGTTGTGGTGCTTCCTTCTGATGGATCCCTGGAGCCTCTGCAGGCTGCACAGGGCTGTACCTCTGGGACAGGCCACCTTAAAACAGCGCCAAAGGGCCAAAGTTCCATCCTCCCCAGGGGAGCGGGGTCACAATGACACAGGCCCACAGGAAGCTCCACATCCTGCCCAAACACACAGACAAGTTTATTTTCTTTAATTTATTTAGGAATTTTACAAAAGGAAAATACCCAAATAAAAACAAAGTAAACCCCACAAAACCCACAACAAAAACCGAATACAGAATTTGTTACACTTCACAGCTGACGGCTTTTGCTTGCGAGTAAACCTTGCTACGTGCAGCCAGCCAGCCCGTGTTTATTGCAGGGAGTGATGGTGAAGGTCACCGGTCGGAGGGCAGGAACACTGATTCTGGCCACGTGGTGCCATGCCCAGGGCAGTGTGG
Organism: Dipodomys spectabilis; assembly: GCF_019054845.1. Taxonomy (NCBI): domain Eukaryota; kingdom Metazoa; phylum Chordata; class Mammalia; order Rodentia; family Heteromyidae; genus Dipodomys; species Dipodomys spectabilis. Next base: position 836,182 of record NW_024871157.1, on the reverse strand, counting down.
CACGGAGGACAGAGCAGCCCCTTCCCACAGACAGCGCAGAGCGTCGACAGAGCAGCGATGCAGAGAGAACACAACCATCCAGAGTCCACTTCCACCTCGGTCCAAACGGGCTTTGGATTCCACCCGGTGTCTCAGCACGGGCGCACCACGTCAGAGTAGAAAAGGAGAAAGGGCTACACCTACAGACAAAATACCCTCTGCTCAAGGAGGTAGAACCTGGCCAAAGTTTTATTGCAAATACAGAAGAGCTCTTCCCACCTCTCGTGGCCCATGGGAGATACAAGTGGTCACGGAAACACCAGGTCGGTAGTTTGCAAGTTCAGCATAAACCATCAACAGGATGCTTTGCCCTGGCTAGTGGCAGCTGGCAATGCGTTACATGAGACGTTCCTCTGGCCCTCAAGTGGGAATCGGGGGAAGGCTCAGCTTCTCTTTCCTCTCCCATGTCACAGCCACCGCCCTGGCACGCGACTTCCCGTGTCTTCTGGCCAGAAAGGTCTGCGGGGCAGGATGGGCCTACAGGGTGGGGTCTGGGCCCGGGTGCCAGCAGGGAAAGGCCAGGAGAGTTCTTCCCAAGGGGCTAGTACCCCGGCGCTCTGGCCTGAGGCCAAAACCAAGATTCAAAAGGCAGAACTTGCTGCAAGGCGCAGGTGACCATGGCAAAGGGCTTCAGCGGACTCGGCGGGTCCAGCGGGTCAGTGCCCAGGCCCAGATTCCCCACAAATGAAGCTCCCTGGACAACTTTTAAGCTTTCAACATATCTAACAAGTTGAATGGTCACGAAGCAAACAATACACGAGTGGAAAGGCTGGAGAAATGCTCACAGCCACCTTTCCAGAGGAACGTTTTTCTGGAATGTGCTTCTGGGTGGTGGCCCCAGAATCTCCCAGAGTGCCCCGGGGCTTTCTCTACTCCAGCACAGCAAAGCCCCAGGAGCACCAAGCCAGGCGTGTGAGGGTGGGGGAGGCAGGGATGAGGTGGAGGGGTCCCCTGGAAGACAACTGTTTCAAAGCACATTCCCAAAGCACATGGCCAGTCACTGGCTACCAGCAACAGCCAAAGCAGATGGAGGAGCAGTTTCCATGGACCTGACCGCTCCCCGCTACTGCCGGGCGGCTGAGGAGTGAGGGACTCCAGGCAGCACCTCAAATGCAGGGGGAACGGGGACGGGGAGGGGGGCAGTCTCACTTCCTCGAGTGCTAGGTTTGATCCCAAGGGCATGGAGGAAGAGGAGTTACAGGAAGTCCTGGGTAGCATTTCGTATGTGAAAACACTAGGCTCACTGGTTTCCAGAGAACACAGTGAGCACCACACAGGGTGAAAAGTCATGAAGATGCAGAACACAAACCAGCAGCTACGCTGAAAATATGAACAAAGCAGACAGGAATTCTACAGCAAAGATGCAAAACAAATTCGAGAACACAGAAACAAATGCAATTCAGATGTTTTTCATACTTTCCTAGATTTTTAACTTAGGATAGAGTAGGGGCGCCAAGATGCCCACTTGGGAAGCCAAGAAAAGAATAAATAGGAGGAGCAGGGAAAAGGGAAAAACAAATGGGTGGAATCCCAATGTACAAGAAATATTTACATTCCGAATTCAAAAGAACTCCCATTTCTACATATACACATTTCTGTCCACACATTAGTCCAGCGTAGAGCCAGAGGGTGGGTCTGGTTTTACCAGCCACTCCCTCCCTAGCATGAGCTGCAGGTGTCCTGTCACTGAAGACACTGCATATACACGGGACAATTGGTCTCAAGAGAATTTTCCAGCACATGGACATGCTCTTGGATGAAGCGGCAACACGGAATGCTGTCCCAGGGACACAGCTGTGGCGCTCACCAGGAAGACCAGATCTGGCAAGTGCCCACCATTACAGCGGAGCTAACCCATCACCCACCACCCAGATCCCAGTGAACATGGCTTTCCTAACCCTAACAGCACCCTGCCTGGCTTTGTACCTTGTACTGCTTGGCCCCTTTCTAAGTGAGAGTGCTAGGCAAGGTCCGGGCTCTTATTCTTACCAAGAAAGGACTCCTGCTCTTATCAAGCATTGCTGACCTGCTTCCTTGTACCTCAGGCTAAAATAGGAAGAGGATCCCCTTTTCACCGTGCACATGGTGCCCTGGGACCCCTTCCTTCTCTGGTCTGCTTAAGTTGTTCTGATGGCTTTGCATGGAATGAATGACTTGGGCTACAGCCAACCTCCAGAAACAGCAGACCAGAACAAAAAGGTTTACTGCTACAACTCAAATAGGTCTCTGAAGTGCCAAATAACTCAATAAGAATAAATACGCACACACACGTGCGAGCGCGCGCACACGCACACACACACACACACACACACACACACACACACAATACCACAGTGCTTTGGATGCAGGTTCTCGCTAATTTATATGTACATTTTAAACAGATAAAGTAGCAAAAAGAAAGTTGTTTAACACATCTATTTCTTGATCAAAGAATTCCTTTCTAAAGAATACTCTCTTAATGCATTGCTAAATTAGTTATCGAGGACAGCTTGTCTGGGTGACCCAGGAAACTGCAGGTAGACCCTGTGGCGCGGAGGTTGCCAAAGGAAAGGGGCAGGGCTTCCTGTGGCAGCATGGCATCCCTGGGAGGGGGTCAGCACAATGGACATGTACTCTCCAACACTGACATCACTTGCAGGCCAAGCTGCCTGCTCAGAGCCATATTGCTAAAAGGGCGAGAAAAGGCATCGCAGAGACCAAATAGACGCATGCTGCGTTGAACAAGTTCCCATAAAAGGACCTGCTGTGAACACTTGATTTGTGATGGGCTAGCCTCTTGAGTACTGCTGCTTTCCTGGTGAAGCTGGATCTGCAGCTTCTCCAGGGTAGTGTGGACAGGTATCAGGCATTGGCCCTGGGGTCAGGAATATGGCAGCTCAGCGCCTTGCCCTGTACAAGTCTGCTTAATTGGGCTATCAGATGCCCAATATTTGACTTTTTTAAGAAAATGATGAAAAAGTCTTTCTCAAAGGACCAGAACATACTTGCACATCGAGATGGCTATTTCAAGAGCAAACATTACTCCATGAACCCTGCCGATGCTGCTAGGAAAGCACCAGAGACAACAGGACCTGCCAAAGAGACATCCTGTGCACACACGGGTGTGCCCCGTCCCAGGCTTTCCGCTGAATGTGCTGGAGCATGCTACCAGAACTGGAGCTGGTGGGAGCGGGCCGCACACAGCTGCCCAGGGGGTTAGCGGTCCTGCGCCAGAGCCATGCGGTCACTGCCTGAGATACACAAGGACTACACTGAGGATAAAAGTTGCATCCACCAGGCCAAACGTGCCCAGGAACAGAAATCATTCTCAATTTGTTCTTTTAGGCACTAAGAATAAATAAATCCAAAGAAAACAAGAGTAAATGTAACCAAACTGAAACCCAAGAGATTGAAAGCCTCAACTTTTCAACAGGTTCTAGCTAGCCATCCTTAACACACAGCTGACCCGATTGATCCTCTCTCTGACAAGTTTCCTCTGGGTCTATCCCTTGCTTACACTTTAGGAGGACGGGCTAACCAACTAAAAGGCTGCCTCCATAAACTAAGTTCCAAGAGGCCCCAATAGACTGCTTGTGAAAGTCCCCGTGAGGGCCTAAACAAGAGTCCACCGCATTAGTATAACAACTTCTTTATTAACATCTACAAGATTTTGGTATCTTGCAGCTTTTGACCAGGTCTATACAATCTCAATTTAATAGTGCAACCTGTGCAAGCAGAAAGAGAAAGAGAGAGAGGGGGGGGGGGGAAGGGGGGGAAAGAGGGAAGGGGAGGGAGAGAGAGAGAAAGAGAAAGAGAGAAAAAAGAGGAAACAAAAAGACCAGTTGTCCCCTCACTTGTTTTTATAAACATCTATTATAGGTGAAACAAACTTACCCATGTTATAGATAATGTCTATTCACATTTGTACATTACCATTTTTAACAGTTTGAGATAAACTCTACAATGTCTTACACACATTAAACAATATTCAAGTTACTGAATAACAATAACAATAATTAACAAAAAAAAACATACAGCAGAAGCCTCAAGTGTTTCCTCATTGTCTAGTTTACAACTCAAGTACTATTTCCTGTTTGAGTGACAAAGCCGTCAGATAATGAAGTAAAAAAAGACTGTTTTTGCAAGATGGAAGCCAATTGTACTTCTTTCTAAACTATCTTTAAATTAAGGACAAAGTAACTTTAAGAAAAAAAGGCCTGTAGCCGTCTTTTCACCACACATTAGGAATACTATTAATACATTAAAATTAACTTTATGAGTATTATCGCACAAAAAAAGGGCTTGTTCTCATTTCTTTGACAAGAAACCTGGGGGCAGAGGGAGTGGGTTTGGAGCAGTACCCAGGTATAAACACTACAAAATGCAATAACCAATGCTGTACAGCTATGAGATTTCTTTCCCATATTGACTTCTGTGTTAATCTTGTTTACGCATGCTCTCAAAGACATGCACTGTCGAAACAAAAACTGCAAAAGAACCTGAAGGCATGATATGCAACCTCTCATCTCATGCTTTAGTAAACCTATTGTTTAAGTTTGAAAAAGAAACCAATATATATTTTCTCTATTTAGACTGGAAACACATGCATGGGGACACCCGGCGCGCAGGGCGGGGTGTGCTGCGTAACCCTGAGCACTGAGGAACAGAAAGTAAAGCCAGTTTGGGAAGTTCCAAGCATTTTTAAACCAATTGTGGTTTGTAGCCTTTAACAAATTCAGACAGATAGACACACATTCATGCGCACGCGTGCGCATGTACACACACACACACACACACACACATACACACACACACACACACACATGCACCCTCCTCCCTCTGCTCACAGCAACCAAGAGCAGAAGGGTGGCCCAAAGGGAAACAAAGGAACGATGTGTGTACCACTGCGGCGCTGACTTCCGGGTTTTCTATTCCAGGTTTGCCCTTCCTCCCCCAAAATTAACTAGAGAGCACAACTGAAAAAAATATATAATTCTTTGGAAACTGTCCCTGATTTTTTTTTGCATCTCCGAAAGCTGTGTTCTCTAGGCGTTGCTCAGGCTGGCAATACTCTGCGGATGGTGCTGCTGCCACAGCTGCTTCTGCTGCACCGCGAGCTGCTGGGACTGGTCTGAAGTTGACAGGAGATTTACAAGAGGAGACACACAATTTGCCGGAATGATCAAACCTGTAATTAGCAATAGAATCTATAAAGTAACATGCAGTAAAAACCACTGTATTTTACAGCTTCACAGCACATTCCAAATGAGGCATAATAGTAAGTGTAATGAGCGAGCCTTCCACATAAAGATTAGGCCAAGTCCGCAATGACTGCGATGGTCCACTGAGATGCAACCCGATCCTTCCGCACAGAAACCCCAGTGGAGGCACGCATCCAGGGCAACAGCATCCCCCTACTCAAAACAACGGAGAACCCAGGACAGCTCTCTTCTCCCATACAGTTTTTACATCAGGCGTTACCCTTGCTAGGCAAGGGCTCGACCACCATGCCACCATCCTTAATTTTTTTCCAATGACATTTTTTTTTTTTTGCCGGTGGTGGGGCCTGAACTCTGGGCCTGGGCGCTGTCCCTCAGCTCTTCAGCTCAAGGTTAGTGCTCTACCACGTGAGCCACAGCGCCACTTCCGGCTTTTTCTGCTTATGTGGTGCTGAGGAATCGAACCCAGGGCCTCATGCATGTGAGGTGAGCCCTCTACCACTGAGTTACCTTCCCAGCCCCTGAGATTATTTTTTGTGTAGCATTTTATGCTTTCTGCCTTGGACCATGACCCACCATCTCTTATCTACTCAGTATCTTGTGTTACAGACAGACATGCACCTAGTATAGTACTGGCCTTGTTATTGAGATACAGTCTTACAATTTTTTTTTTTGGCCTGAGCTTGCAGCTTGCCTCAAACCACAATCCTTCTATCTCTGCCTCCCCAATAGTACAGCACTTTTTTGTTATCGTTCAGTTCCACAAAAGCATATGGCTACAACTTTCTTTGTAATTTGGTGAGCCACAAAACGAAGGTTGTGAATGCACCCCACCAGCCCCCACCCTGCCCTGGACCAGTGATCTCAAGAAGGCAGAGTGTGCTTGATAAACTGGAAAACATAGGCCTCAAAAACTTAAACTCTGCCACATGGGAACATGGACTCAGTGTTCTAGATAAGCTTCTTCTCCGACCCCCCAACCCCACCCCTTTTGGTGCCAATCCTAGGGCTTGAACTCAGCCTGAGTGCAGTGCCTTAGCTTTTTTGCTTAAGGCTGGTGCTCTACCACTTGAGACACAGTTCAACTTCCAGCCTTTGGGTGATTAACTGGAGATGAGTCACATAGATTTTCCTGCTTGTGCTGGCTTTGCACTGTGATCCTCAGATCTTATCCTCCTGAGTAGCTAGGATTATAGTGCTCAGCACCTGGTTTAGATAAGCTTATTTTAGCTGGAAACCCAGACTTCATGAATTTTTTTTTTTTTTTTGACAGTCCAGGGGCACTGTCCCTGAGCTTCTTTGCTTAAGGCTACCACCCTACTATTTGAACCACAGAGCTATTTCTGGCTTTTTCTGTGTAAACAGTATTGAACCCAGGGCTTCATGTATGCTAGGTAAGCACTCTACCGCCAAGCCACATTCCCAGGCCTCCCCTTAATTTTTACATGTTGGCAATTAATTTAACCAAAAACTCAGTGTAAGGGCCAAAACAAAAGTTCATGCACAAACTCTGGCCATAAAGTGCCCATCTCTGAAACAGGACAGCTGCCATAAGGGAGACTCTGCACTAACTGCCGCCTGCTGGACACTTGTAGCTGAGCACTACTCTTGCTCTCTGCAGGGGCTGGCCTTGTGCCTTGTGTCCTGAATTATCTGGGCCTGGCTCAGGTCAGAGCCCTGAGTGAAGACTGGGATGTCCTCACATTAGGGAGCCCCACAGGCCCAAGCAAGAGCAGCTGCAGAGGTGACTGCGTAGATGGCCCAGGCAGACCACACTGAACCGCTGGCTGTCCACGCTCACAGGGTACAAAGGCAGGTTTCATACTCATTGCTGAGAGAACTAGAGTGTTAGAAGTAAACAAGACAGGCTGGGACATTCTTCACAACTTCAACTAAAACAAAACCTTTGACTCACCTACAATTCGTTGCCCATCTTCTGTTCTTAGCCGAACTATCTGCATTTTCACGTTTGTGCCACTGACAGAAGCAAGAACACCCTCTACTTTAGTCCAGACGCTCAGCACCGAGCCACACAACACATAGTACGTGCGGCAACGAAGACCTATTTCACACACCAATCCCAAGCTTGCTTTTTTGCAATTGCCACGCCTAGGAGAAAGAGAGAGAAAAAAAAAAAGGATGTGCTCTAGCTGAGTTTCAAGAAACAGGGTCTAACACAATTTGCTTTTACTGACTTCCTGAGTTTTCCCTTTTTTTTTTTTTTTTTTTTGAGGTCCGGTCGTGGGGCCTGAACTCGGGGCCTGGGCACTGTCCCTCAGCTATTCAGCTCAAGGCTAGCACTCCACCACTTGAGCCACAGCACCACTTCCAGCTTTTTTCTTTTTGCTTATGTGGTGCTGAGGAATTGAACCCAGGGCCTCAGGCATGCAAGGCAAGCGCTCTACCACTGAGCCAACTTCCCAGCCCCTCCCTTTTCAATTGAAGGGTCACTACTCATTTTCATACAGCTTACCCAACTGTATTAAGAGGGCTATTTACTGCTGGTAGCATCTACATATTTTTAACCCGATACCCATTTTCTTACAGCTATTTCTTTAACCACCACTAATACCTTGTTGTAAAGCAGATTAGTGACAAGTCCTCAGTAACCAAAAGGGAAAAGACCAAATAGAACTGTAAGAAAAACAAGCTGGAGGCTTGACTGAAGTAGTATGGTACTGCCCAAGGAAAGTCAAGGCCTGAAAGTCAATGCAGAGAATGAGGGAAGGGGAAGGGAGGCTGGAGCAGTGGGGAGACAGATTGGGTCCATTAACAGGGTCTCATCCACAAAAGCTCAGTAAGTACTTTTCATGAGATGAACTACCTCTACCAATAGTTAACTTGTTCATTTACACATAAGGGCATATTAGTATGAATGAAGGTATGTTTAAATCCTGACATTTTACAACATGAAACATGAAAGTACTAACCAGTAAGCGTGTGTACACGTATCTGCAGATGAGTTATACTGATCCAACCAGTGTACCAGGGCATCATCGGAGACCACCTGTAAAAATACAATTGGAATTCCACTGAAATAGTACGATCCGCAAGAAAACCAACTGCTTAACTTGGTCTCCAATTAGAGGCAGCTAACTTAACATCATCTCTATACAGAAAACCTAGCCCTTACTATCAGGTAAATTTGGATGTGATTCAAAATGTTCTACAATCATGTTTTCCTTCCTATAAAATAAATTTTTAAAGGGCAAGCTGAGTGATACTTGTTTTTAAATAAGAGTGGCTAGAAATATTAATGTAAAGCAATACCAAAAGTAAAAACTAACAGGAATGTTTGTGGAAAAGTTACTTAGAATTCTCTAGACTCACTGCAAGGGATAAACATTATAGCAAGCTCAAAATAAGCAAAAGTTGGTGGGAAGGAATTTTCCTCAGCACTGGAAATTGGCTTCAATAACCACATACACCTCCAGATCATACCCTTAACAATTACTCAATGGTCGGTGAGATTAAGACTAGGCTATTAATGCAGTAGCACCCCTTATTATCCTGGAAAACTAACCAAATTCAAACTGAAAAAGTAATTTTATGTCTGGACACAGCTCTCCTTAACATGGATTCAATATATTAAGATTTTAAAAAAGGTATTGACAATATTATGAAAAATTAAGAAAGTACCTTCTTATACTTTTTTCTTAGATCAGCGTAGATTTCTAATTTGAGTTGTTTCCCTGTATTTGGCCGATAAACTAAGAAGAGTTTCTTTTTAGGATTCACTTCTTTAACTAAGATGGCAGTCTTCTTGTTGTTCCTTATCTTTTAAATACAAAAAGGAGAAAACAAACATTTGCTAGCACACAGTTTAGAACATGGTTTTGTACTATTACACCACCAAGCAGTCACTGAAACCGCCCCCAGACCATGGACTATGGAGCCGTGGGGCAGGTGAACCACCTGTGCAGCCTTTTTTGTTTTGTTGTTGGTTGTGGGGCTTCAACTCAGGGCCTGGGCACTGCTCCTGAGCTTTTTACTCAAGTTAGTGCTCTACCACTTTGAGTCAGAGCCCTACTCCGGTTTTTGAGTGGTTAACTTGATGTAAGACTCTCACATGGACTTTTCTGGCTGGGCTGGCTTTGAACTGCAATTCTCAGATCTTAGCCTCCTGCATAGCTGGGATTACAGGCACGTGCCACCAGAGCCCAGCTCTATGAAGCCTTGAACAAAAACTGCACCCAACAAAAAGCTGCTCAGCTCAAGCAAAAAACAATGTCTTGAGGGCCATAGTGTTCTTTAGCAAAGGGGCAGGAATAATTTTACTATACAAAATTGACCAGCACAGACGGTGCACCAGTGGCTCATGCCTGTAATCCCAGGTACTCAGGAGGCTGAGATCTAAGGATTGAGGTTTGAAGGCAGCTCCGGCAGTAAAAGTCTGTGAGACTTTTATCTCCAATAAACTACTCAAAAAAGCTGGAAGTAGGGCTATGTCAGGTAGTAGAGTGCTAACCTTGAGCACAAAGAAGCCCAGAGACAGCACCCAGGCCCTGAGTTCAAGCTCCAGGACAGGCAAAAAAAACAAGGATGGGAATGTGGCTTGGTTTAGTGGTAGAGTACTTGCCCAGCATGCATGAAGCCCTGGGTTCCATTCCTCAGTATCATATACACAGAAAAGCTGGAAATGGCTCTTTGGCTCAAGGGGTAAAGTGCTAGCCTTGAACAAAAGAAGCTCAGGGACAGTGCCTAGGCCCTGAGTTCAAGCCCCAGGCCTGGCCAAAAAAAAAGAGAGAGAGGGAGGAAAAAAAAAAGAAAATAGCATTTATAAGTAGTGAACACAAGGGGCTCTGAAAAGGAAGATTCTGTGTGTGCTGGTTGTGGGGGGGAAGCCCACACATGCAAGGCACCACACCCCATTCCAGGGCCCAAACTCAAGGAATAGACGCTGTCCTCAAGCTTTTTTGTTCAAGGCTAGTGCTCTACCACCTGAACCACACAGCTCCACTTTCAGCTTTTTTGTGGCTATTTGAAGATAATGGAGATTAGGAGTCCTGTGGATTTTCCTGCCTGAGATGGTTTCAAACAGAAATCCTCAGATTTCAGCCTCCTCAGTAGCTAGGATTACAAGGCATAAAACACTGGCACACAGCTACTTAACAATTCTAAGTTTGCATCTAGTAACACTTCCTCACAATGTATATTACTAGAACTATGGCATAGAGCAATGAAAGAGAATTATGGCATGTTGGTGTGTTCCTACAATCTCAAAGTGGAGGCAGGGCTGGGAATGTGGCTTAGTGGTAGAATGCTTGCCTAGCATGCATAAAAGCCCTACGTTTGCTGGGCACCGGTGGCTCACACCTGTAATCCTAGCTACTCAGCTACTCAGGAGGCTTAGATCTGAGGATCACGGTTCAAAGTCAGCCTGGGCAGGAAAGTCCATGAGACTTTTTTTTGTCAGTCATGGGGCTTGTTCTCTGGGCTTGGGCACTGTCCTTGTGTTCTTTAGCTCAAGGCGAGCTCTCTACCGCTTGAGCCACAGCGCCACTTCCAGTTTTCTAGTGCTTTACTGGAGATAAAGAGTCTCACGGACTTTCCTGCCCGGGCTGGCTTTGAACCTTGATCCTCAGATCTCAGCCTCTTAAGTAGCTAGGGTTACAGACATGAGCCACCGGCGGCTGACTCCGCGAGACTCTTATCTCTAATAAACCACTAGAAAACTGGAAGCAGTGCTGTGGCTCAAGTGGTAGAGCGCTCGCCTTGAGCTGAAGAGCTGAGGGACAGCGCCCAAGCCCAGAGTTCAAGCCCCATGATCGGGGAAAAAAAAAAAAAAAAAAGCCCTAGGTTTGATTCCTCAGTACCAGTACCACATAAACAGAAAAGCCAGAAGTGGCGCCTGTGGCTCAAATGGTAGAGTGCTAGCCTTCAGCAAAAGAAACTCAGGGACAGTGTCTAGACCCTGAGTTCAAGCCCCAGGCCTGGTGAAAAGAAGAAAAGAAAAGACAGGACAGGAGAGGAGAGGAGAGGAGAGGAGAGAAAAGAGAAGTAGAGGTAGGGAGGATGCCCATTTCCAGCCAGGCTGAGCTACACAGCGAACCCTTTCTCAATAAAAGGGGGAGAGGGAGAGGGGAGAGGATTATATATTAAACAGTCATACTTGCAATGACAAGTAAAAGCCGTCATCTGGTCCTGTCAGATCAGCCCAAATCTTGGTTGCTTCTTCCCAGGACATCCCCCTTTCCACACTAATCTGTAAAGAAACCACAAGTTCCAATTAAACTCACATCTGCAAATGCCCATCCCAAAACACTCCTTAAATGAATACATTTTCCACACTTACTGTGTATAATTCCACATGGCCTGAGGTTGAGTACCCTGGAGTTAGAAACTTCTTCACATCACTTTTCCTCACCTTTTCATCCCCTGAACCAAGATCTTGGAAGAGAAAGAGCAAAATGAAATGTAAGTCAACACCCTGGCTGTTAACACACTTGACAACTGAAAAGTCCCCCACTGACCTAGTATTCCCATATCGTATCTTCCATTTTTTTTGGCATTTTGAACAACCGCAGTGAGTGTGTCTGCAAAGTACTGGAACAAGGCGTTCTGCTGATGCACCTCCATGCCCAGAATTCTATTTAAGAACTTTCCTATGTTGTTGTAATCTGCAATGACAATATCACACAAACAATTTTATACATTCAGAGTGTCATCAAAACATTTTTATAGCTGGGTGCTGGTGGCTAACACTTGCAATCCTGGCTATTCAGGAGAAATGAGACCTAAAGATGGCACTTCAAAGCCAGCCCAGGCAGAAAGTCCCTAGACTCCTTTCTCCAATTAACCACCAGAATTCTGGAAGTGGCACTGTGGCTCAAAGCGTCAGAGTATTAACCGGGCAACGGTGGCTCACACCTGTAATCCTAGCTACTCAGGAGACTGAGATCTGAGGATGTCGGTTCAAAGCCAGCTCGAGCAGGAAAGTCTGTGAGACTCGTATCACCAATAAACCACTAGAAAACCAGAAGTGGCGCTGTGGCTCAAGCGGTAGAGCGCTTGCCTTAAGCTGAAGAGCCCAGGGACAGAGCCCAGCCTGAGTTCAAGCCCCCTGACCAACCAAATAAGAAAAACCTTGGCTCACCTCGGCTTACTCTGTGGCCAGCCACATTGCAACTCGCCTATTTCTACCTCTCAACAGTAGTACAATAGCAACACATGCTCCAGAGATGTTTGTTGGCTTTTTTTTTTTTTTTTTTTTGGGGTGGTGGTGGTGGTGGTGGTGGTGGTGGTGGTGGCAAGTATTGAGCTTGAACTCTAATCCTAGTCAAGTACTCTACCACTTGGATTATGTGCAGGCCCTTTGCATTAGTTATATATAGAATGGGATCCCACTGTTTTGGTTCAGGCCAGCCCAGACTGTAATCTACTTCTCACAAGGCTGGGATACAGGTGCATAGCACCATACCAATTAGTCAATTGAGATGGAAATCTTTAACATTTTGCCTGGACTGGCCTGAAATTTCAATCCTCCCGATCTCTGCCTCCGAGTAGCTAGTATTAGACATGAGCAAGTATATCTAGCTTTTTGTTTTGTACTTGTCTCTCACCGTACAGCCTAGGTTGGCCTTGAATTCTGGATATTCTTCACTTACCTTCCCAAGTGCAAGGACTACATATACCCAGGTCCAGGCCTAAGCTTCAAGCTCCAAGACTTACAAAAAAAAAAAAAAATCCATTTCTGACTGACGGAAAAAAAAAAATCCATTTCTGGCACAAGTAGGCACTATTTTTTGGGGGGGTGGCAGGCTGAATCCTGGGGCTTGACTTCAAGGCCTAGACGCTGTCCCTAAGCTTTTTGCTCAAGGTTAGCACTCCACCACTTGAGCCACAGCTGTATTTTTGGATTTCTTGGTAATTGGAGATAAGGGTCTCATGGACATCCAGGCACTGGTGGCTCACAGCTGTAATCCTAGCTACTCAGGAGGCTGAAATGTGAAGATTGCGGTTAAAACCAGTCTGTGCAGGAAAATCTCTAAGACTCTTTACCTCCAATTAAATACAGAAAAAGCAGAAGTGGCACTATGGCTCAAGTGGTAGAGCGCTCACCTGGAGCAAAAAAGTGCTCAGGGATAGCACCTAAACCCAGAGGTTTGAGGCCCAGGACCAGCCAAAAAAAAAGAGGCTTATGGACTTTTCTGCTCAGGCTGGCTCTGAACACAATCCTTCAGCCTGCTGAGTTGCTAAGATTAGCATGAGCCACCAGTGCCCAACTACAAGTAGGCATTTTGCAGTTTCAACTTTACGAACACAATTTAGCAGATGAAAATGTTAGTTCTCCAACATTAGTAAATATTAACTATGAAAGTCAGTGAATCTCAACCTTGGCTGTCCACTGTAATGTCAGGGAGCCCTGGGATAACATTTGGGCTCCACTATTGGACCTGTATTTTTTAAAAGCTTGGCAGCCAGGTTTACTCTATATTGCGGGATTAAAAACTAACTTGAAGCTTCCCTTGTCAGCTCCCAAAAGCACACCTAACAGAATGGACTTCGTTACCATGTAACAATTAGATGCGGCAGGCACAGACATTCACAGTATTACCTTTATCAAGAGTAAGGATTCCTGAGCGATCTTCTACATTGATCAGTCCCACTCCTATCAGTCCTTGTCGAACATCTGCAAGAAAGTAAATGAATGCACAACATTGTGGAAGGACTGGGCATAGCTCATGTGGTCTTGTCTACCATGTTCCTGAAGACCTAGGTTCAATCTCCAGGACATCGAAAAAGAAACAAAAGAAATACGAATGACTTGAGAGTTGTTGAACTAATCAAATTGGATCAAGTCTAGCATTAAGATACAACCTATATGGGGCTGGGAAGGTGGCTCAGTGGTAGAGCGCTTGCCTTGCATGCCTGAGGCCCTGAGTTCGATTCCTCAGCACCACATAAGCAAAAAGAAAAAAGCCAGAAGTGGCGCTGTGGCTCAAGTGGTAGAGCGCTAGCCTTGAGCTGAAGAGCTGAGGGACAGTGCCCAGGCCCAGAGTTCAGGCTCCACGACTGGACCAAAAAAAAAAAAAAAAAAGATACAACCTATATTTGGTTCTACTGTGTCACACAAATCAATGAGACTGTGTCCACAGTCTACAAACATCCTTGAATATACTAATCTTTTTTTTTTTTTTGGGGGGGGGGGGGGGAGGGGTCAGTCGTGGGGTGTGAACTCTGGGCATGGGCGCTGTCCCTCAGCTCTTCAGTTCAAAGCTAGCACTTTACCACTTAAGCCATAGTGCCAGTTCCAGATTTTTCTGTTTATGTGCTGAGGAACTGAACCGAGGGCCTCATGTATGCAAGGCAAGCACTCTAACACTGAGCCACCTTCCCAGCCAGATATACCAATCTTATTCTAGATTCTATGACTTCGATTCCTTGCTCTATTTTTTTTCCTTATTGTAATGGATTGAACCCAGCAGCCCTTCTACAGCTGAGCTATACCCCTAGCCCTTCATTAAACTATCTTAATTTCCAATAGCAACCCTGGACATCTTACATGAATCCTGTCTATATAGACAACACCTAGACTTTCTGAACAACTTTGCATGAATAGCAAAATACAATGAACTCTAGGAAATGAAACCAAAGTTTTTCCTTTATTGCTGTTTTTGTTTTCTTTCCTTTTTGTTTCATTTGTTTGCTTGTATGTTTTTGGGAGTTTAAGGGGAGGTACAGAAATAGAGGAACAAAGGGTAAACAAATACAACAATGGCACTCACTGGACACTATGTTGAAAATGAACTATATAACTTATAATGATGGAGGGAAAAACTGGGAGAGTGAGGAAAGGGTGACATTGTCCAAAAAGAAATGTACTCCTTACCTGACTTGCATAACTATAATCCCTCTGTACATCAACTTTACTTAAAAAAGTAAGTAGCCAAGTGGGCTGGGAAGGTGGCTCAGTGGTAGAGCCCTTGCCTTGTATGCATGAGGCCCTGGGTTCGATTCCTCAGCACCACATAAGCAAAAAGAAAAAAGCCGAAGTGGTGCTGTGGCTCAAATGGTAGAGCGCTACCTAGCCTTGAGCTGAAGAGCTGAGGGACAGTGCCCAGGCCCAGAGTTCAGGCCCCACGACTGGACCCCCCCCCCCCCAAAAAAAAAAGTAGCCAGGGGCCTGGGAAGGTAGCTCAGTGGTAGAATGCTTGCCTTGCTTGCTTGAGGGCCCCCTGGGTTCAATTCCTCAGCACCAAGTAAGCTGGAAGTGGCACTGTGGCTCAAGTGGTAGAGCACTAACCTTGAGCTGAAGAGCTGAGGGACAGCGCCCAGGCCCAGAGTTCAGGCCCCACAAACAACAAAAAAAAAGTAGCCAGTCGCTAGTGGCTCACGCCTGTAGTCCTAGCTACTCAGAAGGCTGAGATCTGAGGATCACAGGTCAAAGCCAGCCTGGGCAGGAAAGTCCATGAAACTCGTATCTCCAATAAACCACCAGAAAAAAACCCGGAAGTTGCGTTGTAGCTCAAGTGGTAGAGCACTAGCCTTGAGCTGAAGAGCTGAGGGACAGTGCTTAGGCCCAGAGTTCAAGTCCCACAACAGACAAAAAATAAAAAATAATAAATAAATAAAAGTAGCCAGGTGCTGGTGGCTCATGTCTATAATACTAACTTGCTCAGGAGGCTGAGATCTGAGGATCCAGGTTCAAAACTCAGCCTGGGCAGGAAAGTGCATAAGACTTGTATCTCCAATTAACCACGAGAAAACCAGAAGTGGTGATTTGGATCAAAGTGGTAGGAAGTAGCCTTGAACAAAAAGGGCTCAGGAACACTGCCCAGGCCCAGATTTCAAGCCCCACAACGGACCAAAAAAAAAACAACACAAAAACAAAAAACAACTAGCTGATTAAATAACAGTGTAAATAAGGACATAATGCTTCAGGCCAGATGTAAATAATGCAAAAGAGAAGTAATATCTAAACAGACAACATGCCTGAATCATATTACTGATAGGTGAGGAGCTTTTTTTTTTTTTTGGTCAGTCCTGTGCTTGAACTTTGGGCTGGGCATTGTCCTTAAGCTACTCAGCTCAAGGTGAGTACTCTACCCCTTGAGCCACAGCACCACTTCAGGTTTTCTGGTGTTTAATTGGAGGTAAGAGTCTCATACCTTTTCTTGCCTGGGCTGGCTTTGAACCTTGATCCTCAGCCTCCTGAGTAGCTAGGATTATGGGCATGAGTCACCAGTGCCCAGCTTGGTGAAGCTTTTAGGAAATATGAATATGGAATATAGCTGGTTGAAGTACATCACATCACACACACACACACACACACACACACACGGGTTCAATCTTCAATCCTGACACTGCAAAAATAAATAAAAATAGTAAAAAACAAAAAAAAATTGGTAGTAGGAGAAAGGAAGGAGAGTGTAGTATGAAGGCTCCACCACCTCCAGACTTACATAATAGTTGAACAGGAGCTATTTTAGGAAGTGATTCTACAGGAGAAAGAGATCACGAGGATATAAGGATAACTGTGGCCGGGCGCTGGTGGCTCACACCTGTCATCCTAGCTACTCAGGAGGCTGAGATCTGAGGATCGTGGTTCAAAGCCAGCCTGGGCAGGAAAGACCTTGAGACTCCTATCTCCAATAAACCACCAGAAAACCGGAAGTGGGGCTGTGGCTCAAGTGCTAGAGCGCTCACCTTGAGGTAAAGAGCTGAGGGACAGCGTGCAGGCCCAGAGTTCAGGCCTCACGACCAGACCAGGTGGGGGGCGGGGGGGCGGGGGGGGGGGGGAGGCTGGGAAGAGATGTGAAGGGTAAACAAAGGAGGAGGCTGCAATGCTTGATAAGAAATGTACTCATTATCTTGCCCATATAAAATTGTAACCCCTCTGTACAGTATCTTCACAAAAAATAAAAATTAAAAAAAAAAGGATAACTGTGTATATTCAGTGCCCTTTACTGTGTTTAAATGTATATATGTATACATAGATGTACACACACACACTCACACACAGAGAAAATCCATCTACGGCTGGGAAGGTGGCTGAGTGGTAGAGCGCTTGCCTTGCATGCCTGAGGCCCTGGTTTCGATTCTTCAGCACCACATTAAACAAAAAGAAAAAAGCCGCAAGTGGCACTGTGGCTCAAGTGGTAGAGCGCTAGCCTTGAGCTGAAGAGCTGAGGGACAGCGTACAGGCCCAGAGTTCAGGCCTCACGACCGGACCCAAAAGAAAAAGAAAATCCATCTACTTAGCAATAAGTGAAGGTCAGAACTGTCATTATTACGCAAATATTAAATCTATTATACTTAAAGCTAAGTTATTCTAGACTGTGAGATAAGTTTATTTTTTGGGAGAACTGGAGATGGCACCCAGAGCCTCATATTCACTAGGAGGCAATCAACAGCTCTACTACTTGAGCCACACCCCCAGCTAGGACTTATTGTAGTAACAGTGTACTATTATTATTATGCTATTTATAAAGATAATGAGTTGAGGTAGCTCACACCTGTAATCCTAGCTACTCAGGAGGGTGAGATCTGAGGATCAACGTTCAAAGCTAGCCCAGGCAGAAAAGTCCGAGAAACACTTATCTCCAATAAGCCACTAGAAAACCTAAAAGTGGCACTGTGGCTTTTTTTTTCTTCTGCTTATGTGGTGCTGGGGAACTGAACCCAGGGCCTCATGCATGCAAGGCAAGCGCTCTACCACTGAGCCACCTTCCCAGCCCTGTGAGACTCTTATTTCTAGTAAACCACTAGAAAACTGGAAGGGGCACTGTGGCTCAAGCAGTAAAGTGCTCGCTGTGAGCTGAAGAGCTGAGGGACAATGCCCAGGCCCAGAGTTGAAGCCTGATGATTGACGAAAAGCAAAGATAATGAGCTGGGCCCCAGTGGCTCACACCTGCAATCCAACAGAATTATAGTTCAAAGCCAGTCCAGGCAGGGAAGCACATGAGACTCTTATCTACAATTAACTACCAAAAAGCCAGAAATGGAGCTGTGGCTCAAAGTAGAGTACTAGTCTTGAGCAAAAGAAGCTCAGGGATGGTGCCCAGGCCCTGAGTTCAACCCCGAATGAACACAAAATAATTTAAAAATTCTATTTTTAAATTACTAAGTCTAAACTTTGAATTACTAAGTCTAAACTTTGAATTACTAAGTCTAAACTACATTACTTAGGAAAAAAACAAAGAAATCAATCACTGTGTGAGTTACCTTTGAAGAACTCTCCAGGGTAGTCTGGAGGTGGCGACACCATAGGAGAATCCAAGTTGACAATGGATTTCATGACAATTTCTAAAGCGTTTCTTCCATACTATTAAAAAAAAATCAAAACACAATTTCAACATTTGGAAACGCTTCAATCACATCACTGAGGTGTGGCTCAAGTGATAGTGTGCTGAAAACAAAATAAAAACTACACCCAAAATTCATGAGCAGCACTCTCCATAATCATCATGTATTTTTATACTTCCAACCTTATGCCTCTGCACAGACACTCAGTAACTCAGCAACATTACTTCTGGGAATGCACACCGGATGCACTCTCTGACATCTGTTCTGTTACTTCTGGGAATGCACACCCGACGGCACTCCCTCATATCCGTTATATTTCTTTTTCCAAACAAAAAGCTGACTACATTGCATGAAAATCTGATCTACATGCACAAAACTAAGATATTAAACCAAGACCAGAATCACAGAGGCAGTTTTGTTTGAAAGCATAATCACACTCACTTGTTATCACCGAGGACAGTACACATCTCCACAAGGTTACAGACATTTAAGGCCAAAATGTACCTTATTATCAAAGTTGAATCTGCTCAGGTCTCTAGATTCTGTAGCTCTTCTATCACCATGTGTAAGCGCACCCTTGGCAAAACACAAAATTTCTGACTAAGGGTCTAGTCCTTTCATAAGCAATCAGGTAACACAGATTATCTCCAACACCCATCTACTATAACCACAAAACTTACCAAACTCTCAAGTCTTTTAGCAACAATAGAAGCAAATCTTTGCTCTCCTGCCAATTCAGAAATCAGAAAGACATATTCAGGTGCAGTAACTTGATTTGATCTGTGAGTTCTTCCTGTAAGGACAATTTTTTAGATCTCACTAATTGTTTTCATTAGGTAGAAATATCTTAGCATTGACATCAATTGTTCTACAAACAATATCCTTAGAAATGAGGGGAAATTAATTGGCATGTAACGTTTTCAATAGTGCCACAAAAGAACACCACCAACAGTGATGGGACGTAGCTACGGGCACAGCGACATCCCCTCCAAGAGGAGCAGAGCCTGTGTGGAGCCGTTAGATGGGATAGCACAGCTGCTGCCACTACCCCAGTACTGTTTCATGACAATGTTGCTCATTCACAGCATGCTGGGTTCTCAAGGTAACAGGAGCATGTCAGATGGAAGGACGTAGCAATGCACCTGCACTTGAGTCACCAAGGCTGAAACCAGACACTACCAAATAAAGATTCTCACAAGAAGCCTGGTCTTGGATAAAATGCCAGGAGAACCACAATAATCCCATGAGACATCTTATACAATTTTAAAACAGGTGACAAGATTCATAATGCACTATGTGTTACAATGTTTATTAAAGAAAATCTCAAATACAAAATTTATGATTTTAAGGAAGGTCTCAATACCGAATTGTTGGATCGCTCTATCAGCACTCCACGGTAACTCCAAAGTCATATGAACTCTTCGCCTTTGATTTTTAGCTCTCCGATCTGCTTGCAATGAAATACCTGAGCTGGCAGCTTCTGAGATGATAGCAATATTCTGTTTCAGATTTAAGAAGAAAAAAAAATCATACATGTGGAAGGACAAGCAGGACAATGCCATAAATAACCTCCTTCAGTAGACTTTGGTATGCCAATACCAACCTTTTCCTCCCTTCAGTACTAGGACCTCCAATGTCAGTTTAGTATACAGCTGCCCAGAATCAAGATAGCTGTCCTGTCCCCCTTACTAGGGGTGTGGGTGTGTGTGCATGTGTGTGTGCCTGGGCGCTGTCCCTCAGCTCTTCAGCTCAAGGCTAGCACTCTATCACTTGAGCCACAGCACTACTTCCAGCTTTTTCTGCTTATGTGGTACTGAGGAATTGAACCCAGGGACTCATGCATGCAAGGTAAGCACTCTGCCACTGAGCTATCTTCCCAGCCCACTCTGGATACTCTTGAATCTCATTCTAGACTAACATCTAGATGACAATGTATGTCATGACACTGTGTTTTTATATTGATTAAAAATTCAAGTTGGGGGTTGGTGGCTCACAGCTGTAATCCTAGCTACTCAGGAGGCTGTGATCTGAGGATCGGATCAAAGCCAGCCTAGGCAGGAAAGTCCATGAAACTTTTTTTTTTTTTTTTAGAAATAACTTATTTATTTATATCATTATTACTATTTTTTTTGTCTGTCATGGGGATTGAACTCTGAGCCTGGGTTCCATTCCTCAGTACTACATAAACACAAAAGGCCAGAAGTGGCGCTGTGGCTCAAGTGGTAGAGTGCCAGCCTTGAGCAAAAAAAGCTCAGGGACAGTGCCTAGGCCCGAATTCAAGGTCCAGGTCTGGCAAAAAAAAGAAAAATAAAAAGGAAAAAAAAAGGAAGAAAGGAAAAAGAAAAATGAAGAAAGGAAGAAATGAACAAGAAAGAAGGAACTAAGAAGAAAGGGGCCTAATTTGGACATTCAAATGAAGACTCTTATCTCCAATAAACCACGAAAACCAAAAGTGGCACTGTGGTTCCAGTGGTAGAGCGCTCACCTTGAGCTGGTAAGAGCTCCCAGACAGTGCCCAGGCCCAGAGTTCAAACCCCACAACCAACAACAAAAAGTAGATACAAAAGTTCTTCAAGGCTGGGAAGGGAGGTGAAGGGTAAACAAAGGAGGAGGCTGCAATGCTTGGTAAGAAATGTATGCATTATCCTGCCCATGTAATTGTAACCCCTCTGTACAGTATGTTCTCAAATAAAATAAAATTAATTTAAAAAAAAAAAAAAGTTCTTCAAACTATGCAGAACCACATTCAGGTCTATACGTAATATTACATTCAGTATATGGTAGGATTTTAAATTCAGATTTCTCAACAGGCACACATCATTAGTTTTCTTTGTTGCAGTGCTGGAGATTGAACCTATGACATTAGGGGAATCCTTTGAAGGCTTACTCTAAAGCATCTCAGAAAAATATACCTTATCTCCATCCATAAACCTCTGTTTTTCGGTAATATTTAGTATTTCAACAGGCACATCAAGTTCAGATCGTGATTCATAAGAAATGCTTCCATCGTCGTTGCTCACTACTCGCCCCTTTCGTCCAGTCATCTGAAAGCCAAACAGCAGGACTCAGTTTCAGTACTAAACTAAGGTGTAGGAAACTTGGGTGATGCACCTGGCACTGGGTGTATAAAACACTGCAATAAGAAAAGCTAAGAAAGCTGGTTGCTAGTAGCTCACGCCTGTAATCCTAACTACTCAAGAGGCTGAGATCTGAAGATCTCAGTTCAAAGCCAGCCTGGGTAGGAAAGGCCATGATCACAAACTGGGGCATGGTAAGTGTAGCACCCAAACAGAGGCTCAGAACAAACTCTCACAAAATAGGCTTGAGATGATGACTCAGAAGCTTAAGGATGGTAACTAAAGCACAATGAGGGCAATAAGAACCACCAGAGGAAATTCAACAGTTATGTGAGGACATTCAAAATACCATTATTCTTTGAGGTTTAAGTAAAATTTCAAAGTGGCAAAAATGCTACCAAGAATAGCCATCCCTTTAATAGTCAAACTTTTTACCTCAGCAACGTTCTCAGGGCCACCCAGTTCATCAATAAGTTCATCCAGGGTATTAGGAGGGAGGTCTTCTGCTAACTTTTCTAGTTTATCAAGCAGGTCTTTCTTCATCTGTTGGGCCCTTTCCACAGCATCCTGACTTGTTATAAGGCTATTGGTACTGTTGGTGTTACTGTTAGCTAAATAAGAATGCATGTTAAAAATCAGCACAAGCACAAACATCTTGTATCATTTAACGGTACACTTCAAAGATAAACCTAGTTTCTACATAGATACCTGGTGCACTGTTAGGAGCAGGTGAGATGACTGGTGTGGATGAAAAACTAGGTCGTTTGGATCCAAGACCTGATGCTAATAAGGCACTTTGAATAGAATCTGGATCTATACTTTTCTTCTTTTTTTTATCTTTGCTTTTTTTGTGGTCTTTTCTGATTAACCAGGGATCTGAAAGTAAAGAGGTATATATTTGTTACTTGTTAAAACACATGGCCTCAAAAGTGATCCTTCATTTATTTTATTGTTAACTAATTTAATTGTAAGGTCATCACCAACTTTAGTAGAAGTGTGTGTGCCAGTACTGAGAGGTGTCCCTGACTTTTTCACATTAGGCTGGCATAATACCACTTGAGCGGCCATTCCATTTCTGGTTTTTTTGGTGGTTAATTTGAGATATGAATCTTACAGACCCCTCCTGGCAAGGTTGGCTTTGAATGGTGTTCCTCATTATCTCAGCTTTTTAAGTAGTTTAGGATTATAGGTGTGAGCCTCCATTCCAAGTTTTGAGGTAAAAATAACTATACAAAGCTAGGTAGCAAGGGCTCATGCCTTACTGCATCTGTTTGGGAGACAGAGATAAGAACTGTATGCAGCCTAGGGCCAGCCCTGGATAAAACCAAAAGAACCTATCTGAAAAATAAAGCAACAAAGGTTGGGTGTATAGTTCAAGTAGCAGGGAACTTGCCCATCAAGGATGAGGTCCCCTCCAGAGCTCAGACTCCAGAACTGTCCCAAAGTGTAACGGAACAAAACAAATGGCCTTCAAAAGAGGATCTGGCCAGGTGTCAGGGGCTTATGCCTGTAATTTTAGCTGCTCAGAAGGCTGAGATCTGAGGATTGAGGTTCAAAGCCAGCCCAGGCAGTGAAGTCAGTGAGACTCCTATCTTCAACTAGCCACTGAAAAAGCCCAAAGGGAGGCTGTGGCTCAAGTGGTAGAGTGCTTTAGCCTTGAGCTCAAAAGCTTAGGGAGAACACGCAGGCCCAGAGCTCAAGTCCCAGGACTGGCAAAAATATAAAAACTAAACCATAAGGGGCTGGGAAGGTAGCTTAGTGGTAGAGCGCTTGCCTTGCATGCCTGAGGCCTGGGTTCGAATCCTCAGCACCACATAAGCAAAAAGAAAAAAGCCAGAAGTTGCGCTGTGGCTCAAGTGGTAGAGCGCTAGCCTTGAGCTGAAGAGCTGAGGGACAGCGCCCAGGCCCAGAGTTCAGGCCCCAAGACTGGAGCCCCCCCCCCAAAAAAAAAAAACAAAAAAAAACTAAAGCATAAAAGGCTCAAATCTTCAAAAGGCAGAGACAAGCCTCTTTACTTAGAATTTGTATAATCATTTACAATACACATTAAGAGAAAAGTTCAATACTAATGCCCCCAGCCAAGGAGCTGGGGGGCCCTTACTTTGTGTGTGCAGCACCGCAAATCCACATAGTAACTCACCATCCTCATCGTCTTCACTAGACTCATCTCTAAACGGGTTAAAATCATCATCATCCCCGGAGCTCATGTTTTTAGAGCTCTCATAATCACTTTCTTCATTGTCAGAGGCATCAGACTCACTTCCACTGTCATCAGAACTGCTACCAGCAAGACCACCCACTTTTCGTGCTTTTTTTGCTTCTCGAGTTATTTCTTCACCTATCCTCCGAGCCCCAAACAAGAGTCCACCAGGAAATATGAAGGAAAAGAAGACATATTTAGTTCATAGGTTACTTCACATGAGAAGTGCAGAGGAAAGTATTTATACATGTTAACAATAAATACAATTCAGAAATAAGCAATAACCTTTTGGATTGCCCTAAGTACTTGTTAAGCTCAAAGTTCTCCACAGAAAAAACTTGGGCTGGGAATGTGGCTTAGTGGCAGCCTACTTGCCTAGCATGCATGAGCCCCAGGTTCCATTCCTCACTACCACATATAAACAGAAAGAGCAAGAAGTGGAGCTGTGGCTGAAAGTGGTCAAGTGTTAGCCTTAAGCAAAAGAAGCTCAGGGACAGTGCCCAAACCCCAGGACTGGCAAAAAAAAAAAAGAAAAAAAGAAAAAAAAAGAAAAAAGAAAAAAAGAAAAGATATTTAAGTACACTACCATGTAGTATACATCTTACAACAAATCAAGACAACAGATTTAAAACCACCCCTGGCCCCGTAATTCATGCTTTTTTGGTTGTTGTTGGTTGTAGGGCTTGAACTATGGGCCTGGCCACTATCTCTAAGGTTTTTTGCTCAAGCCTAGTGCTCCACTACTTTGAGCCATAGCACCACTTCTGGTTTTCTGGTTGTTAAGTAGAGATAGCGTCTCACAGTCCTAGCTCAGTTCCTGGTCTATTTTCTTTTTTATGCATTGTTCGTAAGACATGCGATCCTGGAAACATTCCTTAACCTCTTATTCTTTCTATGCTTAAATTTTCTGTCTATAAAGCTGAACAAAATAACTGGGAGCTCCATGCCTGTAATCCTACTACTCAGGAGGCTAAGATCTAAAGATCACGGTTCAAAGCCAGCCCTGGGCAGGAGACTGAGACTTTTTTTTTTTTTTTTTGGGGGGGGGGGGGTCCAGTCATGGGGCCTGAACTCTGGGCCTGGGCACTGTCCCTCAGTTCTTCAGCTCAATGCTAGTGCTCTACCACTTGAGCCACAGTGCCACTTTCGGCTTTTTTCTTTTTGTTTAATGTAGTGCTAAGGAATTGAACCCAGGGCCTCAGGCATGCAAGGCAAGCGCTCTACCACTGAGCCACCTTCCCAGCCCTGAGACTGAGACTCTTATCTCCAATAAACCACCAGAAAACCAGAAGTGGTGCTGTTGTGGCTTAAGTAGTAGAGCACTAGCCTTGAGCTGAAGAGCTAAGGGATGGCATCCAGGCCCACAGTTCAAGCCCCACGACAAAAAAAAAAAAAAGCTGAAAAAATAAGAACTAATCTCCTAAGGATCTGTAAGTTGGTCAAAATGATTCAATGTGTAGCTACTGTAGGCTTCCCCAGTGTGCCAGCACCAGTGAACTGTGCCAGTTTTAATTTAAAACACAAGTACCACTCACCTTTCCGCTTCTTTATTTTATTTTCTTTACAAGGACTATCTCTTGGTGAACTGTTGTTGCTTGGAGCTGACAGATCAATTCCTAGCAAACTATACAGTTTTTTCCTGTCTGGAGCAGGGAAATGTTTTTCAATGAGTGACTGAAGCACCCCTCTGTTGGAGAAAAATAATAACAGTTACTGGCTCACTGGATAAAAGAAAAATTGCATATAAGAGTTTTACTGGAGGGCTGGGAATGTGGCTTAGTGGTGAAGTGCTTGCCTAGCAACATGAAGCCCTGGGATCGATTCCTCAGTACCACACACACAGAAAAAGCCAGAATTGGGGCTGTGGCTCAAGTGGTAGATTGCTAGGTTTGAGCAAAGTAAGCTCAGGGATAGAGCCCAGGCCGAGTTTAAATTTAAGGATTAGCAAAATAAAAAAATCTTACTGGATATCTTTCCTTTTTTTTTTTTTTTGGACATAGGGCTTGAATTCTGGGCCTGAGCGCTGTCCCTGGGCTTTTTCACTCAAGCTAGTACTCTACCACTTCAAATCACAGCATCACTTCCAAAGTTCTTGAGGTTAACTGGAAATAAAGAATCTCACAGAATTTTGTGGCCAGGCTGGTTTTGAACCATGATCCTCAGATCTCAGCCTCCTGAGTATCTAGAATTACATATATAAGCCATTGACACCCAGCTGTACTGGATATATTTCATTAAGAGAAATATAATTTATTCAATCTAAAAAATACTATAACCCAGCTCAACTCATTTGTAATTTTCTAGGCCAACCCTGTCTGAAATATAATATAAGCCAAGGTACATATGCAATTTTTATTATTTTTAGAAACTATATTAAAAACTTTCAAGCTGGTGCCGCTGGCTCAAGCCTATAATCCTAGCTACTCAAGAGGCTGAGATCTGAGGATCGAGGTTCAAAGCCAGGCCGGGCAGGAAAGTCCATGAGACTCCTATCTCCAATAAACCACTAGAAAACTGGAAGTGGAGCTGTGGCTCAAGTGGTAGAGCGCTTGCCTTGAGCTAAAGAGCACAGGGACAGCGCCCAGGCCCAGAGTTCAAGCCCCATGACTGACCCCCCCAAAAAAAACTTTCAAAGAGAACAGAGCATATCACAGCACATTACTATAGTTGCAGCCACTTTGAAACCTGGAGTGAAAATGTCAAAATGAGTTCAACACTAGCCTGGGCAATATATTAAGCCCCAATCTCATAGTAATAGATCTGAAGATCATGGTTCAAAGCCAGCCCAGGTAGGAAAAGTCCGTGAGACTCTTATCTCCAATTAGCCACCACAAAACTGGAAGTGGTGCTGTGGCTCAAGGTTGTAGAGCACGGGCCTTATGCTGAAGAGCTCAGGGACAGCACCCAGGGCCAGACTTAAAGCCAAACAACCACCACCACCACCACCACCAAAATAATAATAAGCAACAAAATATACGTGAAACCCAGCTGGGCACTGGTGGTGCCACTGATGACTGTAATCCTAGCTATTCAGGAGGCTGAGGATCTGAGGATCATGGTTCAAAGCCAATCTGGGTAGATAAAACTGAGAGCCTCCTATCTCCAATGAAACACCATAAAAGTGGAACTATGGCTCAAAGTGGTATAGCACTAGCTCTGAACAAAAGGAGCTTCGGACAGTGCCCAGGACCTGATTTCAAACCTTATGACTGAAGGAGGCGAGGTGAGCTAGGGCGGGGAGGGGGGGAGGGGGGGATTAACATTCCTCCTCTTGAACTGGTTTTGAATTATGATCTTTTTCAGTTGTGGGTCCTGAACTGTGGGCCTGGGCACTGTCCCTCACCTCTTCAGCTCAAGGCTAGTGCTCTACCACTTGAGCTACAAGACCACTTCCGCTTTTTCTGCTTATGTGGTACTGAGGAATCGAACCCAGGGCCTCATGTACGCAAGGCAAGCGCTTTACCACTGAGCCACCTTCTCAGCCCCTCGTTTCTTATTTCACCTTAAAGTAAGGTTTTTGCATTTTTAAAAAAAAATGATACTAGGTATTGGACCTGGAGTGCTGTACCTGCTAGACAAGCATTTTGTCACTGAGCTACACCCCAGCCCTCTTTGCAACATTTACCCTAGCTGACCATGTACTTCCTGCCTCTAACTTGAGCCATTTGCCAACATATCCACTATGTTTTTCACTCTTCCAAAGAAGTTTTCAATTATACAGGCAAGAAGTAGTATGATGGTAAAGGTTGTGCTGATAATTTTTTCTACTAGAATTCCAGCTTTAAATCTGCTAGTTACGTTTATAGAGTTGGTTATACTGGAGTGCACTGGATTTAATGTTCTGGAAAACATAAAACTGAAACTACAATTAAAGCACAGTACTGTAGTTCCCAATAAATACATTATCAAGTCCTTCTATCAGTCCACGTGCTTGTTAATATGGACAAAATGTTGAACATTTCAGTATGATATCTTTCTGCACTATTGCTTCCTGATACACGATTACACAAGAAAGCACAGACTGCAAAAACTCAGACACAAGCTTTTCTTCCTTTTTTTTTTTTTTGGTGGGGTTTGAACTCTGGGCCTGAGCGCTATCCCTGAGCAATTCAGCTCAAGGCTAGTGCTCTACAAACTTTGAGCCACAGTGCCACTTCTAGTTTTTGAGTGGTTTATTGGAGTTGAGTCTCATGGGAACTTCTTTTTCTGGGCTGGCTTTGAAGGGCAAATCCTCAGACCTCAGCTTCCTGAGTACGAAGGATTATAGTTGTAAGCTACTGGCACCTGGCAGACAAAACCTTTTCTGCTCAAGGGTGGCACGCTACCACTTGAGACAGAGCTCTACTAATGGCTGTGGTGGTTAAGTAGAGAACGAGTGTCACAGGCTTTCCAGCCCAGGCTGGCTTTGAGTTACAATCCTAAAATCTCAGCCTCTAAAGAAGTTAGCATTATAGGCATGAGCTACCAGTACATGGCCAGAAAAGCTTTTTAGTAAGTGAATAAAAATTTCACCTCAAGGAAATAAATAAATAAATAAAATAAATATAAAAAACCACAAAATTAAAACCTTACTTGGCAGTTGAAACAAAATCATTTAGTTCTCCTCCACCCTCTTCCAAGGCTTCTAAAGTTCTAGCTTCTCCTGTAGACTGCAGACCAATTACAACACACTAGAGGAGAATATGTTGATGGGAAATAAAGAATAATAAAAACACATTTCAAGTATTTAGTAAAAACCATTTTTTAACCAATTTCAAAGAATGACAACATTAAACCATATGTATGCTTCATTTATTATATTTAAGATATATGATGCAACAAAAACTTAAGACTAGTTTATAATAATATGCATAACTAATATCTCACCCTCACAAAGGATGTTTTAGTACATACATGTTTACCAAAAACCAACTTTAAGGTCAAATGCACAGGAAACCAGTGTTGGCAGCTATGGATGACCACATTAAACAGATGCTGCTTATTCTCTCAATTTTCTAAACGTACTTTCTATCTACATTCTCAAAAAAGTGTATTTAAAATCTTATCACATTATTATGTCTACAATTAGCCTTTAGGAATACCAGATTAAAGCTGGGCATCGGTGGCTCAGGCCTATAACCCTAGCTACTCAGGAGGCTGAAATCTGAGAATTGTGGTTCAAAGCCAGCCCAGGTAAGAAAGTCCATGAAACTCTTATTTCCAATAAACCACTAGAAAATGAGAAGTGGTGCTGTGGCTCAAGTGGTAGAGTGCTAGCTTTGAGCTGAAGAGCTGAGGGACAGTGCCCGAGCCAAAAGTTCAATCCCCATGACCACAAAAAAAAAAAAAAAAAAAGAAAGAAGAAAAAAAGAAAAAGAAAAACACCACTCTCATAAAAATCTGAATTTTCTTAATGTGTTCTTCCAACTTACTTTTCCATTCTTGATTTCTTCTCGGGCAAGTTGCACAACCCTTTTAACTTTGGATGCTATGCACAAGTACTTGAAAAACCTTTGGTGAGCAGACCAGAACTGACCCCACATGGACTTCTTCATCCGCTGTTCAGCATCCATCAAATCTGCAGCTTGCTGAAACCGCTCTCTTGCAATGACCCACTGAAGACATACAGTCCACATTTTAGGCATTTCATCTTTGAATTCAGTTATTTAGAACTGACCCATGATTCAGTCTACAGTAACTTAGTAACTCCCAGTGCATACAGTTATCTCCAAATCCTTACTATCTGATGCAATTTTTGAAAAATAACATGTGAATGAAACAAAGGGTGCTAAGCATGAATTATTCAATAAAGCAAAACGGTAATTTGGGTTTCACAGCAAAAATGCATCCTGACACTATAATGGACAAAACTAAAAGAAATACCTTCAAAACATTAAAACATTAGGAATTTCCAAACATTTCTCACCAGCTTCACTGCTTTGTTATACATTTTAACATAGCTCTGTGAAAGAAGAACTTCCTCGATTTTGAAGGTCACTCCGGTAAAGCTAAGCTGTCGAGCAATGTACATGCCTCGGAGTTTCATGTCCATAGCAACTATCTCCATGGCACCAACACCTCTGAATAAAATTAAAACACACAGTAACGATCAATAAATAAAGTAGGACTTGAACACAAAATGACAAGAGTTTTGGCAGGAACATATCTCTTAGACTGCTACTGAGAACAGAGTGCTTTACCTGCGCTCCACTGCTTGAATGAAATCACTGAATTCTCTAAATGGAGTTCCTTCACCCCATATTCCAAGACGGTTCATATAGGCCATGTTGCGAGGTTCAGAAGCACCTGGAAAATCCCCCAATATATTATAGCTGCAAAAATAATATACACATACCTTTTTAATTAGATAACTAACTCACCAGTGGCACTAGCGTAGACAACTCTGGCCTTTGGCAATTTGTTCTGAAGCTCTAGAACTGCCAACCCTGTCTTGGTTGGTTTTGAAGAACCAACAGGACATAAGTTTTTTGCTTTATGACACTCATCGAACACTATCTGTAAACACAGAGTTAAGGAGTAGTGTCTGCAAACTTTCAAGAGCAGTCAGCATTTCCCTGAAGCCTTCAGGTTGCATTTTTTTTTTTTTTTGGTCAGTTGTGGGACTTGAACTCTAGGCCTGGGTACTGTCCCTGAGCTCGTCAGCTCAAGGCCAGTGCTCTATCACTTAAGCCACAGCGCCACTTACAGTTTTCTGGTGGTTAATTGGAGATAAGAGTCTCAGAGACAGCCGGGTGCTGGTGGCTCACGCCTGTAATCCTAGCTACTCAGGAGGCTGAGATCTGAGGATCGCAGTTCAAAGCCAGCCCGGGAAGGAAAGACCGTGAGACTCCTATCTCCAATAAACCACCACAAAAACCGGAAGTGGCGCTGTAGCTCAAGTGGTAGAGCGCTCGCCTTGAGCTGAAGAGCTGAGGGACAGCACCCAGGCCCAGAGTTCAAGCCCCACGACTGACCAAAAAAAAAAAAAAAGAGTCTCAGAGAGGGGCTGGGAAGGTGGCTCAGTGGTAGAGCACTTGCCCTGCATGCTCAAGGCCCTGGGTTCGATTCCTCAGCACCACATAAGCAAAAAAAGAAAAAAGCCGGAAGTGGCGCTGTGGCTCAAGTGGTAGAGCACTAGCCTTGAGCTGAGGGACAGTGCCCAGGCCCAGAGTTCAGGCCCCACGACCGGACCCAAAAAAAAAAAAAAAAAAAAAGAGTCTCAGAGAATTTCCTGCCAGGGCTAGCTTTGAACCCGGATCCTCAGATCTCAGCCTCCTGAGTAGCTACTAGGATTACAGGTGTGAGCACCAGCGCCTGGCTGTTTTTTTCTTTGGATCATACACATCCATCTTTCCTCCGTTCTGTCTTTTCTCATTTAGGATCTGAGATACCCACTGACTTTGATACCTCTCTGCCTATTGGATTCTTTAGATCTAATGAATCAGTCCAGCACAGATTATTTTGATAAATTCTATATACAGTACATAATTGGCCAGAAATTTAACCAGTATCTGAATCTTCGCATGGGAAATGAATAATCAAATCTCCCCATACCTTTTTTTTTGTTGTTGGATGTGGAGTTTGAACTCAGGGCCTGGATGCTGTCACTGAGCTTTTTTGCTCAAGACCAATGCTCTACCACTTTGAGCCAGTGTCACTTGCTGTTTTCTGATGGTTAACTGGAGATGAGTCTCATGGACTCTCCTGCCCAGGCTGACTTTGAACATGATCCTCAGATCTCAGCCTCCTGAGTAGCTAAGATTACAGGCTTTAGCCACCAGAATCCAGCTTGCTAATGTATTTTTTTTGGTGGGGGGGAGTCATAGGGCTTCAACCCAGGGCACGGGAGCTGTTCCTGAGCTTGTTTTGCTCAAGGCTAGCACTATATCACTTGAGCCACTGCACCACTTCTGGCTTTTTCTGTTTATGTGGCACTGAGGAATCGAAACCAGGGCTTCATGAATGCTAGGAAAACACTCTACCACTAAGCCACATTTCCAACTGCCTTGCTAAAATTTTCTAACGCAGGTACTTAATACCATCTTCTATGTGCCAGATATAAACAGAGTAAGTTACCAGGCCCCTGGAACTATAATCAGTTACATGCTCACTCCACACAATTTATTCACAGTAGAATGGAAGTTTTTTTAAAAAAAAAAGAAAGAAAAGAAACAGCAAGTTAAACTCAATGCCAGGACAATGACCTTGCCAGGTTCAAGACTTAAGGTTAGAGAACACACATTCATTTATTAAAGGATACAACTCCATCGAAGTCATCACCACACCAGTGTAGAAGTTGTTTTAATCTAGTTTTATATTTACCACCAGACTGACTTTCACCAATAAGGGAAGAATAGGTAGCAAAAATAACACCCTTTTTCACACTCCCATTATGCTTGGAAGAAATTTTTCCATATTTAAACTGAAAAAAGGAAAGAAGAATTTAATTAGTATGTTTTTCTCAGAAACATTCTGTAGCATGACTTCTTAACTAGGTATTCTCATGACAGGTTAGAAAAGTGACAATGACCCCTAAAAAGACCAACAACATTTCCTATATATGTATACACAGAGAACCTTGCAGTACAAGATGCAGTTTTCAAAGTCTCAATAAAAATTTACTAGCAGGGCTGGGAAGGTAGCTCAGTGGTAGAGCGCTTGCCTTGCGTGCGTGAGGCCCTGGGTTTGATTCCTCAGCACCACATAAGCAAAAAGAAAAAAGCCGGAAGTGGCACTATGGCTCAAGTGGTAGAGCGCTAGCCTTGAGCTGAAGAGCTGAGGGACAGCACCCCAGGCCCAGAGTTCAAGCCCCACAACCGGACCAAAAAAAAAAAAAAAAAGAAAGAAAAAGAATCTAAAAATTTAAAAATCAAACTCTCCTGTAAGTCACAATACTTGTTCTACAAATGTTTATGTGCTCTTATTATATGCAAAACATTATGGTTAAATTGAGGAATATGTAAAAAATTATAAATAGTTAACATGCCCTTTAATTAAATTTACTTTTAATTTCTGGGATTTTTCCCCCCCAGGCATGGGGCTTGAACTCAGGGTTTGTGCCCTGTCCCTGAGCTTCTTTTGCTCAAGGCTAACACTCTACCACTTGAGCCATAGTGCCTCTTCTTCCTGCCTTTTTGGTGTATATGTACTGAGGAGTCCAACCCAGGGCTTCATGCATGCTAGGCAAGCACTCTACCACTAAGCCACATTCCCAGCCCATAATTTCTGAGAAATTTTAAAAGAGTGAGTTCTAGCCCAAGCAGGAAAGTCTACGCGATTTTTATTTCCAATAAACTACTTAGAAAAAGGTGGAAGGTTCGCTGTGGCTCACGTGGTAGAGTACTAACAGGGAGACACTAAAAGGTATGTCAGTTTTATCTAGACAAGCAAGAATAGGTGAACAGTATGTCAATAGAGGTTTGTTAAGTGAACATTAAACTACTAATAATCACAAATTGTTTTAGACACTCGACACTCATTTTCTTCCCCTATATGAAACTTTTTCCACATGAAAATTGTAGAGATATTTAAACCCATTAGGTAAACAAATACAGGGAACAGACTCCAAATCACAGTAATTCTTTATACAATTAACAGTATTCAAGTGCCTAATGATAGTCCAATTCTAGAAGGGAAAAAAAAGACTGAAAAATAATTCCATTATAAGAGGGACACTTCTTATCTGTCTGCCAAAACATCAGCACTGCCTAGCATGATATTTGGCATAAAGTAACCTTCACATCAGCAGAAATATCAAGCACTGGCTGGCACAGATGACTCACGCCTATAATCCTAGCTACTCAGAAGGCTGAGATCTGAGGATCGTGGTTCAAAGCTAGCCCAGGCAGGAAACTCCATGAGATTCTTATCTCCAATAAACCACTAGAAAACTGGAAGTGGCGCTGTGGCTCAAGTGGTAGAGTGTTCATCTTGAGCTGAAGAGCTGAGGGGTAGTACCCAGGCCCAGAGTTCAAGCCCCACGACCAACCCCTCCCCCCCCAAAAAAAAGAGCTGAAGGAGAGCACCCAGGCCCAGAGCTCAAGCCCTATGACCGCCAAAAAAAAAAAAAAAACACCTGCTGGACTTCCTGTCGAGAAACTCACTTAACCCTCACCACAACTGTACAGTGGAAACTGACTCCATCATGAAGGCATCAATACTGAATGGCCAACTCAACACAATGCAGCTCATACCTTATTTAATGAATGGACTAAAATGTTTTTTGCTCCAATATCCCTCAAATCTCTTTCAGCATCATACTTTAAGTCATTGGAAACACTAAACCTGAAATTTAAAAAATAAAATTACATCATTCTACAGAATTCAAGAATAAAGCCAGGTCTTCACACTTTAAAAAATACACTGGGGCAGGGCGGGGCAGGGGGAGGGGGAGGGGAGGAGTGTAGTCATGGAGATGGGAGGGCAGGGATGGTAGGGGAAAAACAAAAGAGACAGAAGCCAACACTTGATAAGAAATGTACTCATTACCTTGCTCATGTAATTGTAACCCTCCTCTGTACAGTATTCTCACAATAAAAAACATAACCCCTTCTTACAATTCCTTAATAATAATAACAAAAATATGCTTAAACCCATTTCCACATGATGAAGTATGTACAAAGGAAAGTCCCTGGCACTTACCACAGGGCTCTTTTCCTACTCAACAAGTAATTTTCATAGATGATCCCTGCTATTGTCCTGCCTTTCCCTACACCAGCACCATCACCTATTAAGAAGCCAGCACGATCTCCATTAGGCAGGAATGTTTCATGTTGCTAAAAAAGAAAAACTGGTAATTAATCCTTCATAGACATCAATTCATCTTGAATATACAGTTTAAGAATCATACTGATACCGCTTTTACATAATCGGCATAAGATTTGGTCTTTTCTGAGTATATTGGTGAACTTAAAGCCTTACGCTTACTCATCTTGTTAACTCACTCAGGGGGCACTCTACCACTTTGCCTTCAGCCTGGCTTTTTGCTGGTTCTTTGGAGCTGGGGTCCTAAGGACTTCACTAACTGGTCTACCTTTCAACTGCAGACCTTCTGATTTCAGCCTCCTGAGTAGCTGGGATTACAGACATGAGCCACCAATACCTAGCCAAGTAAAAATACTATGTGAGCTAAAATACTATGTGAGTAAAAATATTATGTGAGCTAGAGTTAGATCAGTTGTTCTTGTCATATTCCATTTCTGTAAAATAAGTAATGACCTAAATAGCCAGCTACCCACTATAATATATGATGTAAGTTGCATTTCATTACATAAAGTTTGAAAAGAATATGGAAGACTCTTCACCACTTGTCAATAGCTTTTTAGTACATGGCACTTTAGAGGGAAATATATGATGCCTGTATACCCAGCTGGAGCCGGGTACCGGTGGTTCACACCTGCAATCCTAGCTACACAGGAGGCTAAGATCTGAGGATCGAGGTTCAAAGCCAGCCCGGACAGGAAAGTCCATGAGACTCTTATCTCCAATAAACCACTAGAAAACTGGAAGTGGTGCTATGGCTCAAGCAGTAGAGCACTCGCCTTGAGCTGAAGAGCGCAGGTACAGTGCCTAAGCCCAGAGTTCAAGCCCCACAACCAAAAAAAAAAAAAAAAATCACATCCAGCCGGGTGCCAGTGGCTCATGCCTATAATCCTAGCTACTCAGGAGGCTGAGATCTGAGGATCTCCGTTCAAAGCCAGCCCAGGCAGGAAAGTCCATGAAACTGTTATCTCCAATAAACCACCAGAAAACCGGAAGTGGTGCTGTGGCTCAAGTGGTAGAGCGCTCACCTTGAGCTGAAGAGCGCAGGGCCAGTGCTCAGGCCCAGAGTTCAAGCCCCAGGACCAACCAAAAAAAAAAAAAAAAAATCAGATCCAGCCGAGGGCTGGTGGCTCATGCCTATATTCCTAGCTACTCAGGAGGCTGAGATCTGAGGATTGCAGTTGAAAGCCAGCCGGGCATGAAAGTCCTTGAGACTCATCTCCAATAAATCACTTGAAAACCAGAAGTGGTGCTGTGGCTCAAGCAGTAGAGTGCTTGCCTTGAGCTGAAGAGTGCAGAGACAGCACCCAAGCCCAGAGTTCAAGCCCCATGACCGACAAAAACAAAAAACAAAAATCACATTCGGGGTTAGGAGCGATGGGTGACAATGTTGTCAGATATCTTGTATTCATATACTGTTTTGTAAAATGGGAACATCTTTGTACAGTACTTAAAGATAATTTAAGAAAAAATTTTAAATAACAGTCAGAAATGTTTCATTAAAGGAAACTTCACCTTTCAAGTAAACACCTTTATTAGTGGACTAAAATAAAGAACCATTAAATGAAATTATGAATTACCTGGGCTGCATATGTAATTGCCTCAAGCTGTAATGCAGATAGCCAGCCATTATCAATCGTTTCTTCAGAAATAGACGTTTTGTACCAAACATCAGGAGGAGTGACACTGGATAAAGAGCTAGTTTCCACTACAGCATCTGGGTGACGCAGGCCAATTTTTACTAAATGAAAAATTTTAAATGTCCATTTTAATCTTTCTACATTTCCAGTCTTCTAAAATATAACACTTTCACTATGACAGAGAAAACGTACTGGAGCTTTCATACAAGTTACTGTTTGTCTAGTTTGATGCAATCTCATATGTAAACTTGAGATCTAGGAAAAGATACCATTTTGGAGTCTATTGACAAGCAGAGATTTCTAATGCAATTTTAATTATTAGTGTCTTTTCACAGAAACCAATACTACAATTACACAAAAAGCAGAACTGGTGGTAATAAATTCAAGTAGTTATTTGTTTAAATTCTGACGTTTTTATGATTTTAGATGAACAAAGCAAACCATATAAGGTTAAGATAGAATATCTCTACAATTTGCTTTGGCTTTTACTTATATGATAAAAATGAACATGACATAATGAAATCTAAGCTTTAGTCTTGGTCTTCAATGGTCTTCAATCTAAAACAAGATTATAAATTTCTGAAGGAGTTGTGACTCTTATGTTAGAGGGCCAGCCCTGAGCTAAATTAAAAGCTAAGGGATAAGAGTCCTAGCCCAGAGGAACCTGTTGTTTTGACAGATTTTTCAAAGGCATACATTTTATTGGCATGTACTCTGCATAGGTTTCTGCATGACCCATTTCTTCTTCATCTTCTTCCTCTGGCTCATCTTCTTCTTTAACAACAGGAACCTTCTGTAATACAGAAAATGCAATCAACCTCAAGTTCAGGGATGAGGGCCTGGCCAACACAGAGGAATGCTTACAATCTTCAATCTTAGGAACCTGAGGCACTATTTGCATAACTTTCCAATCCACTTGATGTGGCTCCTGCTTCTCTAATGGTAAATGCGAACAATAGAGACCTACCTGTCCCTTACTCACAAACAAGTCAGGCAGGGCTCCATTCCTTTCAGCCCCACCATGCCTAACTACTTTCCCTCTCAATACTGCCTTCCTGATGTCCATTTAGACCTCAGTCTTCTTCCAAAACCAGACACAGCAAGGAGCATGAGGGTAACAGGTGAGGAGGCCAAAGCTCAGCCTGGTAAAACCTAAGTCTCCCACTTTCTTTTTATATTTCATTTCATTTATTGCTGGGGATTGAACTCAGAGCCTGGTCACTGTCCCTAAGCCTCTCAGTGCTCAAGGCTGGCACTCTACCACTTGAACCATAGCACCACTTCCAGCTTTATCTCTGTATATGGTACTGAGAAATGGAATCCAGGGCTTCATGCATGATAGGCAAGCACTCTACCACTAAGTCTTATTTCCAGCCCTTTTTTTATTTTTGTTGTTGGTAGTGGGGCTTGAAGTTGGATGCTAGTCTAGTGCTCTTACCCTTTAAGCCACAGCTCTATTTCTAGTTCCTTTTTAATACACCTCTACCTGTCTTTTCTTCAAATCTCATCTAAAGCTTAGAAACTCTAGGTTTTCGGTGTCTCCATAGACATAACAATAACATGGCCTCAGAATTTATTCTCCAAACCTAGGTTCAAGGAAGAACTGCTAGCCAGGCACCGGTTGCTCATGCCTGTAATACTAGTTACTCAAGAGGCTGAGATCTGAGGATTGTGGTTCAAAGCCAGCCCAGGCAGGAAGTCCAAAAAAAAAACACTAGAAAACTGGAAGTGGCACTGTGGTTCAAGCCATAGAGCACTCGCCTTTCGCCTTGAATTGAAGAGCTCAGGGACACAGCCCAGGCCCAGAGTTCAAGTCCCACAACCAACAAAACACACACACACACACACACACACACACACACACACACACACACACATCCAAATATTACCAATACATGACCACTAAATAAACCAGATGTTCCATCATTTATCTCTACGCCTGTTTAAAACCTCAGGCCTGCCTGCAATCCTTTGGAATTGCTTGTGTCAATCGTTTCTCATTTGTCTCTTTTCCTTTTTCCTCCTCACTACTTTCAAATTTCCTCTAACAACTATGCTACCGTAGTCCCTTTTTTTTTTTTTTGGTCAGTCATAGGGATTGAACTCTGGGCTTGGAGGCTGTCCCTGAGCTCTTCAGCTCAAGGCAAGCACTCTACCACTTGAGCCACAGCGCCATTTCCAGTTTTCTAGAGGTTTATTGGATATAAGAGTCTCACAGACTTTCATGTCCGGACTGGCTTTGAACCACAGTCCTCGGATCTCAGCCTCCTGAGTAGTTAGGATTACAGGCGCCTGGCTATAGTCCCCTCTTAACCCTCTCTTCCATTAGTATGGAACCTCCATCCACCTGGTTTTGAACTCATCCAACTTGAATCATGGATGGCTCTCCTAACTCTACTTCTAGTGGCTCCTCACAGGGACTACAGCAAGCCAAAGTCCAGGAAGGTCAATTCAGGATCCTCCACAATCCCCAAGGCCTACCCTGAGACTTCTTCCTGATATATCATCTAAGCACAGTCATCACCTCTTCACTGTGAATTACAAATTGTCTTCCAAAAAATGCCTGCAATTCTCCCCATATAAAAAACCCCAGCCACACACCTCCATATTGGGGCATTCTTGGAAGAAGCTTCACCTTCCTCCAAACTCAACCTATGCAACCTGTGCTATATCATACTAGTTTGGTTTGTTGTTGCTGTTGTTGTTGTCAGTTACGGGGCTTGAACTCTGGGCTTGGGTGCTGTCCCTGCGCTCAAGGCGAGCCCTCTACCATTTTGAGCCACAGCACCACTTCTGGTTTTCTGGTGGTTTATTGGAGATAAGAGTTTCATGGAGGGCTGGGCGCTGGTGGCTCATGTCTGTAATCCTAGCTACTCGGGAGGCTGAGATCTGAGGATCACGGTTCAAAACCAGCCCAGGCAAGGAAAGTCCAAGCAAGGAAAGTCCATGAGACTCTTATCTTTCCACTAGAAAACCAGAAGTGGCGCTGTGGCTCAAGCAGTAGAGTACTCGCCTTGAGCTAAAGCACTCAGGGACAGCACCCAAGCCCAGAGTTCAAGCCCCACGACCAATCAAAAAAAAAAAAAGTCTCATGGACTTTCCTGCCCAAGCTGGCTTTAAACAGCTTTTTTGATGTATCTTACACTGTTATTTAATACAGATAGTTATCACATTTGATATTTATTGAAAGAGGACTCATAGTATACTTCTTATAAAAATCAATTATATATAGCTATTCAAAGTAATTAAATAAATGTATAGAATTGACATAAGCCATATAGCAGTTTCAAAACTTAAAGAAAGCTTAAGGAAAAAATTGATTAGCTGGGTGCTGGTGGCTTGTGCCTATCATCCTAGCTACTCAGGAGGCTGAGATCTGAGGATCATGGTTCAAAGTACCCCAGGCAGGAAAGTCTGTGAGACTACTGTTTCCAATAAACCACCAGAAAAAACGGAGTGGCCCTGTGGCTCAAGAGATAAAGCACTCCCTTTGAGCTGAAGAGCTCTGGGATAGCACCTAGGCCGAGTTCAAGCCCCACTACCAAAAAAAAAAAAAAAAATTGATTACATAATTAAGTATTTTATATCATAGAGCTCATAGTAGATATACTACAGGTTCAATTCTAAACAATAGTTACCAAAATTTTTCAGTTAACTTTACATTGTCTTCTTTTCCTGCTCAAGTAACATTTGTAACAACATGTAAGTACTACATGTAATACTACACCGCTTCCCATCAAGTACACACATTCTTAGTCATTCCATTCAGTGCATCATGTGACATTTAAGTTTCACATTGGTTCATGACACCCCTCCACTCAGTCTTATGAAGGTTTCTCTAATCCATTTTGTCCTCTTTAACATTGCTATATTAAATAAATCCTTGATAAAATGTGGTTTTCTTCGAATAGTTGCACAAAGGGGTTTCACTCTGACTTGATGATTTGTGTGTAAATGCACCTTCAGTCACCCCTCCCCATCCTGTTCCTCATCTTTTTCAGCTCACCTCAAGTTTCCTAGGAAGGTCTTCAAGTATGCATACTGTGTGTTCTTCCACCATTTCTCTTTTCATCATCTGCCTCCCTCAGTTAATTTCCTACCCTCTATTCTAAGATGTAAAAAAAAAATGTTTTCTGAAGGTTGTTCTGAAGCACTTTTCGTCAAATGTTCTACATTACATGAACAAAAAATACCCTGTTGAAAACTCACCATGGTTGGGGAAAAACTCCTCATTTTCATGTCATTTATCCATATTCTTGCTACTTCTTTATTAGAAGACTCTTTCTTTACTGCACCATTGCTTACATCAGCTAAGGGGAGAAATCAGTTTACATTTTACAACAAAAATCTCAAGATTTTTCCTGCAGTTTAAAGGTTCATTAATTTGGGGCTGGGAAGGTGGCTCAGTGGTAGAGTGCTTGCTTCTCATGCATGAGGCCCCTGAGTCCGATTACTCAGCACCACATAAGCAGAAAAAAACAAGTGGCACTGTGGCTCAAATGGCAGAATGCTCGCCTTGAGCTGAAGAGCTTAGAGACAGCACCCAGGCCCACAGTTCAGGCCCCACAACCGACAAAAAAAAGAAAGAAAGAAAGAAAGAAAGAAAATTCATTAATTTACCCATTTCAAAAACCGAAGGATATAATTTTTTCAATGCTACATATAAGTATGAAAACATTCAAAGCTATGTGTTTTTTTTTCTTTTTTTTTTGCCAGGCGTGGGTACTGTCCCTGAGCTTATTTTGCTCAAGGCTAACACTCTACCACTTGAGCCACAGCACTACTTCCAGCTTTTTCTGTTTGTGTTGGTTCTGAGGAATTGAACCCATGGTTTCATGCATGTTACGCAAGCTCTCTACCACTAAGCCACATTCCCAAAAAAGCTGTCCTTTTCTTTTTTCTTTTTTTTTTTTTGTCAGTTGTGGGGCTTGAACCCTGGATTTGGGATCTTTACCTGAACTCTTTCAGCTCAAGGTGAGTGCTCTACCACCTGAGACACAGTGCCACTTCCGGTTTTCTGGTGGCTAATTGGAATAAGAGTCTCACCGACTTTCCTACCCAGGCTGGCTTTGAACCGTGATCATCAGATGTCAGCATCCTGAGTAACTAGGATTAATGTGTGAGCCACCGACACCCCACTATTCATTCTTTAAAAACACATAGCTGGCTGGGTGGGGTGCCAGTGGCTCATGCCTATAACCCTACTCAGGAGGATGAGAGGCAGGAAAGTCCGAGAGACTCTTATCTCCAATTAACCACCAGAAAACCGAAAGTGGCACTTGGTTCAAGTGGTAGAGCACTGGGACAGAGCCCAGGCCCAGAGCTCAAGCCCTACAACTGACCAAAAAAAAAAAAGAGAGAGAATAAGTTGAGCTGGGTGCCAGTGGCTCACGCCTATAATCCTAGCTACTCAGAAGGCTGAGAGCTGAGGATCAAGGTTCAAAGCCAGAAAAGTCTGTGAGACTCTTATCTCCAATAACTTACTCAAAAAAGTTGGGAGTGGCAC
The DNA here is from genome assembly GCF_019054845.1 of Dipodomys spectabilis. NCBI lineage: Eukaryota > Metazoa > Chordata > Mammalia > Rodentia > Heteromyidae > Dipodomys > Dipodomys spectabilis. Next base: position 794,534 of record NW_024871157.1, on the reverse strand, counting down.
TGTGGCTCAAGTGATAGAACGCTAGCCTTGAGCACAAAGAGGCTCAAGAACAGCGCCCAGTCCCTGAGTTCAAGGACCCAGGACCTGCACATGCATGCATGCACACACACAGAAATTATATTTAGAAAACAAATGTGTATGCCTGGGAACTTAAAACTTACCAATGAGCAGGATACCATAATCAGAACTATTTAATAATTTACAAATGCCAAAGGCCAACATTACTTAAGACATTTCATTCAGCTCATTTAAAGAAAAAAAAGGGGGCTCTAGGGGCTCTCACTTGTAATCCTAGCTACTCAGGTGGTTCAAATCTGAGGTTTGAGGTTTGATGCCAGCACTGGTAGCAAAGGCTTTAAGACTCTTATCCCCAATTAATCACCAAAAAGGCCAGAAATAAATGCTAAACAAAATATCACCTTGATATAACTTATCACAGAAAAAAGCTGACACTGAAAAATACTTACTAGCTGCTGTTGCAACTGGCTGAGCAATATTGGCAGGTGGTTTCAATTTCATAAGTTCATTAAGACTATTATTTTTTAGTAGGTCCTTCAGTTGAACCTGGTCTTTTGAAGGTGCAGAAGTCATGGCATTTCGGACTACTGGTGCTGAGATTGAAGGGCGTGTGTTTGCAGTAGTCTGGATAAACTTTGTTAAAGTGATGGTTTGCCTATTGGTTGTTACAGGTGGTGTTTTAGTCATTACAATTGTAGATCCTAAGGCTGGAAGTTGATTTATCTGATTCAGCACAAATGTCGTAGTAGATGGAGGCTGCTGCTAGAAAAGAAAATGAAACATTTTACACATTGAAAAATGCCTTCTTCTCTAGTGTATACCTAATAAACTTGGTAGGCCATTTAATAATCTAAAACTAAGCCAATGACTCATGCCTATAAACCTATATATTGAGGACATTGAGACTTGAAGATCACATTTTGAAGTGGTGATGTGGCTCAAGTGGTAGAGTGCTAGCCTTGAGCAAAAGCAGGTCAGGGACAGTACCCAGGCCCTGATTTCAAGTCCCAGCACTGGCACGCACACACGCACACAAAGATGCACACACACGACTCATCTTTTAATTAACGAGAAAAATGATAAAACTGGAAACTGAGGTCAAGTAGTAGATCGCCACATATCAGTGAAAAAGTTGAGTAAGAACACAAGGTCCTGAGCTCAAGTCTCAATACTGGCATTAAAAAAAATTGTTTTAATTGGCTTTATTCTTGTGTATTGGCACTTCATTTCCAATTAGTTTTAAATTACCAAGTTAGAACCTACCACTTGGAAAAAAAGATATAGTAAGCAGGGTGACATTTTATATAATCATCAAGCATAAAGGAACACTAACTGTGATTTACAGTTATCAAAATAAGAAAACTAGTTACAGAAAGAACCACCCCTAAGTAGATAACCCTAAGTATGTCAATCATCCAACTGGAGATCCAGGCTCCCCTAAGTCCAATTCTCAGTTTCAAACGTTGCAAGATTCCTGTTCACTGTGCCATTTGCTACCATACAGGTTACACTAACGTTCAGCACTTAAACAAAAAACACAGAGGGGGGGGGTGGGCAGGGAAGGTAGCTCAGTGGTAGAGTGCTTCTTGCCTTGCATGCATGAGGTCCTCGGTTCAATCCTTCAGCACCATATAAGCATTTCGAAAAAGCTGGAAGTGGGGCTGAGGCACAAGTGGTAGAGTGCTAGTCCACAGCTGAAGAGCTGAGGGACAGAGCCCAGGCCCCAGAGTTGAGGCCCCACGACCGACAAAAAAATGAAAAGACAGGAAAAATAGACAAAGCCGTGTGTGTGTGTGTGTGTGTGTGTGTGTGTGTGTGTGTGTGTGTGTGTGTGTGTGTGTGTGTGTGTGTGTGTGTGTGTGTGTGTGAGTGATGTTGCTCTACTACTTGAGTCACAGCTCCATCTGCTTTCTTGGCAGTTTTATTCAAGGTAAGAGTCTTTCTTGCCTGGGCTGGCTTCAAAGCATGATCTTCACATCTCAGCCTCCGGCAGAGCTAGGATTAACAGGCATGAGCCACTAGTGCCAGGCTCATAAAGCAATTTTCAATTAAAGGGTGAGATGGCAGGGGAACAAACAAGAGGAAATGAAAGAAGATGCCTATTTGAAGATACCATGTCTGTGACTATTAGTACAAGTGAGACAGTTTTAGAAATTTGAATCTACTTTTTTCTTTTCTCCTCAAACTACATATTTCTATACCACTCCTTTAGTTAAAAATTTGTATTTCTACTTAGTAGTTTTTTCCTCTTTGGTCATGGGGCTTGAACTCAGGGCCTGAGCACTGTTCCTTAGCTTTTTCACTCAATGCTGGCACTCTACTACTTGAGCCACAGTGTCAGTTCTGTTTTCTGGTGGTTCATTGGAGATAAGAGTCTAACAGACTTTCCTACCCAGGCTGGCTCTGGACCAGGATCCTCAGATCTCAACCTCCTGAGTAGCTAGGATTACAGGCATGAGCTACCAGCACTGGGCTATACTTAGTACTTTATTTTTTATTTATTTATTTTTGGTCCGGTCGTGGGGCCTGATCTCTGGGCCTGGGCGCTGTCTCTCAGCTCTTCAGCTCAAGGCTAGCACTTTACCACTTGAGCCACAGCACTACTTCCAGCTTTTTTTTTTTTCCTGCTTATGTGGTGCTGAGGAATCGAACCCAGGGCCTCATGCATGCAAGGTAAGTGCTCTACCACTGAGCTACCTTCCCAGCCCTACTTAGTACTTTAAAACATAAACCCTTAATAATAGTACAAATTATCAAAACATATCCAGTGTTTCTAAAACTTTTATTCTACTAGTCTTTAGTTAATAATTGCTCATTTTTGGAAAGGTAAGAGGAATTCTACCTTTAAAGTAAAATTACAATCACATAAAAATTGTACATACCAATGTACAACAAAAAGGCAAAAATGAAAATAGCAGGATAATGTCCATTTCATCTTTATTTCAAGAATTTTGTGTCAAGTTTATGACTTGTAATAAGATCAACATTATTTTATTCTGTTCCAATTACCTTGTGATCCACCTATGTTCCAAGAGAGTGAAAGAAAAAGGTTTTACAAAGTAGGAGACGGGGTATGATACTGAAAAAGTACCAAAAAACAAAAATAAGACAAAATTTTCATATTTTAAAAGATTACATTCTTGCTATCAACCTAGGTTTTTTCAGAAGTAATTGCAAATCTGAGTAACTCTTACCCTCACATTTAACAGTGCGGGAGTAGGTACAGCCTCTGGCTCTTGTTTAACAGGAACTGCTGCTTCTGTCTCCAAACCTAGCTCTAATGGACTAAATGGCACCGACTGGGAAGAAAACAACAGAGAAATAGAGGAAGACAGCAGTGAATTCTGTTTCAAGAACAAGAATAGCAAGTATTGCATTTATTTAAAAAGCAGACAAAAAAATAAGACGGGTACAGCTCCAGTGGGAGGGTCCCTGCCTAGCATGAACAAGGCCAAAAAGGGAAAAAAGGTCAAGCATTACATTCAAAATTGAATGTAAAATCCCTACGCCAAATAAAACCCAACAATCTTTGCAAGCATAAAATCTCTCCAAAACTACACTAATACTGGTGCTGGTGGCTCCCACCTGTAATTCTAGCTGCTCAAGAGGCTGATATCTGATGGTAGAAGGTTGAAGACTGCCAACAAGGCTTAAGTGGTAGAGTGCCGGCAGTGAGCGGAAAAAAAAGTTGAGTAAGGGCACAGGACCTTGAGTTCAAATCCCTGTGCACGCATGCAAGCACACTCACAGAAATATGTCCATCTAAAGTACAAAGACAGCTGTAAGAAAATTAATAACCTTCAAAACTCTACAGAGTCCATCTCTTATATTTACATATATGATAATAACAAAGCAGAGAATTATATTTGATTCTTACTATAATTACTTCTACACTTTGAAAGAGGAAAAATAATCAACTTAAAAGTAGAATTTTATATGTATATTTCAAATTAAGATTTAATAGTACGCATTTCCATAAGTGGAAATTACAAGTTTAAAAAAAGTCCCTCCTGTTTAGTAGAGGCTTTGGAAAGTTCTTACCTGCTGCACTGGCGTGGTAGGAGTTGGAGTGGCAATCCCTGCATCTCCACCATCGATATCAAAGAGGTCATTCGGACTGATCCCACTCTCACTCAAAGCGGCAAGTAGTAGATCTTGCCCTGGCTCCACCATCTGAAGAACAAAGGAGTAAGTGTGAAGATGAAAACTCGAGGTGAAAATAACCATTAACTCACATTTATATAGAAACAATCCAACATTTTCTTTTTTTCTTTTGGGTCCGGTCGTGGGTCCTGAACTCTGGGCCTGGGCGCTGTCCCTCAGCGCTTCAGCTCAAGGCTAGCAGTCTACCACTTGAGCCACAGCGCCACTTCCGGCTTTTTTCTTTTTTGCTTATGTGGTGCTGAGGAATCGAACCCAGGGCCTCATGCATGCAAGGCAAGCGCTCTACCACTGAGCCACCTTCCCAGCCCCCAATCCAACATTTTCTACTAGACTTATTCATTCACTATTTATATAGTGAAAAAAGACTAAAGAAAAAGAATCTTGGGTCTTAGAAAGCCCACAGTAAAACGGAAAGGCTAGTGAAAAAGGTAAGTCAACCAAACGCTACAGGATCACAGAAGAAAAAGTGAACAGCAATGCCTATGTAGAGAGCTGGCAACTACGACAACAGAGCTTGAGTCCAAAGGAAGAAATCACAAGTAGGCAAGAATCTTGTGGACAGTGCATTCATGAATTCAAGTCATTAAGGACTGTGGTTGGAGCTATCAAAATGGGTAATGGAAGCTCATAATAGGCTCAATTTAAGGGTAGGGATGAGAGGGAGAGAATGGGAATAATGGAAGGGGTAAACATTGACTAAAAACACTGTATTCGTAACCTCATGTATGTATTTGCAACCTCTTTCTACAATTATGTAATAATTAACAACAAAAATAACAATAAAGAGGCTCTGGTTGAAGATAAGGCTGTATCTACCACAGCCTCATCCACCATTCTAGAGGGTTTACTTAATCCTGTGAGATCCCGGGACCATAAAAAAAAAAAAACCCTGCAGAGATAAAAAGAACAGAGGAATGGACTTCAAGATATTTGGAGGGGCTGGGAAGTTAGCTCAATGGTAGAGTGCTTTCCTTGCACGCATGAAGCCCTGGTCTTGATTCCCCAGCACCACATAAGCAGAAAAAGCCAGAAGTGGTGCTGAGGCTTAAGTGGTAAAACGCTAGCCTTGAGATGAAGAGCTGAGGGACAGCGCCCAGGCCCAGAGTTCAGGCTCCACGACAAAAAAAAAAAAAAAAAAAAAAAGCTACTGGGAAGAAGCATCCATCAGATTTAGTTTAGATATAAAAGCTTAAAGTCACAGGGCAGCGGTGGCTAACGCCTATAATCCTAGCTACTCAGGAGGCTGAGATCTGTGGATCAGGTTCAAAGCCAGCCCAGCCCAGGAAGGGAACTCCAGGAGACTCTTATCTCCAATAAACCACTAGAAAAACCAGAAGTGGTGCTGTGGCTCGTCTTGAGCTTAAGACTGCAGGGGCAGTGCCCAGGCCAGAGTTCAAGCGCCACAACTGACAAAACAAAACAAAACAAAACTTAAGCCATAAGTTAGGTTAGGAATATAACTTATTGGTGAAGTGCTTACCTAGGATGCATAAAGCCCTGGATTCAATTCCTCAGTACCATATAAACAAGAAAGGCCTGAAGTGGCGCTGTGGCTGAAGTAGTAGAGTGTTATGCTTGATCAAAAGAAGCTCAGGGACAGTGCCCAGGCCTCATGCTCAAGCCCTAGGACTTGGGGTGAGGCGGGGAAGGAGTAGAAGGAGGGAGAACCAAAAAACTTAGGATAATGAAGTAGAGAAGGGGAGAATGCAGTCAAGAATGCAATGTAGTCAGGTGTCAGTGGCCTATAATCCTAGCTACTAAGGAGGCTGAGATGTGAGGACTGTAGTTCAAAGCTAGCCTGGGCAGCAAAGTCCATGAGACTCTTTTTCTTTTTTTTTGGGTCCGGTCGTGGGGCCTGAACTCTGGGCCTGGGCGCTGTCCCTCAGCTCTTCAGCTCAAGGCTAGCGCTCTACCACTTGAACCACAGCACCACTTCCGGCTTTTTTCTTTCTGCTTATGTGGTGCTGAGGAATTGAACCCAGGGCCTCGAGCATGCAAGGCAAGCGCTCTACCACTGAGCCCCCTTCCCAGCCCCTCCATGAGACTCTTATCTCCAATAAACCACCAGAAAACCAGAAGTCGCACTGTGGCTCAAGTGCAAGAGAACTAGCCTTGAGCTGAAGAGCTGAGGGACAGCGCCCAGGCCCAGAGTTCGAGCCCACAACCAACAACAACAACAAAACGGGCTGGGAAGGGGGCTCAGTGGTAGAGCGCTTGCCTTGCATGCATGAGGCCCTGGGTTCAATTCCTCAGCACCACATAAGCAAAAATAAAAAAGCTGGAAGTGGCGCTGTGGCTCAAGCGGTAGGGCACTAGCCTTGAGCTGAAGAGCTGAGGGACAGCGTCCAGGCCCAGAGTTCAGGCCCCACGACCGGACCCAAAAATAAAAATTTCAGGCTGAATGCTGGTGGTTCATGCCTGTAATCCTAACTACTCTGGAGGCTAACGATCTAAGAACTGCAGTTCAAAGCAGGACAGAAAAGTAAACTACCAAATAAGCGAGAAGTGAGGCTGCTAGCCTTTAAGCACAAAAGCTCATAAGCTGGGCGCCAGTGGCGCACGCCTGTAATCCTAGCTGCTCGGGAGGCTGAGATCTGAGGATCTCGGTTCAAAGCCAGCCTGGGCAGGAAAGTCTGTGAGACTCATCTCTAATTAACCACTAGAAAACCGGAAGTGGTGTTGTGGCTCAAGTGGTAGAGCACTTGCTTTGAGCTGAAGAGCACAGGGATAGCGCCCAAGCCCAGAGCTCAAGCTCCAAGACCGACCAAAAGAAAAAAAAAAAAAATGCCTGAATGCAAGCCCAAGGACCGGCACCAAAAAAAGAAAATTAAGAAAAACCCTCAGAATATAAGGGAGAATATAAAGCATTCCAGGAAAAAACACAATGAGCTGATGGATGATCAGAATTAAGCTAAGAGAAAAACAAAAACTACAAGGTAAGCAGATAACATGCAAGCATATTTTAGGTTGAGATATTCCAACTATAATCTCAGAACACATTCTACCACCCATATGGATTTTCACCCATTTTTCTAGGGAGGGAAAACAAGGGTTTTCTCAATTTTAACTTTTCTCATTGACTTCTTTGAAACAACTTATATATACAAGTATCCTTATGAGAAATCTGAAATCTGTAGTTATTTTTCTCCAAAATATAATTGCATCTTTTTTTTTTTTTTGTAGGTCGTGGGACTTGAACTCAGGGCTTGGGCGCTGTCCCTCAGCTCTTCACCTCAAGGTGAGCGCTCTACCACTTGAACCACAGATCCACTTCCGGTTTTCTAGTGCTTTAATGGAGATAAAAGTCTCATGGACTTTACTGCCTGGGCTGCCTTTGAACCGTGATCCTCAATTTCAGCCTCCTGAGTAGCTAGGATTATAGGTGTGAGCCACCGGCGCCCGACATAATTGCATCTTATATACTACCACGAATGCATTTATTTTCAGCCTGAATAATTAAAAAAAAAAATCAAACGTGCTACTTGCCAGATGCCAGCGACTCACACTTGTAATCCTAGCTACTTAGGAGGCTGAGATCTGAGGATTGAGATTCAAATACAGCCCAGAAGAAAGGAAAGTCCGTGAGACTCTCATCTCAAAAAACCACCAGAAAACCAGAAGAGGCGCTGTGGCTCAAGTGGTAGAATGCTAGCCTTCAGCTGAAGAGCTGAGGGACAGCGCCCAGGCCCAGAGTTCAGGGCCCACGACCAGACCCCCCCCCCCCCAAAAAAAAAAGAATAAGTAAATAAATCTGGCTGAACATCAGTGACTCATGCCTACCTGAGAGGCTGAAATAATGAAGAGCATAGCTTGAGGCCAACCCAGGCAAAAAAAAAAAAAACAAACTTGTCAAATCCCTTCTCAACCAGTATCTGGGCCTGGTAGCACTGTCTATGTGGAAGGCTGAGATGGGAAGGATCAGAGTCCCAGATCAAGAGAAGAAGCTGGGTGTGGTGGCATCTAACTGCCATTCCAGCTATGGCAGGAATCAAAAAATAGGGGCCCATGGTGGAGGCATGCAGAACAGGAAGAAAGACACTGTTTCATGTCTAAAATCCTAGCTATTCAGGAGGCTGAGACCTTAGAATCACGATTTGAAGCCAGCTTGGGCAGACAAGTATGAGACTTTTATCTCTAACCAGCAAAATAATAAACAGTAGAGCCAATTCTTAAGGAATTAAGTGAACTGAACGGGAGAAAGCAGATCTTGAGAACTTGAGTTTAAGCCCCAGTACTTCACCAAAGAAAAACAAGTATAACCCCAGTACCATCAAACACACAGTTTCAAAACTGCTTTACAAAAGTAGTAAGAGGGGCTGGGAAGGTGGCTCAGTGGTAGAGCCCTTGCCTTGTATGCCTGAGGTCCTGGGTTCAATTCCTCAGCACCACATAAGCAAAAAGAAAAAAGCCAGAAGTGGCGCTGTGGCTCAAGTGGTAGAGCTCTAGCCTTGAGCTGAAGAGCTGAGGGACAGCGCCCAGGCCCAGAGTTCAAACCCCACGACCAGACCAAAAAAAAAGAAAAGAAAAAGTAATAAGAGGAAAGAAGAAAGAGAGAGAGAAAGTGATACTTTTTTTTTTTTTTTTGCCAATGCTGGGGCTTGAACTCAGGGCCAGGGAACTGTCTCTGAGTTTCTTTTTGCTCAAGGCTAGCATTCTAACACCTGAGCCACACCACCACTCAGGACTTTTTCTGTGTATGTGATACTGAGGAATGGAACCCAGGGCTTTATTCATTCTAGACAAGCACTTAACCACTAAGCCACATTCCCAGTCCTGAGACACTTATTTTTTTAAAGCACTGGAACTCAGGGCCTTGAAAGCTCTACCACTTGAGCCACACACTCAAAACCTTTTTTTTTTTTTGGTTTGGTCATAGGGCTTGAACTCTGGGCCTGGGGGTGCTGTCCCTCAGCTCTTCAGCTCAAGACTAGTGCTCTACCACTTGAGCCACAGCACCACTTCTGGTTTTCTAGTGGTTTATTGGAGATAAGAGTTTCACAGCTTAGCTGGGCGCTGGTGGCTCACACCTGTAATCCTAGCTACTCAGGAGGCTGAGATCTGAGGATCACGGTTCAAAGCCAGCCCGGGCAGGAGAGACCAGGAGAGACCGTGAGACTCCTATCTCCAATAAACCACCAGAAAACCGGAAGTGGCGCTGTAGCTCAAGTGGTAGAGCGCTCACTCGCCTTGAGCTGAAGAGCTGAGGGACAGCGCCCAGGCCCAGAGTTCAAGCCCCACGACCGACCAAAAAAAAAAAAAAAAGAGAGAGTTTCACAGCTTAGCTGGGCGCTGGTGGCTCACGCCTGTAATCCTAGCTACTCAGGAGGCTAAGATCTGAGGATCTTGGTTCAAAGCCAGCCCGAGCAGGAGACTGTGAGACTATTATCTCCAATAAACCATCAGAAAAAAACGAAGTGGTGCTGTAGCTCAAGTGGTAGAGCGCTCGCCTTGAGCTGAAGAGCTGAGGGACAGCGCCCAAGCCCAGAGTTCAAGCCCCACGACCGACAAAAAAAAAAAAAAAAGTTTCACAGCTTTTCCTGACCAAGCTGGCTTTGAACCACGATCCTCAGATCTCAGCCTCCTGAGAAGCTAGGACACAGGCGTGAGCCACCGGCACCCAGCACTCAAAACCTTTTGTTTTTAGTTTTTTTGTTTTGTTATTCAGATAAAATCTCAAGTGTTTGCCTGGACTGGACTTGGACTTGTATTACAGGCATGTATCATACCAGCTTGAGATTTTGTTTTTTTGCATTCCCCTCAAGAACCAAGGCTTGAACTCAGGACCTCATAGTCAATTTTCATTTTACTTTCTCACACATGATGTCCTACCAGTTGAGCCATGCTTCTCATCCCTGTTTTTTTTCTAACTGAAGTTCTTTTTTTTTTTGGGGGGGGGGGGGGGTCCAGTCGTGGGACCTGAACTCTGGGCCTGGGCGCTGTCCCTCAGCTCTTCAGCTCAAGGCTAGTGCTCTACCACTTGAGCCACAGCGCCACTTCCGGCTTTTTTTTTCTTATGTGGTGCTGAGGAATCGCACCCAGAGCCTCATGCATGCAAGGCAAGAGCTCGACCACTGAGCCACCTTCCCAGCCCCATCTGTCTAACTGAAGTTCTGAGGAACCTTGAGAACATTTCTGCCCAGGCTGCTTCAAACTTTGATCCTCCAGATCTCAGCCTCCTCAGCAGCTAGGATTACAGGTGAGCCATCGACCCCCAGGCCCGGCTTGTATTTGTGAATAAAGGTCTCACAGACTTGGTTATGTATGTCTGCCTTAGGTTTATACAAATCTTATTCACTACGCTCTCTAATTCAAATGCCTTTTTGGTTTCCTTTTTTTTTTTTGTGGGTCGTGAGGCTTGAACTCTGGGCCTGGGCGCTGTCCCAAGCGCTTCAGCTCAAGGCTACCCACTCTACCACCTGAACCACGGCACCACTTTTGGTTTTCTGAATGATTTTATTGGAGATAGGAGTCTCACGGACTTTCCTGGCCAGGATGGCTTTGAACCTTGGATCCTCAGATTGCAGCCTTCTTAGTAGCCAGGATTATAGGCATGAGCCACTGGCGCCTGGCTTACTTTGTTAGTTTTCTTTTGTGCAGGTAGTAGGGCTTGAACTCAGGGCCTCATGCTCTTGCCTGACTTTTGCTCAAGGCTGGTACTTTATACCGCTTGAACCACATCACTACTTCTGGCTGGGTTTTTTTGTTGTTTTTTGTTTTGTTTTTGTTTTTTACTAGTCCTGGGGCTTGAACTCAGGGCCTAGGCATTGTCTCTGAGCCTCTCTGTGCTCAAGGCTAGCATTCTACCACTTGAGCCACAGTGCCACTTCTGGCTTTTGCTGTTTATGTGATACTGATAATTTGAACCCAGGGCTTCATGCAAGCACTCTACCACTAAGCCATGTTCTCAGCCTCACAGATTTTTCTGCACAGACTGATTTCAAACCAAAATCCTCAGTTCTCAAGTCTCCTGAGTAGCTAGGAGTATAGGAATAAGCCAAAGACTCTAAGCTTCAGATGATTTTGATACTTTATGGTTGGATTTTTCTTTTAATCTTCAAGATAACCCATGAGTATCCCTTTTGACACCAATGAGAAACTACAGCTCAACATAGAGAAATAGAATAACAAGGCAACAACTACAAAATTTCAGAGCAAATTTACAAACTTTTTTTTTGTTAGTCGTGGGGCCTGAACTCTGGGCCTGAGCCTTGTCTCTCAGCTCTTCAGCTCAAGGCTAGTGCTCTACCATTTGAGCCACAGCGCCACTTTCGGGTTTTTTTGCTTATGTTGTGCTGAGGAATCGAACCCAGGACCTTATCCATGCAAAGCAAGTAATCTACCACTAAGCCACCTTCCCAGCCCCAAAAACTTTTCCAATAATATATATCCTTCCAAGATCTTATATACAGACTCTCAGCCCCATACAGTTGACCACCCATATCCATATTCAAGCATCCAACCAAAGATAAAAAAGTCTCTATATTAAACCTTTTTGTAATTTCCTAAACAACACAGTGTAACTAGTACTTAGCCTTTACAGTGTATATGTAAGCAGGTCCAGAGACAATCCAAAGACTAAAGGTATATATACGTAAATTACATGTAAATAAGACCACATTTTAAGAGACTTGAGTACCTGTGGATTTTGTTCTCTTCCTAGGTCCTAGGGCCAATCTTTCACAGATACTAACGGAGTGTACAGGTACTTTCACCTGCCAATCACAACATACTAGGGGCTTGTCAAATCAATGTACGGTATCATGACTAGCATTTCATAAAATTTCAGTACAGAACAGGAAATTATTGCAAAGCATATACAGAATGCAAACATTTTGTGAAATATGCTTTATGTACTAGGTAATAATACAAAGCATATTTCTTATTGTAATGTAACAAAAATACTTAAAAATTATTAACCTCTTTATTGCCTCCCTAAAAATAAATAACCAGGTTAATCTAAGGAGTTTTGTTATCTTCTACAGAAAAGTAAAAGCAGTTCTCAGAAACTACTTTTAAGCCAGGCACCAGAGGCTCACGCCTGTAATCCTAGCTACTCAGGAGGCTGAGATCTGAGGATCACGGTTCAAAGCAAGCCCAGGCAAGAGAGACTGTGAGAGTCCTATCTCCAATAAACCACTAGAAAACTGGAAGTGGCACTGTAGCTCAAGTGGTAGAGCACTGGCCTTGAGCTGAAGAGCTAAGGGACAGCACCCAGGCCCAGAATTCAAGCCTCACAACCAACAAATTAAAAAAAAAAAAAAAAAAAAAAAAAAAACTACTTTTATACAGGCAAAGCAGGCAGACCACCGGGCCACCCATGGAAAGTCAGGTACTATTCCTGGTGAGAACAGACCTGAGAGCTCTTCTCATTAACAGGAGACACATATCAAAGACCAGAAATGATCAAAATATATCTAAGGTTTTAAAAGCCAATCCTCTCCTGTCCACTCCACCACTCCCTGGTAGTACTGGGATTTGAACTCAGGGACCTGCAGGTGCTCTACCAACTGACCCATGCCTGCAACCCTGGAAGCTGATAACTTTTTTTTTTTTTTTGCAGTCATAGGGCTTGAACTCTGGGCCTAAACGCTGTCCCTCAGCTCTTCAGCTCAAGGCTAACGCTCTACCGCTTGAACCACAGAGCCACTTCCTGATCACTATTTAAAAGCATGGAAAAGGGAAGCACACCTGTAGTCCCAACACTTCAGAGGATTTCCACTGCAAAGCCACCATGTACTACATATATAGCAAAGCCCTGTCTGGAAAAAGAAAAGCCTTAACATGTAACAGCATTCAAGTAAGCCATAATTCAAGCTTTCCTTTGGAACACTTGTCCAGCAACTGAAGTGAGTTGCACAGAATAAAGTTAAACAGAGAAGTAAGCAAAAGTCAAAGCAATGTACAGATGCATCTTACAGTCAGGAAAACTGTCCAACTCTTTTGGGGATGTGGGAAGACAGAGTATAACTGGGATTACAGCATTCCTATCTGGGAACGACTTTAAAATAGAAAAACATGTTTCCTTCCTTTCTAAATTAATGTCCCACTGGACTGCTAGGACTAAATTCTGCATCTCATCCCAGAAATTCTGTATAAATCTCCTGTGCAATGATGATGGCTTTCCCCAGTGCTTATGAAAATCAATTCTGATAGCTAGAAAGCACAGGGTAAACAGACTCTTCCTGCACACCTAAGTGGTAGAATTGTCTGCAAGTGCTAATCTAGGTATAGCACTGGGGGATGACGTTTGCTGGACACCCCCCCACAACACACACACACAACCATTCAACTTTTCAGACGTTCTATCCCACCTCTACTGCTGGTTGTCAGGAGAATCTGAAAAGTTTAACTTCGCATAAAGTGTTAACAATCAACTTTTAAAGGTCAAAGGGGACCAGTTTTTAACCTTCCCTCAACACGTGTTCAGCACAAACTTCCGGGTGCGGTTACAATTGGCTGCGCAATTCAATGGATAAAAACGTTGCTTTGACTCCCCATTTTCTTGCCTGTTCTTTCCCACGTTTCTCAACCAGCGCCTCCAAAAAACAAAAGCCTCCCACAGTCCACGGGGCACGCACATAAAAAGAGCTTCTCCAGGAGAGGATCAAGTTAGTGGTCCGCAAACATTAACTACACACGAGCACAAAGCCCGGGTGGAAAGGGGAGGAGCTGGCTGCCGGGGTCAGGAAAGAAACAATCCCCGGGTTCGGCAACATCCGAATCTCCCCGGCGGTTAAACCCACCCCCGACCACTCCGGGGACCCCGCCGGCCGACGCTGCCGGGGCAGCTCGGGTGCTCGGGGCTCCGACACTTGGAAAGTAATAAGCAAACGCCCAACCGCCATTCCCCAGGACGCACAGCCACCGAGGGCTGGGGAGGCGAGCTCGCCGGCTCGCGGCGAGACTAAGCGGCCGCCCGGCGAGGCGTGGAGTTCCCACGTGCCCTTCCCCACGCGCCCGGGAGCCGGGTCCGGGGGACCCCGCCGGCGAGCGCTGCGGACGCGCGAGGGGCGGCCCTGCCGCGCCCGCCGCCTCCCTCGCCCCAGCCCGCAGCAGTCGTCCCGCAGCAGCGCTCGACAGGGATCCCCGCCTCACTTTCCGGCCGGTTCCGGACCTCACGGCCCCGGGTCGTGGGGGGAGAAGGAAGCAAAAGGAGGCGCCCCGGGGGTGCCGGCGTGCGCGGACCCAGCCTCCCCGCTCCCCCGCTCCCGGGGCGCCTCCGGTTCCGGACAGCGGGGCTCCCCGAGCCGGGGAGCGAGCCCCACGCGCGGCGACCGCAGGGCCGGCGCTGCCGGGCGGCGGACGCGAGTGCGGCGGAGCCGCCGGCGGGACCCCGGGGCTGCGGGGGGCGGCCCGGCCGGGAGCCAGGCCCCAAGACCTGCGAGGTGAGGCGGCTGCGCCCCCCGGGCCCGCCCCGCTCGGACCCGAGGAGGGTGGGAGTGGAAGGCTGTCCGGGAGGGCGAGTGTGAAAGGAGAAAAGGGCTAAGGGAGGACTTACTTTCCCCGCGGGACACGACGCCAGGATAGCTCCTCCCGGGCGGCGAGGGCTTGAGAAGCCAGAAGCGACCGGAGCGGAGGCGGCCACCGAGGCGGCGGCGGCGCTGGCGGCGGCGGCGGCGGCGACGGCGGCAGCAGCAGCAGCGGCGGCGGCGGCGGCGGCAGCGGCGTCCGGCTCTGCCTACCTCCCCGCCGCCATCTTGACGCCCCTCCCCCCGGCCCCCCGCCCCGTGAGGAGGGGACGGGGCGGGGCCACGGCTCCCGCACCGCGCGCGCCGCGCCCCACGTGACTTCCTCCCCCGCCCCTCGCGGCCCCCGCGCTCCTCTGCGCCCCGCCTCCCTCGTAGGTGAAGGAAGGTGGTTCCCCCCCCCCCCTCGCGACCATCCCTTGCTTTCGCCACCAAAAAACAAAGGACTCCGCCGGCGCCCGCTGCCCGGTACCCGTGAACCGATCCAAGGAAGTTCCGGAACCCCAGCGGCCCATTACCGCGGCTCGGGGTGGGCGAGGGGTGAGGGGGCCGGGTTCCCGCGGAGGGGGAGGGGGAAAGCGAAGGCCGCTTAGGACGGTCACGTGCTCGCTGCTTCCGCCGGCGCTCCCCACGTCTCGCGAGATTTCCGTTACCCCGCCCTCTCCCCCTCGCGGGCTGTCGGGAAGAAGGTCGGCGCTCTGGGGCGCCCCCGGGCGGGCGGCCGGCGGCGCGCGCATGCGTCGGTCCCCGCTTTCGAAGTCGCGCTAGGAGGGGTCCGCGGCTGTTTTCCGAGTCCAGCCTTTGGGGGCGTGACGACCCCCGCGGTTGCCCAGTGGCGGGCGTTTGTGTTTCCACGCTGACGAGCCCTTCCTCGTCTGGGCACCTTAGAAAACCACGCAGGCAGTGCGGGCTCGAGGCGCTTTATTAGCCGTGACCCCGCGGGCCTCGGCGCCCCCCGCTCGCCGACGGCCCTCACGGTCCGGGGGCACCGAGCCCAGCGGCCCCCTCCCGGGGCGCTCCCCGCCGCGTCGTCTCCGAGATGGAACACCGGGGAGCACGAGAGCTCGGCCCGCCGCGGCCAAGCCCTGCTGCGGAGGCGGTTGGG
Organism: Dipodomys spectabilis; assembly: GCF_019054845.1. Taxonomy (NCBI): domain Eukaryota; kingdom Metazoa; phylum Chordata; class Mammalia; order Rodentia; family Heteromyidae; genus Dipodomys; species Dipodomys spectabilis. The sequence continues at coordinate 778,781 of NW_024871157.1, read as the reverse complement.
CCCGCTGACTTAGGTGACAGGCCGGCGGGGCCGTTCGGTCGTTGAGACGGTTACGATCGGGGGGGGGGGGGGGGGGGGGGGTGTGGGAGCCCGAGGGGGGCGCGGCTCGGATGTCCTCGAGCCCCCACCCACTGCCCCTGCCCGGGTGTTGTGGGTGTGTACACACCTTTTTTAAAGAATCACTCTGCTAATCACTTCCATTTTAGTTTGTCTTTCCTTTTTTATGTATCTTTTTATTTATAGTATACCTGTCACTTGTTTTGCCTTGGCAAAATTTAAAAATTTTTAGCGTGCGCGCGCGTGTGTGCCAGTATTAGGATTTGAACTCAGGGCTTGGGCACCATCTTTAGCTTTTTTGCTCAAGGCTGATGCTCTACCACTTGAACTAGAACTCTAATTTCTGAATTTTGCTGGTTAATCAGAGGTAAGAGTCTTACAGGTTTTCCTGTCTGGCTTCATACGCAGATCCACAAATATCACCCTCCAGAGTTGCTAGGATTAGGGGAGTCGTGAGCTATCAAGTGATTTCTTCTAGTCATTTCATACTTTGGGGGTATGGGATCGTTTTGAGTTGATTTTGAAAAATTGCAGCTTATCACACATATACTAAAACCTATGGTGACAAAAATAAAGGTATTTTCACAAAATAATGACTTTATCTTGTTCACTGCTGTTCATTTTGCAGAAGACAAACAGCTATTAGCTGTGGGGAGACAGAAGTACAGAAGGATGGCTATATAGAAGGAAGAAATGGAAAACATTCTGATGTCTTTGGACTTGGTTGGCATGATTCAGTTTCCAGGTGGCCCCTCCTGCAATTACACACTAAGCCCAAATGAATACTGGGTTCTAGAAGTGAGACCCTTTGGGTACTGGCACCCTATGAGGTTCTGACTAGGCATCCAAGCCAGATCCTTGCTGTTATCTGCATAATCCCTTTACCTTGAACCTAACTGAAAGATCATGTTTCCAGCAGGCCTGTCAATCCTACCTTGTAAAGGGAGGCTGAGGTCTGAGGATCACAATTTAAAGCCAGCCTGGGCAGCAAAGTCCATGAGACTCTCATCTCCAATTAACCATCAAAAAGACAAGTGGAGTTATGGCTCCAGTGGTAGAACATTAACCTTGGGCAAAAACGTTAAGGGAAAGCACCCAGGTCCTGCATTCAAGCCCTAATACACACACACACACAAACACAAATAAATCAGGGCTAGGAAGGTGGCTCAGTGATAGAGTGCTTTCCTTGCATGCATGAGGCCCTGGCTTTGATTCCTCAGCACCACAAATGCAGAAAAAGCCAGAAGTAGAGCTGTGGCTCAAGTGGTAGGGCACTAGCCTTGAGCTGAAGGGCTGAGGGACAGCGCCCAGGCCCAGAGTTCAGGCCCCAAGACAGACAAAAAAAATTAATAAATAAAATAAATCTTAGGTTTACAACTGAAACCATAAAAATTCCATGGTGTTCCAATGGCTAACAAAGAAAAATCAAATTGAAGAAAAGGCAACACAAGTAACAGTGGAGAAGAGAGGCTTGTTGATCAGGAGCCAACAAAGTAAAAAAAAAATAAAAGTTTCTTGGAAGGCCCAAGTACTGACAGGTTTGAGCCTTATTGAGGTGAACCTAGGCCAAAAAAGTTGAGAAACTCCATTCTCAACCGGAGGCTGGGCATAGCGGTACACACTTCATCACAGCTATGGGTGAAGCATAACGCCTGTGTATACTGGTGTATGCCTGTCATTTCAGCAATGTTTGGAAGCACAAGTATCAAGATTACGGTTCCGGCTACCTTGGTTATAAAAGCAAGACTACGGAGACTTTATCTTGAAAATAACCCACACATGAGCCAGGCACCATAACACATATGTAATCCTAGATACTCAGGAGGCTGAGATCTGAAGATCATGGTTCAAAGCCAGCCTGGGAAGACAAATCTGAGAGACCTCTATCTCCAGCAAAAAGCCAGAAGTAGAGCTGTGGCTCAAGTGGTAGATCTAACATCAGCCTTGAGTGAAAACTCTAAAGGACAGCACCAAGACCCAGAGTACACACACACACACACACAAATTTGGTAGAGTTTGAATTTTATCTCCCAGAAAGTCACACGTTGAAATTCTAATCCACAGCACCTAGAATGTAACCTTATTTGGAGATAGGGTTGAATTTAATCAAGTTGAAATGAGGTCATTAGGGTGGGCCCTGATTCAAAGTGACTGTCTCCTTATTCAAAAAAAAAGGGAGAGACAGAGAGAACAATGTGGGAAGATGCTGGTAAAGATTGCTTGAAACTTCTACAAGCCTGGGAACCGAAAGAGCTGTCCAAAAAACCACCAACATGAGGTCAGAAGACTGGAAGGTTGCACTTCCCTGAGCTCATAGCAGATGCTAGACGCCTTTCATATCAGCCATCCTTTTTTTTTTTTTTTTGCCATCCTTAATGTGAGGAATTCTAACCCAGGTACCTGCTACATGATTTTATATTTCATTCCACATTCTGGTACTTTGTTATAGCCACTTTAGCAAACTAATACAACTACTAAGAATATCATTCAAGAAGCTGGGTGCATTGCAAGGCACCAGTGGCTCACACCTGTGATCTTAGGCTACTCAGAAAGCTGAGATATGAGATTCATAATTCAAAGCCAGTCCAGGCAGGAAGTCTAGTCTGTGAGACTCTGATTTCCAATTAACCATCAAAAAGCTATGTCTTGGGCTGGGAAGGTGGCTCAGTGATAGAGTGCTTGCCTTGCATGCATGAGGCCCTCAGTACCACATAAGCAGAAAAAGCCGGAAGTGGCGCTGTGGCTCAAGTGGTAGAGCGCTAGCCTTGAGCTGAAGGGCTGAGGGACAGCGCCCAGGCCCAGAGTTCAGGCCCCACAACGGGCAAAAAAAAAAAAAAGCTATGTCTTACTATCTTCAAAATGAGCTATGCAACTTGTGAGGGGAGACAGGAAGGAAAAACTGCAAAAGAGCAAAGGAAGGGGTGACTTTTCCAAAAGAAAGATGACATGACATGGTAACCCCTCTGTACATCACTTTTATAATAACAAAAAAAAGCTCTATCTCAAGCGTGTGCTAGTGGCTCACACCTGTAATCCTAGCTATTCAGACTGAAGTCTGAAGCTCACAGTTTGAAGCCAGCCCAAGCAGGAGAACAACTGATGAGACTTTTGAAACCAGAAACAAAACTTCCTTGTCCATTAATAGACACGTTACTATGCTTAATGAAATGATAACTTTTTTTTTCTCATGGGTCTTGGGGCTTGAACCCAGGACTTGGGCCCTGAGCCTTTTTCTGCTCAAGGCTACTGCTCTACCACTTGAACCACAGCAACACTTCTGGTTTTTTGTTTGTTTGTTTTTTTGGTCGGTCGTGGGGCTTGAACTCTGGGCCTGGGTGCTGTCCCTCAGCTCTTCAGCTCAAGGCGAGCACTCTACCACTTGAGCTACAGCGCCACTTCCGGTTTTCTGGTGGTTTATTGGAGATAGGAGTCTCACAGTCTCTCCTGCTCGGGCTGGCTTTGAACCTCGATCCTCAGATCTCAGCCTCCTGAGTAGCTAGGATTACAGGTGTGGCCACCAGCGCCCAGCTGGTTTTTGAGAAGTTAATTGGAGATGAGTCTCCCAGGGACTTTTCTGCCAGAGCTGGATTCGAATTGAACCTCAATCCTCAGCTCTCAGCCTCCTGAATAGCTAGGATTACAGGCATGAGCTACATGAACCTACATAATGATAACATTTTGAACTTTAAGGATATCCCATTAACCTGGACAATTTTTGTTGTTGGTGGTGGTGGTCGTGGGGCTCGAATGCTGGGCCTGGACACTGTCCCCTCTACCACTTAAGCCACAGCGCCACTTCCAGTTAATTGGTCATGAGTCTCACATTCCTGACCCAGCTGGGTTTGAACTGTGATCCTCAGATCTCAGCATCCTGAGTAGCTGAGATTACAGGCATGAGCCACCAGTGCCCAGGCAAAAGTGAATCTTTATGAGGACCTTTATAATAGGGTCCAGATGGGTAAAAAGAGAATTTAAAATAGGAAGTTTATTAAGCAGGTGTTAAGAGGACTAAAAAAGTAAAAAGCAAATATGGAAGTCTTATAAGTAACAAGTACAGCAAGCAGCTTCCATCTCCAAGGCTGAAAAACAGAATAAGTTGGGGTGAGGAGAGCAGAGGGAACTGAGGGGAAGCCCTGCAGAGCTGGTTTCTGTGCCTCCTAAGGAAGGGGAACCACTGGGTTGTTGATGGCTCTTCCAGAGCTTTTCAGGGCTGAGAGTGAGAATTCTGAATGGAGGCTGTTGGCACACATACAGGCTGTTTCTGAAAGTGACTCGGGCCAGACTAATAAGAGGAAAAAAGCTGGGCACTGGTGGCTCACCCCTGTAATCCCAGCTACTCAGGAGTCTGAGATCTGAGGATTACATTTCAAAGCTAACCTGGGTGAAACTCTTATGTCCAAATTAACCACCAGAAAACCGGAGGTGGCACTTTGGCTCAGAAGTAGAGTACCCACCTTGAGCTGAAGAGCTGAGGGACAACGACCAGGCCCAGAGTTCAAGCCCCACGATTGTCCTCCACCCCCCCCCCCCCAAAAAAAAAAAAAAGAGTCTCACGGACTTTCTTGCTCAGGCTGGCTTTCAATCACAATTTTCGTTCTTGGATCTCAGTCTCCTGAGTAGCTAGGATTAGTGTAAGCCACCTGCACCTGGATAGATCTTCTTTATTTAGGATATAACCTAAAGTTGCCAATATAAAGAAGCAACTATTTCCTTACTCTCACCCAAGAATATTCTACATTTCAATTTCTTTAAGTATTTGCCATTATTTTTTTATTTTTTTTTGCTGGTCTTGGGGCCTGAACTCTGGACCTGGGTGCTGTCCCTCAGCTCTTCAGCTCAAGGTGAGCACTCTGCGACTTGACCCACAGCACCACTTCCAGCTTTTTCTGCTTATGTGGTGCTGAGGAATCGAACCCAGGGCCTCATGCATGCAAGGCAAGCACTGTACCATTGAGCCATCTTCCCAGCCCCTAAAACCAACCATGCCTGTAATGGCAACACCTGGGAGGCTAAGACAGGGGGATTGTATTTTAGGGTCAGCCTGAGCAATATAGTGGGATCTTGTTTTGTTTTGTTTTCTGGTCCTGGGGCTTGAACTCAGGCCTGGGCTCTGTCCCTGAGCCTCTCTTGCTCAAGGATAGCACTCTACCACTTGAGCCATAGTGCCACTTCTGGCTTTTACTGCTTATGTGGCACTGAGGAATGGAACCCAGGGCTTCATGTGTGCTAGTCAAACACTCTACCACTAAGCCACATTCCCAGCCATGGGACTTTGCCTTAAATAATAAAGGAGCTTGGTACCAGTGGCTCAGACCTGTAATCCCAGCTACTTAGGAGGCTGAGATTTGAAGATCGCTGTTTGAAGCCAGCCCAGGCAAAAAAGTCCATGAGACTCTTATCTCCAATAAACTACTCAGATGAAGTTGGAAGTGGTGCTGTGGTCCAAGTGGTAGAGCACTAGCCTTGAGCACAAAGAGGCTCAGGGACAGCGTGCCCAGGCCCAGAGTTCAAGCCCCACGACCAACAAAAAAAAAAAAAAAAACAACTGCTAGGGGCCCCTGCTTCCTCTTATTAGCCCATCTATAAATCAGGTGGGCGTGTTGAGCTAGCGCCAAAGCTTACCCATTTACCAGTTAGATGTTGGGAGTGGTGTTCCCAGGGTTTGAAATATCGGAAGAATGGAGTTTTTCAATAAACCTTGCAAACCTAGAAAGAAATGGACTATGGGGACATCTAAGCAAGCTAGGCTTCTCAGACCCAAGGGAGAGATTGGGGGGGAGTTCAAAGGTCAGGTTCCGGTCAAGCACGTTAAAAGACCGGAAGTGCCAGGACAGGTTCTAAGCCGGGGCCTTCAACAGCAAGACTAATCTGGGGCGGAGCTTCAGCACGGAGGGGGAGGAGCTTGCGTCTCCCCCAATGGTCGTGCGGGTCTCCTTCCAGCTCAGCCAATCAAAGCCAAAAGACGGGCAAATTTAAACCCCCTCCACCTTCTCTGTCGGGACCTGTCCCGCAAGCGTTTGTAGAAAGTGTGGCCGGTGGCCCCGCCCCTCGGCGGAGGCGGGGACTGGGGCGGGATCTCCTAGCCAGCGCGCCTATCCTGGCAGGCAACCCGCAGAGAAGCGGGGGACCGCGCCAATCAGGGCGAGCAGCTGCAGCTCCGCCGAGCAGTTGGCTACAGTTGTTTTAACTTTTTTCGAAAGCTCGGTTTCCCGGGAGATCCCCGGCGGTGACAGTGCCGGGCCATGGCTAGAGGTATCTGTCCGGGTGGCCCGAGCCGGGGGAGACCGGGCGGCTGGGAATTCGCGCTGGAGGGAGTCAGGGTGGCGGGAACGGTAGCGGGTGGAGCGTGGGACCCGGGAGGGCGGCGGGGGAGGCGGCTGTGCGGAACCTTTCCCTCCCGGCCCCTGCTCCCGTGGCCCCGAGAAGACCCTTCCTGTGCCTTCCGGAGCCTGGGTGCCCTCTGGCTTTGCCTCTCCAGAGAGTGGATCCAGGTGTCGAAGCTCCAGGGAAACAGGCTCCGAGGAGTGGTTGGGGGGACGCGGGTGGCAGTGGGGCTTCGCCCACTCGGGGCTCTCCGTGGGGCGCAGGTCGGTAACCCACGAGATGGGGAGCGCGTTGGAGTGAACGCAGGCGCCTTCCCTCCCGGCGCCCTGAGTCAGCCCTGCGCCGCGGGGCGGGGCGCGGCGCCGTGGCCCGCTTCGGGCTGTGACGGGCCGGCTGGCACGGCCCGGGGATGGTCTTGGCGCCCACCGATCGGGGCCCCGCTTCCCGGGAGGGCGCGCTGGGCGCCCACGGCCCCGCCCGCGGGCCTTCCTTGCATACTTAGTTCGCTGTCTGGATCCTGGTGCCCTCGTTATGCGGCAGAGAGATCTCCGACCGCTGGTCATTCCCCGGCCTGCCGGGCCGCCGAGTCGCCCTCCCGCCCGGGAGCCGGAAACTTAAGCCTAACCGTTGAGTGAGATGACTATTTCTATTGATTCCTTTTGTAGTCCGGAGTGGCTTGAGCCTCCGGACCCTCCATGTGCTGGGGGTGCACAGGCAGGAGCCACTCACTTTGCCCTTGGCTTTAGAAATTCTTATTTAAAAAAAAAAAAAAAGTTGGGATATGCCATTTTCCCCGAAATTCCAAGACGACGTATTTTGGTAGGAATTTGCCTTAATGCAGTATGCTGTCTGTAGCAAGAATAATGAATCATGATTTTTAACATCAGATTTTTATTGGATCCCCTTGTTTTCAGTTTTCAGACCTTGTACCCAATTATATTATTTATTCCCCCATCAGTCCAATAGGGTCTTTGAGGACAAGACTTACTCAGATTCCTTTTTCCCCCCTCCCTTTGTCTTTTTGTACTAGTATGGTGGCTTGAAGTCAGGGCCTGCGTATTGTCCCGTAGCCTTTTTTGCTCAAGGCTAGTGCTCTACCACTTGACCATAGCTCCCCTTCTAGCGTTTTGCTAGTTATTTGGAGATAAAAGTCTCATGGACTTCAACTGCAGTCCTTAGATCTCAGCCTTCTGAATAGTTAGAATTAGAGATGTGAGTCACTGCTCCCTGGCTTTCTAGACTCTAATGAAAAAAGGTATAAAGTACTTTGTAACCAAATTAACACACACAATAAGAAGACTAATATTATTCCTTAGACAAGTGATATGCATCTACATTATATTTATCTCATTTAGATAAGTCTTGGCAAAATTATGGTTCCTCAGTTCATTTTTCCCCTCACCACAAAACCATTTAAGCCACCATTTCAAAAGCAGTGAAAGCCGGGCGCTGGTAGCTCATGCCTGTGATCCTAGCTTCTCAGGGGGCTGAGATCTGAGAATCACAGTTCAAAGCCAGGCCAGGGCAAGAAAGTCCATGAGACTCTTATCTCCAATTAACCACCAGAAAACAGGAAGTGGCGCTGTGGCCCAAGTGGTAGAGCACTAGCCTTTGAGCTGAAGAGCTGAGGGCAGGGCCCAGGCCCAGAGTTCAAGACCCACGACCAAAAAAGAAAAAATAGTGAACTAAACAAAAATAGAGCTTGCTTTCATTAATCTATAGAGACAAAACTAACCATTTGTCACTGGAATGCTTAAGACAGGGGAAGATAGTCATTATCATTGAGAGCCAGGCAGTTTATTATCTTAGTCTTTGCAATTTTTTATTCTGTTTTTCAGAGGTGGGAGTTACTGCCTCTTTGCTTTCCTGCCCACCTCCCTTTCTCAACCAAAGTAAAGGGGAAAGTTCTAGCTTCTTCCCTGGCAGGCTTACAAGTCTCCTTTAAAATTACTGCATTAGGGGCTTGTAAGGTAGCTCAGTGGTAGAGGGCTTGCCTTGCATGCTTGAGCCCCCACATAAGCAGAAAAGGCCAGAAGTGGCGCTGTGGCTCAACTGGTAGAGTGCTATCCTTGAGCTGAAGAGCTGAGGGACAGCACCCAGGCCCAGAGTTCAGGTGCATGACTGACAGTAAATAAATAAAAATTACTGCATTAGTTAGTGATTTCCATTATCTGACTTGACCTCAGATTAATAGTTACCTGTGTCTTAGTCTCCATTACTCTTTCAAACTATTATATTGGGTGTTTGGAATTTCAAATACCAATGATTTGCAGTACATCAAATAAACAGGCTTGTGTGTGGTATTGGGGCTTGAACTCAGGGCCTTTTGCCTTCTCGGCTATTTTGGTCAAGAGGGTTGTTGCTCTACCAGTTGAGCCACACCTCCACTTCGGGTTTTTGCTGATTAGTTGGAGATAAGTGTCTCATGAATTTTCTGTCTGGACTGGCTTAAACTTGAATCCTCAGATCTCGGCCTCTGAGTAGCTAGGATTACAGGGTTGAGATATCAGCACCCAGCTGGTCCTGCTTTTTCTTAAAGAGTCCTGCTGAGTCATCTAAACAAACTTTTCAATTTCATTCTCATTTTGAAGTCTTATAGTCATGTTATTTACCCCCCCTTATTTTATTTATTTATTTTTTGGTCAGTTGTGAGGCTTGAACTCTAGGCCTGGTTGCTATCCCTGAGCTCTTCAGCTCAAGGCTAGTGATCTACTACTTGAGCCACAGCGCCATTTCCAGTTTTCAGGTGGTTAATTGGAGATGAGTCGTACGGATTTTCATGCCCAGGCTGGCTTTGAACCTCAGTCTTCAGATCTCAGCCTCCTGAGTATCTAGGACTGCAGGTGTGAGCCACTGGCACCCAGCTTTCTTTCTTTCTTGTTTTTTAAGTATTTAATTTTTATTTTCTACTGGTCCTGGAGCTTGAACTCTGGGCCTGGGTGCTGACCCTGAGCTTCTTCTTTTTTAATTAACTAATTAATTAATTAATTTCTCAGTTGTGGGGCCTGAACTTTGGGCCTACGCACTGTCCCTTAGCTCTTCAGCTGAAGGCTAGTGCTCTACCACTTGAGCCACAGCACCACTTCTGGCTTTTTCTGCTTATGTGGTGCTGAAGAATCAAACCCAGAGCCTCATGCATGCAACGCAAGCACTTTACCACTGAGCCACTTTCCCAGCCGGACTCTGAGCTTTTTTTTTTTTTTTAATTGTGAAAATACCATGCAGAGGGGTTACAATTACATGGGCAAGATAATGAGTACATTTCTTTTCTTTCTTTCTTTCTTTTTTTTTTTTTTGGTTGGTCATCGAGCTTGAACTCTGGGTCTGGGCACTGTCCCTCAGCTCTTCAGCTCAAGGCTAGTGCCCTACCACTTGAGCCACTTTTTTCTGCTTCTATGGTGCTGGGGAATCAAACCGAGGGCCTCATGCATATGAGGCAATCACTGTACCACTGAGCCACCTTCCCAGCCCTAATGAGTACATTTCTTATCAAATATTGTTGCCTCCTCCTTTATTTCCCCTTCCCATCTCTCCCCCCCTCCCCACTCTGAACTTCTTTTGCTCAAGCCTAGTGCTCCACCACTTAAGCCATAGTGCCACTTATAGTTTTTTCTTAGTAGTATGTTGGAGATAAGAGTCTCAAGGGCCTTATCTGCCCAGGCTGGCTTTGTACCCTGATCCTCAGCCTCCTAAGTAGCTAGGATTACAACCATGAGCCACTGGTACCATTTGTTTTTGTTTTTGTTTTTTTTTAAGCAGAATCTTACTAGGTAGCCCAGACTAACCTAGAACTCTTTATGTAAGTCTCTATGTACTTGATGTGGTAATCTTCCTCAGCTTTCTAATGTCTAGGATTATAGGCCTGCATTACCATACCCAATCTGCAATCATGTTATTTTTAGGAGGATCAATCTATCTTTATTCCTTTACCACCTCTTCTAACTGTTCTTTCTTCTACTTCAGGTCTTCAGTTTTCATTATCCCATGGCAGCTAGATAGGTTCCCAAAAATATGGATTTTTAAAAAAAATTTTTTTTGGTCAGTCTTGGGGCTTGAAATCAGGGCCTGGGCACTGTCTTTGAGCTTCTTTTGCTTAAAGCTAGCACTCTACCACTTGAGCCACAGTGCCACTTCTGGCTTTTTCTGTTTATGTAGGACCTAGAGCTTTATGCATGCTAGGAAACATTCTACCGCTCAGCCACATTCCCAGCCTGAGAATATGAATTTCTATCGAGTGACCCTCACTGCTACTCCCTCAACCTTCCTGTGGTTCCTAGGACAAAATCCATAATGATCATTGTGACCTAGAAGGTCCTGCTAACCTCTCCCAGGTGGGAAGGGCTTCTCCATTTCCCAGCTCTATGTTCAGATCTGTGTTCTAAGCATAAGGCCTAAAGTACATTTGCTCCAGTAAATATATTCTGAACAAATGAATTATCTTTATGTTAGTTGTGCTTGTCTTGAAATCAAGACATGTAGTAAACATTCCTTATGGTAAAGTACATTCACATTGATCATCTGGGTTCAGATCCTACACAGTGCCATCATTTACTGATCATACGGCTCTTATACAAGTGATTTGTCTGCTCTGAGCCTCAGTTTCCACATCTGTGAAATAAGAATAATCATATCTTCTCATAAATTGTTGTGACGCTTAAATAATGCAGTATTATAAGGCCTAGCACATTGTGAACATTTCATAACTGCTTATTACTAGTAATAGTTGAATTATGTTTCTGTAAAATATTTGGCAACGTTTATTTATTTATTTTTGCTTATGTGGTGCTGAGGAATCGAACCCAGGGCCTCTGGCATGCAAGGCAAGCGCTCTACCACTGAGCCACCTTCCCAGCATATTTGGCAACATTAACATTTGTATTCCTGGATTTTTGTTTTTTGTTTTGAGTGAGACAGGATCTCACCACATGCCCCAAATTCTCAGCAACCCCTGCAGCAGCCTCTTGAGTACTGAGATTAGAGGCTTGCGTCAATTATGTACAGCCCAGATAGGATTTTACTTGTTTTTGTGGTTCAGGATTGAGCTAGGCAGTTAGGCAGGTGCTCTACCACTGAGCTACATCCCCAGGCTTGTGTTTCAGTGACAATGTGTAGTATTATAGACATAAAACACCTTTAAAGAAAGGGAGCACTGTTTTGAAACTTACACTGAATGATTTGCATTTATGTTCGAGGTACTCAAGGCGCAGAATTCACTGGAAGGTAGAATGGGCACTAAACTTACAGTGTACGCCCTGTATTTGGGCAAAGGTATGGCCATAAGTGTGTCTATGGAGGATGAGCTAAAATGCTTTATGACCTGGACAGAATGTTGAGCCATATTTTCTGTGGAAATTTGGCAACAGACTGCAAAGCTCATCTGCCTTCAGCTACAGAGACATTTCCATATGGTTTGTCCTCGGCATCACAATGTCACTTTGGAGCCCTCTTGGTCCAACATGGTACTCTCTTATTTTTGGGGTATGTTGGTTGTGGGTCTTGAACTCTGGACCTAGTTAGTGCTCTACCACTTGAGCCACAGCACCACTTTCAGTTTCCTGGTGGTTAGTTGGAGATAAGAATCTAATGGAGGGGCTGGGAAGGTGGCTCAGGGGTAGAGTGCTTGCCTTGCATGCTCAAGGCCCTGGGTTCGATTCCTCAGCACCACATAAGCAAAAAGAAAAAAGCCGGAAGTGGTGCTGTGGCTCAAGTGGTAGAGCTCTAGCCTTGAGCTGAAGAGCTGAGGGACAGCGCCCAGGCCCAGAGTTCAGGCCCCACGACCCGACCAAAAAAAAAAAAAAAAAAGAATCTAATGGACTTTCTTACCTGGGCTGGCTTTGAACTGCAATCCTCAAATCCCAGCCTCCTGAGATGCTAGGATTACCGGTGTGAGCCACTGGTGCCTGGCTTTGTTGTTTTTATTTTTTTCCGTTGTGGGTCTTGAACTCTGGACCTAGGCGCTGTCCCTCAGCTCTTCAGCTCAAAGCTAGTTAGTGCTCTATCACTTGAGCCACAATGTCACCTCCTACTTTTTGTTTATGTGGTGCTGAGGATTCCAACCCAGGGCCTCATGCATGTGAGGCAAGTACTCTACCACTGAGTCACTTTCCCAGCCCTAGTCTCTTTTTGTATCTGTGTATCTGTATGTCGGTACTGGGGCTTGAACTCAGAGCCTGAGTGCTATCCCTGAGCTTTATTCCTCATGGCCTTCCACTTGAGCCACACCTCTACTGGCTCTTTGGTGGTTCGAGGTAGGAGTCTTTCAGCTTTTCTGCCCAGGTTTAGCCTCCTGAGTAGCTGGGATTACAGCTCTGTGTCTATTCTTGATCTTCAGATGTGATCTCTGAAGACATTTCAGTGGAGCCCCTCATCTCCCTGGGGCTGTGGTGGTGGTGGTGGAGCTTTGCCTCGGATAAATTTGGGAGGCATTGCAGTAGTGTCTCAGCACTCAATCCTATTCAGTCGGCAAGATGGAGAGACGGCTACAAACGGCTATTCTGTGGATGTTGGAAAGTGTTCCAGGTAGTTCTACGCCGAAGCCGGGCCCGGCTTGGACGTGGCCCGGTGGTGGTGCCAAAGCACCGCTGCCGGGTTTTCCGAGGTGACCCGGCAGCCTGCAGTGCCCAGCGTTTGCATCTGTGACTTTGCACAAATCCAGGGCTCGCAGCCCCGGAGCCCGGCGGGCTCCCAGGGCGGGGCCTGCGCAGCCCTCGCCAGCCGGCCGAGCCCCCTCCCGGGCCGAGCTGTGAGAACTTGCCCAGCGCCCCCGTCCCAGCGCCGGGCCGAGTGCGCCGGCGGGGCCGCCCAGCCAGCCCGGGCCTCGGGGTGACCCCCGGCCCGGCACTTCCCGGCTGTGGCCCTGGGAGACCCCTAAGCGTCACCCCCTTCACGGTGCCCCCTCCTCGAATCCCGGCCCGGGGGCGGGGCGGGCGGAGGTCCGGCCGGCGCGCACGCGAGGGGGCGCGCCCGCGCGGGGATTGGAGGCGGCGGCGGCCCGCGCTCCGCCCCTCCCCCCGCCTCCTCGCCCCTCCCCCCAGCCGCGCAGCCGCCCCGCCGCCCCGCCAGCCCCCTCGCGGGGCCCGGAGCCCGGCGGTGGGCGGGCCGGCCGCGGAGGACGCCGCCCGCCTCCCTCCCTCCCTCCCTGCGTCCCTGGCTCGGGGCGGCCCGGGAGCCGCGGCGCGCGGGTGCCGGGCCCTGCTCGCAGGCCATGGGGGAAGGGGGCGCCGTGGGGCGCCGCCGGCCCTTCCCCGGGGCGCCGCGGCGGCGCTGGTGGCGGCGGCAGCAGCAGCAGCAGCGGCGGCGGCAGCGCTGGTGGCCGGGCCGCGGCGGCGAGGGCGCCGAGGGCGCGGGGCTGGCCGCCATGGGCCTGGCGGGGCTGCAGGTGGGTGTGTCGGGCCCGGCCGCGCGGGCGGCGCGCGGGGCCCGGCCGGGGCCGGGGCGGCGGGAGGGCGGCGCGGGAGGCGTCCCCACGGCTCGGCCCGGCCGCTCGGCCCCGGCCTCCCCGCGGCGCGGCCGGGCCTCCGCCGCCGGGCCCTCGAGACATGGCTGCGGCGCCCGGGCCGCGGCCCCGCTCCCCGCCCCGCCACCCGCGCCCTGAGCGCCCCTCCCCGCTTCCCCCGGGTCCCCCTCTCCAGGCAGGAAGATGTCCAAGCCCCGCGCGGTGGAGGCGGCGGCGGCGGCGGCGGCGGTGGCAGCGACGGCCCCGGGCCCGGAGATGGTGGAGCGGAGGGGCCCGGGGCGGCCCCGCACCGACGGGGTAAGCAGGCACCCTCCCCGGCCGCGGCCCCGGGCCGGCCGCCTTTTTTCCGCTGCCCGGCCGGGCGCGGCGGCCGCCCTCGGCTCCGCCACGACCCCGGCGGGCTTCGACCCCGGAAAGTTTGGCGCGTTTCCCCTCCCCGGGACTCGGTGGCTCGCGAAGGAGCCGAGGCGGCCGCCGCGCGCCCGGCCCGCCGGGGCCCCCGCGCCGCCGGCGGGCAGAGGCTCGGCATTGTTCCCGGGGAGCCTCTTCCCGCCGCCCGGCCCGCCTCGGCCTCCCCCGTCGCCCGGAGCAGCGCTCCGACCACCGTGCCGGGCGTGGTTCGAGGGTGGCCCGGCCTGCGGCTTCTGCAAGGGAGGCGTGGGCAGCGGGGCCGCCCCGGCGTTAATTAGGGCCCCTGCGGCCTGTCTCTGGGCTGCGCCTCCGCCGGCAGTTCAGCAGCCGGCCTCCCCGGCAGCTTTCCTGGGTCATTCCGACCTCCCTGCCGCGGGGTAGCTCAGCCTCTTCCCGTACCAGCTCTTCCCGCTGGCCACGTGTCCCCTGAGCCACCGGAACCTGAGACCGCACGCGTCCAGGAACCTCTGCCGCCCACCTGGCCGACCCAGAGCCTGGCCCGAGCTCCCCTGGGAGAGCCCGGCCGGCATTCCCTGGCAGAACAGTCACCGAGAGCCACGGCGCCCGGCTTGCCTTTTGTCTTCTTATTTCCCCTAAGTGCTGGGTGAGCTTTTTCTTTTCAAGCGTCTTTCAGAATCCCAATTTGTCTTTCTAGGAGAACGTGTTTGCCGGGCAGTCAAAGATCTATTCCTATATGAGCCCCAACAAATGCGCTGGGATGCGTTCCCCCCTTCAGGAAGAGAACTCAGTTGCACATCACGAAGTCAAGTGCCAGGGGAAACCATTAGCCGGAATCTACAAGAAGCGAGAAGGTAAGCCCCAAAGTGGCCCCATTTGGACCCAGCAGGTCTGGTTGCCAAAGCCCTCATCTCTACAAGAATGCTGCCTGTGAGTGCCATGTTTGTCTAACCTTGTCTCCATTCCTGAATGTGAGATTTCATTAGTTCCATCTTGCTGCCAAGAAACAAAAACTGGTGAAAAGCCTAAGTTGTCTCAGGGTGTGGGCCCTGTTGGCCAGACTAGTTCTCCCTGCTTGCTCAAGAGTTAGCACATCCTGTAGGCGGCTCTTGCCACGTCGCAAGAGTAATGCACCTGCCCTGCCCTGCCCTGCCCTCACAGAGGCAGTAACTGCTAAAGCAGAAGTGGAGAATCTGGATTGTGTGGACCAGGCAGCCAAAGTGTTGAGTGAATGCAAGGGATCCGCTCCCTTCCTTTTTGTGACAGACAGGCCTGACCTCATCCTTAAATTTCTTTCTGTTTAAGTGTTCTGTTATTCTCTGAAGCAGGTGTGGTGAGATTTGGAATTAAAATATTGAGTGAACCTGGGGTAGCTCTCAGTGGTAGAGCACTTGTCTAGCAGGCGTGAAACCCTGGGTTTGAGCCCCAGCACTGGAGGAGTGGGATTGAATGAGAAAATAATTCGGTTACTGAGAATTCTGCCTGGCATTGCAAGCAATCTGCTTCCTGTACCAATCTTGCTCTTGCCCAAATATTCACTTTCAAAGCTTCCATGGCGCTGGGCACCAGTGGCTCATGCCTGTAATCCCAGCTACTCAGGAGGCTAAGGTCTGAGGATCATAGTTCAAAGTCAGCCCAAGCAGGAGAGTCCCTGAGACTCTTACCTTCAATAAACTATCCCCCAGGGCTGGGAAGGTGGCTCAGTGGTAGAGCGCTTGCCTTGCATGCCTGAGGCCCTGGGTTCGATTCCTCAGCACCACATAAGCAAAAAGGAAAAAGCTGGAAGTTGTGCTGTGGCTCAAGTGGTAGAGCGCTAGCCTTGAGCTGAAGAGCTGAGGGACAGCGCCCAGGCCCAGAGTTCAGGCCCCACAACCGGACCCCCAAAAATAAATAAATAAATAAATAAACTATCCCCCAAAAGTTAGAGATAGAGCTCTAGCCTTGAGCAAAAAAAGCTCAGTGACAGTACTCACGCCCCATGTTAAAGCCTCAGCGCTAGCACCCACAAAACCAAAAAGAAAAGTGGGGGGATCTGGCAGCTTATGCCTCTGATCCTAGCTGCTCAGGAGGCAGAGATCTGAGGATAATAGTTCAAAGCCAGGTTGGGCAGGAAAGTCCATGAGACTCTTATCTCCAATAAACTACCCTCAGAAAAGCCAGAAATGAGCCAGGCATTGGTGGCTCATGCCTGTAATCTTATCTGAGCATCACCATTGGAAACCAGTTCTGGCAGGAAAAGTCCATGAGACTCTTTATCTCCAGTTAATCACAAAAAGCCACAAGTGGAGCTGTGACTAAAGTGGTAGAAAGCTAGCTTTGAGCAAAAAGAAGCTCAGGGACAGTGCCAAGGCCCTGCGTTCAAACTCGAAGACAGGCACCTGAAAAAAAAGCTGCTGGGCACTGGTGGCTCACACCTGTAATCCGAGCTACTCAGGAGGCTGAGATCTGAGGGTCACGGTTCAAAGTCCCCGTGAGACTTACCTGCAAATTACGCACCCGAAAAAGCTGGAAGTGGAGGTGTGGCTTAAGTGGTAGAGTGCTAGCCTTGAGCATAAAGAGGCTCGGGGACAGCTCCCAGGCCTTGAGTTCAAGCCCCACAATGAAGGGGGGAAAAAAAGGGGAAGGGATAGGGATGTGGGGTCTCCCTTAGCTGTGTGCTTCACTGATTAAAAACATGCCTAGCAGAGCAGCTCTGCTGAAGAAGCTTTGTATTTCCAAGAAAGGCTTAGACGGGGTATCCTGACCTCTGGGTCCAGATCTGAGAACCAGGATAGAGCCCTTATTCCCCCTTCCCACCCCCACAGTGCACAGAGCAACATTATTTCACTTGATTTCAAGCTCTAATCCTAACTCTGCACCTGGGAAGGCAGGGACTTGACCAGATAGCTGCTCTTTTGTGAACCTCAGTTGTCTCCCCCGTAAATTAGGAGAGAATGAAGTCCTATTTCAACCTCGGGGCTCTTTGAAGGATCTAGCACATTCGGGATTGCAGTGTCCCCCCACTGCATCCACTGCCATCAATGGCAACACGGCAGGTCTCTGGAATGGTGGCTAGCCAGTGCTATGTCCACTTCAGTCTGGGACAAAATGGATATTCTCCCAAATGTGTGGTGTACACGCTGGCACTGGTAGAACTTGAGGTCTGGGCTGGCTGGGAAGGTGGCTCAGTGGTAGAGCGCTTGCCTTGCACGCATGAGGCCCTGGGTTTGATTCCTCAGCACTACATAAGCAGAAAAAAAAAAGCCGGAAGTGGCGCTGTGGCTCAAGTGGTAGAGCGCTAGCCTTGATCTGAAGAGCTGAGGGACAGCGCCCAGGCCCAGAGTTCAGGCTCCATGACCGGACCCAAAAAAAAAAAAAGAGGAGACAGAACTTGAGGTCTGGTGTGCTTTGGTTCTTACTCCTGACTAGCATGGTACAGACTGACCTTACATGTGATGGTCCTGGTACCACGCAGTTCCACACACTGCTGTGCCCGTCGCCTCTCCCAGCCGCTGTGCCTCCTCGTTCCACCCAGGAAGGACTGAGGAAGTCAGAGTGACCTGCTTGGTCTTTATGTGTTTATTTTTCTCTTTTATTTATTGAGTTATAATTCTCAGGTCCTAATTTATGTTCCTTCTCCTCCTTCTCCTCCTCCTCTTTCTTCTCCTTTTTTTTTAGTCGGTTGTGGGGCTTGAACTCTGGGCTTGGGCTCTGTCCCTGCGCTCTTCAGCTCAAGGTGAGCGCTCTACCACTTGAGCCACAGCGCCACTTCCTTTCTCCTTCTTTTGTGGTGGGGCTCAAACCCAGGGCCTTGTGCATACTGTACAGCTACTCTTACCATTGAGCTGTTGGGCCGGGCGCTGGTGGCTCACGCCTGTAATCCTAGCTACTCAGGAGGCTGAGATCTGAGGATCGAGGTTCAAAGCCAGCCCGGGCAGGAGAGACTGTGAGACTCCTATCTCCAATAAACCAACAGAAAACCGGAAGTGGCGCTGTAGCTCAAGTGGTAGAGCGCTCGCCTTGAGCTGAAGAGCGGAGGGACAGCACCCAGGCCCAGAGTTCAAGCCCCACGACCGACCAAAAAAAAAAAAACCATTGAGCTGTTGGTACAGCCCAAGTTTATAGCTTTTGAATGTACAGTGTACTGGTTTTGGTATGTCTCCATTACTGCTGTCCAGTTACACAGCATTATCATCACCTTCAAAGGCAGCTCGGTCTTTTCCCATTTCCTGTCCCCCACAGTCGCAGGCAGCTGTTAAGCTCCTCTCTGTCTCTGCCTTGCCCGATGTGGACACTTGCACAGTATGCGGCCTTTTTTTTTTTTTTGCGGGGGGAGGGGTTGGGTCCAGTCGTGGGGCCTGAACTCCAGGCCTGGGTACTGTCCTTGTGGTCTTCAGTTCAAGGCGAGCGCTCTACCTCTTGAGCCACAGCACCACTTCAGTTTTCTAGTGGTTTATTGGAGATCAGAGTCTCACAGACTTTTCTGCCTGGGCTGGCTCAGCCTCCTGAATATTTAGGATAACAGGCGTGAGCCACCGGCACCCAGCTAAAATCATTTATTTAAAAAAAAAAGTTGGGCTGGGAATGTGGCTTAGTGATAGAGTGCTTGTTTAGCATGCATGAAGCCCTGGGTTCAATTCCTCAGTACCAAACAAGCAGAAAAAGCCGGAAGTGACTCTGTGGCTCAAGTAATAGAGTGCTAGCCTTGATCACAGAGAGGCTCAAGGACAGTGCCCAAACAGTGCCCTGAATTCAAACCCCAAGACTGGCCAAAAATGTTGGGCTGGGAAGGTGGCTCAGTGGTAGGGTGCTTGCCTAGCATGCATTCCTCAGTACCACATAAACAGAAAAAGCCCAAGTGGGTTGTGGCTCAAGTGTCAGTCTGATAACCTGGAGCAAAAGAAGCTCTGGGATAGTGATCAAACCCGGAGTTCAAGCCCCAGGACTGGCAAAAAAAAAATTGCTGCACACTGATATGCCAGGCAGTTGTCAGTAGTGCTCTTTGCAGTCTTACTCATCTGCCAGGCATCACACTGAGAACTCCCAAGCACCAGCCTCCACCCTACCAGAAGGAAGGGTTACTTAGTTAAGAATCCAAAATGTGTGCTGGGTACGAGTAGCTCATACCTGTAATCCACCTACTCAGGAGTCTGAGATCTGAGATTGGTGACTTGAAGCCAGCTGAGGCAGTAAAGTCTGTGTGACTCTTGTCTTCAGTGAACCTACCAAAAGGCTGGAAGTGGAGGTGGTGGAGATCAAGTGGCACAATATCAGCCTTGAGTGAAAAAGCTAAGTGCGAATGTGAGGCCCTGAGTTGAAGCCCCTTGTGTCAGCATGCACACAAACACACAAAAAGAATCTGAAAGGAAACTTGGGGAGGTGTCCAGTTTGTCCTCTTGCTCCTGCTGGCTCCTGCTTTAGTGTTTTCATGGCTCGGTGGTACCACTTCAGGAAAGCAGCCAGTTGGGCACTCATGGCTGTAAAGGCTCTGCCCCATGGCCAGAGGCAAAGCGCAAGTCCTCTACCCCATTCTTAGGTCAAAGAACTAGAACCTAGTCAGGTGCTGTTGGCTCACACCTATAATCCTAGCTACTCAGGAGGCTGAGATCTGAGGATCATGGTTCAAAGCCAGTCTGGGCAGGAAAAGCTGTGAGACTCTCATTAATCACCAGAAAACTGGAAGTGGAGCTGTGGCATAGAGTGGTAGCCTTGGAAAACAAAGGTCAGGGATAATGTCTAGGTCCTGAGTTCGAGCCCCACAACTGAAAGAAAGAGAACTAGAGCCTTGCCCTACTGTGGTCACATTAGTGCATACAGGCTGTGCAGGCCCCAGACACTGCTACCTCATACTCCATGGCCCTTTTCACCCTGCTGTAAAGCACAGATGATGTTCAGAAATTGGGAGCCAGAAGGCTGGGTGCTGGTGGCTCATACCTGTGATCCATGCTACTCAGGAGGCTGAGATCTGAGGATCACAGTTTAAAGCCAGCCTGAGCAGAAAAGTCCATGAGATTCTTGGCTCCATTTAACCACCCCAAAACTGGAAGTAGAGCTGGGGCTCAAAGTGGGAAAGTTCTAACCTTGAGCACAAAAGCTCAGGGACAGCACCCAAGCCCTTAGTTCAAGCGCCATGATCAAGAGAGGGAGGGAGGGAGGGAGGGAGGGAGGGAGGGATTGGGATCCAGAGTAGAGAATAAGCCTTTCTTACCTGCTGCTGCAGAGAAAAGAAATGCTGGGAACACGATACGAAGCACCATGAAATCAGAGGAACAAAAGTTCAAAGATGCCAGGAGAGGTCCCCTGGCACCTTTTCCAAACCAAAAATCCGAAGCAGCAGAACCTCCAAAAACTCCACCCTCTTCCTGTGATCCTACCAATGCAGCTGTTGCCAAGCAAGCCCTGAAAAAGGCTCTCAAAGGCAAACCTGCTCCTCGGAAAAAGTAAGTTGCTTGGACCCCTCCTCACAGAGCAGCTGCGTTCCTGTGGCCCCTGAACCTGTTTAGGCCCCTGGGATTAAGCCTTGGCTTCTCAGCCTCCCTTCCGGCTAAGGCTCAGATCCCCTGAGTCATCAGCTTGATGCCATTATTAGTCTGTGTCTCAGTACAGCCTTGTCCAAAGTTCAAGGCTGGGGCTGGGAAGGTGGCTCAGTGGTAGAGCACTTGCCTTGCATGCATGAGGCCCTGGGTTCCATTCCTCAGCACCATATAAGCAAAAAGAAAAAAGCCGGAAGTTGCGCAGAGGCTCAAGTGGTAGAGCGCTAGCCTTGAGCTGAAGAGCTGAGGGACAGTGCCCAGGCCCAGAGTTCAGGCCCCATGACCGGACCCCAAAAAAAAAAAAAAAAAAGTTCAAGGCTGACCTTCCCTGCCCCTCCCAATGGGAGACTGGGCAGCCTGGCCTTGAATATGAGGCCCCCCGGCCTCGACCCCGATGCAGCTGAGCTCTCCTGCAGTGAAGTTCCAGTGGGTGACAGGTGCTTAAGTGACATGTTTACCAGGTGCATCCTCCTGGGGGATGAGGTGCCCCTGGGTGTGATTTGGCTTCAGTCCTGAACTTGTTGTTTCCTGCTCATCCAGAGTTCAAGGAAAAACACAACAGAATCGAAAACTCACAGACTTCTACCCAGTTCGAAGGAGCTCGAGGAAGAGCAAAGCTGAGCTGCAGGTAATCCTGGTTTACCTCGGAGCTTGGAGGGCAGGAGGCACATACCCCAAGCCTGCTTTGTGTCATCTTGGGGGGTGGGGGAGGGGAGATGCACATCCTCAGCCTGCTTTGTGTCATCTTGGGTCAAGCTCTCGGCCTCTCCAGCCTGCTCTTCTCACTCTACAGGAGTTGTCACAAAGCTTGCTCTGTCTTCATAGGGGTCACTAGGAGACTTGCTTAATTTAGACGATTCTGTGAAGGAGCCTTGTAATCTGTGGCTTGGAATCGAAGCCAAGTGCTATTGCAACAGTGGTTTTTCCAGGATGTGTTAGCAGTGCCATTTGGAGCCTGGGACTGCCTGGGCGTGGAGGGAAGGCTGTATGTTCTTGTTTGGGTTTGTATTAGTAGAAATCCAGAAGTTCACATGAGTCTGGGAGCTACTTTTTGGTAGTATAGGCTTGGCCAGCCTATGCACACAGGGCTTCTGACCTCCTGTGTAAAATGGAAATATGTGTGGAGTTGCAAGAATTACAGTAATGGAGCCGGGCATAGTGGTTCATGCCTGTAATCCTAGCTACTCAGGAGGCTGAGATCTGAGGATCACCATTCATAGCCAGCCTGGGCAGGAAAGGCTATGAGACTCTTAGCTCCAATAAGCTACTCAGAAAACCAGAAGTGGCGCTGTGGCTCAAGTGGTAGAGCACTAGCCTTGAGCTGAAGAGCTGAGGGATAGCGCGGAGGCCCAGAGTTCAAGCCACACGACTGACCAAAAAAAAAAAAAAAAATTATAATAATGGGGTCACACATATAAGGAATCCCAGCATTCAAGGAGTGAAGCAGGAAGATCAAGAGTTTGAGGCCAGCCTGGACTACATAGACCCTGTCTCAAAAAGAATCAAAAAGGCCGGGCGCCAGTGCCTCACACTTATAATCCTAGCTATTCAGGAGACTGAGATTTGAGGATCGCTGTTCAAAGCCAGCTTGGCAGGAAAGTCCCTGAAACTTTTTATTCTTATTTTATTTTATTTTAATTTTTTATTGTAAAGATACTATACAGAGGGTTACAGTTACATGAGCAAGGTAATGAGTACCCTTCCTATTGAGCATTGTTACCCCCTCCATTTAAAACTTTTTTTTTTTGTTGATTGTGGAGCTTGAACTCTGGGCCTGGGCGCTGTCCCTCAGCTCAAGACTAGAGCTCTACCACTTGAGCCACAGCGATCCTCAGATCTCAGCCTCCTGAGTTGCTAGGATTGCAGGCATGAGCCACCAGCACCCAGCTCCCTGAAACTTAACTCCAGTTAACCACCAGAAAACTGGAAGAGGTGCTGTGGCTCAAAGTTGTAGAGCAGTAGAGCACTAGCCTTGAGCTGAAGAACTCAGGGACAGTGCCTAGGCCCTGAGTTCAAGCCCCATAACTGACAAAATATCAAAAGGAAGAGATGACTTCATAGATATAGGTCACAAAGACCAACATCTGGCACACGGGGGCCATTGTCCCTCCCCAGTGCCATCACTGGCTTCCCAGTGCCATCACTTCCTGAGGCTCCTGCCTGTTTACAGTTGAGAGCCTGCGGAGCCCAGGAGGGAAGGCTGGCCTGCCAGCTGGGGGTCTCAACAGTGCATGTGGCCAGCTGGGCACAGGCATCAGTATTTGGTGCAGTGGAGTGTGGACATTGCCAGTCTGTTCTGCAGCCCCAGGGTGTGGCGATGTCCTTGTTTCTCGGCATTCCTTCTGAACTTGGGAGCTCAGGATCATTCTTCCCCTGCAAGGAGGGCACCGTACCCTGGGCAGTTTTAGCATCTCCACTGTCCGGTTTCAATCCTACTGTGGTAAGCCTTCAGTTGTATAATCTGCTCCATTTCCTGAGCTGAGATTTTAGTCAAAACAAAACCAGGGTCCAAGCCGGGCGCTGGTGGCTCACGCCTGTAATCCTAGCTACTCAGGAGGCTGAGATCTGAGGATCGAGGTTCAAAGCCAGCCCGGGCAGGAGAGACTGTGAGACTCCTATCTCCAATAAACTAACAGAAAACCGGAAGTGGCGCTGTAGCTCAAGTGGTAGAGCGCTTGCCTTGAGCTGAAGAGCTGAGGTACAGCACCCAGGCCCAGAGTTCAAGCCCCACGGCTGACCAAAAACAAAAAAAAAACCAGGGTCCATTTTCTCAGCAAGCTGCTTCATCTTTATTTCCAGAAAAAGGTAGTTTCTCTGAGCCAAGTACAGGCTTTTAGAAAATCCTGCTGAAAGCCGGGCTCTGGTGGCTCATGCCTGTAATCCTAGCTACTCAGGAGGCTGAGATCTGAGGATTGCAGTTCAAAGCCTGCAGGGGCAGGAAAGTCCGTGAAACTCTTTATCTCCAATAAACCACCAGAAAACCGGAAGTGGCACTATAGCTCAAGTGGTAGAGCACTAGCCTTGAGCTGAAGAGATGAGAGACAGCACTCAGGCCCAGAGTTTTTGTTGGCCCACAACCAACAAAAAAAAAAAAAGGAAAAAAAACCCTACTGAAGCCAGGCACCAGTGGCTCACGCCTGTAATCCTAGCTTCTCAGGATGCTGAGATCTGAGGATCACGGTTCAAAGCCAGCCCAGGCAGGAAAGTCTGTGAGACTCTTATCTCCAATAAACCATTCAGCCTTGAGCTAAGGAGCTGAGGGACAGAGTTTGGCCCAGAGTTCAAGCCCCATGACCCACCAAAAGTGGCTCACGCCTATAATCCTAGCTACTCAGGAAGCTGAGATCTGAGGATCTGCGGTTCAAAGCAAGCCTGGGCAGGAAACTCCTGTGAGACTTTTTTTTTTAATGTTTTTTATTGTGAAAATTATGTATGGAGGGCTTACAATAATATGAGCAAGGTAATGAGTACATTTCTTATTAAGCTTTGTTGACTTCTCCTTTGTTTTTCCCTTACTGTCCCTTCCCTCCCAGCTCCACAACTACATATCCGTCCCCCCCCCCCACCACACCCCGTGAGATTCTGATCTCCAATAAACCACTCAGAAAACTGGAAGTGGTGCTGTGGCTCAAGTGGTAGAGCACTTGCCTTGAGCTGAAGAGCTGAGGGACAGCGCCCAGGCCCAGAGTTCAAGACCCATGACCAAGGGAAAAAAAAAAAAACCCTGCTGACAGTGGTGGCGCTGCAGCGGGGAGGTGGTGCAGGCCCAGGGCCCCAGGCCTGGCTCTCCTCCTGGCCGGCTGCTGGGGGCATGGTGGGCAGGAGCAGCCCAG
This sequence comes from Dipodomys spectabilis, assembly GCF_019054845.1. Lineage (NCBI taxonomy): Eukaryota > Metazoa > Chordata > Mammalia > Rodentia > Heteromyidae > Dipodomys > Dipodomys spectabilis. Next base: position 754,230 of record NW_024871157.1, on the reverse strand, counting down.
TTTGACTCATTAATAAAAAGCCAGGGCTCTTGGCCAGGAGGAGGAGGGCTGCAGCGGGCTGCAGCACAGGTCTGCCAAGTGTTGAAGCAGGTGAGCCAGGGAAGGGCTGCCGCAGAGCCTGGCTGCGGACTCCCGAGTCCTTGCCCTGTTACCACACCAGGAGCCAGCGCAAGCAAAAGCCACATGGGCCCCACCATGTGTGGTGGCTCTACTGAGTGGGCACTACGTGAGCTGCTGACCAGCACCCTCAGTGAGGGTGTGCAGCCCTGCCTGCTGCCGATGGCTGCACAGAGAAGGCCCCAGGATGTGCTGGCTGGGGCTGAGCGCTGTACTTCTCTGAGTCCTGGCTTAATTACCTGGCCCGAACAATGTGCTAGAGAAGCTGAGACTGAAATGCCAGACTCTCCAGAGACCTGGCTGTGTCTGAAGACAGCAGGTGGGACAGGGCCCCACCCAAGTCCAGGTCCAGGGCAGAAGGGAGGAATCTCGGCCGCAAAATCTGAGCCCAGCATGGGCTTGGAAAGATGGCCAAGCCTCTCGGCACTCACTGCAGTGCTCTGCGGCTGGTGGCTGTGACTGCCTTGCCCAGCTCTGCTGGGCTCAGTGTGAGCCCTCCGGGCCACGTCCGTCTCCCTAGTTGCCTCACTGGGTTTTCCCACTGATACATCCCCTGTGCGCCAGGGATCATTGTGCAGCCAGCACGCACTGCTCCTGCTATCTCCAAGGCTCATCTGTGGCACCATCTTTGCTAGGAGACTCCTGGACTCCTAATGCTTCGGTGCAGGCCGGGCTGTTGAAGAGCTGGAGACCCGCAGAAGCGCTTCCAAGTAGACACAACAAGGTGGAGGTGTTCAGAGTGGCGAGGCCTGGAGCCAGAGCCGCAGAGGTCAGGAAGAGCGGAAGTGGCTTCGACCAAGCCCTAAAGGAAGGGAAAGAGCAAACAGATGCTGGCTTGAAGGAAGGGACAGGCAGGCACAGACTGGGCTTCAGGGAGAGCTGGCTGTGGAAGGTGGGGCTGGTGTGATCGATCGATCTATCTATCTATCTATTTTGTTGGTTGTGGGGCCTGAACTCTGGGCCTGGGCACGGTCCCTCAGCTCTTCAGTTCAAGACAAGCGCTCTACCACTTGAGCCACAGTGCCACTTTGTTTTTTTCTGCTTATATGGTGCTGAGGAATTGAACCCAGGGCCTCATGCATGTGAGGCAAGCACTCTACCACTGAGCCACCTTCCCAGCCCTCTTTTGTGGGTTTTGTTGTTGTTCATTGGCCTGAGCACTGTCCCTGAGGTCTTTCACTCAAGGCTAGCACTCTACCACTTTGAGCCACAGTGCCACTTTCTGTTTTCTGGTGGTATTGGAGAGAAGAATCTCATGACTTTCCTGTCTGGGCTGACTTTGAACTATAAGTCTCAGATCTCAGCTTCGAGTAGCTAGAATTAAAGGCAATGGTGCCCAGCTTTCTCTGAACTTTTAATTTCTTGATTTAGGCTTATAGAGAAGTTGTGAAGATAGAAACTTCTTGTAGATGTGGACGCTATCCTTTCCCCTCACCACCATCTTAGGTTACCCTGTTGAGCTTGTCAAGACTGCTAGCCAAGTGCTTTTGGCTCACATCTGTAACTCCAGCTACTCTAGAAGCTGAGATCTGAGGATCCTGATTCATTGCCAGCCTGGGTAGGAAAGTCTGAGACTCTTATCTCCAATTACACACCCAAAAACCAGAGCCAGAGGTTTGGCTGCAGTAGCAGAAGGCCAGCTGCTTAGAAAAAAGCCCTGCTCTCACTTGGCTTTTCTAGCAAGCCTGGTGTTCTACCCCTTGAGTCACTCCTGCACTCGTGGTTTTTTCCTGGTTAATTGAGGATAAGACTCTCAGATTTGTCTGCTGAGGCTGGCTCTGAACCTTGATCCTCATATCTCAGGCTCCGAAGTCCCTAGGATTACAGGTGTGAGCTACTGGCGCCTGGCTAGAGGCTGAGGTTTGAGAACTAAGTCCACTACATGGGCTGCACAGCGTGTCTAAAGGCCGAGTGCTCTCGTTCCATCTGTGTGACAGATACCTGACTTACAGAACCTTATTTTATAAAGAAAAAAGGCCTTTTTGTGTTGGGTTTTGAGGCTCTAGTTCGTGCTCTTGCTCCGGCGGCACTGTTGCTTTGGGTAAGGCAGCTTACCGTGCTGGAAGCACGCTGGCAAGCTCGCTGCTCATGGCTGGGGAGGGGACGGGCTGAGGCCCTCTGACCCTCCGAGTGCCGTCTGAATGGCCAGAAGACCCACACTAGGCTTTTGCTCTTAAAGGTTCTCCTGCCTTCCAGTAGTACCACATAGGAGAGGGGCCCAGTCTTTAACACAGCGGCCTTTGGGGGATGCTTACACTCTAAACTAGGGTTAGTGGAGTAGCCCAAGAGGTAGAGCGCCTGCTTAGCAATCTCAAGGCCCCGAGTTCAACCCTTGGTGCCATTGGATCCAAAATCCCAGAAGTGCGGAAGCTGAGGCAGGAGAGTGGGAAGTTTGAGGCCAGCCTGGGCTTCACAGTCAGCCCTGTACCAGAACAGCAAAGCAAAGAAAGATCCAGATCCTAGCAGGCCTCAGATCCCTCTGTGGGCACCGCTCCCCTGCTCCAGATGACAGATGGCCTGCCCCAGGTGGGGGAGGGGGGGCCTTGGGGCTTCAGCATCGCTGGGAAAGGGCTGGTGGAGCTGTTGGCGGCCTTTCTGTGTGGAGAGCATGAACACTGATGCTGCTCTTCCCTTCCCTCCCTCCTGTCCACTCCCAGTCGGAAGAAAGGAGACGGATAGACGAGCTCATTGACAGCGGGAAGGAAGAGGGCATGAAGGTAAGGGCAGCGCACCGCCCCGCAGGCAGTGGCTCCCCGCCGTGCGAGCTCACCTCTGTCTGCTGCTCCCAGAGGCAGGAGACTGGCTTGTCCCACAGAACTTTTTTTTTTTTTTAATTGTAAAATACCCATGGGGCTGGGAAGGTGCTCAGTGGTAGAGTGCTCGCCTAGCATACATGAAGCCCTGGGTTCCATTCCTCAGGACCACATAACCAGAAAAAGCCGGAAGTGGCGCTGTGGCTCAAGTGGTAGAGCACTAACCTTGAGCAAAAAAAGCTCAGGGACAGTGCCCAGGAGTGAGGGGGGCATGATTTACCCTTTTTTTTTTTTTTTTTTTTTGGTCGGTCGTGGGTCTTGAACTCTGGGCCTGGGCGCTGTCCCTCAGCTCTTCAGCTCAAGGCCAGCGCTCTACCGCTTGAGCCACAGCACCACTTCCAGTTTTCTTGTCGTTTATTGGAGATAAGAGTCTCACGGATTTTCCTGCCTGGGCTGCTTTGAACCACGATCCTCAGATCCCAGCCTCCTGAGTAGCTAGGATGACAGGCGTGAGCCGCTGGCGCCCAGCTCATTTACCCTTTTTTAAAGTATACACCCCAGTCACATTCGGCGCATTGCCAGCAGCGTGCAGTTGTCATCCCTGACTAACAGCGAGCCTGTCGCTTCCCCAATGAAGACCTGTGCATGAGCCAGCAGCCACCCCACCCTCCAGCCTGCCGCCCTGTGAACGGGCCTCATGCCACTGGAATCCTTGTCCACTGCTTGGACTTTGGAGTCACCACTGCTTAGACGGTTTTTCCTAAGCATCATCTGTTTGGTCCGTGGTAAAGCTTTCGTTGCGGTAGCCATTTGGGATGCAGCTGCATTCCAACAGGGGCTCCTCTGTTCCTCACAGTGGCATTGGAAAGCTTCATGCTTGTACTTTTAAAAATAGAAAATAACATCCAGGCACTGGTGGCTCACACCTGTAATCCTAGCTACTCAGGAGGCTGAGATCTAAGGATCATTGTGCAAAGCCAGCCTGGGCAGGAGAGTCCCATCTCCAATAAACCACCAGAAAACTGGAAGTGGTGCTGTGGCTGAAGGGTAGAGCACTAGCCTTGAGCTGAAGAGCTGAGGGACAGTGCCCAGGCCCAGAGTTCAAGCCTCACGACCACCAACAACAAATAAAAAAGAACCAGGTGTGGTCCCTCAATCCTGTAATCCTAGCGCTTTGCTTTGTTTTCTTTGTTGTTGGTTGCACTGGAGGCCTGGTGCCTGCTAAGTGCCTGCTGTACCGCAGGTTTGTATGTTAAAGGCATGCGGGAGAGGTAGCTACATGGGCCTGGACTGGGGGCCAACGGTCAGAAACCGATCCTCCCGCCCCCCCTTCATGAGGACTTGAACTTGGACCTCCCAAGCAGCCACTCTCAGACTTGATTTATTTATAAACGTGAGGAGAAACCCCAGGGGTAAACGCTGAGGACTCTGGGAGTGCAGAGCATGGGCTGGAGCTCACCGCGCACATTGCTGCTCTGCATACAGGGCTCGACCCCTTGTGTGGTGGCACAGGCCTGCTGGGGGCCAGGGCTTTGATAATAGGAAGGAGCTCAGCAGGGGGATGGTGCAACCAGGCAGGCACAGGTACTAGGGAGCTGGTCAAAAATGGTGACCCTCTCGCTACCTCCTGACAGATCGACCTTATTGATGGCAAAGGCAGGGGTGTGATTGCCACCCGGCGGTTCTCCCGGGGAGACTTCGTGGTGGAGTACCACGGGGACCTCATTGAGATCACTGACGCCAAGAAGAGAGAGGCGCTGTATGCTCAGGACCCCTCCACAGGCTGCTACATGTACTACTTCCAGTACCTGAGCAAAACCTACTGGTGAGTGCACTGCCCCGGGGCGCGGTGTGGGCCCCCTCAGGCCTCTGCCCACGCAAGCCCCTCCCTCCTCCCTCCTTCCCTCCCACAGTGTGGATGCCACTCGGGAGACAAACCGCCTGGGGAGACTGATCAATCACAGCAAGTGTGGGAACTGCCAGACCAAACTGCACGACATCGCCGGCGTGCCTCACCTCATCCTCGTGGCCTCCCGCGATATCGAGGCGGGGGAGGAGCTGCTGTACGACTACGGCGACCGCAGCAAGGCCTCCCTAGAGGCCTACCCGTGGCTCAAGCACTGACCGCACCGCCCTCCTGTGCAGGACTAAGTGCCCTCAAAGGGAAAGGATTTTTTTTACACATTTAATCTTAGCAGATTACTTCAGATGTTTTTTAAAAAAAAAAAAAAGTATATTAAGATGCCTTCTCACTGTAGTATTTAATATCTGTTTACAGGTTCCTGAGTGGGCTTGAACAGATGGCCTTATATTACCAAAACTTTTATATTCTAGTTGTTTTGTACCTTTTTTGCATACAAGTGGAACGTTTGTGCTTCCCGTGCATGCGGTCCAGGCCTCGGCACAGGTTTTAGAAGGAAGAGTCAGACATGAACTAGGAAGCTGGGCGAGCGTGCCCCACACCTGTCCCGGGACAGGCAGGGCGCAGCACCCGGCCCGGCCTGGACGGCACGTCTCCAAGCTCTTGTTCTCCTTGTGTCTCGACAGGCACACGTTGAAGTATGAATATTTTTTAAAAAGGTTTCGCAGTAAGCTAGTCTTCCCCTCTGCTTTCTTGAGCTTACCGACCCTGCTGGCTGCGAGCGACCCTGCTGGCTGCGAGCGTGGCCGGCCCAGATCGCTTCCCCAGAGGCCGCTGCTTCAGGCCTCGCCTGGAGCATCAGGGTGGAGGCCCCCAGGAAGAGGCTCCGCTCCCCAGCCCTGGGCGGGCCTTCCTGACACGGGGCTCTTTATAGAAATGTGAACACTGAGTTTATTTTAAAAAAAAATAATAAAAATTTAAAAACAAAAAAAAATTTCAAAAACCCACAGGAAACAACTTACATGTATATAGGTCTTGCAGTGAGTGAAGTGGCTGCAGTTTTTTGTTTCGTTTGGGGTTTCTTTTTTCTTTTTGGTTTTGTTTTGTAGAAGAGAATGAGATGGTACTCTATTCTAATCAAAAATAAGTTTTGTAGTGGGACCAGAAATTACGTACCCGATGCCCCACCCACTTGTGCCGGGCCGGAGTCCCCGCCCACTCTGGAGGCCCTCTTCTGTCCGAGCCCCTGGCTCCTGTGAACAAGCCATGAGCTGAGGCGGGACAGAGGGCCCCGGCCCCGGCCCCCACTGCCGCCATGGCCCAGGATGGAGGGTAAGCTCAGGTGTTGGCGGAGCGTGACAGCAGGTGGGGCACGCTGCCTCCTCCCTGGACGGGTCGGGCAGCGCCCACTGCTCAGCTCCAGGCCGGGGCTCCTGCCAGCCCCGCACCCAGAGCAATGTGAATAGAGACAGGTATGAGGAGTGGCCCTTGTCCTCCATCCCCCACCCTGGACCTCACCACGGTGCTACCTAAGAAGTCTTCCCCAACCCCACTAGCCTGGCCAGTGGCCATCAGACTGGAGGAAGGTCCGATGAGGGTGTGTAAACGTGAGATGAAACGGCTTGGTTGTACCCATTTGTGGTTTAGCTTTGTACTTAAGCAAACAAAAAAGGAAATAAAACTTGAAAATTATTTGTCATCATAAAAATGAAAAAAATTAAAATATTTATTGCCAGGCAAGGCCGGTCACCTGTGTGTCTTTGTTTTTGTAAGGTGGCAGCAGAAACAAGGTGTGTGGGGGAGGGTCCTGTGGTGCTGACTGAGCCCCGCCCTTAAAAAGTAGGGCTCCTCTTCTGGCCTTTTTGGAACTATAGTGGAGATAAGAGTCTCACAGACTTTCTGCCTAGGCTGGGTTTGAACTATGATCCTCAGATTTCAGCCTTCTGAGTAGTGAGGATTATAGGCGTGAGCCAGTGTGCCCAGCCTGTTGCATTCTTTTGATCACAAGGCTACATGGGGCTGAGTTGAGAACTGCAGGAGAGCTAAGAGTCTGCTCAGGTGTTTTGGAGCATGTCCCCTAGAAGGCAGGGCTCCTTGTTTTTCTTTTTTTCTTTTTTGGAAGGGGTCCGGTCATGGGGCCTGAACTCTGGGCCTGGGCACTGTCCCTCAGCTCTTCAGCTCAAGGCTAGCGCTCTACCACATGAGCCACACGCCACTTCTGGCTTTTTTTCTTTTTGCTTATGTGGTGTTGAGGAATTGAACCTAGGGCCTCATGCATGCAAGGCAAGCGCTCTACCACTGAGCCACCTTCCCAGCCTCAGCTCCTTGTTTTTCTTTACATGTATTTATTTTTAATGTTTATTTAAAACAGGCAAAGCCAGGCACTGGTGGCTCAGGCCTGTAATCCTAGCTAATCAGGAGGCTGAGATCTGAGGATGTTGGTTCAAAGCCAGCCCCAGCAGGAAAGCCCATGAAACTGATCTCCAATAAACCACCAGAAAACCGGAAGTGGTGCTGTGGCTCAAGAGGTAAAGCAGCTAGCCTTCAGCTAAAGAGCTGAGGGATGGCTCCCAGGCCCAGAGTGCAAGCCCCACAACCAACCAAAAAAAAAAAAGAACAAAAAACGAAACAGGGCATACTTTGTAGATAGGATTACAGGCATGAGCCACTGGTGCCCAGCTTGGGCTAGAACTCCTGGCCATGCTGCCTCTGCCTATAGAGTGCTAGGATTATAGGCATGTACACAAACACCAGCCATACAGGCTGCCTTAACTCCAGGAGACCACTCTTACACAGCTCTAAAAGTATAAAGGTCATTTTAATACAAAGTGATGTAAAGAAAGTCAAGTGAAGGCCTGTTCGCTCACCACCAGTGGAGTCACGACTCGGAAGTGAGTCGCGCTTCCTGGCACACTGAAGACTAGGACCAGCGGTGGCCAGGTCTGTGTGCACACGCAGGCCAGGCAAGAGGAAGCCCCGTGTGTGTTCCTTGCCCTGTTCTGCAGCCCAGAAGCCAGAGAGCCCGGCCCCTTCCTCCTCGGACTGCTTCTGGGGACACGTGCAAGCCTCATGTGGGTGCATGGAACACAGAGATGATTCTGGAAGCTGCCTTGATTGTCTTCTCAAGCCGGAGGCTGCTTTGCTCATGGCCATCAGGTTAGGTCTGCTTCCCTGACCGGAAAGAAAACCTGGGTAGAGGGGACAGGATGTAAGTTCATCTTGCAGGCCAGGGATCAAGAATCACGGGGTACTTTTTATGAGACAGGCACTATTCTAGATGCTTCCATTTTTGGCTAATTTTATACAATTCTGCAGTCAGCAACGGGCCCAAGGTCATAGGAGGTTGCACTGTGACAGCAGGGCCCAGCCTCAGCTCCTCACCCCATGCACCTCCTCCTTCAGCCAGTGTTAAACAGGAGAGTGGCTGCGGTGACTTACAGCTTCCTCATGATGGTCTTCTCCTCTGTGGCACCACTGGATCTGCCAACCACACCATCTTTTTCTCTTCCTCCTGTTGCTTCTCTTGGTTGGAGCAGGCCACTGGGGAAAGAAACAAATGGATGTAGTTTTGTGCTCGTAATACAAAGGCTGGAACTCAGGGTCTGAGCGCTGTCCCTTAGCTTTTTTGCTCAAGGCTGGTGCTCTACCACTGGAACCACAGCTTTAACTTTTGGCTTTTTACTTGTTAATTGGAGATAAGAATCAACATTTTCTACCCAGGCTGTTTTTTTTTTTGTCAGTCATGGAGCTTGAACTCTGAGCCTGGGCGCTATCCCTCAGCTCTTCAGCTCAAGGCTAGTGTTCTACCATTTGAGCCACAGCACCATTTCTGGTTTTCTGGTGGTTTATTGGAGATAAGTCTCATGGACTTTCCTGCCTGGGTTGGCTTTGCACCATGATCCTCAGATCTCAGCCTCCTGAGTAGCTAGGATGACAGGCGTGAGCCACTGGCCCCTAGGCTGCCTTTGCATAATCCCCTGCATCTCAGTCTCCTAAACTGCTAGGATTGATTAAGGCATGAGTCCTAGAGTCATGATGACATGCAGTCTTGCTGGCTTGGGACCTGGGTCCTTTGGTAGAGCAAGACCCCAGCCAGCTGCCTGGAAACTACCACAATGCCTCCCTTTAGTCACAGGTTTTTATCCTCACATCATCAGTCTGAGTGTGGCCCTGCAGATAAATGTAGTTGCTAAGAAAACATCTTGGCTGTGCCGCCCTCACCAGAGGCTGAGCAGAATCCTTGCTTGCCTGGGCCTCACACTGGGTCCTCTCTCTCTGGTTCTCTGGGAAGTCAAAGCTGGAAATACAGGGCATTGCTTTGCTCATTAACCAGCTGCTCAGAGCACTCAGTTTCTCTATAACTACCTGCACCTGACTACTTATCAAATGGGATAAAGGTAGGCCTTTCCATTAAAAGGTTTCAGCCTTGGCACGAGGAACAATTCCTCTGCACTGTAGGCTGCACCTTCCTCCTTCTCTCCCTCCCTTCCTTTTTCCCTCCCTCCCTCCCCTTACTTGAGTTTAGACTCACAGCCTTGTCATTGCTAATCAGGTGCTCTACCACTTGAGCCATGCCTTCAGCCTTTTTGTGTTAATTATGCTGTGGATAGAGTTTGGAGTTTTTGCCCAGGGCCAGCTTGGACCCCAATCTTCTACCTACACCCAGTGAATAACTGGGATTATGATGTATACAGCTGTACTCCAGCTCCTTTATTTGTGCTGGCTTGTACTGTGTGCTTGCTCATGACTGGCATTCTCCACTCAAATCACACCTCCAGTATAGCATTTTGCTGGTTAATTGGAGATAGGGCCTTTAGGACCTTCCTACCCAGACTGTGATCCTCTGATCTGAGCCTCCTAAGTAGCTAGGATTACTATGCCTTGTTTGCTGATTGAGATGGGGTATTGCTGGGGTATTGGCCCAGGCTGGCTTCAAACCATGATCCTCCTGATGGCCACTTCCTGAGTAGCTGGGATTACAGCCCTATGCCAGTAATCTGGTTTCACTTCCTTTTTTTTTTTCTTTTTGTCAGTCGTGGGGCTTGAACTCTGGGCTTGGGTGCTATCCCTCAAGCTCTTCAGCTCAAGGCCAGTGCTCTCTTGAGCCACAGTGCTACTTCCGGTTTTCTAGTGGTTTATTGGATATTAGAGTCTCACAGACTTTCCTGCCCGGGCTGGCTTTGAACCTCGATCCTCAGATCTCAGCCTGCTGAGTAGCTAGGATGACAGGCATGAGCCACCGGCTCCCTGCTTCACTTCCTTCTTGATAACATGCCTCTCCCACTAGACTACAGATTATCACTATCTTCCACTGTCCCCACAGTGCCTGGCACGTGGCAGGCAGTGAAGTGGATGAGGGCACATGAGCACAGTGTGCAGCCCTGCACACCTCCGGTAGCACTGCAGTTCTTCCTGCAGCAGCAGCAGCTGTGACTTAAGCTGGTTTCGCTCCTGCAGCACGTCCCTCAACTCCTGCAGGGTGAAGCGGGGCCGGTTGGGATCTGTCAGGTCCACCACCATTTTGTCTGGTCCCAGGTTCACCTGGAAGAAAAGATGCACGTCCAGTTCCCTCCTAGTGTTGGGCAGTCCTCCTAAGAAAACCATGTTTGGTTTTGTGGCTCCCAGGAGCCCTGAAATGATGGCATGTTGGAAGTATTTTGTGGCTGGCCAAGAAGCAAAGTGCCAAACATGGTAGTTCACACCTGTAATTTCAGCTACTCTGGAGGAGGAGGCATGAGGATCAGAAGTTCAAGGCCATCCTAAGCAAAGTTAGTCAGACCCTGTCTTAAAAACAAAAAGACTGGGCTGGGAACTCCCACTTTTTCATGAGCCGCGCCAACAAGCTTGCTGTCATAGCAAGCCATTTCGAGGAAAGGTAGGAGTGACCATTGTCTCCTCCCTCCTAGTCGGTGCTTAGTGTTCATCGGGGTTTGTGCCTCTTGGCATTCACTGTACCTAGCCCAGGTGGCCAAAGGAATTTTGTCTGTAGCAGTGAAACAGCCAGTGCCTCAAGAAGCAGTACCTGGGCTGGGAAGGTGGCCCAGTGGTAGAGCGCTTGCCTTGCATGCCTGAGGCCCTGGGTTCAATTCCTCAGCACCACATAAGCAAAAAGAAAAAAGCCGGAAGTGGCGCCGTGGCTCAAGTGGCAGAGCGCTAGCCTTGAGCTGAAGAGCTGAGGGACAGTGCCCAGGCCCAGAGTTCAGGCCCCACGACTGGACCCAAACAAACAAACAAAAGGACTGATGGCATTGCCAAGGAAGTGATAGAATGTTCGCAAAGGTACTAAACTCAGTGCACTGGTGGCTCACACCTGTAATCCTAGCTACTCAGCAGGCTGAGATCTAAGGATCTCAGTTCAAAGGCAGCCTGGGCAAGAAAGCCCATGAGACTCTTACCTCCAATGAACCACCAGAAAACCGGAAGTGGTGCTGTGGCTCAAACTGGTAGAGAGCTAGCCTTGAGCAAAAAAGCTCAAAGACAGCTTCCAGGTCCTAAGTTCAAGCCCCACAACCGACAGAAACAAAAAGTACTAAACTCCCAGCATGGTAAAACACAAATGCAAAAAAAATCCAGAAAAACAATTCTCTAAGAAAAGACTCAGGATCCTTGGAAACTAAGGCAGGAACACTAGGTGCTCTTAATTCATGACTTTTTCTCTATTACCATTCATTATTTTGTTGATACTGGGGTTTGAACTCAGGATCTCAGTCTTGCTAGGAAGTTACTCTAACCACTTGAGCCGTGTGTGTGTGTGTGTGTGCGCACATGCGTGCATGCACTACAGCTTGAAGTCAGAGTCTTTCAACTTTCACTTAGTTTTCTTGCTCACAGCAGGTGCTCTACTTGAGTCATGCCTCCATTCTGGCATTTTGCTTGTTTGTTGGAGATAGCGTCTCCTGGACTTTTCTGCTTGGCTAGCTCTGAACCATGCTCCTCTGGGTGTTAGCTTCCAGAGTATGGTCTTGTGACCTTTCTGCCCAGGCTGGCCTGTAGCTAGGATCCTCCCGATCTCGTCTTCCTACATCACTGGCATGACAGCCACGAGTCACCACACCAACTTTGGGCTGTGGTCAGGAGGAAATGTGCCATCTCATCTGCATGATGCCACTGTCCACTCTGCCTGCTCCACACAGGAAATGAGCCAGGCCCTACCCAGCACCATTCTCCCGCCACGAGATGGGCCTCCCCCATCCCAGAGCTTGAGATCATACTGAAAATAACCCAAATGGGGCAGCACTGTGCGCAGTGAACTGCACTTCTCCAACCACAAATCAGCTGTCACGGAGACTCAGGAGGAAGTGACGTAAAGGAGACCTGGGAGGGAGTGCTCACCAAAGAGTGGCCACTTAACAGGCCTCGGCAACAGCAAAAATCTTTTTTTTTTTTTTTGGTTGGTTGTGGGGCCTGAACTCTGGGCCTGGGCGCTGTCCCTCAGCTCTTCAGCTCAAGGCTAGTACCCTACCACTAGAGCCACAGCGCCACTTCCAGCTTTTTCTGCTTATGTGGTGCTGAGGTATCAAACCCAGAATCTCATGCAAGCAAGGCAAGCACTCTACCACTGAGACACATTCCCAGCCCACCCACCCCACCAAATACCAAATTCTTTTGTAAGTTTGTAATCCTAGCCAGTCAGGAGGCTGAGCTCTGAGGATCACAGTTCAATGCCAGCCCAGGCAGGAAAGTCTGTGAAACTCTTTTTTTTTTTTTTTTTTTTGGTTAGTAATAGGGCTTAAACTCAGAGCCTGGGTGCTATCCCTGAGCTCTTTAGTTCATGGCTAGTGTTCTACCACTTTAGCCACAGCTCCACTTCTGGTTTTCTGGTGGTTAATTGGAGATAAAAGTCTCTCGGAGCAAGGTGCCAGTGACTCATGTCTATAATCCTAGCTACTTAGGAGGCTGAGATCTGAGAAGATCATGGTTTGAAGCCAGCCAGGGCAGGAAACTCCGTGAGACTCTTTAATCAACTACCAAAAAAAAAAAAAAAAAGGCTAGAAATGGTGCTGACTCAAGTGGCTAGCCTAGAGCAAAAGAAGCTCAGAGACAGGGCCCAAGCCCAGAGTTAAAGCCTTCAAGCCTCAGGCCTGCCCTGCCCCCCCAAAAAAGTCTGAACTTTCCTGCTGGGCTGGTTTTGAACCGTGATCCTCAGATCTCAGCCTCCTGACTACCTAGGATTACAGATGTGAGCCACTAGCACCTGGCTCTGTGAGACTCTTGTCTCCAATTAACCACCAGCAAACCAGAAGTGGCACAGTGGCTCCAACTGGTTGAGCAGAAAAAGAGCTCAGGGACAGCGCCCAGGCCCTGAGTTCAATTCCCAGGAACCGCCCCTCCTCCCCCCCCCCAAAAAAAAAAAAAACAAACACATACACACATACTCCTAAGAAAAAAAACAAGAATGGGCTGGGAAGGTGGCTCAGCGGTAGAGTGCTTGCCTTGCATGCATGAGGCTCTGGGTTCGATTCCTCAGCACCACATAAACAGAAAAAGCCGGAAGTGGGGCTGACGTTCAAGTGGTAAAGTGCTAGCCTTGAGCTGAAGAGCTGAGGGACAGCGCCCAGGCCCAGAATTCAGGCCCCTCGGCCGGACCCAAAAAAAAAACCAAGAAGCAAATGTAGCTGTGCATTATATAAGAAAGGGGCTTTCAAGCCAGGCACCAGTGGCTCACGCCTGTAATCCTAGCTACTCAGGAGGCTGAGATCTGAGGAGCGCAGTTCAAAGCCAGCTCGGGCAGGAAAGTCCGTGAGACTTTGATCTCCAATAAACCACTAGAAAACTGGAAGTGGCCCTGTGGCTCAAGCAGTACAGTGCTAGCTTAGCTGAAGAGCGCAAGGACAGCGCCCAAGCCCAGAGTTCAAGCCCCACGACCGATCAAAAAAAATAAAAAAAGGGGGCTTTGGGGCTGGGAAGGTGGCTCAGTGGTAGAGCGCTTGCCTTGCAAGCATGAGGGTCTAGATTCAATTCCTCAGCACCACATAAGCAGAAAAAAGGTTGGAAGTGGCACTGTGGCTCAAGTGGTAGAGCGCTCGCCTTGATCTGAAGAGCTGAGGGACAGCGCCCAGGCCCAGAGTTCAAGCCCCACGACCAACAACAACAAAAAAAAAAGAAAAAGAAAAAAGAAAGAGGCTTTGTTTCACCAACACTGTCACCCTGCTCCGTCCACTGTCACCCTGCTCCGTCCACTGTCACCCTGCTCCCGTCCACTGTCACCCTGCTCCGTCCACTGTCACCCTGCCCCGTCCACTGACTGTCACCGTGCTCCGTCCACTGTCACCCTGCTCCCGTCCACTGTCACCCTGCTCCCGTCCACTGTCACCGTGCTCCGTCCACTGTCACCGTGCTCCGTCCACTGTCACCCTGCTCCGTCCACTGTCACCCTGCTCCCGTCCACTGACTGTCACCCTGCTCCGTCCACTGTCACCCTGCTCCGTCCACTGTCACCCTGCTCCGTCCACTGTCACCGTGTTCCCGTCCACTGTCACCGTGCTCCCGTCCACTGTCACCCTGCTCCGTCCACTGTCACCCTGCTCCCGTCCACTGTCACCCTGCTCCGTCCACTGTCACCCTGCTCCTGTCCACTGTCACCCTGCTCCCGTCCACTGACTGTCACCGTGCTCCATCCACTGTCACCCTGCTCCCGTCCACTGTCACCCTGCTCCGTCCACTGTCACCGTGCTCCGTCCACTGTCACCCTGCTCCCGTCCACTGTCACCCTGCTCCGTCCACTGTCACCCTGCTCCGTCCACTGTCACCCTGCTCCCGTCCACTGTCACCCTGCTCCCGTCCCGTCACCCTGCTCCGTCCACTGTCACCGTGCTCCGTCCACTGTCACCCTGCTCCCGTCCACTGTCACCCTGCTCCCGTCCACTGTCACCGTGCTCCGTCCACTGTCACCGTGCTCCGTCCACTGTCACCCTGCCCCGTCCACTGACTGTCACCGTGCTCCCGTCCACTGTCACCCTGCTCCGTCCACTGTCACCCTGCTCCCATCCACTGTCACCCTGCTCCGTCCACTGTCACCCTGCTCCGTCCACTGACTGTCACCCTGCTCCGTCCACTGTCACCCTGCCCCGTCCACTGTCACCGTGCTCCGTCCACTGTCACCGTGCTCCGTCCACTGTCACCGTGCTCCCGTCCACTGTCACCCTGCTCCCGTCCACTGTCACCCTGCTCCGTCTACTGTCACCGTGCTCCGTCCACTGTCACCCTGCTCCGTCCACTGTCACCCTGCTCCTGTCCCCTGTCACCCTGCTCCGTCCACTGTCACCGTGCTCCGTCCACTGTCACCCTGCTCCCGTCCACTGTCACCCTGCTCCCGTCCACTGTCACCGTGCTCCGTCCACTGTCACCGTGCTCCGTCCACTGTCACCCTGCCCCGTCCACTGACTGTCACCGTGCTCCCGTCCACTGTCACCCTGCTCCGTCCACTGTCACCCTGCTCCCATCCACTGTCACCCTGCTCCGTCCACTGTCACCCTGCTCCGTCCACTGACTGTCACCCTGCCCCGTCCACTGTCACCCTGCCCCGTCCACTGTCACCCTGCTCCGTCCACTGTCACCGTGCTCCGTCCACTGTCACCGTGCTCCCGTCCACTGTCACCCTGCTCCCGTCCACTGTCACCCTGCTCCGTCTACTGTCACCGTGCTCCGTCCACTGTCACCCTGCTCCGTCCACTGTCACCCTGCTCCCGTCCACTGTCACCCTGCTCCGTCCACTGTCACCGTGCCCCCGTCCACTGTCACCGTGCTCCGTCCACTGTCACCCTGCTCCGTCCACTGACTGTCACCGTGCTCCGTCCACTGTCACCCTGCTCCGTCCACTGTCACCCTGCTCCGTCCACTGACTGTCACCCTGCTCCGTCCACTGTCACCCTGCCCCGTCCACTGTCACCCTGCTCCGTCCACTGTCACCGTGCTCCGTCCACTGTCACTGTGCTCCCGTCCACTGTCACCCTGCTCCCGTCCACTGTCACCCTGCTCCGTCCACTGTCACCGTGCTCCGTCCACTGTCACCCTGCTCCATCCACTGTCACCCTGCTCCATCCACTGTCACCCTGCTCCCGTCCACTGTCACCCTGCTCCGTCCACTGTCACCGTGCCCCCGTCCACTGTCACCGTGCTCCGTCCACTGTCACCCTGCTCCGTCCACTGACTGTCACCGTGCTCCGTCCACTGTCACCCTGCTCCGTCCACTGTCACCCTGCTCCATCCACTGTCACCCTGCTCCGTCCACTGACTGTCACCCTGCTCCGTCCACTGTCACCCTGCTCCGTCCACTGTCACCCTGCTCCCATCCACTGTCACCGTGCCCCTGTCCACTGTCACTGTGCTCCCGTCCACTGTCACCCTGCTCCGTCCACTGTCACCGTGCTCCCGTCCACTGTCACCCTGCTCCCATCCACTGTCACCCTGCTCCGTCCACTGTCACAGTGCTCCGTCCACTGTCACCGTGCTCCCGTCCACTGTCACCCTGCTCCCGTCCACTGTCGCCCTGCTCCGTCCACTGTCGCCCTGCTCCCGTCCACTGTCACCCTGCTCCCGTCCACTGTCACCCTGCTCCGGTCCACTGTCACCCTGCTCCGTCCACTGTCACCCTGCTCCATCCACTGTCACCGTGCTCCCGTCCACTGACTGTCACCCTGCTCCCGTCCACTGTCACCCTGCTCCCCCCCAGCGGCCCCTCCCGGGGCTCCCCGCCCCGCACTCACCCCCGCGCCGGCGGGAGCGCCCCCGCTCCGCAGCCCCTCCACCTCCCGCCGCAGGCTGTCCCGCTCCCGCCGCAGCGCCTCGGCCGCCAGGCCGCCCTCGGTCACCAGCGCCTCCAGCATCTCCAGCACGCGGACGATCGTGAACTGCAGCCGCGCCACGCGGGGGTCGCCGCCCAGCGCCATCAGCTCGCGGCCCACCACGTAGGAGATGTCGTACACGTCCTCGGCCGTCAGCTGGAAGGCGCTCTTGCCCAGGGCGCCCTCGGGGCCGGCCTCGTCCTCCTCCGCGCCGCCCTCCTCGCCCTGGTGGCGCGGGGGCTCCTCCATGAGTCCCGGCCCGTCACTTCCCCCGGGCCCGGAAAAGTTGCCGCTGCGCAGGGGGCGCGGCCGAGGGGGCAGCGTCCCGGCCGAGCCAGGCGGGACAGCGGTCCCCAGGATGCGGTGGGGGACGGAGAAGGACGACGGGCAGGGAGGGCGCCCGAGAGGGGGCCGCGGGGCGCTGAGGGCGGCCGGGGCCTCGGAGCCCGCAGGCCGGGGGCGGAGCCAGGCGGGGCCCCGCCCCCGGCGGCAGCCTCTGAGGCCGCGTTTCCATGGAGACGGAGGCGGGGCTTGCAGGGTGAGGCCGGGAGGGGAGACCGCACTCGGGGACTTCCTTCCCACTGGAGCTTCCCAGCCGCGGGCCTGCGTGGGACGGGAGGGGGGGCGCAGCCCGCGGCGGGGCGTTGCGGAACCCCACGGCCGGGACCCACGCCGGTAGTCCTAGCAACTCGGGAGGCTGAGACCTCAGCATGGGGTTCGAAACCAGCCCGGGCAGGAAAGCCAATAAACTACCCCAAAAAGTGGGAGTGGCGCTGTGGGTCAAGTGTAGAGCACCAGCTTGGACAGAAAAGCTCAAGGACAGCGCCAGCCCCGAGTTCAAGACTCACCACCAGCATCTAAAAAAAGGCAAAAGGGGCTGGAGAGGTGGCTCAGTGGTAGAGCGTTTGCCTTGCATGCATGAGGCCCTGGGTTCGATTCCTCAGCACCACATATGCAAAAAAGCCGGAAGTGGCGCTGTGGCTCAAGTGGTAGAGCGCTAGCCTTGAGCTGATGGGAGCTCGGGGACAGCGCCCAGGCCCAGAGTTCAAGCCCCACGACTGGCAAAGAAAAAAAATCCCAACGAGAGATCATTACTTTTAAATTAAAAAAATAAAAATAACTTCAGAAATACAATTCCATTGAGTTCACTGAGTTAAGACCTGAGAGAAGTAGCAAACTGGAAAGCCCAAGTAGGTGGGCGGGTGGACACCTAAAATAGAAGTGCAGATGGGTGGGGGCTGGCAGAGCGGAAAGTTCCGCTGGGCGCTGGGCAGCACGGGGAGGGGGGTGGGGAGGCTCTGCGCTCCAGCAGGGTAAGAGGCGGCGGGCTGAGGGGATCTTCATCCCTTACACTATTTTCAGGTCATGTTAACCTTCCACACATGGAGAAACAGAAAGGATTATGGTTTCCCAGTCTGGTGTAAAAGTTGCTACTACCCTAGCTGGGCGCCGGTGGCTCACGCCTGTCATCCTAGCTACCCAGGAGGCTGAGATCTGAGGACCAGGTTCAAAGCCAGCCGGGGCAGGAAAGTCCACGAGACTCTTATCTCCCTCCAATAAACCACTAGAAGACCGGAAGTGGCGCTGTGGCTCAATGGTAGAGCGCTGGCCTTGAGCAAAAGCAGCTTAGGGTCAGCAGCGCCCAGGACCAGAGTTCAAACCCAGATTGAAAATAATGTTTCTTCTCCGGGCTCCTAATGGCAGAGGCTTGAAAAAAAGGTCACTTGGAAACTTGCAAGAAATTCAGATTTGCAGGGAGTTTTGAGTTCGTCAAACAAGCGGCCGCAAGGTCCCCAAACGAGTTCCAGGCGCTCCTGGCGTCCCCGAAGTCTCCGCTGGAGGCGCGCGGCGACCAGCACCGGGCCTCGCCGGCGGCCGCCTGGCAGAGGGCGGACGGCAGACTCGACAGGGCGCGGGGCCCCGCTCGGCGCCTCCGCCCGCCCCGCGCTCGGCGCCTCCGCCCGCCCCGCGCTCGGCGCCTCCGCCCGCCCCGCGCTCGGCGCCTCCGCAGCGCGTTCTTCCGCCGAGGCAGACGCTCGCGTGGGTCGGGGGCTCGCTGCGCTGCGGGAGGTTCGATCGGAAAAGCAAAGGGAGGACTCCTCCGTCCCGTCCCGGTGAGCGGGGGCGACGCGGGGGGAGCCGCCGCCGTGCCGAGGCCTGGCAAGGGGTGGGAAGGCTCAGGGCTGTGTAGCGGGGACCGTGGACGAGCGATGGGTCGGAGGGCCGGGGAGGCGGGCGGCCGGAGGAGGCAGCCTCCGGGGCCCGGAACCAAGGCCATGGCCCAGACCGCACCGGGAGGGGCAGCGAGCGCGGCAACACCGCCCGGACTTCCGCCTTCGCGTCCGCGGCGCATGCGCACCCCCGCTCCCTGAGGCCGGGTCTTCCGCTTTCCTCCCCTGGATGTGAAGGCGCGAGTCTGGTTTCCAGGTACAAATAGAAACAGCTTTTTCTGTACTGTGGCGGATAGCCAGGGGATTGGGAGTCAGCGTACCCGTCGGTGCGCAGACACTGACCGCAGAGCCCCAGCGCCTGTCACTTACCCGCTCTTCACAGGTAAGAGGCTCGAAGCTTGAATTGAAGAGGTTTAACGCTGCGCGGCGCTGGGAAGGTGGCGCGGTGGTAGAGCGCTCGCCTCGCATGCGTGAGGCCCTGGGTTCGATTCCTCAGCACCACATAAACAGAAAGGCCGCAAGTGGCGCTGTGGCCCAAGTGGTATGGCGCTAGCCTTGAGCTGAAGCACAGCGCCCAGGCCCCGACCCCCAAAAAAAGTCCCTTTAATGTCCTTTTGTCTGTGCTGGTTAACTGTCCCAACCTTATCATTCTCTCCCCACCCCCTCTTTTTTGGTTCGTCGTGGGGCTAGAACTCACAGCCTGGGCACTGTCTCTGAACCGTTTTGCTCAAGGCTAACACTCTACCACTTTGAGCTCCAGCTTCACTTTTTGGTGGTTCATTGGGGATAAGAGTCTCATGGACTTTGCTGCCGGGGCTGGCTTTGAACTGTGATCCTCAGATCTCAGCCTCCTGAGTAGCTAGGATTACAGGCGTGAGCCACCACGCTCCCTGTGTTTCATTCTTTTATCTCTCATATCTCATCCCAGCCCTCATGAACTACCAGCTGAATGTAAAACTCTAGACATTGCTGTAGGAAAGCTCATTCCACTGTGGCATTTGGGAAAATGAACTAGGGAGATTGAAAAAAAGTAAAAGCATTCAAAGAACAAAACGCGATCTATAATGCTTAGATTTATTTATTTCAATATTGGGGTTAGAACTCAGCCTCTTGTTTGCTTGAGCCATAAACTCCAGCCCAGGTTGTTTTTTTTTTTTTTTTTCTGGTGTTCCAGTATTGTTTGAGCTAGAACATTCTCCCTCCCTCCCTCCCTCCCTCTCCCTCTCTCCCTCTTTCCCTCCTCCCCCCCATAGTTGACACTCATCCACTTGAACTATACCTCTGCTTTTGGCTTTGTGCAGGTTAATTGGAGATAAGCATCTCACAGACTTTCCTGCCTGGGCTGACTACAGTGTCAGATCTTAGCCTTCCCAGTAACTAGGATTATAGATAGTAAGCTACAGCACCTAGTGGATAAAGAAGTGTTTATCTTATTTTGTTTGTAGTGCATGCTGAGGCTTGAATACAGAGTCCCAAGTGTAACTAGGCAAAGGTTTACCACTAAGCTCCACCCTCAGATCCCAATGACCATTTCAAAGCTCTGAAAGGTACGCTGGAGTTGAGCCATACTACCTCAGCCTCTTACTCCCTGGGAGGCCTGAGCTGGTGATAGCCACCACCTCCCTCACTTCAGGAGGAGTAGTGAACTGACGCAGACCTGTAATCCTAGCACTCTGCACACTGCGGCAGAAGGACTGCCTCATAGGCCATGTAGAGAATCCCAGGCCAGCCTGAGCTGCGCACAGGACTGTGTCTTCCTCCCCCTAACAAAAAGTAGAGGACTTCATGGGGTGGCGCTGAGGGTGGAGTGAGGAGCTCACGGCAGAGTGATGTCCCTGATTCCTGTCACATTTCTAGAACATGAACGATTGGATGCCCATCGCCAAGGAATATGACCCACTTAAAGCTGGCAGCATCGATGGCACAGATGAAGACCCGCATGACCGCGCCGTGTGGAGGGCTATGTTGGCCCGGTATGTGCCCAACAAGGGTGTCACTGGAGACCCCCTCCTCACCCTGTTTGTGGCCAGACTAAATTTGCAGACCAAAGAGGACAAGTTAAAAGAAGTCTTCTCCCGCTATGGTGACATCCGGCGGCTGCGGCTGGTGAGGGACTTGGTGACTGGCTTCTCCAAGGGCTACGCCTTCATCGAGTACAAGGAGGAGCGGGCGCTGCTGAAGGCCCACCGCGATGCCGACGGCCTGGTGATCGATCAGCACGAGATATTTGTGGACTATGAGCTGGAGCGGACTCTTCGTGGCTGGATCCCGCGGCGGCTGGGGGGTGGGCTGGGTGGGAAAAAGGAATCTGGGCAGCTGAGATTTGGGGGACGGGATCGGCCTTTCCGAAAGCCTATCAACTTGCCGGTTGTTAAGAATGACCTCTACCGAGATGGGAAGAGGGAGAGGCGGGAGCGATCCCGGTCCAGAGAAAGACACTGGGACTACAGGACCAGGGACCGAGACCATGACAGGGGTCGCGAGAAGAGGTGGCAAGAGAGAGAGACAGCCAGGGTATGGACTGAAACTGACTGGGACAGGGAGAGGGGCCTGCGAGAAGACAGGGGCAAGGGGAGGGAGAAGAGGGACAGAAGCAAATAGAGGCCCAGCGCCGCTGCAGAGGACACTACTGGGGAATTGTCTATGTGCTGTGTTCCCATTGGCTCAATAAAATAAGTGGAGGTTGGGAGGTGGGCGTGCCTGTCTGCTACCCAGCTCCACACAGGTATTATGGGTTGTCGTCTCCACAGTTCAAAGTATATGGTTTTGTTTTCTGCAGTGCTGGGGATTGAACCCATGGTGTGTGTATACTGGCAAAAGCTCTGCCACGGAGCCACATCCCCAGCCAGGACAGTACTTTGTAGTTACCGCAGCTGTCCAGAGGCCTGTGTAGGGGCTGCCATACTCGTTTCATTTGGTAGGAGACAATTGGTCTGATTTTTCCTCTATACTTGAAATGCATGCCAAACAGGCCAGATGTTCTGAAACCCTTCACACTGACCCCCAACCCCCGAGACCCTGCTGTGATGGGAACAAGCTGAATCTCTTCCTCCTTCATCCCCACGACCCAGGGCTTGCTGAATGAAATGGAATAGAAAAATGCATCTTAGCTGCTGCTGGCAGCTCACGCCTGTAATCCTAGCTACTCTGGAGGCTGAGATCTGAGGATTGTGGTTCAGAGCCAACTGGGCAGGTACATCCATGCAACTCTTTATCTCCAATGAACCACCAGAAAACCGGAAGTGGCGCTGGGGCTCAAAGTGGTAGAGCACTAGCCTTGAGTGAAAAAGCTCAGGGACAGCGCCCAGGCCCTGAGTGCAAGCCCCATGACACACAATTTTTTTTTTTACTTTTTTTTTGGCCAGTCAGGGGGCTTGAACTCGGCCTGGATACTGTCCCTGAGCTGCTTTTGCTCAAGGCTAGTATTCTACCACTTGATCCACAGCGTCACTTTTGGCTTTTTCTGTTTATGTGGATACTGAGGAATAGAACCTAGGGCTTTATGCATGCTAGGCAAGCACTCTACCCCTGAGCCACATTCCTAGCCACAACGTTTTTCTTTTTGTTGGTCTTGGGCTTGAACTCTGGGCCTGGGCTCTGTCCCTCAGCTCTTCAGCTCTACCCCTTAAGCCACAGTGCGCCTTCTGGTTTTCTGGTGGTTTATTGAAGATAAGAGTCTCACAGACTTTCCTGCCCTGGCTAGCTTTGAACCTTAATCCTTAGATCTCAGCCTCCTGAGTAGCTAGGATTACAGGTGTGAGCCACTGGCCCCAGCAGCCACAATTTTTTTTAAAATGCATCTGAGGAGAATGTCGGGAGAGTTATACCAGACGCCAGCCTCAACATCGAGGTCAGCTGCCACAGCTCCTTTCCAAAAGTGCACACTCATGCACAAAACAATGCTGACGGTCTCTTTTCTGTTGTTGCTGGCTTTAAGATAAAAGGGCAGTCTGCAGGGCTGTGATCTGTGGCCCACTTTCAGCCGTCTGAAAAGATAAATCCCACAGAAGAAGTGGGAGTGAAATGAGAGCAGGAGGGGTCAAAAATCACAGACAGAGACTGGGAATGTGGCGTAGTGGTAGAGTACTTGCCTAGCACGAAGCTCTGAGTCCGATTCCTCAGTACCACATAAACAGATAAAAGCCAGAAGGGGTGCTGTGGCTCGAGTGGTAGAGTGCTAGCCTTGAGCAAAAAGAAGCTCAAGGACAGTGCCCAGGCTCTTGAGTTCAAGTCCTGGGACTGGCAAAAAAAAAATCCACGGGGTCACAGCCAGTTCTCATGGCACTTGTTCCTCTTAATATCTGCCCTCTGGTTGTTTCTGTGAGTTTGAGTAAGGCCTGAACCACTTACTCCTGGGAGCAGTGAGTGGCTCAGGCCTGCAATCCCAGCTCTGAGAGGTAGAGATTGGGAGGATTTTTGGCTCAAGGCCAGCTTGGGCAGAAAGTTGGCAAGACTCCATCTCAACAAAGAAGCTGAGTGTGGGTGTGACCTTGTCCCGGCTATGTAGAAGGCTTAAGTTGAAGGGCCTACCTATATAGATCAAAATCTGAGGCAGGCCATGGGCAAAACAATAAGGTGTATAATACATTAGACCAGGGCTCCTCAGCCCCGCACCATGGGCAAGCTGGGTAACTTGATGCGGCTCTCTGACATTGTGAGTTTAGCAGCATCCATGATCTCTCCCCAAATGGCCTCCTCCTGTTCCACAGTCTCCAGGCACGCCTGCCACGCGTCCTGGGAGGAATGCCCTCTGTTGAGAACCACAGCCATGCAGCAGTGCGGAGTCAGCACCAACATGCCTGAGTGGACATGCTCTGTGTGCATCGCGCTGTCACCTTCATGGAGAAGGGACTCGCACACATGTGCTGTGCAAGGCCAGCGCATCATAAACCTTCAGGGAGGGTATTCAGGAAACTGGCAACACTGGATAGCTGTTGGGAGGACCGGTAAAGGTAGCCAGGAGCTGCAGTGTGGCCCAGTGCAGGCTGTTTGCCTAGAATGGGTGAAGTCCTGGGTTTAATCCCCGGGGCTGATGGGGTTTTCCTCAGTGGACATGCATCTGTGCATCAGTACTAGTATTTGAACTTAGGGCCTAGGCAAGCACTACCACTGAGCCATACCTCCAGGCTAGCACTCTTAACACTTGAGCCACAGTGCCACTTCCAGCTTTTTGCTGGTTGGATATAAGACTTTGCTGCCCTGGTTGGTTTCAAACCACGATCCTCAGATCTCAGCCTCCTGAGTAGCTAGGATTGCAGGCGTGAGCCACTGGTGCCTGGCTGCTCTATTTTACACAGGGCCTTACTTCCCAGCTACTATTTTAGGCTTCCTGTCCTGGCTCAGATGACAGGTGGATGTCACTGTGTCAGCTATGGTTTTCTGGTGGTTGATTGGACATTAGGAGTCTCATGGATTTTCCTGCCCAGGATGGCTTCCTCCTGAGTAGCTAGGGTTACAAGTGTGAACCATCAGCATCCAGTTTTTTGGGTTTTTTGTTTTTTTTGGGGGGGTCATTGGGCCTGAACTCTGGGCCTGGGCGCTGTCCCTCAGCTATTCAGCTCAAGGCTAGCACTCTCCCACTTGAGCCACAGCGCCACTTCCGGATTTTTCTGTGTATGTGGTGCTGAGGAATCAAACCCAGGGCTTCATGCATGCAAGGCAAGCACTCTACCACTGAGCCGCATTCCCAGCCCCTGGCCTCAAACTCTTGATCCTCATTCCTCAAGCCTTTCAAGTTCTGAGCATATGGGTGTGTGCTGTGCTGCCTGGCTTCACCTGGTTTTTTAGCAAACTAACAGAATGCACTGAGTAAGGCCCCACCCTGTATTCTGGGTATTCTGTGGGTAGGAGTTTCAGACCCCCCCCCCCCCCAGCTTTCTTGGGAGATTTGTCTTCTCTGCAGGGGACTAAGTATTTCACATGGTGAATGCCAAAAGGAAAGGAGGATGCCAGGAAAAGAAAACTGCATGCAAGAACTGTCACAGCATCATTCTCGGCATGTTTGGTCAGTGCTAACCCAAAGCGGTTGCAAGGCACACTTCCTCCGCCGGGCCCAAGCCAGCCTGCTCCGGCGCGGCTGCTGCCTCTTGCAGGGTTGAGAGGGAGGACTGGCATCGTGTCCGTGAGTGCTGGAGCTGGAGTTGCTCACTCTGTGTCTAGTCGATCAATCCTGTGCAACAACTATTTCCCTGACAATCTCACAATCATGAAAAGCTGCCTCCCGCTCAAGCACAACAAAGGCGCCCATGAAACCTCTACTATACTAAAACTATACAAAGCAAGTCACGTAGCGATTAGAACGGCGAGTGATGTATTTGGCTGGAAGAAGTTGGTTACTAAAGTTAACGCAATAGCTGGCTTCAGTTCACAGGACTATTAAATATATATCCTAAGGGTCAGAGGCATCTATTATAAATGGTGATAGCCCTGGACATAAATAAACCTTTCTTTAGAATTTGGCATCAGTTCTCCAAGGTCCATCCTCAACGACAGTTTGTTTGAGGTCCATTTTGAGGGTGCCCCTGCCCCCAGAGGCATGAGGCAGTAATGCCACACAGGCTGAGGACACATCTGGGTCCAAGGGGGCCAAGGTCACAGGTCACAGGTCACAGGTGCTGCAGGGCTTCCTGCCCTTGCTCCGTGTACCCGTCGTCTCGGTGAGTGTTTGCCCACTGGCCAAAGGACTCGTGGATGTGTGAGTTTCTCTGCGTGTTGGCCAGGCGCTTCTTGTCCCGAGAGAAGAAGCTAAACCTTTTAGAATGGAGAAAGAGAGAAATGAGAGCCTTCCCTGGGCTGTGCAGATCCCTTTTTTCTTTCTTGCAACGCCAGAGACATAGCAGCGGTCTAAGTGCAAACTGGTTCGCGACGGGGAAGCTGGGGATGATGGGGTCACAGGAGGGCTTCCTCCCCCACGGCGTTTACCTCAGCACCTGGGAGGTCATGTGAGCAGCGTGTGTGTGTGTATACTGTGGATGTATGGGGGTTCCACCTGCCTACTGCGTGGGGTCCTTCTCATGACACCAATCACATCTGCCCTTTCCTGCAGTGCTGGGGACGCAGCCCCGGGCCTTGCGCATGCTGAGAGTGAACTCAACACCACAGGGCTGCTGTCCTGGCCCTGCAGGTCCTCTACCGAGCGATCCTGAGGGCCTGTGTGGGGTTCAAGATGACAGGGTGGAAATGAACAGTAGTCCTGATTCCAATAGTTATGCATTAATATAGTCACAGAAGCAGCACAGTAAGGCCCAGATTTCATGGTCATTATTGTTAAATCATGGGACAGATTTCTGCGATGAGAGAGACACAGTAGGTGCGTTTGGGCTTTCAAAAGTAGATTTAATGCTGAAGCCCTTAGGATGCATCACTGTAAGTAGACCAAGGTGGCAAGGGCAAGCCAAGTACACAAGGGAAATTCTCCTGGCCCCTGACAATGAAGGCACAGTGCCCGCGGGATATGTGTGAATGCTTTGGCTTTGCATGGGGAGATTGGGGAATTAGCTGGCCCCAAATAGCAGCCACATGTGTTAGGTTTTGCCTCTACCTGGCTGAAGGAAGCAGGAAAGCCAGTTAGCACTCCCAACACAGAGATGGCAGCCCCCCCCACCCCAATACCCACGGCAATGGACCCACATCCGATCCCGGATAGACCAGGCAGTTTAGAAAGCTATGGGCATGGCACGGGCATCAGAGACAGTGTTAGTGCCACTCGGGACCCGGGCGTGGATTACTGACCCATCACTTATAGAACCTTCTTTACTGGATCATGGCAAGGTGGTTTTTAGAAGGGAAACAGAAGAGACAAAAAGAATTATCGGTGATGGTGCCAAGAATTCCACTCGTGTAGGTCAAGCACAATGAGAGGCGTCTGCAGTCTGCAGATGCCAACACACAGGTGGCCGAGCGCCATGCAGCCCCAGCGGCAGCCGCACACACCCCTGGCACGGCTCACCCGGAAGCCCAAACCCACACAGTGCCTACAAGGGAAACGAGTCTCCGGGCGGGCTGCAGCGCGGGGTCATCTACAATCAGTCCAGCTGCCACCATGGGCAAGATGGCTGTAAAGATCCTGGTCCAGAAGTCCAGAGAGACACAGAAGACAAAAACAGAGGAGGCATGACCGGAAGCCCGGCTGAGGGGTGCACCGCAGAGTGACCTGCGTCCCTCTCCCCGTGCCCTTAGTACCCCTGCATGTGACCGGAGGGGAAACAGGAAGCAGTCACAGCAGAGCGTGGCCCTAGCAGAGAACCAGCACCCTGACTTATAAATGGTGATATCTGGATACAGACATGCGCGCATGCGTCATGCGGTGACAGAGGCAGAAATGGGTGACGTTCCTCTCCCACAGGCCCGAGATGGCCAGCAAACCCCCAAAGAGCAGAGCACCCAAACAGGTTCTCCTGCACGCAGTCTTGATCTTGGACTCTGGCATCCAGAGCCATGATCTACGGAATACATTACACTGCTTAAGCTCATGTGTGACATCTGAGCTGGTTGTCACCCAAGGAAGCATAGAGTGTGGGACAGCCACGGGGGAAGCGTGGCCTGGCGTGGGCAAGGGGGAGGCCAGCATGCTCTAGGAGCTCTGTGGCGACCGCTGGCTCTCCTCCATGCCTCCATGCGCCCACGGCAGAGGTGACAGCCCGCCAAGGACACAAGGACAAGGACCGGAAGCAGAGACACTGTGTCCCCGACCCTCATTCAACGGTCACCTGACCCTGTGCTGAGCGCAGGGCTGAAGAGACGCCTGTCAGGCCGCCAGGGCTCGCGTTGAAAAGCAGGTTTGCTGTCTGCTCTAAAGAGTGTAAAGTTGGGGGCTGGGAAGGTGGCTCAGTGGTAGAGCGCTTGCCTTGCATGCATGAGGCCCTGGGTTCCATTCCTCAGCACCACATAAACAGAAAAAGCCAGAAGTGGCGCTGTGGCTCAAGAGGCAGAGCGCTAGCCTTGAGCTGAAGAGCTGAGGGACAGCGCCCAGGCCCAGAGTTCAGGCCCCATGACTGGCAAAAAAAAAAAAAAAAAAAAAAGTGTAAAGTTGTTACCGCTTGGAGATTTGGGGGTTCTGGGGATTCAGTGCCTTTGCCTTTCACAGCAGATGGGAGGCCTCCCAGAGCCTTTTGCTAAGTGAATGGGCTCAATCCGCAGAGGCCAGATGGCCGGGCACTGGTGGCTTGCAGGGGCTCCACGTCCCCCTTCTTTGTACCCAACTGTGCCAGGACGCCGTCCCTGCCTGGCAGCCGCTCAGACCCAGCATGGATGCTTTGCCTGGAGAGATAACCTGCTCTGCCTGGACTGCTGGGCTTCGCTTGGGGCCTGGTCAGGGGCCAGATTTGTCACCTGGAGTATCCCAGCCAAGTGACGTGTGTGTCCCACAGGGCTTCCCGACCACAGTCCCTTCCCGCAGGTGCCAGCTGCAGAGTGACGGCCACTTCCCTTCTGTGTCTGTGTGGCCCAGCGCGTGTGTTCTGGAGGTGGCTAGCTTTAACTTCTGTCTCCCCACCCAGTGTTTCTGGAAGCTTCAAACCAAATGAAGTTCTAGCAAGTGGCATTCCAGAAGAGTCAGGGGCGGTGTGAGAAGCTATTTCCTGCTGGCTGGAGGAGGGGCGGCGGCGGGGAGGAGGACAGGGACAGAAGGTACTGTCCCTGCCACCATTTGGGGGCAGCCGCCTGCACCAAAGCCACCCTTTCCGGTTCTATAATCCAAGTCTAAGCCAAGGCCCCCCTGCCACCCCCCAGCAGCCTCCCTCCAGTGTCCCTACCAGCCTCCTGCCCCTGCCTGGCAGAAGGCCACTGGGGGGGGGGGAGGGGACTGTGAGGCCAAAACACAAGGAGGTGCTGCTGGTCCCTGGGGACGGGTGAAGTCACTTGGTGCCCCCGCATGACCTCCTGGGCCGCACCAGTCCACCCTCTTTGGCCAGCGCTGCAGGGTCACCCGCTATTCTTGGATGCCCGGCAGGCGTGCTGTTGTGACTGGCAGCAGGAGTTTCTGCTTCCCTTGTTGTGTTCAGCTCAGACCTGCCGGCTGTGCCATTTCTAGCTCGTGGTGCCTTTGAGATAAGGGACGCAGGCAGGCAGCCAGGGCTGGGGACCTGGGGAGGGGAGGACGGAAAGCAGCAGCGTGGGGGGGGTGCCTGACCCCGAGCATTCCCAGCTAGTACCGGCTTAGTCTAAATGAAATCTAGGGGCTGCCCTGGGACTCATTTTCCTCATCTGAGAAGTCGGGATAGCTGCCCCGCACAAGTGCTCCTTGCTGGTGAGGCCTTCAGTCCTCCTTGGTGATGATTACTACTTGCTGGGGGGTGAGAGGTGGGGAAAACCCTGGGGGGGGGGGGGCAGAGAGCTGAGCTGACACTGCCCAAAGCACAGGAAGAGGAGACCAAACAGACCGAAAGGGGGAGGGGAGGACGGTGTGCTGAGCCACCTAAGAACTTTCAAGCCAGCTCTCCCCAGGAAGACCCGTCCCTGGCCTGGACTCTTCCCAGCCTAGGCTTCGAAGGCCGCAGCTCCGGGCAGCAGCTCAGGACAAAGGCAGCCAGTGTCCTCACAGCGTCTGTCAAAAGCCTTTTGTGCGAGTTGGCTCCCCCAGCAGTCCTCTCGGAGGACGGGCTGCCTCGGGATTGGCCACCTGTGCCCCATGGACAGGAGGTGCTGGCCGCCCGCTCTTTCTCCTGTCTCTGTCTGTCTCTCTGGGGCTCCTCCCTTCCATCTGCTTCCCGCGCCAGGCTCAGAGCCCCAGCCCACACCCATCCACCAGAGGACAGGCAAAAGGCAAGTGAAGCCATATGGAAAAGCAGAGCAGACACTTAGCCTCTTCTAGTGTAGGCAGAATTCTACCTGGGGGCTCACTCCAATGGCTCTTCTTTGGATTTCACCCAATTCAAGACTGGCAAGACCCAACTTTAACTACCCTGTCTAAAATAAGGGTACTGGAATAGAACATTTAAGTCAGAACAGCCCAGTTTTGGAAGCAATTACAAATGTTTCATGACACTAACACTGAAGGGCCTTCCCACCCCCTGCGATGAAGCTAGCACTCGGATCACACGGGGCCAATTTCAATCCATGGGAACTGAATGAATTTAAAAAGTTACGCTAGGGGGCTGGGAAGGTGGCTCAGCGGTAGAGCGCTTGCCTTGCATGCCTGAGGCCCTGGGTTCAATTCCTCAGCACCACATAAGCAAAAAGAAAAAAAAGCTGGAAGTGGCGCTGTGGCTCAAGTGGTAGAGCGCTAGCCTTGAGCTGAAGAGCTGAGGGACAGCGCCCAGGCCCAGAGTTTAGGCCCCACGACTGGACCCAAAAATAAATAAATAAAATAAAATAAAATAAAATAAAAAGTTAGGCTAGCTGGGTACCGGTGGCTCACACCTGTAATCCTAGCTACTCAGGAGGTTAACACCTGAGGATCCCAGTTCGAAGCCAGCCCAAACAAGAAAGTTTAATCTCCAATAAACTACTCAAAAAAAAAAAAAAAAATCCAGAAGTCACTCAAGTGGAAGAAGGCTCGCCTTGAGCAAAAGCAGCTCAGAGATATCGCCCAGGCTCAGAGTTTAAGCTTCAGAACCAACAAATAAATAAATAGGGCTGGGAAGGTGGCTTAGTGGTAGAGTGCTTGCCTAGCATGCATAAAACCCTGGAGGGGCTGGGAAGGTGGCTCAGAGGTAGAGCGCTTGTCTTGCATGCATGAGGCCCTGGGTTCGATTCCTCGGCACCACATAAGCAAAAAAGAAAAAAAAAAAAACAGGGCTGGGATGTAGCTCAGTGGCAAAGCGTTTGCCCAGCAAGTGCAATGTCCTGGGTTCAATCCCCAGTACCAAAAAAGAAAAGACAAAAAAAAATACAGTTAAAAAAAACCCAAACAAACAAAAAAAAAGCCAGAAGTGGCGCTATGGCTCAAGTGGTGGAGTGCTCGCCTTGAGCTGAAGAGCTGAAGAGCTGAGGAACAGCGCCCAGGCCCAGAGTTCAGGCCCCACAACCAGACCCCCCCAAAAAAAACAAAAAAAAAAACTCTGGGTTTGATTCCTCAGTACCACATAACCAGAAAAAGCTGGAAGGGGCACTGTGGCTCAAGTGGTAGAGTGTTGGCCTTGAGCAAAAGGCCCTGAGTTTAAGCCTCAGGACTGACAAATAAATAAATAGCTGGGGACCAGTAGCTTACACCTGTAATTCTAGCTATTCAGGAGGCTGAAATCTGAGGATCACGGTTCAAAGCCAGCCTGGGCAGGAAAGTCCATAAAACTCTTATCTCCAATGAACCACCAGAAAACTGGAAGTGGGGCTGGGAAGGTGGCTCAGTGGTAGAGTTCTTGCCTTGCATGCAAGAGGCCTTGGGTTCGATTCTTCAGCACCACATAAGCAGACAAAAAAAAAAAGCTGGAAGTGGTGCTATGGCTCAAGTGGTAGAGCGCTAGCCTTGAGCTGAAGAGCTGAGGGACAGTGCCTAGGCCCAGAGTTCAGGCCCCACGACCAACAAAAAAAAAAGAAAACTGGAAGTGGCGCTGTGGCTCAAGTGGTAGAGCACTTGCCTTGAGCTGAAGAGCTGAGGGACAGTGCCCAGGCCTAGAGTTCAAGCCCCACCATAGACAAAAAATAAATAAGTAAAATTTAAGTAAATAAATAAATAAGAAGTTATTTTAAGCTTCAGGGATGACAATATAAACATAGACCTGACAATGTGCTATCGTGATTGGTTTCAGGTTGATCATGTGATAGAATCAGAGCCAATGAAACTTGACTGTTTTCTGTGAATCTGACTGGGAGTAGGGGCAAGGAATCTGCCCTAGTTTCAGATAGGATAAAACTGACTCCCGAGCTGACAGTCTTCCACATTGCTGACACAGGTCTGGGGGAGCATGGGGAATTGCAGATAAGAATCTCTAGGATTTATCTGCCTAACCTAAGCTGGCTTTGAACTAAGATTCTCAGGGCTCAGTCTCTCGAGTAGCTAGGATTGTAGTTGAGATCTATTCTATAATTGTCATGGGAAAAGTAGGGGGCCTGAGGCTGAGAGAATAGGCCATCCTGCAAAGGCCAGGGTGCCTGGTTCAAATCCTGGCCCTACCTCTTACAGCTGCAGAAGGTGACTTGGATTCCTTAAGGACTGCCACCCACCAGCACTATGGGGAGGACCTAGAAGCTGAATGGAGCTACACAGTAGGTAAACAGTAAGTCTTCAGATTGGAGCCACTCAACTAGACCACAGGCCTTTATCTGACAGCCTGCAGGGGTCCAGGAACCCCCGGAGATTATCCCCAGCCTTACATCTGCACTTTTTCGGGGAAAAGGAAAGTCTATAAACATTTGCAGAACCTCTAGAGAGCCTATTGAGCCAAGGGGGACCCTGGTCACAGTACCAGGGCCCACCACATGTATCTGGCACTAATGCACACTTGGCTAGATGCACACGCAGCTTTCGAGCCTTTAAGCTGCACAAGTCCTCCACCCAGCCCCACTTGCTGTCCTTGATTCCAAAGCCACAGGCTGCAAACTCAAGCAAGCTCTGAGCATGAGCCACAGCCCCCTCCCCACCCCCCCAGCTGCCCCCAGCCTCTGCCCAGAGATCCCAGAAAGAACTCAACATCCAGGCAGGGGAAAGCCCATGAGCGCACTGTGCTTAGCAACAGGCAGAGCCCCTGGGAACAGGAACTCAGGAGCTAACCCCAGGAGATGCAGAGCCAGCCATGCGCCATGTGCTGAAAGAGTCACTTACAGTCGCTTGATCCCAGACTCCGGCTGGGGGGACATTCTCGGGTGTGCCATGGGTGGAGGAGGGGGTATTCGATTTTCCTCTTCTAATTCTTCGCTGGAAGAGTTAAGAGTGTGAGACCAATCAGTCAAAACTTCTGAGAGTGGAACATTCCAGAAGGGAATGGTCTGATGAAGATGTATACTTTGGAGAGACCCATGAAGGTGACAGTAACCTCTGCCTAGATACCTGCCTAAGGTTTGGCCTCCAGACAACCAACATGGCCGATCAGAGGAGGGGTCAGCCCTTCGGCCCAGTGAGCAAATCTTTAATGGGATGTTCTGAAAATACTTAAGGTTGAAGATGAGAATCTCACAGACTTTCCTGGGCAAGCTGGCTTCAAATCATGATCCCTAGATCTCAGCCTCCTGAGTAGCTAGGATTATAGGCGTGAGTCATTGATGCCTGGCTTTTTAAATTTTGTTTTGTTTTGCCATTCCTAGAGCTTGAACTCAGGACTTTGGCAGTGTCCCTGAGCTTTTTTGTTTCTCCATGCTAGGGCTCTACCATTTGAGCCACACCTCTACTTCTGGCTTTTTAGTGGTGAATTGTAGTTACGAGTCTCACAGACTTTCCTGCCTGGGCTGGCTTTGAACCATGATCCTCAGATCTCAGCCTTGTAAGCTGCTAGGATCATAGGCGTGAACCACTGGCACCCAGCTTTTATTTTTTTAATTATTATTTTAAATTGTGTTACTTATTATTTATTGAATTGTATTATTTATGATTGTATGATTTTAAACAGCCCCATACTTGCTAGGCAAATGCTCTATTACACCCCAGCCCTTTTTTGCTTTAGCTTATTTTCAGACTGGGTTTTAGGCTTTTAACATGCTGGGTAGACCTCAGCTCATGATCCTCCTGCCTCTGCCTCCCTCAGAGGGATTACAGGTCTCTGCCCAGGGACTCTTACCTCTTATAGTAAGCCAGTTCCTCCTGCAGCAAGAATACCTTGGACTTGAGCTCATTCCTCTCATGCAGCACGTCCCGCAGCTCCTGCAGCGTGAACCGGGGGCGGTTGGGGTCCTTGAGATCCAGGGCGGCCTTCTCCGCATCTGAGACGCCCTCCTCTCCGCTGGGCTCCATCTGGAGGGGGCAGAGTGTTGCTAATGAATTCCTGGCAGCCCCGGTGGCGGCACCCACTCTGCATCCTGACAGAGCTTGCACCGTCCGTCCACCCCCTGCGCGTGGGCAGCTTGCTCAGGGCCCTGCTTTATTTAAAGCCCTTGCAGGTAGCCTGGGCTCCTGCGGAGGTGGATGCAGCGGCCCCTTCCACAGCAGGGCTGCGTCCCGCCTCCACCGGCTCAGTCAAAGCCATCCACAGTGAAGAAGCACCGCCTCTAGTCCCCGCCCTCGGAAACCTGCCCCCTCTCTGCTCCTGCGGCGGCTCAAGTGGGTGGAAGACCACAGCCCCGCACAATTCTCTGCTCCTGGTCATCTGACATAAAGTCACACACAGTCGCTTCCCAGGGGCTTCTCTCCCATGGGACACACACGCCACCCAGCATCCTACTACATTGCCTGCCCGGCCTCCTCTCCCCAGGGACATCTTTTTAGGAAACAGTAGGAAAAGACAAGTAAAGAAGTTTATTCTGTGTGTGTGTGGGGGGGTGTGTGTGAGAGAGAGAGAGACAGAGAGAGAGAGCGAGAGAGAGAGATACCAGTCCTGGGTCTAGAACTCAGGACCTGGGTGCTTTTTCCCTCAAGGCTGGCACTTTGCCACTTGAGCCACAGCTCTACCTCTAGCTTTTTGCAGGTTCATTGGAGGTAAAGAGCCTCACAGACATTACTGCCAGGCTGGCTTTGAACTGAGATCCTCAGACCTCTGTTTCCGGAGTCACTAGGATTATAGACATGAGCCACTGGCTCCGTGTTTTCCTTACAGTGAGGGAGGCTTTGCCCCGTGTCAGCCGGCCACGGCCACGGCCATGGCGCTGGCTCACCCTCTCCCAATTTTCCATAGTCCACTAGCAGATAAAGACCAAGCCAGCTCTAGGAAAGTTCTGGAATGGGGGCAAGAGGGGCACGAATAGACATGTCATCCATCCTCAGCCTTACAGAGGCAGGGGAGGTGGGCCTCCAGCCAGAACAGGGGTGAGGCCGAGGCCAAGGTCTCTTGGAGACAGAGCCGGGGCCGCAGGCCCTGGGCTGGAGGACAGAGTGTTCTGAGAAGGGGCACTTGAAAGGCGACACCTGGAGCCGGGCAGATCAGGTGACAGCAACAAGGCTGGGCAGTCTCGGCAGGAGCTAGCCTCAGAACTATGGTCATCTTGGTGGGGGCGGGCAGGGGGGAGCGGTGCAGGTTGCCCTGCTCCCTGACTTAACGCTGGACGCCTCCTCCGGGTTCTCAGATCTACTAGATAAGGAGACACCACGCTAACGGGGCAGGGGCACCCCTGCGCCCACAACCCCCAGGGTAACACGGGACCCAGGGGCTGCCCCAGGTAGGCTGCCAGGCACAGGCAGCCTCTCCCCGCATGGCCACCTCACAGGTGCCCACACTTCAGGGAGGGGCACAGCCTTACCTCAAAGAGCCTCTTCTGGGCCCCGCATAGTTCTCCTTCCCTCCCTCCTTCCCTCCCTCCCTCGCTCTCTCCCTTCCACAAGGTCCTGCTACAGAGCCCAGCCCCCCACTTCTAAGGGCACTCTGCACAACTTCTGGGTTCTTTGCTCTGAACCCTCCGGGCTGGGGTGCCTCCTTGATATGTATCCACCTGGACAAGGAGGGTCCCCTGTTCTGCCCCCTGTTCTTTCCTCTGGGGACGGATGGCTCTGATCCCCACAGAGCCTGGAGAGTCCCAGACAGGTGTGGGGCAGCCCTGACTTTGGGCACTACTGTCCCACAAGCTGGGAGAGGGACTCCTGGGGCCGCCCAGGGCTGGCCAGAGAGCCTGAGCCTGTTCCTCAGGTGGCAGCAGGGCTGGTCAGCGGCCCTTCCAGGTCATTCCACGAGGATTAGGGTGGCCAGGGTTATCTCTGACAAGCCAGGCTCCTGCCCTTGTTTGCTGGTCCCTGGAGCCTGTCTGGGCACAGCCAGGGTATCAGAGATACCATGATGCCCAGGAGACAGGCCGACAAGCCATCCAGAGGCCACCGACAGCAACAGCCTGGGGCCTGGGCCTCTCCCCTGCGGCCCAGCCTCCCAGTCACCAGGCTCACAGAAGTGCCCACAGCAGCAGCTGGGCCAGCAGAGGGGACAACTGCGCTCTGGTCACACTTGGGACTTTCCAGGCCCACCAGGCAGAACCTAAGCCTCAGTCATGTTGTGTCCAGACAGGTGGGTGCTTGGCAGCTGCTGGGGACTGGAACTTGAACTCAGGCGGTCTGGCTCTGGTGTTCCTGTGACACCCTTGGGCCTGAACTGCTTCTTAGAAAATTCAGATGTAGCTGAGCATGGTGGCTCCCATCTGTCCTCCCAGCTAGTCGTGAGGCTGCAGAAAGATCATGGTTCAAAGCCAGCCCTGGCAGAGAAGTTCCATCTCAATAAAAAGCTAGGAGCCGGGCGCCGGTGGCTCACGCCTGTAATCCTAGCTACTCAGGAGGCTGAGATCTGAGGATCATGGTTCAAAGCCAGCCTGGGCAGGAAAGTTCATGAGACTCTTATCTCCAATAAACCCACTAGAAAACCGGAAGTGGCGCTGAAGAGCACAGGGACAGCGCCCAAGCCCAGAGTTCAAGCCCCACGACCGACAAAAAAAATACAATAAAATAAAAATAAAAAGCTAGGGGGCTGGGAAGGTGGCTTAGTGATAGAGTGCTTGACTAGCATGCATGAAACCCTGGGTTCGATTCCTCAGTACTACGGAAAAAGCCAGAAGTGGTGCTATGGCTCAAGTGGCAGAGTGCTATCCTTGAGCACAGAGAGGCTCAGTGACAGTGCCCAGGCCCTGAGTTCAAGTTCCAGGACTGGCAAAAAATTAAAAAAAACAGCTAGGTGCTGGCGGGTCATGCCTGTCATCCCAGCTTCAGTGGGAAGTATAAATAGAAAGATAAGCAAAAAGAGAAACCCTGTATCAAATAACCGGAGCAAGAAAGGCAGGTGGTGTGGAAATTCACTGACTGACTCTCTCTCTCTTTCTCTATGTCACACACACACACACACACACACACACACACACACTCCCAATCCTCAGATCTCAGCATCCTGAGTAGCTAGGACTACAGGTGAGCCACCAGCGCCCAGCTCATCTCCTGGGCTTCAGGAGCAATGCTATGGCCATCTCTACACTTTCAACTGTCCTGAGTCTGTGTTTAGAAGTGGGAGCACGTGACGCCCTGTGATTAGTGACTCATGCACTACCTCAGTTCCGGCTTCCCACTCACCTCCGGCTCCTCCTCTCCATTCGGCCTGAGCTCCCCCTGCAGCCGCTCCCGGAGCTTCCCCAGTTCCGCCCGCAGGCTGCCCATCTCCTGCTCCTTGGTCTGCAGATCTGCCTCCAGTTCCACCTTCTGCTCGATCAGAGCCTTTCCTTGGGCCTCCACCACGGTGACCCGGTGCCGCAGGTCATGGTTGATTTTCATGAGCCGCGTCTGCTGCTGCTGTAGCTGTGGGGAGAAGAGGGCTGTTGTGCAGGGTCGCTGTGTACAGTGGCTCAAGTTGTACACTGCACACCTTCAGGTGGACCCTGTTAGAAATCTGTTCATATTTAAGGACTATGATGGCACCAGAGACGGGCAATTTGTAGTTACTAACATATTGTTATGGCAGATGGACCTATGGGTCTTGTTAGGATTGATATATCATGCTGAATTGCCCAACAGGGAAGTTGCATGCCTTGAGGACCCTTCTTCTAACTCAGGCTTGGACTCCAGAGGCACAAGAGGTGGTACTGGGGGACAGGGGTACTGTGGGACTGCATTCCCTCCTACTGCCCAGGGTCAGTGTCCAGGCTGAGGCCTCCAAGGACAGGCACTGGGAGGAGGAAGGAAGAGGAGGGAGGAGCTGGGGGGGAGGGCGCCACTCACGGCCTCCACGTCCTCGTTTTTCAGGCCCAGCTCCCGGTCCTTGGCGCGGATCTCATCCCGCTGCTTGTCCACCACCTCCTTCAGCTTCTTCATCACCTGCCGCTCCCGCTCCGACATGCCTGCAGGCAGCAGGAACGCGGAACTGAGGCCTGGGGTCAGCAACTCCCAGGGCCCTGCCACAGGAACAAGTCTGGCGGTGTCCTGTGAGAAGCTGAGCCCCGCCACCAGGCCTCCTGTTGGGAGGTGCACACCGGCTCACAGCCCTGCTGGGTCCAGGCAGTGACTCCACCGAAATTCAAGCTCAGGCGCCTGGTTACAGAGTCCTGTTCCTACCATCATCAAATACAATCCCCCCAAATTCATGCCTTCCCGCAATTCCAGAACACAGCCCTGTTTAAAAAATAGGATCTCTGCCCAGTCATACCACTTCTAGGCATCTACCCTGAACAACAGGAACCAATATACAAGGACACGTGCACCTCCATGTTTATTGCAGCACTGTTCACAATAGCTAGGATATGGAAACAACCCAGGTGTCCCACCACAGATGAATGGACCCAAAAATTGTGGCATCTATACACAATGGAATATTATGCAGCCATTAGAAAGGACAAAATAATGGCATTTGCAGGGAAATGGATGGAGCTAGAAGAAATCATGTTGAGCGAGGTAAGCCAAGAGCAAAGAGACAAACGGTACATGGTCTCCCTGATAAGTGGATGTTAAATCCAAAATGTTAGGTGATACGACAAAATTAACAGGACTTAAGAAACAAAGAACTGGGCTGGGAAAGTGGCTCAGTGGTAGAGCGCTTGCCTTGCATACCCGAGGCCCTGGGTTCGATTCCTCAGCACCACATAAGCAAAAAGAAAAAAGCCGGAAGTGGCGCTGTGGCTCAAGTGGTAGAGCGCTCACCTTGAGCTGAAGAGCTGAAGGACAGTGCCCAGGCCCAGAGTTCAGGCCCCACGACCAGACCCCCCAAAAAAAAAAAGAAACAAAGAACTTCCACTCATCTGGTGGAACCACTACTAAATATCCCCATGCTGCTGATCACATGTATGGTGTATATGTATACACTGATATATGTAATAGACCGTGATAGACAATTTGCTCCAGGAAAGTTAGAATGAGTTTGTGACTTTAAATGAGTATCACTATCCCACAATACTGTGAAATTTGGGAAATTATGAAATCACTTAATCACAATTAAAAAAAAAAAAAACCAGAAAACTAGAAGTGGCGCTATGGCTCAAGTGGTAGAGCATGAGCCTTGAGCTGAATTGCTGAGGGACAGCGCCTAGGCCTAGAGCTCAAGCCCCACGACTGACCAAAAAAAAAAAAAAAAAAAAGATCTTTCATGCGATTGTTTCTAACGTATTTATAAGATTATGTCTTTGTTGCTTTGTATGTCCCTCCCCCATGGTATAACCCCTGCTTTCACTATATATGATGTTGGTATATGTAGAGGGGAAGGGAAAAAACAAATCATTAAAACAGGGATACAGGAGGACCCATTGCAACAATGAGATGTACAAGTCGTTATGTCGAAAAATGAATTTTATAACCTTGGTGGGGGAGACGGGGGGTGGGGGGGAGAGGGGAGGAGAGAATACGAAGGGATGGGAAGGGGAAACAAAGGAGGAGGCTACAATGCTTGATAAGAAATGTACTCATTGGAGCTGGGAAGGTGTCTCAGTGGTAGAGCGCTTGCCTTGCATGCATGAGACCCTGGATTCGATTCCTCAGAACCACATAAGCAAAAAGAAAAAAGCAGGAAGTGGTGCTGTGGCTGAAGTGGTAGAGCGCTAGCCTTGAGCTGAAGAGCTGAGGGACAGCACCTAGGCCCAGAGTTCAGGCCCCAAGACCGGACCCCCCCCCCCCCAAAAAAAAAGCAATGTACTCATTATCTTGCCCATGTAATTGTAACCCCTCTGTACAGTATTTTCACAAAAAAAAAAAAAAAGATAAAAAAAAATAGGGTCTCTGCAGAGCTAATTACTTTGGATGACGTCTCCGTGTATGAGGGTTGGGCCCTAAATCCAGTGACTGATATCCTGGGGTTTGAACTCTGGGCCTGGGTGCTGTCCCTGAGCTTCACTCTATCATTTAAGCCACAGCCTATTTCTGGCTTTTTTTGAGTAATTTATTGGAGATAAGAGTCTCATAAGAGCTGAGCTGGCGATGGTGGCTCACGCCTGTCATCCTAGCTACTCAGGAGGCTGAGATCTGAGGATCGCGGTTCAAAGCCAGCCTGGGCAGGAAAGGCTATGAGACTCTTATCTCCAATAAACTACCAGAAAACTGGAAGTGGCGCTGTGGCTCAAGTGGTCGAGTGCTAGTCTTGAGCTGAAGACCTGAGGGACACACTCAAGGCCAGAGTTCAAGCCCCATGACTGACAAAATAAAAGAAAAAAAAATCTCATAGAACTTTCCTGCCTGGGCTGGCTTCAAACCATGATCCTCAGATGCAGCCACCTGGGTAGCTAGGATAACAGGTGGGAGCCTGGGGCCTGGGTTCTTTTTTGTGTATGCTGGAACTTGAATTTAAGTCTTCCCATGCTGGTTTAGCATTTTAGCTCCAGGCTACTACTTGAGCTAATGCTGCACTCTGGGCTTTCTGCTAGCTCATGGGAGTTAAGAGTCTCTTGGATTTGTTTGCCAGGGCTGGCTTTGAACTGTGATCCTCAGATCTCAGCCTCTTGAATAGCTGGGATTATAGGCGTGAGCGCGAGTGCCTGTTCTTTTTTTAATTTTTTTCTAACAAAAAGTCCAAATTCCTTCTATTTCACCCCACATCATTCTGCCCTGCCGTATGTGAACATGGGGCCGGCTTCCCTTCGGGCTTGGAGGTTTTAAGTCCTTTGAACTTCTCTTTGTACCCCACTTGCCCAGTCCAATACTGAGACACCAGTGATTCTCCCTGCCCCTGGCTAACAGGTAGTTTCTGTTGGGTGCCAGCCAATTCACAAGATGGTTCTAAAATCAGGGGACAGGGTGGTGCTTTTTAATCTGGAAGCTTCCAGGAAGTGGTGAAAGGGGGTCTGAGTACAGTGCCCATGACTGCCCAGTGGGGCCGCGCAAGCATGTCCCACAGCGACACCAGGAGTCAGACCCCCAAATCCTCAGACCTCCTAGCCGCTGCCCTGCACCTGCTCCGGGTCCCACCAGGGCGCAGTCCCACCATCCTGGCTGCTCCTTTCTCCCAGGGATCCACGGGCCCGCTGTTCCTCTAGCAGAAGGAGATGCCTTGTCTTTGTGTTCCCACGGTTTCCATGCAAAATAAAAATAACCAAGCAGGCAGGCCTGGCATCTGGCAGCCTCGCCGGCCTGGCAGGGGCTGCAGTGGGGGCCGGCTCGAGCGGCTGCCGATGCGTCCTCCTGGGGAGCCGGCGGGACCCCCACCGAAAGCCCCTCGAGAAGGTTTCAGCACACACACGTGTGGGCTGCTGCCTGACAAGCCCAGCCATCACGGGGAGAGCTGGGGAGCAAAGCAAGCTGAGCTCAGAGGACGCCGCGCAGATGCGAGGCGGCTGAGAGCTTCTTCTGAGACCATAGCTTGGGGGCCCTAGACTCCGTGGGTCACCTCCCAGGCCCCTGTGCCCTGTGGGAATATCACCAACAAAAGGGGATGACAGAGCCAGCATCAGGGACTACTCCAGAAACTGAGATCGGAGGATTAAGGTTCAAAGTCAGCCTGGGCAAAAAAGTCTGGACGACTCCATTTCCAACTAACCAGCAACATGCTATCCTGGGGCATGGCTTAAGTGGTACAGCATCAGCCATGAGGAAGAGCAAGAGAACCTGCGGTCAAGCCCCAGTACTGACACAGGCACACATGCACACACATGTGTTAAGCTTATTTTGTTCAGCTGAACAAAAGTTCAGCTTATTTCCCCCATGACCCAGCAGGTGCATCCTCGGTCCACCTCTCAAAGAGGGAAGGTATTTGCACGGTGCAGGTAGAAAGATGTTCACTGCTCACTGGCACACGATTTACAGTAGTGAAAGACAAAACAGTACAACCCTTGCTGTGACCTGTCCTATGGAACCAAACAATCACTGCCATAGCAAACCGAGAGGAAGTTCAAACACACTGTGCTAAGGCAAAGAAGCCAGATGCAAAAGGCCTCACCCCGGAGGCCACCACTCCTCAAAACCTCCAGGGCGGGCAGGTGCATGGGGAGAAACGGAAAGGCTGGAGCCAGGATGGGCAGGGCAGGCGGCAACTAGAGCTGAAAGGTGTGGGGTCCCTTCCTCCCTCTCTTCTTCCTTTCTTGTTTTATGACACATGGTCTTGCTATGTAGCCCAGAAGTTTCATAGATTTGTCTGCCTGGGTAGTTTCGTATCTGGGTTGTCAGATCAGCCTCCTGACTAGGAGTATAGGCATAATCCACTAATACCCAGCATCATTCATCTTCTACTGGGAAGTTGATCTTCTATTAATGGATAAAATCACACACAAAAAAGGTGCTCGGGCTGGGAAGGTGGCTCAGTGGTAGAGCGCTTGCCTTGCATGCATGAGGCCCTGGGTTCGATTCCTCAGCACCACATAAGCAGGAAAAGAAAGCCGGAAGTGGCATTGTGGCTCAAGTGGTAGAGCGCTAGCCTTGAGCTGAAGAGCTGAGGGACAGCGTC
The DNA here is from genome assembly GCF_019054845.1 of Dipodomys spectabilis. Lineage (NCBI taxonomy): Eukaryota > Metazoa > Chordata > Mammalia > Rodentia > Heteromyidae > Dipodomys > Dipodomys spectabilis. The sequence goes on along the minus strand of NW_024871157.1, from coordinate 712,209 downwards.
CAGGCCCAGAGTTCAGGCCCACGACCGGACCCAAAAAAAAAAAAAAAAGAAAAATAAAAAAACCAGAAGTGGCGCTGTGGCTCAAGTGGTAGAACGCTAGCCTTGAGCTTAAGAGCTGAGGATCAGCGCCCAGGCCCAGAGTTCAAGCCCCTCAACCAACAAAAAAAAAAAAAAAAATTTCAGACTTTCCTGCCCAAGCTGGCTTTGAACCTCGATTCTCAGATCTCAGCCTCCTGAGTAGCTGGGATGATAAGTGTGACCCCGGTGCCTGGCTTTGTATTTGCTTCTTGCCCACGGTTCTTGCATGGCTCACTGTGTCAGCTGGTCAGGACTGCGCTGGGGCCTTAGTACCAAAGGCAGCTCCAGGCGTGCCCTGCGCCCTGCCTCAGCGTGTCCACCTGCTGACCGTTTGGTGCCCTGCCGTCCATGTATCAGTTCACACCCTGATCACCTGACAGGCAAACGTGAGCCTCGGGAGGGCTAGGTCTGAGCCCGACTCTGGGGAGGGGAATGTGTCACAGCTGGTATCATCTATAGACAGAGGCCAGACTCCTCCTTTCTGGCCAGTGGCTTCACACCTACAGGCCCAGAGGAGCCAAATGCTTTGGCAGTGACCAAGCAGGAGGATCAAGCCAGCCTTACCTTCATGCTTCTGGAACTCGTCCTCAGAGAAGCCCACATCCTTGTGGTTGAGGTTGGTCATGAGCTGCTTGTTCTCTTCCTGCAGCTGGGCGATCTGCGAGAGGAGGTCCTGGGCCTCCCCACGCCACACGTCCTCCACCAGCTCCAGCTCCTGCCGGGCCGGGGGACAGCCAGGGTCACAACCTGCCCAGCACAGCGGCTTCCTCTGCCCCCCCCCCCCCCAGATGAAGCAGCCTAGATGGGTGAGGCTTGGGGCTAGCTGTGTCCTTCCCCACAAGACCCAAGGCCTGCAATCCCAGCTACTCAGGAGGCTGAGATCTGAGGATCATGCTTTGAAGTCAGCTGGAATGACAATATCTGAGAGTCTTATCTCCAGTTAATCACCAAAAAGCTGCAAGTGGAACTGTGCCTCAAGTGGTGGAACAGTGGTCTTGAGCTCAAAAACTCAGGGACAGCACCCAGACCCTGAGTTCAAGACCTGGTATCAGCAACAAACAAAACAAAGGATACTTGGTAATGGGGAAGCCTGCAGCCCGGAGCCTGTCCACCCTCCCTGAGTCCTGTCCCTGCTTGCCACTCAAGAGCTGGTCACTAGCTGAAGAGCTGCCCTTGATGGGCCTGAACAAGTGATTCAACCCTTCCTGTCCGGGAAGTGAGGAAGCCTCGGAGCCTCCTCCTCTAAGGGCGGCTAAGGGAAGCAGACCATTACTCTACACAATGGTTTGAAACAGTGTCCAGCACCCAGAAGGGGCTCAGACACGTCCACTGATCCTGGCCCTTCCTACAAGCTGACAGGTGGCCGGATGTCTAGTGTAGCCGGCACTCACTTCCTAAATAACTTTCCAAACCCCTGCTTTGCCAGGCAGCCGGTGGCAGGGGGAAGGAGAAGGAGGGGCAATGCAGTGCCCACGCCCTGCTCCAAGGTCACCAGAGGGAACAGCCAGGCTGGATGACAAGTGGTAGAATGATAGACAGGTCACATGACCTTCCCCACACTCCACCCCTCACTGCTCCCAGCTGGCCCAGGTCCAACACCTTATATTTATTACTGTTATTATTTTACTTTTTTTTTTTGGGGGGTCCAGTCATGGGGCCTGAACTCTGGGTCTGGGCGCTGTCCCTCAGCTCTTCAGCTCAAGGCTAGCGCTCTACCACTTGAGCCACAGCACCACTTCCGGTTTTCTTTTTGCTTATGTGGTGCTGAGGAATCGAACCCAGGACCTCATGCATGCAAGACAAGCGCTCTACCACTGAGCCACCTCCCCCGCCCTATTATTTTACTTTTTGGCCGTAGAGAATCTGAGCTCAGGGCCTCACCCCTGCAGGTCTGTTCTTTTTGAGCCACACCCCTAGCCCTCTCTGCTCTGGTTATTTGCGAGATGGGTCTCATTTCTCATTTCTACCTATTTTCGGCTTCCTATGATAGCTGGGATCAGGCACGCATCACCATGCTCAGCTATCAGTTGAGAAGGACTTTCTCAAACTCTTCTGCCTGGGTTGGCCTTGAATGGTGATCCTTCTAATCTCAGCCTCCCAGGTAGCTAGGAAGATGAGTGAGGCACCGGTGTCTGCCTCTATTATGATCATTTATTGAGATGCTAGGGTGGAAGCCAGGGCCTTAAGGATGCGAAGCCCCGATCCTAAAACTGAGCTCCCCTGAAACCCAGTAAGACCCATTTCTGACCCCAAACCCCTGGGTCTTCACGGGGTGTTATGCACAGTCATTACCCACATGGGTCCACACCTGGCCCCACACGGTAGCTCCCTGGTTCATAGCACATACTAGCTGTGTGAGCATCAATTTCTGCTGCTTGGAGCCACTAAGTATGTGGAGATTGCTCCCAGCAGTCACTGGAGATGACTTGAGCCAACCTTGAACCTCAGCTTGCTTTTCTCTTCCTTTTAATAGTGCTGATACTGGAGCTTGAACTCGGGGTCTCTAGTTCTCACTCAGTTTTGTTGCTCAAGGCTGGTGCTCTACCACATAAGCCACCTCTCCATTTCAAGCTTTCTGGGTAGTTAATTAGAGAAATGAGATTCATGGATTTTCCTGTTCAACCTCCTGAGTAGCTAGGATTACAGACATGAACCACCAGTACCTGGAAAATAATTTGAATAAAATAAAAATCTCCCTCCTCGGGCTATCTAGTCCGAGTCCTATCAGTCAGAGCGCAAAGCGGTTAGATGCGAGCATGAGGCCGGGGAAGTACAGGCTAGACAGCAAAAACATGGTAACAAAAAACGAGTATAAAATATCTAGGGGCTGGGAAGGTGGCTCAGTGGTAGAGCGTTTGCCTTGCATGCCTGAGGCCCTGGGTTCGATTCCTCGGCACCACATAAGCAAAAAGAAAAAAGCCGAATGTGGCGCTGTGGCTCAAGTGGTAGAGCGCTAGCCTTGAGCTGAAGACCTGAGGGACAGTGCCCAGGCCAGAGTTCAGGCCCCACGACTGGACTCCCCCCCAAAAAATCTAAATTCCTGCCCAGTGGCCTGAGCCACACTGGGGACATCCAGCAGTTCTGAGAAGTGCATTTGGGGACTTGCTTGCTCTGCCTTGGGCCTGGGCCCCGCCTGCCGTCCATCGAGGGCTGTGCTGGGCTTCATTCTGTACCTCGGGCCTCACTGAGGGTTCTCTGACCAGGGTGCCCACCACAGGGCTGCAGGGCTGAGGGTCTGTCCAGGCCCCTCAGGGAGCACCTGGCTGTTCCCCGTGGCTGCTTTCCTGGCTGTCTGCTTCACAGAGCAACAGGTGCGGCTGGCTGGCTGGTCACTGGACCTCAGTCCTGGTGAGCAAGGGTGCTGCTGGGTGGGGACAGGGCATGGGGGGGTCAGAGCCTCTTCCTCCTGGTCCCCCAGGAGGGAGGAGAGAGGCAAAGGTGTCTGGGTCTCAGCCTGTGGACAGTCCAGTTACGGTTCTGTCCTGTCTCAGGTAACAAGAGACACAGCTAAGCCCTGGCCACAGTACTCCGTGTAAACTAACCCCCATGCTCCCCACCACCCAACAAGACACAGGCTAGGATTATCCCGTTCACAGCGGGGAGACTGAGGAACAGAGTGCCTAGGTGATACGCCATGCACACACAGCCTGCAGGAAACTCAGCCGTGTGACCTGGGCAATGCCACGGGCACCGGCACAGGAGCGAGGGTCCCTCTTGACTCCAGGATAGGGGACCCTGAGGTTGCACACACTGAGACCGGTCTGTGGCACACAGGTTAAACGCAGCACACCCAGCTGGGGCCAATTTCCTTGAAAACACACTTATCCATCCCAGTGCCCAATGGGGGATGGCCTGACAGGGATGCTCAGAGAGGCCAATTGTATTTCCAGAATCCACACAGCAAGCCAGGCCCTTCTCCAGCTCCCCAAGGATAGCCATTTCCTCCCATTCTCAGTCTAGTCGGAAGGGTCTGACAGGAGCGGGGCTGAGGCTGGGGCAGGAAACTGCGTCTCCACTTCCTTCTCCCCAGGCGCCTCTGCTCTCTCCCAGTGGGGAGGCTGGGATTCCCAGACTTCTGCTCCAGGTGGACACTTGGCCTTAAAGCTGTCCCCACGTAAATCACCTCCCCTGGGGCCGGGACCCTCTCTCTCCCACCCCGAATCTTTCCGTTTCCTCCTCGGTGGCTCCCGAGTTCCAGGAGATAAAGGAAGGCAGGAAGCGTTTTCCCTCAGGGAACCCGCTAACAGAACCGGGTCCTCCGGGAGACAGTTGCGAAGGTGAACCCACAGCCTGGGCCCCCGCTGGAGGTCATCTCGTGGCTCTGGGCGGGAGATCTGGGGTGGATGGATTACTGGGCCACACTTTCTGGGGAGTGTTTTCACTTCCGGAGGATCACTACCAGGATCACCCCCCCCACCCCTCCCCCGGCCCTCTCCGCGGAGGGATGCCATTGTGATCACAGCGGCACGGAGCGGAAAAACAAAGCCCAGAGAGGTTAAGCAACTTGGCCAAGGGCACGGGGCCACCAGCTCGGCCGGGTGCCCCCGCCCGGGGGTCCCGGCCCCCGCCCACCTTCTGATGCTTGCGCTCCTTCTCGATGCGGTCCATGCGCTCCACGCGCAGGCGGTCGAGCTCCAGGCGCAGCTCGTCCAGCTCGGGCGCGACGTGGTGGCGGCTGACCAGCACCTCCAGGATCTCCAGGACCCGCACGACCTTGGGCATGAGGCGCGCGATGGCCTCGCAGCCGTGCTGGTCGATGACCCGCTCGAACTCGTGGCCCACGAGCGACGCGATGTCGTACACGTCCATGACGGTCAGCTCGGCCACGTTCTTCTCCAGCGCCGACCCCGCGGGCGCCGACCCCCGCTCCTCCTCCATGGCGGCCCGGCCGCCGCCGCCGCCCGGCGACTAGTGCGGCTGCCAAACTTGGGGCGGCCGAGGCCGCGCCGGCCGGGCCCTCCCCGGGCTGGGCGGTCCGCGCTCCCGGGGCCGCGGGCGCGCGCGGGGATGCGCGGTCCCGCTCGGCCCCGGCCGCTCCGGCGGCGGCGGGCTCCGGCGGGGGCGCGGGGATGCGCGGTCCCGCTCGGCCCCGGCCGCTCCGGCGGCGGCGGGCTCCGGCGCGGGGATGCGCGGGGCGGGCGGGCGGGCGCGCGCAGCCCCGCGGCGCCTCCCAAGTTGGGAATGGGAGCGGGGCGAGGCCCGGCTGGCGCGGGGCGCCCGGCCCGGGGGCGCGGCGGCGGCGACGGCGGCGGCGGCTGGGAGGGTCACCGCGCTGTCTCCCCCGCGGGGACGCGGAGCGCGGCGCCCGACCCCGCCCGGCGAGGGCCGCGCCCCCTCCCGCCGCCCGGGGCGTCCCGGGCCCGCCGCGCCCGCGCCCCGCCCGCCGCCCCAGCACCGCGCCTCCGCGCCCGGGACCCGCAGCCCCACGCGCGGCCCCCCGGCCCGGCCCCTCCCCGGCCCGCCGCCGCCAGGGAGGGGTCGAGTCAGGCTCCGCCACGACCTCGGCGGTGAATAAGGGGGGGTCCCCGCGCCCCCGGCCGCGCCGGGACAGCCCCCGCCGCCCCCCGCCGCCGGCCTCCCGCCCGCGTGGAGCCGCCTGGGTCTCCGCCGCGCCCGCCATCGCCCCGCTGCCAGGTCCTTGGTCGTGGATGAGGGGATCCCGGGCGCCATCCCCGCGGCACACGTTTATTTATTTAACTTAACCGGGAGCCCGGCTGTACCTCGGCGGCGGCGGGGCGCCTGCCTGGCACCGCAGCGGGGAAAACACGGGAAATATCGGGTGTTCGCTTTACAATCAGCTAACAACGTGTCTGGGGCGCGCTGGGCTCAGGGGGACCGGACCTCGCTGGGCCGGGCCGGGCCTCGCTGGGCTCTGGCTGGGCCTCGCTGGGCCGGGCCGGGCCTCGCTGGGCTCTGGCTGGGCCTCGCTGGGCTCTGGCTGGGCCGGGTCGCGCTGGACCAGGCCGGGCCTCGCTGGGCTCTGGCTGGGCCTCGCTGGGCCGGGCCGGGCCTCGCTGGGCTCTGGCTGGACCTCGCTGGGCCGGGCCGGGCCTCGCTGGGCTCTGGCTGGGCCTCGCTGGGCTCTGGCTGGGCCGGGTCGCGCTGGACCGGGCCAGGCCTCGCTGGGCTCTGGCTGGGCCTCGCTGGGCCGGGCCGGGCCTCGCTGGGCTTGGCTGGGCCTCGCTGGGCTGGGCCGGGTCGCGCTGGGTGCAGGGGCGGCCCCGTGAGTGGCCCCCGCAGCCCGGGCTGGAGGCTGGCCTGAGCTACGCCGGGCAGACCAGCCCGAAAGAAAAAAAAAAAAAAAAACTAATGACAGTGCTGAGCCAGGGATCCGACGGGCACACCTGTAATCTTAGCTCCTCAAAAGGCAGATCTGAGGCTTGAGGGTCCAACCCAGCCCAGGCAGGCAAATCTGAGAAGCTCTTTATCTTCCAGTTAATAAAGTCCCAAAAGCTGGAAGTGTAGTCACTGCTCAAGTGATAGAGGGCCAGGCTTGAGCAAAAACAGGCTGAATGTGAGGCCACACGTTCAAGCCTCAGTACTAGCGCCAGAGTAAATGATGATGATGATTATAGACTTGAAGGAGTGCCTAAGATGACCTCACAACTTCACACCTTCCTTCTTCTGGTCACAGGTAAGATTTGCTGACACCAGCAGTAGACTTGGATAGAGGACAGTCCTGGGAGAGAGCTGGGAGGGGGGACACAGGGGAGAATCGTGAGGAGGAAGAAGAGGAGCCGCAGGCAGACAGATGGACAGACACTTCCTCACCCTGAGAGCCTCTGGGGCTGGCACGGGGCCAGAACGGCACTGATTCTGTGGAAGGAGAAGTTGCTTCCCAGAAAAACAGACTACTGGGGCCTGAGAATCCACACCAGAGCCTGCAAACTGCAGCGCACTTTGCCTCTGCTCTTTCCTGGCACCAGCGGCCTGCAGGTGCCCGAGCACTGCTGCTCCTCCTGCCCTGAGAGGTCCCGTTGGTTAAATCCCAGCGCTGAAACCCAGGCCATGCCACACTCTGCCATGGTTGCTGCTGTAGTTTTGCATTCTTTCCTCCTATAATTTGACACTGTGCGGGGCGGTTGTGGATTGCTTGTTTATTTGGTGGTGGTACCAGAGCTTGAACTCAGGTCTTTGTATTTGTTAGTCAGGGGATCTACCATGTAAGCCTGGCCCCCAGTCCTTTTGCTTTAAGTTTGTTCAGATATCTTGTGCTTTGCCCAGGTGGTTCTCTAACGGTAATCCCCCTACTTCTGCCTCTTAAACAGATAGGATTACAAATATGATTCCTTTTTCTAGCATGTTAATCGAGATTGGGACTCACTAACTTTTTTGCCCAGGCTGGCCTTGAATTATCCTCCTATTTCTGCTTGCCTAGTAGCTGAGATTGCAGATATGAGCCGCTGCTCCCAGCCCTCATAGATCTTTTGTTTGTTTGTTTTGGCAGTCATGGGGCTTGAACTCAGGGTCTGGGTACTGTCCTTGAGTTCTTTTGCTTAAGGCTAACCACTAGCTCTGTCTCTTGGATGGATCGTTTTTATTTATTTTTTTTGGTCTGGTCGTGGGGTCTGAACTCTGGGCCTGGGCGCTGTCCCTCAGCTCTTCAGCTCAAGGCTAGCGCTCTACCACTTGAGCCACAGCGCCACTTCCGGCTTTTTTTTTTCTTTTTGCTTATGTGGGGCTGAGGAATCGAACCCAGAGCCTCGAGCATGCAAGGCGAGCGCTCTACCACTGAGCCACCTTCCCAGCCCCGATGGATCGTTTTATTGTTTTGTTTTTGTTTTTGTCAGTTGTGGGGCCTGAACTCTGGGCCTGGGCACCATGCCTCAGCTCTTCAGCTTAAGGCTAGCATTCTACCACTTGAGCCACAGCGCCACTTCCGGCTTTTTCTGCTTATGTGGTGCTGAGGAATCAAACCCAGGGCCTCATGCATGCGAGGCAAGTGCTCTACCACTGAGCCACCTTCCCAGCCCCTTAATGCAATTATTTCATCATTCTACACCGGAATGTCATCAAGGACTTCTAGTCTTCAAATAGGAGAGTGGCAAGCAAGGTTAGTGTGATGCCTTAAGTTCAGATCCCAGTACAAAAAACAAACTAAAGGGTGAAAGTAAAACAGCACGAAAAGTATCAGTGTTTTTCCTCCACTGAGCTTTTGGGCATCTCTTATCCCATACCTCTCGAGTTTCCCTTCATAAGCAATTGGTTGGTTTAATTATGGTTGTTACTATTCCTATGACTTATTAATTTCTTTTTTTTGGGGGGGGGTCTGGTCATGGAGCCTGAACTCTAGGCCTGAGAGCTATCCCTCAGCTCTTCAGCTCAAGGCTAGTGCTCTACCACTTGAGCCACAGCGCCACTTCTGGCTTTTTTCTTTTTGCTTATGTGGTGCTGAGGAATCGAACCCAGGGCCTCATGCATGCAAGGCAAGTGCTCTACCACTGAGCCACCTTCCCAGCCCCTGTGACTTATTAATTTCTGTAAAGGACTTCTTTCTTTTTCATCATCAGCAGACATTTATTTATTTATTTATTTAATTATTTTTGTTGGTCATGGGGGTTGAACTTAGGGTTTGGGCACTGTCCCTGAGCTTTTTTTCACTCAAGACTAGCTCTCTACCACTTTGAGCCACAGTACTACTTCCAGTTTTTTGGTGGTTATGAGAGTCTCACTGACTTTACTGCCTGGGCTGGCTTTGAACTGCCATCCTCAGATCTCAGCTTCCTGAATAGCCAGCACTACAGGCATGAGCCATCAGCGCCCTAGGCAAACACCTTTTAAACAGAATCTTGGTTTCCTCTGAGTAACCAGTCAGGTTTCCCTGCTCAATCCACATGCTTCAGGTGAGTGTTAAGGCCTGGACAATCAGAGCAGGATATTCCTATGTATGTTGTGATTGGTAACAGGGATGAGCAAATGACCCTATCACAGGCAAGCAGATACCTGAGACACCCCCCTCCCCTCCACACACCCCCAGATCTGTTTTTGAACTTGAGGACTGAAACAAGACAGCTCACTGCCCTCTTTCTCTTGCTGGGAGCCTGAATAAAGCACATAGAGAGTGGAGGAGGACTGAGAGAAGGTTGAAAAATCTATGCCTTGAAGTTTCAGTACCTGGCACAGATACAATCTCCCTTTATTTATGCTAGTTTAGGTCAAGTTGCTGCTGTATTACAGTATGGCCACTTGAGCAACATCCCCACTCCCCCTTTTGTTTGCTTTAGTTATTTTTCAATAGCGTCTATGGTGTGTGTGTGTGTGTGTGTGTGTGTGTGTGTACGTGCGCGCACACACCAGTAGTGAGACTTGAAATCAGAGGCACTATCCTTTATTTTTTCTCAAAGTTGGCCCTCTTCTACTTGAGCCACAGGTTCACCGGGTCTCATGTTTTTACCCTACCAGCCTGGACCACAGTCTTACCTGGTGCCTGGGATTACAGATGCTCTACCTTGCTGGGCTTATTTGTTGAGATTGGATCTTGCTAACTTTTTCACCTCCACCCCAGTATGGTGTGGAAAGTGATCTTCCTGATTTCTGCCTCTTCAGTAGCTGGGATTACATGCAAGAGCTCCCATAGCTTGTTCCAAAGACTTTTTTTTTCCCCCCAGTCCTGGGGCTTGAACTCAAGACCTAGACACTGTTCTTGAGCCTCTTTTGCTCAGGGCTAGCAGTCTATCACTTGAGCCACAGCGCCACCTCTGGCTTTTTCTGTTTATGTGGCAGTGAGCTTCATGCATGCTAGGCAAGCACTCTACCATCAAGCCACAGTCCCAGCCCGGGCTCCAAAGATCTTAATTGACAAACTTCCAGACTCATCGTGAATTATTAGACTGGTAGCTCTGAGGGCAGGCCCTTGCCTGTCTCATCTATTACTCTATTCCTGTCATATACAAGAGGGCCTAGTGAATACTTTTACTACTTATAGAATCAGGCCATACAGGTTTTGTTCAGCTCACTGGTAAATTCATCATCAGAAGAGGACCTCTGTGCAAATCTGCTTACAATTGCCCCCAGTGTTCCAAAGTAAAATGGGGCCTGATTGTCCTGGACTATTGTGACATCTCAGTGAATGAGTTTGTTAGACAGCTTCTTTTTTTTTTTTGGGGGGTCCGGTCGTGGGGTCTGAACTCTGGGCCTGGGTGCTGTCCTTCAGCTCTTCAGCTCAAGGCTAGCACTCTACCACTTGAGCCACAGCGCCACTTCCTGCTTTTTTCTTTTTGCTTATGTGGTGCTGAGGAATCGAACCCAGGGCCTCATGCATGGAAGGCAAGCGCTCTACCACTGAGCCACCTTCCCAGCCCTGTTAGACAGCTTCTATCAGACACTGAATGCTATAGGACTATTAATGTTTGCTAGTTTCTGTGCGCCAGACACTGTGCAAAAAGCTTTGCATGATTACCTTAGAAAATTTCACAACCACACATTCAGCTGAGTGCTGAGCATTCATTATTTACTGAGAGCTGGGCATGGTGGTACATCCCTGTAATCCCAGCTACTTGGGAAGCAGAGGCATAAGTTCAGGACCAGTACTGGCAAAGTTAACAATACTCTACCTAAGAAATAAAATGGACTGGGGGGAATAACTAGCTCCAGTCGCCTTTGTCTTTCCCAGGCAGTTTTTTTTTTTTCTTTTACTTTGCCATAAACTCAGTCTTCTGCTCAAAAAAAAAAAAGTCTGGGAAGTGTGGCTCAAATAGTAGAGTGCTTGTGTATGAGGACCTGGGTTCAATCCCCAGTACTAACACAAAATCTTTCACTGAGAACCTACTACATGCTGGTCACTGTTTTGGTTAGAGGGAATGTATTCTCTGGCTTTGAAGTATTTCTACTTTAGAATGTTGAAGCTCTGTGTTGGTGGCTTGCACCTGTAATCCTAGCTACTCAGGTGGCTGAGATCTAAGGATCATGGTTCAAAGCCAGCTGGGGCAGGCAAGTCCATAAGACTTTGTCTTCAATTAACTACCCAAAAGGTAGAAGTGGAAGGTGTGGCTCAAAGGAATAGAGTGCCAGCCTTGAACACAAAACCTTAGGGACAGCACCCAGGCTTTGAGTTCAAGCCTCAGTACACGCACACACTCGAGTTAGGACAGATGTGACCCATTTCCCCTGAGAGTATTAGGCTGCTTGGAGATAAGCCTTAAGACAGGAAGAGGTGATGGCACCTACCTGCTGCTGCATGCATAGGAAAATGTTACCTGAGAATGACATCAACAGGTGGGGATGGGGGGGGGGGGGAGAGGGAGCAGGCTGGTGATGCTGTCAGGCTGGGAAACCTTTACTGAGTGGAGGGGGCGGGATGTTTCTTGTCATCTAAAGTTGGAAACTGGCCTCCTGCTGCCCCCTATTGCCTACAGTTCTCTGAAAAACTAACCCTTTATATCTGCAAAGGCATGTAAAATCAACCCTATTTGCAGAAAAGCAAACAGACTGAGAGAAGCCACGGAACACAGTCAAGGTCACACAGCTATGTGCAAAAGCAGAATAACAACCCTGGCTCCCAATCCCTGGGTCGTTCAATGAACTGACCTAACTTGTTCTGTTGGGACCCTAAAGGAGGGTCCAAGAGGACAGTATATATGCCAAGATTACCTCCAAGTGAGCCAGATTAGTTAATAGCTAGCTCAGAACCAAGCAATCTGCCTTGCAAGCTCAGAAGAAGGGTCTGAGTCCTTAACAGAAGGATATCTGGAAACTTTCAAAAAAGAGAGGGAGTTTTGAGGAATGAGTAAGAGAATGCTAGGAGGCAGGGGTCAAAAACACCCATCCTTGTAGCTGGCAAGGGCTAAGGGGGTATGGACAGGCAGCAAGATGGGAAAACAGAATTCCACTTTGGGAGAATTTATAATAAAAATTTTAAATCATTTATTCGCATACGTTAGTTGTTTAAGGGGGAGTTTCATTGGGGGCATGCGAACTAGCCAACAGGGTAATATTTGTTTTTGGCAACTAAAAATATTAGCTACATACAGTAGAAAGTTGCATTACTCTTTGTCTTCTTTTTTTTTTGTTGTGTACATTTCGGTGGGGTCCTGCGGCCTGAACTCAGGGCCTGGGCGCTGTCCTTCAGCTTTTTTCACTCAAGGCTAGCGCTCCACCACTTGAGCCACAGCGCCACTTCTGCCTTTCGGTGGCTCATTGGAAATAAGAGTCCTACTGAACTTCCTGCCTGGGCTGGCTTCGAACCGAGATCCTCAGATGTCAGCCTCCTGAACAACGGCTGGGATTACAGTCGTGGGACACGGGCGCCGGGCCCTCATCCAGAGTTTTAAAAAGATGCAAAACCCTGGGAGTCATGGTTAGGACGGAGGGGGTCTCGGAAGACCTCGGACCAGCAGGAGGCCGGGGCAGGACGGCCCTCAGGGCCCTTGGCTTCGGCCCGGGGGTCGGTGCCTCCACTGCCGTCTCCGCCGCCTTTCCCGGCGACCCGGGACAGGGCGCGCCCATACTACGGCTTTCTGGAAAAGCCCGCGCAAACTGTAGTTTGAACAGCACGAGGACGCGGGGACGACGGCATCTGTCCTTCGGGGGCCGCCGTCCAGGCTCGAGCCGCACGGACGCGCGCGTCCCTCGGCGGCCGCCGTACGTGCATTACGTGGCAGCGACCGGCGCCGCCCAATCCGCGGCGCCCGCGTCAGCCCCTCGGGTGGCGCAGCCGGAAGGGGCGGGGCGAGGCGGCGTTGGCGGCGGCGGCGGCAGCTGTGGAGGCCGAGTCCCCGAGTCCCCGAGTCCCCGAGTCCCCGTCCTGGCTTCGGCCTCTGACCCACCATGGTGACGCCCGCCGAGCTGCTGGTGCTCCTGGCCGCCCTCCTGGCCACGGCTTCGGGCTACTTCGTCAGCATCGACGCGCACGCCGAGGAGTGCTTCTTTGAGCGGGTCACCTCGGGCACCAAGATGGGCCTCATCTTCGAGGTGGCGGAGGGCGGCTTCCTGGACATCGACGTGGAGGTGCGGGCGCGGGGCCGCGCGGCCTGGGGGCGGCGGCGGGGGCGCGCGCGCGGCCGGGCGCGGCGAGGGGGCTCCGGCGCACCTCGGCCCGACCCCCCCTCCGGCCCGGCCCCGCGGCTCGGGGGTCCCCGCCGGCTCCCGAGCCCGTCCCCGGCCGACCCGCTTCCGCTTCCCCCGCTGCGGGCCGGGCGGCGCATCCCAGCGGCCCGCGCCGCGTGTAGGCTCCGGGCCCCGAAGGCGCGTCTCCCTCGCTGCCCGTCGTCTTAACGGCTTCGCAAACTGATGGTTAAGGAGACGGGAAGCTGTGGCGGAAGGCCCGACCGCAGTCAGATCTTAGGCATCTCGTCTGCTTCTCCGAAAATGGTCCCTTGCCTGTTCTGCCTGGCAGAGATGTGGATTCGGGTCCTGCGTTTTAACTTGGGAGTGTAATCTCAGAGAAGTATTCAGAAAACAGACGCGTTTAAAGAAGTCAGCATTTCTAGAGTCTCCACTCATATCTATAGTATATATGTGTGTATGTATGGTGTATACGCATATTATATACAATCCCAAACAGGCCCTCCAGCAAGACGTGATTTGCCGCCCTTTTATTAAAAAAACAAATATCAAGAGTTGATTTTTGCCTTCTTGTATGACTAGTTGGTTTTAAGATGGTAGAACTGAGCACAGATTGCATAACACAAGTGAGGCAAAAGTTAAGAGAGGCTGCTTCCATTGGCCAAGACTAGCCCTCCAGTCTTCCACTTTTTATGGGTGACAGGGACTGTAAAAGGAACTGACTTGACTCTAGGACTTAACGGCTGATTTGGAAGTAGTCTGGGGTCTTCTAATCTCTAGCCTGGGCCCCTTTTTTAATTTTTTTTTTATCTGGCTCTGGGGCTTGAACTCACAGCCTGGGTGCGGTCTCCCTGAGCCTGTTTGTGCTCAAGGCTAATGCACTACCTCTTGAGCCACAGCACCACTTCTGTCTTTTTCTGAATAGTTTATTGGAGATAGGAGTCTCATGGTCTTTCCTGCCCTGGCTGGCTTCTCACCAGGATTCTCAGCCTCCTGAGTAGCTAGGATTACAGGCATGAGCCACCAGCACCCATCTGTCTTGAGCCCTTTTTTTTTTTTTTTTTTGTCTGTCATGGGGCTTGAACTCTGGGCCTGGGCGCTGTCCCTCAGCTCTTCAGCTCAAGGCGAGCGCTCTACCACTTGAGCTACAGCGCCACTTCCGGTTTTCTGGTGGTTTATTGGAGATAGGAGTCTCACGGTCTCGGTCTCTCCTGCCCGGGCTGGCTTTGAACCGCGATTCTCAGATCTCAGCCTCCTGAGTAGCTAGGATTACAGGCGTGAGCCACCAGCGCCCGGCGTGTCTTGAGCCCTTTTAAGTCATAACATCATACCAGAGAAGCACACTTCAATATTTGACAGTAATCATGAAAATCTTGAAATGAGATGTTGTAAGGATTACCCAGATTTCTTCTGGAGTTTTGGCACTAGCCACAGTTCAGTATGTCTGTTGGAGTGTTAGGCCACAGTGAGGCATTGTGGTGTGGGAGATGTGGCTTCTATTTTCTGCAGGGTATGTTAGTTGGACACAACTAGTCAGAGCTGAAAAGTGCTTTAGAAAACCTCCTGATCTATTCTTGTCCTATTAAGTGGGGAGATGGGGGCCAAAGTATTTACTGCTATTTAGGAGGTGAAGCTAAGTGAGTTACCCATTAGTATTTTCCTACTAAAGTTTGTGATTTTAGGGCTGGGAAGGTGGCTCAGTGGTAGAGCACTTGCCTTGCATGCCTGAGGCCCTGGGTTTCATTCCTCAGCACCACATAAGCAAAAAGAAAAAAGCCGGAAGTGGTGCTGTGGCTCAAGTGGTAGAGTGCTAGCCTTGAGTTGAAGAGCTGAGGGACAGCGCCCAGGCCCAGAGTACAGGCCCCACGACCGAACCCCCCCCCCAAAAAAAAAAAAAAGTTTGTGATTTTACATGTTCTGTGAATTTTCTTTCTTCTACCTCCAGATCACAGGTCCTGATAATAAAGGCATTTATAAAGGAGATCGAGAGTCCAGTGGGAAGTACACGTTTGCTGCACACATGGATGGAACATACAAGTTTTGTTTCAGTAATAGGATGTCTACCATGACTCCAAAGATAGTGATGTTCACCATCGATATAGGAGAGGCTCCCAAAGGACAAGACATGGAGACAGAGGGTAAGGCGCATGTCACCTTCCATACACCTTATCCACCCATCAGAGTACTGATTCCATGGTTATTCTTTGTCCATAAAGTCCAAAACCCTCTGTGGAAAGTACTTTTTATTCATGCAAGTCTCTTAATTAACAAAAGTTTCTGGAAGTGAATGCTTTGTTCTTCATGATTGCCCCTTCTGACAGTTTTTCCTTGTCACTTTGTGACCTTGTAAACCTCCAGGTTCACTGTCTCACACAGCTCGGTGAACTTGCTAGTCCTCATGGATATGTACTTTTTATTTGCTCATTCATAGACTACTAGTTTTCTGAACCTTCTGTTGGTCTTTTGTTTCTGTCTTACACTTTCTTTTAGGTGGTGGAGATACCTGGGATGGTATGTGGATTGCTTTTTGTATCATTTTGTTTGCTCAAGTCTAATTTCTGCTTTCCTTCCCTTTAACTTCACTTTGTTGGCATGAGAATGTTTCCCCCCCCTCTTAAAAAACCCCTGCAACTAATTTGATTGTTTTTGTTGAATTTTTGAAAATTTGGCATAGATTATTTAAGTTAATAGTGGGAAGAACACGGTTGGTTTTTTGGGGGGGCAGAGGGGGAGGGACTTGGCGCTTAAACTCAGGGCCTAAGTGCTGTGAGCTTTGAGCCACAGTTCTGCTTCCTGTTTTGTGGTGGTTAATTGGAGGTAAGGGTCTCATGGACTTCCCTGCCTATGCTGGCTTTGAACTGTGATCCTCAGATCTCAGCCTTCTGAGTAGCTAGGATTTACAGGGTTGAGCCACAGGTACCCACAGGTGCTTGAAGTCAGGCCTTATGCACTTATGTGGCTTTGCTTTTTTACCCTTTGGCCGTGTTGGGGAAGAAACCCAGGGCTCTGTGCATGCTAGGTGTCTTACACTGAACCATATCCCCAGACCTCATGGCTCTGCAGCACTTTTTTTCCCCATTGTATATGCTAGGATTTTTGGAAACTCTTAGTTTAATAAATTCTATGTATTAGTATGAAGTATACCTCAGATATTGAACAATTTAGTAGAATACTAATAGGAAGACAAAGTTAGGTTTTGAAATTGTAAAAATCTAGAGAATTGTACTTAGTAATTGTTTTCCAGGGTCATCTATGAGTGGAGCTTGGCTAATTGGGATTTAGGAGTTTGCAGGGCTTTGTGTGTCTTCATTTTTTGAAAATTTATTCTATTTAAATGACTAGAGTATAGTGGCTGAAGAATGTGGGTATTGACTCTTTTTTTTTTGCTGTCGGTCATGGGGCTTGAACTCTGGGCTTGGGCACTGTCCCTGCACCCTTCAGCTCAAGGCGAGCGCTACTACCACTTAAGCCACAGTGCCACTTCCTGTTCTCTAGTGGTTTATTGGAAATAACAGTCTCATGGACTTTCCTGCCAAGGCTGTCTCTGAACTGTGATCCTCAGATCTCAGCCTCCTGAGAAGTTAGGATAATAGGCATGAGCCACTGTTCCCCTGGCTGGTATTGAACATCTTAAGTAGTCCTTTAACATAATAACTAATCTTGCTTTTGCTTGTTAATGTCAGTGAATGACAGCTGTCAAAATGAGCTTTGTGAAGCTGTTCTCAAGGGGGATTGGGTGGGAAGGAGGCAATGAATTTTGTCCCTGAGGGCACTTGACAGTACTAGTAGACATTCTGGACTAGCTTGTGGTGGGTTGGTGCTGCTGGCCTCTAGGGCTAGAGGTGATGGAGACTGTTGCCTATCTTCTGGTGCATTGGACAGTGTCGACAACAAACATGGCGCATTGATTTCTGAAATGTCAGCCTGACCACTCCTGAGAAACCTACTCAGAGGTTCTGTGTTGAGCATGAGCCTTCTGTCATGAAACTGGTGAGGGGGCTGTTTGACCTTAAATTGTGGGGCCTAGAGTTTCTCTTAGGATGAGTGCTAAGTTGGAATTCCAGGTGAGGCTGATGTTGGGCAAAGATTCTCCCTGGGAGATTGTTCCTTCTCTGCTAGTTCATCCTTGTCCACGGGAGCTCCTGTTCTCCTGAAGGCAAGGAGGACGTGGCTGGAAACCTGTAGCTGAGAGCTGTGGTTATTACAGTGCCCACGGCAGTGAGGCATCACTGTGTTGCAGAAGAACCTTTGAGCTGGTCTGGGTTTTCTCAACCTTATCTTTCTTGTGTTTCCCTATGTTAACATTACAGCTAGGTTATCCTCTTTTTTTTTTTTTTTTTTGAGACCCCAGACTGGCCTGCAGCTCTTGATCCTCCTGCGTTAGCCTCCTGAGTGCTAGAATTGAGGGGTATGCTACTATGTCTGGCTTTGCTATATGATTTTTTTTTTTTTTGGTGGTCCTGAGGTTTGAACTTATAGCCTCACATTTGTTAGGCTGGCATTCTATCGTATGTCTCCAACCCAACTATTTTCTGATTATTTTGGAGATGGAGTCTAGTAAACTTTTCTGCCCAGTCTGGCATTATAGGTGTGAGCCTGGTTGTGTGTGTGTGTGTTTGGGGGGTATGTGTGTGTTGAGGGGTGTGTGTGGATGAGAGAGTGGGGAACAAGGTCTTGTTGTACAGCCTAGGCCAGCTTACTAAGTGCTGGGATTACAGACATGATCTGCTACACTGGCTGAACTTTCTAGAAGTGGCTTCTTCTGTATTGTGTTTACCATAGAGATTGCCAACTGTCTGTTAATGGGTTTCCAAATCTTTCTGTAGCTCACCAGAACAAGCTAGAAGAAATGATTAATGAGCTGGCTGTGGCGATGACAGCTGTAAAGCATGAACAGGAGTACATGGAAGTCCGGGAAAGGATACACAGAGCCAGTAAGTTGGTGCAGAAACTCTTCAGACCTGTTGGTGGTTTGATTTGCTCCACGTTGGAGCCAGAGTCATTCTGGGGTGAGAGGACACTAGGCAGAATTGGAGGGCTAAGGTGTTCGTTGCAGTTTCAGTATGTTAGACTAGATGGCTTTAAATATATGCAAAACTTGTGAGAATGTCAAGACCAGAGAAAATGCCCGTTTTCCAGTCCTCAGACGTGTCCAACCTTTGTGTCCTCTTAATTTGAGTGGAGATACTCCTGTTTGTTATAGAAATAGTTGATTAGTAAGTGTCCGTATTAAAAGGATTACATGTTAAGCATTCCTTATCATAAATGCCTGGGACCCAGGAATGCTTCAAATTGCAGAGGTTTTCAGATTTTTGAGTGTTTTCATAGACGTTACCGGCTGAAAACCTTAATCTAAAAACCTGAAATCCAAAATGCTCTCAATTTGCGATAGAATAGTCTTGCTATATATATTATATATAGACCAGGCTGACTTTAAACTCAGTATCTTCTTGCTTTAGTCTCCTGAGCGCTCACTGTAACTGCTTGTTCCTTCCTATGATGTTGCCCGGGCTGGCCCTGTATTCAAGTAGTTCTCCTGCCTCAGACTCCTGAATATTGGTGTGTTCTTCCAAGTTTGGCTTTAAAACTTTATGTTTTAAAGAATACTGGGTTTTGAACTCATGCCTTTGTGCTTGCTAGGCTACTCTATGACTGAGCTACATCCCCAGCCATTTTTTTGTTTGTTTGTTTTTGTCGGTTGTGGGGCTTGAAATCAGGGCCTGAGTGCTGTCCTGAGCTTTTTCAATAGCACTCTACTACTTTGAGCTACAGCTCCACTTCCAGTTTTCTGCTGACTAATTGTAGATAAGAGTCTCATGAACTTTCCTGCCTGGGCTGGGTTTGAACCATGATCCTCAGCTCTCAATCTCTGAGTAGCTAAAATTATAGACATGAGCCACCAGCGCTAGACTAGTGTGTATGTTGGTCATGGGATTTGAATTCAGAGCCTGGGGCTGGCCTTGAGCTGTTCTGCCCAAGGCTAGCACTCTATCACTTTGAGCCACAGATGCAATTCCGATTTCCTGGAGGTTAATTGGAGGTAAGAGTCTCTGGGACTTTCCTGCCCAGGCTAGCTTTGAACTATGATCCTCAGTTCTCAGCCTTCTGAATAGCTAGGATTACAGGCATGAGCCATCAGTGCCCAGCTCTAATCTTTTTTTTTTGTCAGTTGTGGGACTTGAACCCAGGGCCTGGACGCTGTCCCTGAGCCTCTTTGTGCTCAAGTCTAGTGCTCTACCACTTGAGCCACAGCACCACTTCCTCTGGTTAATCTTTTTTTTAGAGATAGTATATATCTAAAGACATGGTAGTTGTTACTCAGTTGATTACTATTACGTTACTACTTAAAATTGTTTTCAGTATTTAGCCTTTTGTAGAAAGTCAGGTAGCAAAAGTAGCTTAGTAACAACAGTAATAGAAACAACTGTCAGAAACTAACAGAATAGTCATAGCTTTATCCCTTAGATCAGATCTATAGGTGAAAATGAGATAAATGGTGAGAATAATTTGTGTTGAGTTTATCTGACAGTAACTATCAGTATTGGTCCATGTGACTAGGCACCTCTCCCACCAGGACAAACACCCAACTACTTAGTAGGTATTGGGTAAATACTTGTTGAATACATATTTAAGGAGAAAGATACTTAGACTGACATATTTTGATTTGGGAGATAGTGGTTATTATGTAATGAAGATCTTCAAGTTCTTTATTTTTACAGTTAATTCTCTGAGCAAAAAGGATTATAAGGATATTTCATTGGTGAGAAAAAGGTTGGATTTTAAATCTAGAAGTTTTGCTTTGGGCAATTCAGTTTGCATCTGTCCTATTTTCCCTTATAGAAGCGCAGTGGGCTTGGCTTATACTCAGAGGATTGACTACCCTGTGAGCTGTGCCTCCAGCTTTTTTTTTTTTGCCTGTCTTGGGGCTTGAACTCAGGGCCTAGGTATTGTCCCTGAGCTTCTTTGCACTCAAGGCTAGTGCTCTACCACTTAAGCCTCAGTGCCAACTTCTGGCTTTTTCTGAGTAGTTTACTGTAGATAAGAGTCTCATGGACTTTATTGCCTAAGTTGGCTTCAAACCACAATCCTCAGATTTCAGCCTCCTGAGTAGCTAGGATTATATGTGTGAGCCACTAGTGCCCAGCTCAGCTCTTTTTGTTTGAGATCCTCTTGCCTCTGCTTCTAAGTAGCTGAGATTACTGGTGTGGACCTCTATACCTGGCTCTAAGTAACACTTGAAGGCTGCTTTTAGAGTTGCTTGGGGTCTCTGGTGTATGAATGTCACATACCACTTTCTGAGTAAAGGCTAGGAGAGGATTTGTGCTGTCTTGGAGGATTGTTGTTAATTCTATGTTTGTTCTCTACAGTAAACGATAACACAAACAGCAGAGTGGTCCTCTGGTCCTTCTTTGAAGCTCTCGTTCTAGTTGCCATGACACTGGGACAGATCTACTACCTGAAGAGATTTTTTGAGGTCCGGAGGGTTGTTTAAAGGCCTTTTCCTGGTGATCCAACTCAATTCACTTGTTTACCAACACCTTGGTCATAATAATGTCATTATTTTCTACATTTTCATTTTTTGATCTGTACATTTGCAGCTTATGTTCCTTTCTGATTAATAGGTATTGGGGGAGGGAATCTTTAGGCAGTTATAGCAGAAATTTGGCATTTGATTGGCATATGAGATTGCTTATTTGAAAGCTGCCTCTTGTCCTTTCAAAACTCAAACACTATAAATGAAATACAGGAGCACAGTCTTTCTATCTTTGCTTTGGTTTTCGAAATGAGATGTAGATTGTTGCGGTCCCACAAAGCCTGGCAGTCCTTCATTGAAATGACTGCACTGGTGAGATGCCCTCAGCCTCTGCTTCTCGTCAGGAGAGCGCAATCATAATGAGTCACTGTGTGAAGCAGCACCACTGAGTCTCGGCATTTTCTGCCCAGCCTCATGCTACCAGGATGGGTACTTGCATACTTTTTCTTGTGTTTTATTTAAATATGATAAACATTTCCCCCTTTATATTTTCCCCTTGAATCTTTGGACTGAATCACCTCCACTAAAGTTGACAGCAGTTAAAAACCGTTCTTTGGTTTCTGCCTAACCTTAAAGTCTCTATTACAGCTGGTTCTCTGGGTTTCTAGGTAAACGCCATCTGCCCTTCCTGTACTGGCACTTCCCTTTCTCCACTCTGGGCACATAGAAAGTAGGCATTTATGTAATTGGAAAAATCTGGATTTCTGATGTCAAAAGGTTAAAGACTCTTGGGTTTTCTTGCAGTGATATTTAGCCACTATTTTATTTTTGTCAGTGGTCTTTAGAGCCACTAACCAGGGCACTGAACATCAGTGTCAGCACTAGGGGTTTTGTCTGGTTTCTCCTGGGTCGTCTTGTTCTTTTATCTTTTCTTTTTCTTTTCTTTTTTTTTTTTTGGCACATGTGAATTTTGTTTTATGTAAACAAAGACTTTCTCTTGGTCTCTGATGATGGTTTGAAATTGAAAGGAGCATCTGCTTTTGGTGTGGAGCCAGCATCCAGGATTATGTTGGGACTGATGTATATTAGTTACTTGTACATTGTTTTTTTGGATCTTTGCAAGGGGAATACAAGTAACAAGTTTTATATAATTAATTTAAATTTGTTACAGGTTTTCATGTTTAGGACAGTTTTTCAACCTTGGGTGAATATACTTGCAACAGCTTATTGATAAGGTGACTGTTTCACCTTAGCACAGCTGTTGCATGGGTTTTTCTTTTTGTGTGTGTGAAAACACTTCAAAATTGAATTAAAAGTTGTAAATTGGTTGTGTATCTAATATGCCCCAGGTTCAGTAAATAAACAAATTCTTTTTAAAACAGTATAGTGTGTTTTATATACTAATGATATTTAACTCAATTGTTAAACAACTTTTTCTTATGTGAAACGAAATGTGTGTGTGTGTTATGAGCAGTTATACCTACTGTAAATGTTTTCTTTGTCTCTAAGCTTGAGTTCAGCGAACAGGAACTTTTCAGTTTCCACACGGGTTTGCCAGTGTGGTATTTCTGGATCACTGCTAACATCATAAGGCAGGTTGGATTATTTTCACTTATTTGTCTGAATTTTAAATGTGGAAAACAGGCCTGATTAAATTATTTGCCCAAAGCTGTCATAAAATGTTCCTATCACAAAGTAAAAGCAAAGAAACGGCTGTGTATTAAATTCTGTGTAATGGCCTGTTGTCCTCTTTTTGCCTCAGATCCCTTGGGTAAAATCATTAAGAAACAAGAAACATCTTAGGAAAAGAATCCAGGGTCAGGGAAATAGGAAACAGTAGGAAAGGCAAACACAGGTGCGCAAAGAGCTGTCTGGAAATATTAATTTATTTTAGTTTTTTGAGATAATCTTGCTATGTAGCCCAGGCTGGCTTCAAATTCCAGCTCTTTCTGCTACATGTACATACAGCATGCTGGGATTACAGACAGTGCCACCATGCCCTGCAGCATCCATTTTTAACAGTGGTTTTAGGGACGTGACCATCTCTTCAGTGAAAACGTTACTTGGGCTCTTATATTTAGTTTGAAGGACAAGTCTCCAGGATGCTAAAGGTTCATGCTGTTCACTCGCCCCACAGACTTGACTGCAGTGTGTAACAGTAGTCACTGGGAGAAAGACCGCGGTGGCCGAGGAGGTGGCCTTAATGTGTGTGAAGGCGGGGTCACAGCTGCGGCCGCGGCACACGGTGGTCAGCATTCACACCGGCCTCCCCCCGGTCCCGCCCCGCTCCCGGCTGCCCCGGCCTCGGAGTGGTGGAGAGGGGACGGCGGGCCACGCTCCTGCCGGGAGTCCCCGCTCGGACCCGCTCCCGCCGCGGCTGGCCCAGCTCTGGGCGGGGCGCGCTCCTCCGGCGGAACGTGGTCGCGTGAGCGCGGCTCCCAGTCGGTCCCGGAATCGCCGGAAGCGGAAGTGCTCGTGAGCGGTACGCGCCTGGGTGTTCCAGCCGCCCGGACAGCGGGCGGCGTGGCCGCCATGGAGAACGTGACGGAGGGCGCCTGGGAGTCGCTGCCGGTGCCGCTGCACCCTCGGGTGCTGGGCGCGCTGCGGGAGCTGGGCTTCCCGCGCATGACGCCGGTGCAGGTATCGGTCCCCGCTCCCAACCCGATGGCTGCCGCCGGCGGGACTCGGCCGCGGGCCTCTCGGGCCTCCAGCCGGGGCTCTGTCGGGTCTCCCGGCCGCCGGGACGTGGGAAGGCGGCTGCGGCGGGCGGTGCGCGGCGCCACCGCCCGGGGCTGTGGGCCCATCCCGGCCGGCTCCCACTGGGAGCTCCGACGGTGACTCCCACGGTGTCCGAAGGGAGAGTAGCAATGCCTGCAGCCGAGGGTTGTGAGGGCGGACGAGCTGTACGTGTAACCTGGGAATGGGAGGCAGTCCGGCCCGCCCGCCCGCCCGCCCGTCCGTCCGCCCGTCCGTCCATCCGTCCGTCCATCCATCCATCCATCCATCCATCCATCCATCCATTCATCCATTCATCCATCCATCCATCCGTCCGTCCGTCCGTCCGTCCATCTGTTCATTCATTCGGGAAACACTGAGGATCGGGACCCTCCAGCTGTGGGCCGCCTTTTCCAGTGTAGTAGCAAAGAAGTCAAGGACTGAGGTCGTTTCAGCTGATGTGAGGTGTTGGGAAGGATCTCAGTCAGATGGGACCGACAAGGCCTTACTGCAGGCCATTTTGACTGTGGGCTGATTGAGGACAGTGTTCCCTTGGAGAGAAGTGGTAGGGCAAATGTCTTGGGGTTGGCCTGAAGTGGCTTTGAGCAACTGAAAGAGCCTTATTGCCAAGTACTTTTTTATTCTTCCTTTGCGAGTAATAAGGCTTAAATTCAGAGCCTCTTGCTTTCATTCAACTTTCTCTCCCACAGGTGGTACTCAACCATTTGAGCCATGCCTCAATCTAGCAGGGTTTCTTTGGGAGGTTGGTCATGGAACTTGAACTCAGGGTTGGGTGCTGTCCCTGAGCTTTTCTGCTAAAGGCTAATGCTCTGCCACTTTGAGCCAGTTCCAGTTTTCTGGTGGGTAATTGGAGATAAGAGTCTCATAGACTTTTCTGCCAGAGCTGGCTTTGATCCTCAGATCTCAGCAGTCTAGAGCTTTTTGCTGTTTCATTGGATATGTCTCTTGGAGATCTCTTGGGTGTTCATGCTGAGCATGTGCATGGGAATCCTTTTGTGGTGCTGAAGCTGGAAAATGCCTTAGATCCTAATGTCCTCAACCCCTTCTGGGTCCAAGGGAGGCAGGACTTGAATCCAAGACACTTTTACCACTGAAATTTTCCTTGGGTAGTTTCTTGTTTACTCAGTCTCCTTGTGGTGGGACCCACTGTGACCACAGCCACCCACTGTATTTCTGGAGCCTCCGTGAAGTCGTGCCGTTCTTAATCAGTGCTTTGTAATTTCTCCCTTTAGTCTGCCACCATTCCTCTGTTCATGAAAAACAAAGATGTGGCAGCAGAGGCGGTGAGTACCAGATGCCAGTGCAGTCCTTTGTTTCCTCTGGGACAAGCCAGGGAAGAGAAAACACACCTTTCTTCCTCGCTTTGCAGGTCACAGGTAGTGGCAAAACACTGGCCTTTGTCATCCCTGCCCTGGAAATTCTTCTGAGAAGGGAGGAAAAGTTGAAGAAGAGGCAGGTGAGGAGAACAGTTGTGGTGTGTTTGCGGGGGTCCACACTTGAGGAGGAAGCTGGTCATGGAGCCTTGTAATGAGAGGATTCAGAGATTCTGAATTTGCCGGTGTAAGCAGAGCTTCCGCTCAGCCAGGTCCTGCAGAGGTGCCTTCCATACTGTACACAGGTGTACTTCCAATGGTCTGTTCAGTGCTATGATTTTCCCAAAGTTGGCTTTATTTGGGGGGGAGGGGGGGAGGTCTGTTATGGGGCTTGAACTCGGGGCCTGAGCACTGTCTCTTTTTTGCTTGAGCTTTTTTGCTCAAGGCTAGCGCTCTACCACTTTTTGCCACAGTGACACTTCTGGTTTTGTAGTGGTTAATTGGAGGTAAGAGTCTCACAGACTTTCCTGCAGGGGCTGGCTTTGAACCACAATCCTCAGATCTCAGCCTTCTACTTAGGATTATAGGTGTGAGCAACCGGCACCTTGTATGACTTTGTTTTTTTTTGTTTTTGGTCCGGTCGTGGGCCTGAACTCTGGGCCTGGGCACTGTCCCTCAGCTCTTGGCTAGCGCTCTACCACTTGAGCCATAATGCCACTTCCGGCTTTTTTTTTCTTCTTCTGCTTATGTGGTGCTGAGGAATCAAACCCAGGGCCTCATACATGCAAGGCAAGCACTCTACCATTGAGCCACCTTCCCAGCCCTGGCATGACTTTGTTTTAAACCAGTCCCCTGTTCTACATGCACCATCAAGTGTCCCCGAGCTCAGGAGGTCCAGACATGAGGGCAAAGATTGGTACATGAGCATCCTTCAGACACCAGCTACTGTGGTGTTGGCCACCATGCCATGATTCCATGATAGAGGTACCTTCAAATGGAGACACCCCAGGCAAGGCTGGCGTTGATCTGGTGATGGAAGCACGAGGACCACTAGCTCTAGTCCCTAATTCAGATCCTTGCCTAATTCATGACCTGTGCCATGCCTTGAGCTTCCAGGAAGTTGGGGTGGGAGAGGTGCCCCCCTACCCTATGCTGCTGACTGGCCATTTTCTCTCTTCTGGGTAGGTGGGAGCCATCATCATCACCCCCACCCGTGAGCTGGCCATTCAGATCGATGAGGTCTTGTCACACTTCACCAAGCACTTCCCGCAGCTCAGGTGAGTTGGGACGCAGGCCCCAATGGCCTCTGCTGAGCCCGTGCCTGACAGGCTCCAAGACTACTTTCCCTCCCTCCCTCCCTCCCTCCCTCCCTCCCTCCCTCCCTCCCTCCCTCCCTCCCTCCCTCCCTTCCTTCCTTTTCTTCTTTCCTTCCTGCCCAGTGTTGGTTTGAACCCACCACCTGGGCACTGTCCTTCAGCTTCTCTGGCTCAAGACCAGCATTCTACCACTTGAGTGACAGTGCCACTTCCGGCTTTTTCTGTGTATGTAGTGCTGAGAAATTGAACCCAAGGCTTCATGCATGTGAGGCAAGCACTCTACCACTAAGCCACATTCCAAGTCCAAGCCTATTTCTTGTTCCAGCCAGATTCTCTGGATCGGAGGCAGGAACCCTGGAGAAGATGTGGAGAGGTTTAAGCAGCATGGGTGAGTCCTGCCCCAGCCCCTCTAGGCTGGCCTTTGGCCCTGACCCCAGCACATGTGGGATGGGGAGCCTCACTGCCCGCCCTCAGCTGCCCTGTCCAGATGAGTTTGCATGCCCAGTACCTTCCCTAGTCCTGTCCTGGTGGACAGTGCACATGCTCAGGTTTCCTGGACCGGGAGAAGGGGAGTGTTGGGGAGAGTGTTAATGAGGCCCCTGAAGACCCCATACTCATTTCCAGCCTAGTGTTGCATAGCAGTGCTTGAGACTGTGTCGCCAGGTTCTGAATTATATAGAGGACAGAGTTGCAGCTGTATGTGTCTTCTGATGTTTTAACGATTGTATGAAATCCACACCATAAAACATCCTGTAGGTTAGCCTGTCTCAGGGCCACATCTGACCCTTAGCTTGGTAGTCTAATTTGTGTTTACATTAACTGATTATTTTTTTTTTTTTGGGTCCGGTTGTGACCTCTGGACCTGAGTGCTGTCCCTCAGCTCTTCAGCTCAAGGCTAGCGCTCTACCATTTGAGCCACAGCGCCACTTTCGGCTTTTTTCTTTTTTGCTTATGTGGTGCTGAGGAATCGAACCCAGGGCCTCATGCCTGCAAGGCAAGCGCTCTATCACTGAGCCACCTTCCCAGCCCCTAACTGATTAATTTTTGTGTATGTGTGGTGGTGCTAGCTCTACCCTGAGCTGTACCCAGACCACAGTCTGATTCCTTCTAGTAAATTTCCTGGTGTGTGCTGTGGTGTGCCAGCCCCTCTCCTGGTAACAGCCAGAACCACAGCCATCTCCCCGCTGGATTCCTTAGCCCCTTGTCAGGCAGCATTTTCTCCTCTTCTGGCCTTTAGATGATTTAGTCTCTTAGATGACTTTTAATAACTGCCACCTGTATTCCCAAAGCCCAGAACTGGTGGTGAGGGTTCACTTTCTTTGCCAAGTGGGAACATCATTGTGGCGACTCCAGGCCGCCTAGAGGACATGTTCCGGAGGAAGGCTGAGGGCCTGGACCTGGCCAGCTGCGTGCGGTCCCTGGATGTCCTGGTGCTTGATGAAGCTGACAGACTTCTGGACATGGGGTTTGAGGCAAGGTATGGGATTTTGGACTTTCCTGGTAGTAGCTGGTTGGATAAGAACTGACTGAAAAGGAGAGAAAGATGAAAATTTGTCATCATTTTATGGCAAAGCATTTTTATTATCTACATTGTCATTTAAGATGATTAAGAAGGGGGCTGGGAAGGTGGCTCAGTGGTAGAGCACTTGCCTTGCATGCCTGAGGCCCTGGGTTCGATTCCTCAGCACCACATAAGCAAAAAGAAAAAGAAAGCCAGAAGTGGCGCTGTGGCTCAAGTGGTAGAGTGCTTGAGCTGAAGAGCTGAGGGACAGCGCCCAGGACCAGAGTACAGGCCTCACAACTGGACCCCCCAAAAAAAAAGATGATTAAGAAGTAAGATGAATAGGAAATGGTCCTCCTCAGCTTCCCCAGGGCTGGGATTGCAGGTGTCGTGGCTCTTACTCCAGTTCCTTCAAATCCAAGACCTGAGATACATATGAGAGCCTGTCTCAAAATTTCAAAAACAAGCTGGGAGCCAGCGGCTCACACCTATAATCCTAGCTTCTCAGGAGGCTGAGCTCTGAAGATTGAGGTTCAAAGCTAGCCCAGGCAGGAAAGTCTGTGAGACTCTTGTCTCCAATTAATCACTAGAAAACTGTAAGTGAAGCTGTGGCTCAAAGTGATAAGAGTACTAGCCTTGAGTAAAAAAGCTCTCAGAGACAGTGCCCAGGCCCTAAGTTCAAGCCCCATAACTGACAAAAAATTTTTTTTTCAAAAACAGTAATTTTTTTTTTTTTTTTTTGTTGTTGTTGGTCATGGGGCCTGGGCGCTGTCCCTCAGCTCTTCAGCTCAAGCCTAGCACTCTACCATTTGAGCCACAGCGCCACTTACGGCCTTTTCTGAGTATGTGGTGCTGAGGAATTGAACCCAGGGCCTCATGCATGCAAGGATTCAAGGCAAGCACTCTACCACTGAGCCACCTTCCCAGCTCCAAAACAGTAGTTTTATTATATAAGTAAGTTGTTAGAATTAAATTGTGTGTCAGCTAATGATTTGAAACACCAACATGGGTAATAAAAATCTTGGTATACAGGCTGGGAAGGTGGCTTAGTGGTAGAGTGCTTGTAGAGCGCTTGCCTTGCATGCATGAGGCCCTGGGTTCGATTCCTCAGCACCACATAAGCAGAAAAAAAAAAGCTGGAAGTGGCGCTGTGGCTCAAGTGGTAGAGCGTTAGCCTTGAGCTGAAGAGCTGAGGGACAGTGCCCAGGCCCAGAGTTCAGGCCCCATAACTGGACCCCCCCCCCAAAAAAAAAAATATTGATATACTTCTGGGATATAGTTACATCCCCTGGAGCTCAACCATGTAAAGGCTGGCACAGTGCTTTTGGGTCTCAAGACAGGGGTGGGGGTAGCATTAACCTCAGTAATCCTAGCAGTAGGCAGGCACACTTGTTAGCTGTGTCCCAGCTTTCAATATGCTTTGTGTTAAGTTTACCTCTCTTCATTGTCACTCTTCCATTTTAAAGATATACTTACGTGCTTATATTGGAGAAGACTTAGAGAAAATGAAAGTGTAAAGAAAGACATAAATTGTCCATACTTGGTAGGAATATAATTAGAACTATCTTGTGTGTGTGTGCGCGTGTGTGTGTGTGCGTGTGTGTGTGTGTGCGCGTGAGTGCGTGCGCGCACTAGTGCCAGCCTGAACTCAGGGCCTTGATGCTGTCCCTGAGCTCTTTTGCTCAAGACTAGTGCTATATCGCTTGAGCCACAGCTTCACTTCCAGCTTTTTGCTCATTATTTGGGGGTAAGTCTCATGAACTTTCTTGCCCAGGTTAGCTTGGAACCTCAGTTCTGAGTTCTAAGCCTCTCTAGTAGCTAGGATTTTAGGCTGAGCCACTGGTATCTGGCTCGACTATAAATACCTTGATGGCTTTTCTTCCAGTCTTAATTACTTTCCCTGTGCTAGGGATGGAATCAGGGCCTTCTGCATGCTAACCCAGAGCTCTGCTGAACTTCTGCAGCTGTCGGGGCTTTGTGCCTTCCTGTGACCTGTCATGGCGCCCCCTTTTCTCACTGAGCTGGCAGGTGAGGGGTAAGGGCACATACTCTTTTTTTCAGCATAAACACCATCCTGGAGTTCTTGCCAAAGCAGAGGAGAACAGGCCTTTTCTCCGCCACACAGACACAGGAGGTGGAGAACTTGGTGCGTGCTGGCCTGCGGAACCCTGTCCGCATCTCGGTGAAGGAGAAGGGTGTGGCGGCCAGCAGTACCCGGAAGACGCCCTCCCGCCTGGAGAACTTCTACATGGTGAGTGGGCCCTGGGGACAGGGGACATGGGGTGGTGTGGGACAGGTGCTCTGAAGGCATGGCCTGCTTGTTGATGAGTGACTTAAGTGAGTTTAAGCACAGTCTCCAGGTGACCGTGCCTGGGTGTTGAGTGTCAATGAGGTGGGATGCAGA
The DNA here is from genome assembly GCF_019054845.1 of Dipodomys spectabilis. NCBI lineage: Eukaryota > Metazoa > Chordata > Mammalia > Rodentia > Heteromyidae > Dipodomys > Dipodomys spectabilis. The sequence goes on along the minus strand of NW_024871157.1, from coordinate 682,385 downwards.
GGAGGCTTGGGAGTGGGCTGTTCTGCTCCAACATGTGGGTTCTTGTGTCTGGCCGCATCTGGGTGAGTATGGTAGACTTAAAGCTGCCCTTCTGAAGCTTCTGGCTGGGGCGGGTCACAAGGTGGCTCATAGCTCAGGCCCCCCAGGAGGCAGCATGGCTGAAAGTGGCAGGGAGGGCGGGAAGGCAGGGGGAAGGAGGAGGACAGGACAGGACAGCAGTGCCATAACTGTGGGGATTATTTGCTTGCTCTATGTTTTGGATGGTACTGGGGTTTGAACTTAGGGTCTTGTGTTTGCTAGTCAGATGGCTCCACTACTTGAGGCATATACCTAACCATTGCTCTGGTGAGGTAATTTTTTTTTTTTTTTTGGTCGTGGGGCTTGAACTCTGGACCTGGGCGCTGTCCCTCTGCTCTTCAGCCCAAGGCGAGTGCTCTACCACTTGCGCCATAGTGCCATTTCTGGTTTTCTGGTGGTTAATTGGAGATAAGAGTCTCACAGAAGTGGCGCTATGGTAGAGTGCTCACCTTGAGCTGAAGAGCTCCCGAACATCGCCCAGGCCCAGACTTCAAGCCCATGACAGACCAAAAAAAAATTTTTTTTTTAAGGACTTTATTGCCTGGGCTGGCTTTGAACTGCGATCTCAGCCTCCTGAGTAGCTAGGATTATAGGCATGAGCCTTCAGTGCCTGGCCACTTTGGTGATTTTTTTCATGTAGAGTGTGGGGGTTAGCCTGGGCTAACCTGGACTGCAGTCCTTCTGTCTAAATTCCATAGAGTTGCTATTCTAGCAGATGTGATTGGTTGCGATAGGGTCTCATTACCTTGCTTAGGTTGGCCTCAAACTACAGTGCTTCTGAGCTCTTATTTCCTGTGTAGCTGGGATTACAGGTATGAGCCTCTGCATCTGGTATTATTTTTAAACTATGTCTTTTTTTTATTGTGAAAATACCACACAGAGGGGTTACAATTACATGGGCAAACTATGTCTTCTTTTTGTAGGTATGTAAGGCAGATGAAAAATTCAATCAGCTGGTGCATTTTCTTCGAAACCATAAGCAGGAGAAACATCTGGTCTTCTTCAGGTGACTCTCGGTGCTAGTTAGGGGAAGCAGGGGATGAGTCACCCTCATAAGTTCCCAGAGGCCTTGTTCTGAGCTCCTTCTAGGATAGTTCTCTGAGGAAGCTCATTCTATCACAAGCCAGAGGGCTGATTGTTCCACCTTATGGCTGTGACCCGTCCTATCTCCCTCAGCACCTGCGCCTGCGTGGAGTACTATGGGAAGGCTCTGGAGGTGCTGGTGAGCGGTGTGCAGGTCCTGTGTATTCATGGCAAGATGAAGCACAAGCGTAACAAGATCTTCCTGGACTTCCGAAAGCTGCACAGGTGGGCGGGCCTTGATGGCAGGGGCAGATTGTAGCTACAGTATTCTGTCAGGTGCCCACGGCTGCCCCCCTTTCCCTGAAGCTACCATTTGTTCTCTAGTGATGCCCAGAGCCCCTGCCTCAGCCTCAAGAACTCATTGCTTAGTCACTGCATTCCAGTGTGCATCCGTATGGCAGGGTCCTGGCACATGGGGCGCACTGGATCTCCAGTGCCAGTCAGGTCAGGGGAGGCTTTGGAAACAAGCCCTGATACAGCAGAGGGAGCATTACACAGACTGCAGGACAATGTTTTCTTTTAGCTGTCTCTGTTCAAGCATATATGCAATCATTTTGTTTTTCTTTATGTTCTGATACTGGGCTTAAACTGAAGGCCTAGAGCTATCACTCAGGTTTTTCTACTCATGGCTAGTGCTCTACTACTAGAACCACACCACCTGTTCTTGCTTTGTGCTGGTTAATGGAGATAAGGCTGGTATAAACCCAGATCCTTAGATCTCAGCCTTCAGTGTAGCTGGGATTCTAGGTGTAAGCCACCATGCCTGGCCTTGTTGTTTGAATCACTGTACAGCTACATTAAAGTCCTTGTGAATGGGAAGCGACACACTTGGCGGTAGTTCCTGTCACAGAAGGAGTCACTTGTTTCCATAAGTGTCTGCTAATGGTCAGGCCCGCCACAGGTTAGTTTTACTTTTCAAGTAGAAATACAGTAATTTAAAAAGCCTCAAGGTAGGCATGGTAATTCATACCTGTAATCCCAGCACTCAGGAGGCCAGGCCGGAGGATTGAGCTGTAGGCCAGCCTGAGTACCTAGTGATACCCTCTGTCAAAAAATTTTTACTGTCTCCCCCTTTCCTTCCTTTCACTGGGATTTTGTAGAGTCCTGGAACTTCTTAGGAGGAAGGAGTGAACAAATCAAAATGCTCCTGTCAGCAAGTTTTTGGTTCTGTGAGAAGTGGGAGCAGTGGGAGCTGCCAGCATTGAGGGGCGGTGGGCTGGTGGCACTGGAGACAGCCAGCGTCCAATGCTACCTTCTCTCCTAGTGGGATTTTGGTCTGCACAGATGTGATGGCCCGGGGCATCGACATTCCCGAAGTCCACTGGGTCCTGCAGTACGACCCTCCCAGCATCGCCAGGTACCCTGGCAGGGTTTTGGCCTGTCCAAACAGGAATCTGGGGGCAGGGGATTGAAACACATGACATCCAAAACTTTGTTTTGGTTAGTTGTGGAACTTGGCCTGGGTGCTGTCCCTGTGCTTTAGAACTCAAGGCCAGCACTCTACCATTTTGAGCCACCACCACTTGTGGTTTTCTATTGGTTAATTGGAGATAGGAGTCTCACAGACTTTCCTGCCCAATATGGCTTTCAACCGGGATCCTCAGATTCTCAGATCCCAGATCCTAGAGCTCAGATCTTATTTTAATCAATAACGTTTGGTGTTAACAGTGACATCATTTAGCAGCTAAAGATTTTTTTTGGGGGGGTGGGGCGGGGCTCAGTCGTGGGGCTTGAACTCTGGGCTTGGGCGTTGTCCCTCAGCTCTTCAGCTCCAGGCAAGTGCTCTACTGCTTGAGCCACAACGCCACTTCCAGTTTTCTAGTGGTTGATTGGAGATAAGAGTCTCACGGACTTTTCCTTGCCCGGGCTGGCTTTGAACCCTGATCCTCAGATCTCAGCCTCCTGAGTAGCTAGGATTACAGGTGTGAGCCACGGGCGCCCGGCTTTAACGATATTTTTAAATCCTGAAAGTTATCACAGAAATGCATGATAGTAAAAATGATAAAAAGCTGTGAAACACCATAAATGACATTGTGACTGCTGTCCCAGAAACTAAGCATAGATTGCTAATGCGTGGGAATGTACCTGAGTATGGAGTGGGCCTCTGCTCATGGTCACTCTGGGCGTGGGCTCCCTGTGTTCTCAGTGCCTTTGTGCACCGCTGCGGCCGCACAGCACGCATCGGCCATGGCGGCAGTGCCCTGGTGTTCCTGCTGCCCATGGAAGAGTCGTACACCAACTTCCTTGCCATCAACCAGAAGGTGAGCCACCTTTTCATGCAGAACATGGGGTGGCAGGGCAAATTCGTCCCTGGCTGAAGGCTGGAGCCTTAGGTGAGGGGCATACCCTCACCCCTCCTGCAGGCCCGGGGCCCGCCCACCACTTAGGAATGTGGTCCCTGTGTTGCCCTTCTGGCTTAGCAGATCACATGGCCACAAGAAATCCCATTTGTAAACTTTTGCACTGAGGACTGAGCTTGGGCCAGGTGTGGGCTGTGGGTGTTAGGATGATGGTTCTTCTTTCTGGCTGTGCTAGGATGATGGTTCTTCTTCCTGGCTGAGCTGGGAGCCTGAGGCTGCTCTGTGTGTAGTGTCCCCTGCAGGAGATGAGTGTGCAGAAGAACGTGGCCAACCTGCTTCCAGACCTCAAGGCCATGGCCCTGGCCGACAGAGCTGTGTTTGAAAAGGGCATGAGAGCCTTCGTGTCCCACGTCCAGGCCTACGCCAAACACGAGTGCAACCTCATCTTCAGGCTAAAGGGTAAGTTGCATTTCGTTGTAATTGTGTGTGTTTGTCTGCATGTCGATGGTTCTGAAGGGGTAAAATTGCTTTGTCTTACTAAAATGTGAGGTGTAGTAGGATTCATACTTTCTAAGATTTTGGGTAGCACTTTACCACTTGAGCCACACAGCACCATACATACTTTGTGTATGTGGTACTGAGGAATGGAACCTAGGCAAGCACTCTACCAGTAAGCCACATGTACCCCAGCCCCCTTTCTTAACATTTTAAAGGGAGTCTTCTTTCTAGGCTTTGAGTAGACATGAATAAATTGGCCATTGGCTTCAAAGTATCTTTTTACTTTGAAGAAATGTGTTTTTTAGGAATTCTAACTAGGAAGTGGCACTGTGTGGCTCAAGTGGTAGAGTACTGCCTTGAGCTGAAGAGCTGAGGGACAGCGCCCAGGCCCAGAGTTCAGGCCCAAGGACCAACCCCCCCAAAAAAAAAGATTTTAAATGAATCTTATTTACTCTATGAATGTTTGTCACAGACTGTGGTAATAATCCATGGTGTTTTATTTCCTTAGATCTTGACTTTGCCAGCCTTGCCCGAGGTTTTGCCTTGCTCAAGATGCCCAAGATGCCAGAACTGAGGGGAAAGCAGTTTCCAGAGTTTGTGCCTGTGGACATTAATACAGACACAATTCCATTTAAAGATAAAATTAGAGAAAAACAAAGACAGAAACTATTGGAGCAACAAATAAAGGAGAAAGCAGAAAATGAGGGAAAACGAAAATTCATAAAAAACAAAGCATGGTCCAAACAGAAAGCCAAAAAGGAAAGGAAGAAAAAGATGAGTGCAAAAAGGAAGAAGGAAGAGGTAGTGTTTGCAGTTTATTGCTTAAATTTTATCTCAGAGTTCTTAGCAGTTTTTACTGTCATTTTTTTTTTTTGGTCTGGTCCTGACGTTTGAACTCAAGGCCTGGGCACCATCTATGAGCTGCTTTTGCTCGAGGCTGGTGCTCTACCACTTGAGCCACAGTGCCACTTCCAGCTTTTTCTGAGTAGTTTATTGGAGATAAAGAGTATAGACTTTCCTGCTGGGGCTGACTTTAAACCAGGATCTTCAGATCTTAGCCTCCTGAGTAGCTAGGATTTCAGGAGAGAGCCACCAGCACCTGCCTTGTAAGCATCTTTTGAAAGGCATTGTGGAACAGGCATGGTACACTCCTATAATCTGAGCACTTGAGAAGCCTTGAGGCCAGCCTGGTTTATAAAGTGAGACCCTGTTTCAAAAACAAAAGGAAAGACAGCTGAAGATTTTTTTTTTTTGGTAGTCATGGGGCTTGAACTCTGGGCCTGGGTGCTGTCCCTCAGCTCTTCAGCTCAAAGTGAGTGCTCTATCACTTGAGCCGCAGTGTCACTTCCAGTTTTCTTTGGTTAACTGGAGATAAGAGTCTCACAGACTTTTTCTGCCTGGTCTGGCTATGAACCGTGATCCTCAGATCTTAGCCTCCTGAGTAGCTAGGCTTACAGGCGTGAGCCATGGCACCCGGCTAGCTGCAGATTTTTATACTGGTCCTGGTACCTGGAGTGGAGAACATTGCAGTCTGAGGGCAGACCTGGTACACGGTGTTCCTGTAAACTACCACAGTGAGTAGGGGCTGGGAAGGTAGCTCAGCGGTAGAATGCATGCCTTGCAAGCATGAGGCCCTGGGTTTGATTCCTCAGCACCACATAAGCAGAAAAAGCCGGAAGTGGCTCTGTGGCTCCAGTGGTAGAGCGCTAGCCTTGAGCTGAAGAGCTGAGGGACAGCGCCCAGACCCAGAGTTCAGGCCCCATGACCGGCAAAAATAAATAAATAAATAAATAAACTACCAATGTGGCTGGGAAGTTATAGTAATCTGCTTTCTTCTGCACACAGGGCTCTGACATTGAAGATGAGGACATGGAGGAACTTCTTAATGACACAAGGCTCTTGAAAAAGTTAAAAAAAGGCAAAATCACTGAAGAAGAATTTGAGAAGGAGTTGCTGATAAGCAGCAAAGGAACAATGAAGACCGCAGATTTAGGTGTCTCTGACTTGGAAGATGAGTGCTGACTGCAGAGCCCCAGCTGGCTGCCTGCTGGGTACCTCCTCTTTGTCCCACCACATGCAGATCAAGTCAGGGACCCCCAAGGGGAAGCAGGCCCTGCCCTGTTGTGACACTGCTAAGACCTGTCCTGAAGTGCTTGGTGCACACATAGCCGCTGGTGTCTTATTCTGATCGGCCCACTAGTCTTCTGAGAGTATTTTATTCATTTTAAATGTAAAGGTATTGACGTGTACCTGGCTTTGGGCATTTTAAAGTTCTAAGGAGTTCTAGGAACCTGCCCTTCTTCGCATCTTCATCTGTGTTCCCATCTCCTGGGCTACCTTTGTATTTGCTACCCCAAATGGAGTACAGTTGGCTGATGTACTGGCATGAGACCAGGCTGGCCCCAAGTACCGCCCTCCTGCCTCTGTGCTGAAGTTAGGATTACAGGAGTACACTGCCATGTCCAGCCCTCATATTATTAGCAACAGCTGAGAACCAGAAGGTACATGGTGTGGTAGGAATTAGAGGAGGAGTCTGAGCCTTTTGGTCCAGCTTACCTGTGCAGCGTGTGTTCCCTTCAGGGCCAGTGTCTGGCCTGAGGTCCACTTTCAGCACCGATGCGATATGGCTTCAAAACTCATAATTTATTTGAAAAGATGTTGAATTTGTCACCAAGTAAAATTTTTAAAAATCCGTTTGGAACTTAAACAAATATGGGGAAGATTGGTAAGTGCTGCACAGGGCTGCTCCGCCGCCGCCTGTGTTCTCAAGCCTAGTGCTGCCCCTGCTGGCCACAGGCAAAGGCAGTGAGTACAGCAAGGTGCATGGTGTCTCTTAGTGCCGAGGGTGGCGTAGTCAGAACCCTGCTTCACTCACTGAACAAAATCTCCAGTGAGACAGCACTCAGGAGCAGAGGGAGGTGGATGCCATGTCTCCAATAAATGCCATGCCCTTACACAATGTGTACTCCTGGAAACAAAGCGAGCAAGTTCTGGAAGACCAGATGCACATTTAGGTTTGCTTTTAAACCTAGATGAGTGAAGAGATTCTCCAGGACTTGGGATTTCAGTTCTTAGTCCATGAAGCTTTCAAGTACAGTTCTGTCTTGGCCTGGCTGGCCCTTTGATGTGGCACTGAAGGGGACCCCGGTGGTTACAGGTAGAGCTTGATGAGCTCGTCACTGACCGCAGAGGGGGTCAGCACACCGAGGTCCGTGAAGAGCAGGGTGATGAGGGAAGGGGATGTGTAGTCTACCCACGGGTGCTCCTCCTTCAGGTCCTGTCCATCCTGCACAGACTTGAGAGTAGCCGCCTTGTACTGTGAGGGAAAGCAGTGTTAGGGGCTCACTCTGCGCAGGTGGGCATAGCTTGAGCGCTGAGTACTACTGGCCTGGGCTATGCAGCTCACTGGCTACAGTGAGGCATTACCACTACCAAGCCCCTCCTCTCGTGTGCTGGGCCAATTCCTCCAGGCCTCCAGTGAGTGAGCTGTTTATGCAGTGGCAAATGCCAGCTACTGACTAAGCCCACCTGCTTGTTCAGAGGTGCCAGCAGAGGACTTGTCCGAAGCCACATGGACCATCAATGACAAAACTAGGACCCAACCCCTGGCCTCCCTACCTCAGCAGGAGCAGAGAAGTCTGGGGACAAAGATGAGTATAAGGCCAACAGCACCAGGTCATTTCTACTCCCCTGGTGGGGAGTGAGTGACTTCCTAGAACATCAGTCTTTCAGGTGGGATTGATGCAGGACTCATATATGTAAAACTTGCCTTAAACTTATCCGGGACATCTTGCTGGTTTAACGGGAAGAGCCGCACAAACTTGAAACTTTCCGCAACCACATAAAAGGGCTTGTTCTGTGCTTTGGCGCATACAGCCATCTGGTTGGTTCCAATCTGAGAAGTAAAACAATAGAAGGAACTCAATGTAATCTGGCTTTGGGATCAAAGAGGACCACTTCAAAACAAAAACAAACAAAAACAACCTACAGATGCCTGTGTGAAGATATGTACATAAATGGCCTCCATGTGAAAAGATTCTCAGTGCTTTATATGCCTTAAATTGTTGGTAAAGTTTCTCTAAGGAATGACTGGAAAATTTGTAATGAAATAAAGTGTAATACAATACTGAGGTTGAATATGCTGGATTAAAATGAAGAAAAAAAATGACAAGCCAATTCTAATTAAAACTTACATAAATTACATTGACTTAATTTGTATATGCCAATCTGCAAAGAAGGAACTATGACCACAATCTGACCCCTGCACTTGCTTGTAGGAATCTGGTTCCATGGCCTGCTGCTGCTCGAGGCCAGCAGTGTATCCATCTTAGCAACCCACTCCAAGAGGGGGTGCTCCTACCTTGTTAATTATTCCTCCGTTTTCAACGACCCCTTCTGCACCGACTATGACTAGATCTGCTTTCTCCATGATGTAGCTGAGGGGGACAAAAAGAAAGCTATTTGTTCTTGGCTGCTGAAAGATCAGGTCTTCCCCCTGAATACCTTTTTCACGGAAAGATAATTCACACGTGGTGACTGACCACAGCAATGTTACAGGCATGAAGACCCAGCCTTTGCATCTTGCTCTTGAAACATAGGCGTGGGGCTAAGGACACACCCTCCCTCTCTGCGCACCCCAGGTTCTCAGGATAGCTTGCTCCAGTTGGGCAGCTATTAAGTGGTGGGACGCCACTCAGTGTGCTTTATCAACAGGACTCAAACCTTCAATCTGAAAAGCCTGCCAGGAGTGAGCCCCAGGGGTGGACGGGGATGGGCAAGGAGAGGCGCTTACCCCACAGCGGCATCCAGCACCACGGTAACAGGGACGTTGAGGTGGCAGAGGGCTTTGGCCATTTTCTTACTGAAGATGACATTATAGAATATTAGGAAAAGTCCAGAAAAGTGATGCATGGAGAGTCACCCAGTTCAAAACGCTTGACTGGCTTCCCATCAGTATGACACCTGCTGTCATACTGCCCCCAGGGCCTGGCCCAGCCCTGTGCAGACACCCTGGCCGTCAGGCCAGTGTGGGTGCCATGCATTCTCTGTTTGCTTTCCACATGACTGAGCATGGAACCCAGTGGAGAGATACTTGCCCAGATAGGTCGGGCTGTGACTCTGTAATATACACACTGAATCGCTTCTTGGCAGCCACAGCTGCTTCCAGCACCCGCAGGACCACTCTGGAGTAGGCATGTGTCAATATTCTCTGTGGACAAGAAAGCTCCGTCAAAGGCTAGGCCCTGTGTGCAGCCGAGCCACCAGCCTTGCTGGGAAATAGGCTGCTGGCATGTGAAGCTTCTGGGCAGGCTTTCTCACAAATGCACTATAGCCAGGAAGGAGAACTCCATTGGACCTGAAGGTCGAGCCCACTCACAAGCCAAAGGAGCTTTTGTGTCCCTGGTGGAGCGGCACACAGTTACAAGCCAACAGCCTCTGGATAAGGCAAGGGCACCTTGCCTGTTCATACGCACCAGGCAGGTCCTGGGAACAAATGCAGTTGGCCAGTGGCACAGCACAGGTAAAGGGGACAAGCCCCCGTAGTGCCTGCTGCTCTCACCTGCTCACCTCTATTGCCAGAGCATCTAGTTTTCCTATAAGATGTGAAATCTGCTATGTCTTTTTTGTTTTTTGGGTCGGTCATGGGGCCTAAACTCTGGGCTTGGGTGCTGTCCCAATGCTCTTCAGCTCAAGGCAAGCGCTCTACCACTTGAGCCACAGCCCAACTTCCGGTTCTCTAGTGGTTTATTAGCGATCTCACGGAGTTTCCTGCCCAGGCTGGCTTTGAACCATGATCCTCAGATCTCAGCCTCCTGAGTAGCTAGGACGACAGGCGTGAGCCACTGGCGCCTGGCTTGGAATGTCTTTTTAAATATATAGACTCCAAAACTACAAGCCCATCTGTGGTCAGATGATAATTTGTGAACGCCCACACATGGTCTCTACAGAACAGCTCAGGAGACTAACAGCATGGTGGCTGCCCTCCCTACTGTCAGGCTGCACTACCACTTTTTGTTGAAAATCCAGGTTCTTGGGGCCTACCCACACTAACAAAAACAGTCCACTTTTTTGTAGGAAATGCAGGTGTTCAGAGCTACCTGTACCAACTGAAACTGTGTGCCAAGCCCCCACATGATTCAGTGCAGCTGCCAAAATCTGCATAGCGCTGGCGGTGGTGAGGCTGCAGGGAGAGGCTCCTGGGCCTGGCCACCACCTGGTCCCTAAGACTTTGTTTGCCACTGGATCTGTACAAGTTCTACTAGTGCCCTGTGAGTCACTTTTTTTTTGGGTCGGTTGTGGGGCTTGAACTCTGGGTCTGGGTGCTGTCCCTGAGTTCTTCAGCTCAAGACTAGTGCTCTACCACTTGGGCCACAGCACTACTTCTGGTTTTCTGGTGGTTTATTGGAGAGAAGAGTCTCAGAGTTTCCTGCCTGGGCTGGCTTTGAACCATGATCCTCAGATCTCAACTTCCTTAATAGCTAGGACGACAGGCATGAGTCACTGGCGCCTGGCTATAACAACATACTTCAAAGGTTGTAAAAAGGCAATGGAACAGGATAAGATTTAAGAGTCAAGGGTAATTATGTTTTATAGACAGTGAAGGCTCAGGCAGAAGTGTCACCACCCACTGCTGGGGACTGGCTTGACCTGCAATGCCTGTCTTCCTGCAACTCGTGAACAGTAGGCAGCTTTGTGTAGTGGCAGAAGCCATGTTTGAGAGTAAGTCTCCACTGTCCACTGCCAGCAGACGACTGGTATTAATCTGTCACAGGAGCTGCTCTGTGGATGGAGTTCAGGATAACATACTGCACATTCACACAAAGATTTCTTTGGAAAAACAACTTATTCAGTCCAGAATCTCTACAAACCATCCCATGTCATCACAACAATCTAGTAGATAGGTACTAGTACTGCCTTTAACAGAAGCTAAATAACTTGTCCAAGATTCCCCAGCAGATAAATGGCAGAGCTGAGATTTTGCCCTTGCTGCTAAGTGCCACATATTAGAGATATTTACTCACCGCTCCATCTTTGATGAAAGTATGGCATAGATCTGCAATTTTACTTCTCGACAGTGATATTCTCCTGAGAAAAAGCTCTCCCCGTTCAATCATGATCTTTTTACATTTGGAATAATCCTAGAAAGGAAACAGCAAAGCTGAGACTATCTGGGGACAGGCAGAGCAGCAAAGTGGGGGGAGGTAGCTGAGGGAGGGCAGGGCTTACAGAGTACTCCAGGGAGGTAAGGCTGATGAAGCGAAGGAAGAGCTCCCCACCAGAGGACACTGCCACCGAGGAGTCCACCCCACACAGGATTTCTATGGCACTGGTGAGATTCGCTCTCAGGCCCTGGATTGTCTCCCCTGGAACGATGGAAGGATTCATGTGATGGTGGTCATCTCAATGTCACGTGATTCCCACTTCCCCCCAGTAATCAACCTGAACAGAAAAGTTCTTGATACTCCATCTCTAAAATAAACAGATAAAAGCAGGGCTAAAGGTTTGACTCAAGTGATAGAGCACCTGCCTACTGTGAGATCTTGAAACCACAGTACTACCAAAATAAAAGAAGGAAAGAGAGGCCAACAGGTTTGAATCTTGTTTCAGTAAGGGATAGCATGGAAGGTAATGAAGTACTGGTAGCAAGACAGTATAGGAGAGCCAAGTACTTGGAAGATACTGGAGACCCATGCCCTTAAGCCTCTAAGCAAGCATTATTACTATTATCACTGTAGGAGAGGTCATGCTATATCCGGATGCTGACATTTAGAATGCAGAGTTAGAGACAGCACAATGACTGGTATGAACACCAGAATTTATTATGGAACATTCTCAATAGCATCTGAGCAGAATAGGGGATAAAGTAGACATTCAATGCATGTCGATAAAGTTGAACTGCTTTCATTTCAGCTTCATGTGAATACAAGGGCCACTCGATTCACAGTCTATTTCAGTCAGTTATGACGCAAGTTTTTCTGGGTACTAGGGACTGAAACCAGGGTCTCACTCACATGCTAAGCAAGTGTTTGACCTCTTATGCACACCATTTTCCTAAAGGAAACCTTTTCTGTCAGTCATGGGGCTTGAACTCAGGGCCTAGGTACTTCCCCTGAGCTCTTTGCTCAAGGCTAGCACTCTACCACTTTGAGCCACCCCGCCCCTTCTGTTTTTGAGAGGTTAATTGAAGATAAGACTTTCATAGGGACTTCTCTGCCTGGGCTGGCTTTGAATGGCAATCCTTAAATCTCAGCCTCCAGAATAGCTAGGATTACAGGTGTGGACCACCAGCACCCTATTTAAACGGAATGTTTTTGATGATAGCTTGAGGGCTCCTTCCAGGTTAAAAGGCCTGAAATAAAAGGCAGAAGCTGATCTTGAGGCTGTAGACAAATCTGCAGCTATCACATCACATTTTTTTTTTTCTGGCTGGTCATGGGGCTTGAACTCTAGGCCTGGGCGCTGTCCCTCAGATCTTCAGCTCAAGGCTAGCACTCCACCACTTGAGCCACAGTGCCACTTCCAGCCTTTTCTGTTTATGTGGTGCTGAGGAATTGAACCCAGAACCTCATGCGTGAGAGGCAAGCACTCTAACACTGAGCCACCTTCCCAGCCCCACATTTTTAATTATTAGCAGACTTTCCTAAGGCTCCCAGCTGCTCATGGGTGACCCTTAGTACCTTTATCTCTCTTCAGGAACTCCAGTAAAGTCTGGATGGCAGCCACTGCTGAAGCCATGTCAGGGTCTTCTTTCATCTGAGACTTAAAGTATTCAATTAATTCTGGGAGGGAAAGAAAAAGTTATTCATTACATTCACTCAGCAATTCCTCCAAGTCCAGCCACATACAAATAATATGTAGCGTTTTACAACCTCAGTGCATTTTTTTTACATTAACAAAACACTTAGGGCTGGGAATGTGGCTTAGTGGTAGGGTTCTTGCCTAGCATACATAAAACCCTGGGTTCGATTCCTCAGTACCACATAAACAAAAAGACGAAGTGACACTGTGGTTCAAGTGTTAGAGTGCTAGCCTTGAGCAAAAGAAGCTCAGGGACAGTGCCCAGGCTCCAAGTTCAAACCCTAGGACTGGAACAAAACAAAAACACTTAGGGGTGAACAAGGGGAAAGAGGAAGAGGGAGCGAGGAGTGTGTGTGTGTCCTCCAGTGGGTTATCCCCAGGAAGCAGAAGCAGCGAGTGGGGTTCTGAGTCCAGCCGAGAGCCAGTGTGGGCATGTAAGGTCCAGGTGGGCCTGGTTCTGCTTTGTTCTCAGCGCCCTGGTCCGCCCCGATTACCCTTCTGGTCCATGATGACCCCCGGGCCGCGGGAACCGACGCGAGGGCAGCCGTCAACTCTCCTGCGGGAGCTCCCGACAAACGCGCCCGCAGCGAGCCACACACTGAGGGCGCCGGGCGCACCTCCCGCGTCACTTCCGGGTTCCTGGGGGCGGGGCCTTGAGAACTGGCCGGGGGCGATCCGCCTAGACGTCACTCTTGCGCGCCGGAAGTCAGGCTTTGCGCTCTCTGGACGCTGGCTGCACCATTGCCAGCTGTTCCCCGGGCGTCGCTGCACCATGGTCTCCGAAGGTGAGGGCAGCTGCGGGCGGGACACTGGACCCGGGTCCCAGGGCTGGACGCCTCGGCCCGCCGAAGGGAGTGTGTCTTTGGGCTGGGTGGGACCTCCGGCGGCGTAGCCCTGTGTCTCATTCATTCAGTGACTTTCTGGGTCGCCTCCCGCGTGTCGGGGAGCGCGGCCGGGGCCGGGACGCAGGGAGGCTGGTGGAGAAACGATCCCGGGGGCCAGAGGCGTGAGCACGGAAGATCCATTTCGAAGGGGTTGGAGGGCGAGGCCAGGACGTGCTCACCAGCGTCGGGAGGACCCACTTTTCGTTAGAAGGAAAGGGCGAGATGGAAGGAAGACTTGATTACCAACTTCGGAGAGAAGTGCATTTTATTTATGTATTTATTTTCCAAAATTTTTTATTGTGATTAAGTGGTTACATAATTTCCCAGATTTCACAGTATTGTGGGATAGTGATGCTCAGTTAAAGCCACAAACACATTCTAACTCTCATGGGGCAAATTGTCTAACATGGTCTATAACATTGAGAGTGCATTGCAAAGAAAGGCCCTGGGGCAGGCCGAGATACCCGGTGACGCTTGAGAGAAACCGGGAGGTGAGGAGTTTTGTGTTCATGAATCAAACTACTGGTTATAGAGCTTTGAGGTCTTTGGAGAAAGAAGTGAGGGTTGAGCCGTACTTGTGAGCGTGTCATAAAGCTGGTGTAGGTTTTTTGGGTGTGAGTATGTGTGTTTCTTTTTTTGTGTGTGTCGGTCGTGGGGTTTGAACTCTGGGCCTGGGCACTGTTCCTCAGCTCTTCAGTTCAAGGCTAGCGCTCTACCACGTGAGCTAAGGCGCCACTTCCGGTTTTCTGGTGGTTTATGGGAGATAGGAGTCTCACGGACTTTCCTGCCCGGGCTGGCTTTGAACCATGATCCTCAGATCTCAGCCTCCTGAGTAGCTAGGATGACAGGCGTGAGCCACCTGCGCCGGGCAGTGTGTTTCTTTCTTTTGAGACAGGATCTCAGAGATTGGAACTCTTATCCTCCTGTCTCAGCCTTCTCCCCAGTTGCTGAGATGACTGACCTGGCTGGTGTAGGGTTATCACAGCAAATTTTTTTTGGGGGGGGGGTCTGGTCTGGGCGCTGTCCCTCAGCTCTTCAGCTCAAGGTTAGCGCTCTACCACTTGAGCCACATCACCACTTCTGGCTTTTTTCTTTTTGCTTATGTGGTGCTGAGGAATCGAACCCAGGGCCTCATGCATGCAAGGCAAGCGCTCTTCCACTGAGCCACCTTCCCAGCCCCTTCACAGCAAAAATCTTATAGTAATTCCTTTTTTCCCTTTTGGTTGGGCTCTGTCTGTCTCTCCCTCCCCCCTCTCCCTCCCTCCCTTTATTCCTCTCTTTGTCCCTCTCCCCCTTTGTCCCCCCTCCCCCACTCCCCTCTCTTTTCCTGTCTCTGACCATAATCCTTTTACCCTAAACTATGGCCTTGTGATTAGCTAGGATTTCAGGTGTGCTCTGTCATGCTTAGCTTACTTGTTGAAGTAGTGTCTCACTTTTCTTTTTGCCTGGGGTGGCCTTGAACAATCATCCTCCTGAGTAACTGGGATTTTATCTGTTCTTTTTAAAAATTGGTTTTTAAAAATTGGTTCCTCATTGCACCTGGCCCAGCTGCTGGATGTATGGATGAACACTGGGCCAAAATAGCTCCTACATCTCTCTCTAGTCTGCTGTGCCTGAAATTCTACTGGTGACCCTACTACTGGTTATTTCTTGCCTTCTGCCCTTGGCCAGGCATTTAAAATGCAAGTGTCTTGGAGTTTATTTGGTCAATATTTATTGGGTGTGTGCTGTTTGCTGGATGTGGAAGATAAGTAGTGAATAGAATGGACCGAAATCCCTGCCCTGTGGTGTTTCCTGTTTTGTGTAGTAGTGCAGGGAATAGGTGGGGCCTGCTTGAGGGCCCAGTAAGCTGAATGCTAAAAAGAACTTGGCCTATTAGTTTCCTGACTGCAAGGCGCTAAACATTGAAGGGCTGGTCTTAAACTTACTTTACACTTTGCAATGTTACCTTTGACTGATTTTCATGAGCTAATGGTTTTAAAATGAATTTCTTATTGATGATTTCAGAGGAGGAATTGAATCTTTTGGTCATCATAGTTGATACCAATCCAATTTGGTGGGGGAAGCAAGCATTAAAGGAATCCCAGGTAAGATGGTGTAAGGCCTTCAGATGATTTTGTTTAAATTGGAGTATATTTGTATTCGTTCTTAAAGAGCTTTATTAAGATATAGCTTACCTGCCATAAAATTTACCTAGCATATCTCTCTCATTCTCCCTCTCCTCCTCCCCTATTTCCCCTCCCCCCCTTCCTTCTTTCTTGAGACAGGATCTTACTATGTAGCCCCGGCTGGCATTAAACTCTCCATCCTCCTTGTGCTGGAATTACAGGCATGTCCCAATAGGTCAGGCTTTGGACCATTACTTTTCACTACATAAAGTTCCCTCATACAGGAGTTTGATAATTGTTGCCCCCATCCCCTCTCCCTGTTGCCTTTTCTAGATATCATACAGTATCTAGTCTTTAAAAATGGGAAAATTATATTATTTTCTTCTCCAGTTAGCCAGCAAAAAGCTGGAAATCGAAGTGTAGCTCAAATGGTAGAGGGAGGGGCTCTGAGTTCAAGCCCCAGTACTGGCACAAAAATGATTTTAAAAAAAATGTTTTTGCTTATAGTTTTGGAGGAAAGTTGCTCCTGAGCAGTGTTAGGTTTTTAAAAAGAGATAGCAAGAACTGCACCACGCACGTGGTATTCAGGTAAGGGGTAAGTTTATTCAGTAGACCTGCTGGGACCAGGCAAGGTTGGCACTCCACGTGGCTGGCAAAAGAGACCGTCTGGCCCCGGGTTTGGCCTTATATAGGGTAGGGGGCGGGGAAGGGTGTGTCCAGGTAAAGGGAAGTGGGATCAGGTGGGAGAAAGGTGTGGCCACATCAGATTAAGATGAGACCTCAGCGAATTCGGGTGTGACTTCTTCCAGGTTTCCCAGTTGCCTAGGTAACGCAGGTACTGGGCGAGGTCTGTTCGCCTTCAGGAATGGACCTTACAAGCAGATTTCAGTGAAACCTTAAGACTGGGCATGTTATCTGGAGTGCTAATTTGTTTTTCTCGTGTCCTCTCTTTGTTCACCAGTTCACGTTATCCAAGTGCATAGATGCTGTGATGGTGCTGGGGAACTCCCACTTATTCATGAGCCGCTCCAACAAGCTTGCTGTCATAGCAAGCCATTTCGAGGAAAGGTAGGAGTGACCATTGTCTCCTCCCTCCTGGTCCGTGCTTAGTGTTCATCGGGGTTTGTGCCTCTTGGCATTCACTGTACCTAGTCCAGGTGGCCAAAGGAATTTTGTCTGTAGCAGTGAAACAGCCAGTGCCTCAAGAAGCAGTACCTGGGCTGGGAAGGTGGCTCAGTGGTAGAGTGCTTGCCTTGCATGCCTGAGGCCCTGGGTTCCATTCCTCAGCACCACATAAGCAAAAAGAAAAAAGCCAGAAGTGGCTCTGTGGCTCAAGTGGTAGAGCGCAAGCCTTGAGCTGAAGAGCTGAGGGACAGTGCCCAGGCCCAGAGTTCAGGCCCCATGACTGGACCCCCCCCCCCCCCCCCAGAAAAAAAAAAGAAAGAAAGAAAGAAAGAATTTGAGTCTAGTTAGTTTGGGTAAAGTTAGCAAGACCCTGTTTCAAAAACTAAATATAACCAAAAAGGCGGGGGGGGGGGGCACAACTGAAGAAGTAGAGTACCTAACCATCATGCATAGGCTCTGGGTTTGGTCACTGGTACCACAAGTGAAAAAGGAATGAAGGATGGAGGAAGGAAGAAGAGGAAAGAATAGAATTATATGAGTGCAAAAACCAATGGGTTTATTTGGTTTTCTTCTGACTCCAGTGTTGTGATCTGTGAGGGCAAGGGCGCCCAGCCACTGTACTGAGGGTTTGCTACCGTTGCAGCCGGTTCCTGTATCCTGGGAAGCACGGCAGACTTGGAGACTTCTTTGGAGATGCTGGCAACCCCCTTCCTGACTGCAATCCCTCAGGGAGCAAAGATGGAAAATATGAGCTGTTGACGGCCGCAAATGAAGTGATAGTTGAAGAGATTAAAGATCTGATGACCAAGAGTAACAGCTTTTATTATCGTTGTTCCTGTTTTTTTTTTTTTTTTTTTTGTCGGTTGTGGAGCTTGAAATCTGGGCGTGAGCTCTCAGCTCTTCAGCTCAAGGCGAGCACTCTACCACTTGAGCTATGCCACCACTTCCGGTTTTCAGGTGGTTTATTGGAGATAAGAGTTTCATGGACTTTCCTGCTCAGGCTGGCTTTGAACCGAGATCCTCAGATTCTCAGCCTCCTGAGTAGCTAGGATTACAGACGTGAGCCACAGCACCCAGTGGACTGTTGTGGATTTTTTTTTTTTGTGGGTTATGGGGCATGAACTCTGGGCCTTGGCGCTGTCCCTCAGCTCTTCAGCTGTAGACTAGCGCTCTACCACTTGAGCCTCAGCCCCACTTCTGGCTTTTTCTGCTTATGTGGTGCTGAGGAATCAAACCAAGGGCCTCATGCATGCAAGGCAAGCACTCTACCACTGAGCCACCTTCCCAGCCCCACTGTTGTTGTGTTGTTGGCAGTTCACAAGAGTTGATTGGGGAGGTTCTTTTTCTAATTCTTCCATTCTGGTTTTTCTTTAATGTTGTTCCTTAAAATATATTTTAACGGAGGTGACACTGGCTCAAATGGTAGAGCTCTAGCCTTAGGCTGAAGAGCTGAGATACAGTGCACAGGCCCAGAGTTCAAACCCCACGACTGACCCAAAAAAAATTTTTTTAAGGCTGGGTGCCAGTGGCTCACACCTGTAATCCTAGCTACTCAGGAGGCTGAGGTCTGAGGATTGTGGTTCAAAGCCAGCCCGGGCAGGAACGTCCATGAGACTCTTATCTCCAGTTAACCACCAGAAAACCAGAAGTGGCACTGTGGTTCAAGTGGTTGAGTGCTAGCCTTGAGCTGAAGAGCTCAGAGAAAGCTCCCCGGCCCAGAGTTCAAGACCCACAACTGACCTCCCCCCCCTAAAAAAAAAAAAAAATATATATATATATATATATATGTACAATTCTGCACGTGCTTTTACAAGCCTTTCTTCCTCTAAATATTCTCATCTATATTTTTTTTTTGCCTTTTATTATCGTCTTCATTACCAAATACTTTGGCTTGAAAATGACTATAGTTGAAGAAAGTATTTTAAAATTCACTTTCCAATGCTTTTGACTCTTTGTAGGTGACATAAAAGGCCAACATACAGAAACTCTGCTGGCGGGGTCCCTGGCCAAAGCCCTCTGCTGTATCCTTTGATTCCATAGCTCAAGAGCAGGACAGTAGGGGTGGGGGATGAGGCGGGAGGGAGAGGGGAGGGGGTCCTCTGCAATGCGCAGATTTCACTTCTAGCTCTAGATGGAGACATTTTCTAGCTTTTGGGTATGGACATTCATGAGAACAACAGTTTATATTCCTTAATGATAAGAACTTAAGATATTCATAGAATGAATAAGGAAGTCAAAGGTAGGAGCCTGTGTTTTTTTTTCTTTTCTTTTTGGTCGGTCGTGAGGCTTGAACTCTGGGCCTGGGTGCCATCCCTGCGCTCTTCAGCTCAAGGCCAGCGCTCTACTGCTTGAGCCACAGCGCCACTTCCAGTTTTCTCATGGTTTATTGGAGATAAGAGTCTCATGGACTTTCCTGCCCTGGCTGGCTTTGAACTGCGATCCTCACCTGAGTAGCCTGTGTTTTTCTATGAGAACTGTAATCCTGCTGTATGTTTGTTGGGGTGATTAAAAATTGAGTAGAAAGCCACTTGTTTGCTGAGCCACACCCTATCAGTTCAATTGTGACCTGTTTTATTTCTTTGTAGATAATCAAGAGATGAAATCAAGGATACTGGTAAGATTTGAAAAAGTGTCACCATGTTCATGTACAATTGCAAATGATGAGAAAACATACTGGGAAGGGCTGGAGATGGACATCTGAGGCAGGGCACTGCCTGTCAGCATGTATAAGCCTCTGAGTTGAATCCCCAGCCGTAGAGGGAAAGATGAAGACAGGATTGTGGTTTGAAGTCAGCCAGTAATCCAGGAAAGTTTGTAAGACTATCTCAAAATGACCACACACACACACACACACACACACACACACACACACACACACACACACACACACACACACACACACACACACACACACACACACACACACACACACACACACACACACACACACACACACACACCTCAATGGCGAAATGCTTGCCTAGTAGGTGTAGCACTCTGGGTTCAGTTCCCAGTAAAACACACACACACACACACACACACACACACACACACACGTACGTAGCTCAATGGCGAAATGCTTGCCTAGTAGGTGTAGCACTCTGGGTTCAGTTCCCAGTAAAACACACATACACACACACACACACACACACACCTAAAAATGGAGCTGTGGCTCAAGTAGAAGTGAATCCCCAGTAGACCCTGAGACTTTATCTCCAATTAGCTACCAGAAAACCAGAAGTGGCACTGTGACTCAAGTGGTAGAGTGCTCACCTTGACCTGAAGAGTTCAGGGACAGTGCCCAGACCTAGAGTTAAAGCCCAATGATGACAAAAAATAAAAAGAGCTCATTATCTTATCTATCTATCTATCTATAATTTTTGTGGTGCTGGGGTTTAAACCTAGGGGCATTGTGTACCCTAGGCAAGTTCTCTACCATTTAGCTACATCTCCAGCCATAAATTGTTTTTTTTTTTTAAATAAAAAAATTCTTGTACCATCTTGGGCCTTGAACTCAGGTCCCTAGTGCTGTCTCTAAGCCTTTTTCTTTTGGTCAAGGCTGGTGCTCTAGCACTTGAGCTGCAGCTCCACTTCTGGCTTTATTTTGGTAGTTTATTGAAGATAAGTGTCTCATACTTCTTTTTTCTTCTGAGCCAGCTTTGAACCTCAATCCTCAGATCATAGCCTCCTGAGTAGCTACGATTTCAGGTGTGAGTCGCTGGCACCTGGCCATAAATTGATTTTTGAAAGTCAAGTTTACTTGCAAAAAACAAAGAACCATCAAATGATAGACTTTTCATTGCTTGTTGTTCTGTACAAATAAAAACCCTGCCAGGTCCCAGGGCCAGTGTAGGGTTGGGTGGGGTTGCTCCCATGTGTCATTGCTGTTGGTAGCTGGTAGATTTTCAGAAGGGAGTTGGGTAATTACCAAAAGTGAATGCATGCATTTTGGCAGTCACACTGGTGTTCAGGAGTAGTCAGATAGCTGTGCAAAGAGTGTGTGGTCCGAGCATTGATTAAACATGTGGAAACTGCTTCCATGCCCTTTGTAGACCAATAGTGGACAGTGGAAGTGTTTGAAGTCAGAAGGGTGTATACAGGCATCGAAGCCAACTCTGGCTGCCTGCTGAAGGATACAGGCCACAGCCTCGCTGTGGAGTAGGCCTGGGAGGTTCACTCTTCAAGCAACAGAAAAATCGCCCAGTGACATAGTTGTTAGAACTCAGCCCTGCCATCAAATGATAGACATTCTGTTCTGTTTCATGGGCATAAAGACCACTTCCTGCTGTATACTGTGTACTGGAAAAAAAGCAGGCTGTGTGACTTGTAGGTAGAGTGTATACCTCTGTGTGTGTGTGCGTGTGTGCATGCGCGCAGGTGCACACAGGGCCGTCTAGGAGGAGGATCATCAGGGGACTTTTCTCTGCAGTAGGATTTGGGGAATTCTGTCGACTGTACATTCAGATATTATTTAACGGTGATAAAAGGCAAATTGCAGACATGACAGTGGCAGTGTAATGTTGGGGGTCTGGTGTGTGCTTTTTAGGTGATCAAGGCTGCAGAAGACAGCGCGCTGCAGTACATGAACTTCATGAACGTTATCTTTGCTGCGCAGAAGCAGGTGAGTTGAGGGCCATCCTCAGAGCGTCCTGCTTCCCAGAGAAGGAATCACTTCACCAACCCATGTATTTGGCTAAAGAGCTTTAGTAATGGACTAGGAGTCCAGAATCCACACGGGGGCCTGGTCACTTCTCACTTGGGCCTGGGGCCCATAGAACAGTGCACCCAAAGTGCAGATTTGCACTATGTTAGGGAAGAAGGCAACCTCCCCCTCCCGCCCCACCCTGTTTTTTAAGCTCATCTTGGCCCCAGCTAAGAATTGTTGATCTCACAGCTTGCTGCATGAGCCTTGCCTGTTTCAGGGAGGTGTATAAAGATTTGGTATTTTTACTTTGCAAATAACTGAAATGTCCATATGAATTTTGATTCATTGATACATTTATTTAGAAAAAAGACAGAATGCCTCTGACCTTGAGTTTTAATGTGAAGTGCAGCTCCAGCCGTGTGTAATATTCGCCATGGAAGCATGGCCGTGTGCGATTCTGAGTATCACGGCAGAGCGCAGTAACCGCAGCCTGGCCAGGTCTGGTGCTGAGCTGCCCGTCGAAGTTCTGCCTGTGCAGTCCGTGCATGTGGAACGCGGGTCTGAAGGACAGACAATGCTTGCTATCCCTACGCCTATAATGTTTTGAATGTTTTTTCAGAGTATTTTGATTGATGCCTGCGTTTTAGATTCAGATTCAGGACTCCTCCAGCAGGTATGTTTTCAGTGAGCACCTGGTATTGGTGGGGATAGAAAATATTTTTGGGGGGGCTGGGAAGATGGCTCAATGGTAGAGTGCTTGCCTTGCATACATGAGGCCCTGGGTTCGATTCCTCAGCACCACATAAGAAGAAAAAAAAAAAGGTCGAAGTGGCGCTGTGACTCAAGTGGTAGAGCGCTAGCCTTGAGCTGAGGTACAGCGCCCAGGCCCACAGTTCAGTCCCTACGACCGGACCAAAAAAAAATATACATATATTTTTTTGTGCCAGGCACTGGTGGCTCACCCCTGTCATCCTAGCTACTCAGGAGGCTGAGGTCTGAGGATCACGGTTCAAAGCCAGCCCGGGCAGGAAAGTCTGTGAGACTTATCTCCAAAGTCTGTGAGACTTATCTCCAATGAACCACCAGAAAACCAGAAGTGGTACTGTGGCTCAAGTGGTAGAGCGCTATCCTTGAGCTGAAGAGCTGAGGGACAGCACTCAGGCCCAGAGTTCAAACCGTACAACTGACAAAAAAAAAAAGAAAATTTTTTTTGTATTGGTACATCTTAAAATGATAGTCCTATGGATATCCTGGGTTAAATGAAGTGTTACTAATTGTATCTGGTGTATTTCTGTTATAAAGGTGACTCCCCTAATTAAAAAACTGGATTTTTCTATGTGGCCTCTGCTCCTGTCTCAGTGAGTGGCAGTACAGTTTACTTGACAAGTCCAACCCAATCCTGACTTGTCCTGTCTGTTCTCTTGCTCTTCTTTTACGTCTACCAGCAAGTCCTGTTGTGTCTGTCCCTAACAAGACTCAGGCCAGAGGCAGCTACCTGTCATCCTCTGAAGGAGGCTGCAGCAGTCCTCTGTTGTCTGTTTATCTTCCTGTCAAAGGTGGTTCTCACCCCAGCAGTCAGAACTCTAGAGATGAGATCATGTCACTCCCTTGCTTAAACCTTCCCCTTGAATCCCATGGGTCTCTTGTTGCTCATATGCAGTGTCCTGACTTTCTCGTTCTCTGCAGACATAGAGTGCTCCTGCCATCCCCTGTGCCTTCTGCTGGGCCCTCAGGCCTGTTACTTGGCCCCACTCAGGTCCCTGCTTTGGGTCACCTCCCCAGAGAAGCCCTCCCTGACCATTCCTCACTTCTCTTAGAAATGATCCTAGCCTGTAACATTATTCCTGTGGTAACCATCCTGATTCACTGTCTCTCTGAACACACCGGAACACTCACTTTGTGAGGATGGCACCCTGCTTGTCCTGTTCCTTGCCATAGCCTTTAAGAGTGGGCCAGGGGCAGGAGGATTCTTCCAGAAAGAGTCATGACATCAGGAATCACCCTCACACACCAGCTGAGCCTTTGCAGACCTGAAGAGCCCCTGGGGACTCCCAAGTAGGGACTGGTTTGGCAGAGGGTCTGCTGTGTGTCTTGCAGGCATGTGACATCACTGGAGGACTGTACCTGAAGGTGCCTCAGATGCCGTCACTCCTGCAGTATTTACTGGTAATGAACTAGCTGTGTCACCATGTGGTGGGGCCTGACAGTGAAAGCAGTGGGCAGGTGTGAGCAGCGGGGGAGGTTGGGCTTCGGGTCCTCTCAGAACACCATGTGACTGTTTATAACAGTCCGAAGCCATGGTTGAATGGATGCTCTGTTCTAATTTCTGGTATTCTTTGCCCTTGTTTTGTTTTTTTGTTTATTTGTACTTTTTTATAGGTTGTGGTGCTTGAACTCAATACCTGGGTGCTACCCCTGATCTCTTTTGCTTAAGGCTAGCACTCTACCACTTTGAGCCATAGCTTGACTTCTGGTTTTCTAGTGGTTAATTGGAGATAAGAATCTCATGGGGACTTTTCTGCCTGGGCTGGCTTCAAATCATAATCCTCAGATCTCAGCCTCCTGAGTAGCTAGGATTTTAGGTGTGAGCCACCAGTGCCCAGCTACCCTTGTTTACCCTTGTTTTAAATAGAAGTTCCCTTGCCTCTAGAAAAAAAGTTGGGCCAGGTGCTGGTACCTCATGCCTGTAATCCTGGCTACTCAAGAGGCTGAGATCTGAGGATCACAGTTCAAAGCTAGGTCGGGCTGGAAAGACTTTTTTTTTGTCTTTTTTTTTTTTGGTACTGGGGATCGAACCCAGGACGTTGCACTTGCTTGGCAAGCGCTTTGCCACCGAGCTACATACCAGCCCGAGAAAGACTCTGATCTCCAATAAACCACTCAGAAAACCGCAAGTGGCGCTGTGGCTCAAGTGGAGAGCACTCGCCTTGAGCTGAAGAGCTGAGGAACAGTGCCCAGGCCCAGAGTTCAAGCCCCACAACTGACAAAACAATTTTTTTTGTTCCAGAGCGGGGTTTCACTGTTGCATCTCCACACTGTTATATTATGCTCCTATCTCATCGGCATTACTTTTTTTTTCTTACAGTGGGTTTTTCTTCCTGATCAGGACCAGAGATCTCAGTTAATTCTTCCACCCCCAATTCATGTGGATTACAGGGCTGCTTGCTTCTGCCATCGGAATCTCATTGAAATTGGTTATGTCTGTTCTGTGTGTCTGTCAAGTAAGTTAATGTGTTGGTTTCCTTGTTTCTATGGTGGGGTAGGGGAAGAAAATCTCCACTCTGCTCTTTAAACACTCCTGGCTTTTGTCTTTTTTTTTATTTTATAGTTTTCTGCAACTTCAGCCCCATCTGCACCACGTGTGAGTAAGTATCAGGTGTGCGAGTGGCTCACGCTTTGTAGACCTAGAGCACTAAAACATATACTCTGTCATTTCAGGACAGCCTTTAAGATTTCTCTTCCTCCTGTACTGAAGGCCAAGAAAAAGAAACAGAAAACGTCCACGTGACTGAGAAACAACAAGTACAGTGCAGATGTCATGGCTTAAGGCCATGCACAGGTGTTATGGGGTCAGAGCTCCTTGGGAGCTCTGAAAAACCGGCTATATATAGAATAATTTCTTGCAGGAAATACTTGAAAAACTTATCCTGTGTTTCTTGAGGCCCCTTTCTCAAGGGCATCCTATGCAGTATGTCTTGAAACCTCCCCTGGTTAGTGTTTGTATAGAAATGGGGTAAAGCACAAATTTGATGAATTTAAGGTAGCAGTCAGTTGTATAGCAGAAGCCAACTGATGACTTTGGCTTTGCTGGTGCTGGGATTGGCACGGGGCCTGCTTTGTGCTTGGCAGGCAGGCAGGCAGGCACCCCACTGCTGAGCTTCAACAACCAGTCCGTTTATTGTTTTGTTTTAAGTATATTTGCAAAAGTACATTTGTGCAAATAGATTTAAGTTTTCTCTTTAGACCATCTCAGAAGGTGAATTTTATTTAAATAATTTGGTATCTGGTTGGTAATTTCTAGTAGATTTTGTATTCTGCATTTGCAGGATTTTTAATAAGTATACAAGTATTTTGGTGATCACGTTGCAATTATTTGTTAATCCTTGAGATTGAGAATCACTTTGTCCTTTAAAAAACATTGACTAGGGGCTTGGGGCCATGGCTCAAGTGGTAGAGTGTTGTTGAGCAAGCATAAGGCCCTGAGTACCAACAGAAAAATAAAGTAAAAGGATTTACTGTTTCACAGACTGAAGGTAATGAATAAGTATTTTCAGTCTAGGAATGTTTTATAGATAAGATGAATAATCTTTGAGACAAGCTGACAAGGCTTTGGTATTTTTCATTTGAAATGTTTTATATTCTTGGTTCTGTTCAAGTCTTATTTTTAACGTTTATGATGTATTTTATATAAATTTGCTAATAAAATAAAATTTCATATTTGGCTGAATTATTTCCTCTTATTCATTGTTTATCTTAGGCATATATCTTCACACACACACACATTTTTTTTTTTTTTTTTGGTCATTTGTGGCACTTGAACTAAGGGCCTGGGTACTGTCTGTGACCTCTTTTGCTCAAGGCACGAGCTCTACCACTTTGAGCCACAGATTTACTTCTGGTTTTTGTGTAGTTAATTGGAAATAAGATTCTCACAGGAACTTTTCTGCTGGCCTGGCTTCTAATGACAATCCTCAGATCTCAGCCTCCTGAGTAGCTAGGATGACATGCGGGAGCCTTTAGCTCTTAACTGGTATGTTTGGCTTTTTTTCCTTGTAGTTTTCCAGGTTCATCCCCATGTCTGGCTTCTTTGTAGAATCCAACAGGTGGAGCTACTTTGGAACATTCTTTCCAGCTAGTCAGAAGGCCAGCTAGTGTTCTGGTGTTAAGACTTTAAAGGTCCACACTCCATCTCCTACCTGGCTAGTAGTGTCAATTTCTCAGGAGTTAAATCATCCAATCATCCCTGGAGAGGCACTAATCCTAAACTAGATCCATCGTAAGCAAACTCCACAAGTTATGAAACACTTTCTTTGTATTTTCTCTCTCTTTTTTGGTCACAGGGCTTGAACTCGGCCCAGGCACTGTCCCTGAGCTCTTTTTGCTCAAGGATAGCATTCTACCACTGAACCACAGCTCTGGTTCGGGTTTTTGAGTGGTTAATTGGAGATAAGAACCTCATAGGGACTTTCCTGCCCAGGCTGGCTTTGAATTTCGATCCTCAGGTCTTAGCCTCCTGAATAGGATTACAGGTGTGAGCCATTGTCACCCGGCTCTTCAAATTATTTATCTTTTTTTTTTTTTTTGGTGCCTGAACTCTGGGCCTGGGCGCTGTCCCTCAGCTCTTCAGCTCAAGGCTAGCGCTCTACCACTTGAGCCACAACACCACTTCCGGCTTTTTTCTTTTTGCTTATATGGTGCTGAGGAATCGAACTCAGGGCCTCATGCATGCAAGGCAAGCGCTCTACCACTGAGCCACCTTCCCAGCCCTCTTCGAATTATTTATAGGGAAGAAAATTTGTGGAAGACAGGAATAGGGCAGAAGTTGGATATTTAGAAATGTTTACTTTTCAGACATTTTCTAGGCTTTGGAGTTGGCTATGCTGACTTAATTTGTAGACTTAATACCCTAAAGATAGATGGGGAACACCAAGTATTTAAAAATCTTGCCTCCTAGAAAGCTTTAGTCCTGGATACTGAGAATCACTACAGTCCTCTAGAAAGGAGTCGAGGTGCAGGGAAAAACTGAATGTCATTCATTGTTTTAACTATAGCAATCCGAGATTTGCAAGAGTAAGAAACAACCATTACAAGGCCATAACTTTCAGAATCTTCAGAATAAAAGATGTATTGATCGATTAACGTTATTATTCTTGTTATGAAGTTATCCGTGTAGCCCGGCACAGTGGCTCCTGCCTGCAGTCCTAGCTGCTCGGGAGGCTGAGTTTCTACATTTTCTTGGGGGCGACAAGGAAACCCGTTTCTCCTTACTTTTACCTAGAAAGTACATCTGGAAAACTAGGCTTGGGGGGCGGGGCCGAGGTGCTCTGGCCTTGGCCGGGGGCGGGCTTCCTTGCCTGCGGACCAATCGCGGCGCGCCGCTCCTCAGGTCGGATGCCGATTAGTGGTTGCCATGGCTGCGGGCGTTCGCTTGGCAAGATGGCGGCGGCAGGGCGGCGGCGCGGGCCGCCTTCTCCCCCGTGAGGCCGCGTCGCTCCCGGGGCCCGCGCGCGGCTGAAGGCATGGGCTTCCCGCCGGCGTCCGCTCTCCTGCCGGGACTCCTGCTGCTGCTGGGCGCCCTGAGGCCGCTGAGGGGGGACCTGGGTGTGTGCGCCCGGGGCCGGGGCCGGGGCCGGGGCCGGGGCCGGGGCGGCCTCGGGGCGGCCGCCGCTGACTCCGCCCGTCCGCTTCCTCCCGGCCAGTGTTCGTCCCCTCGGTCCTCCGGATGTCCAGCCCCGAGGTCAGCGCGTCCCTGGTCGGGGCCGGCGAGGAGGTGACGGTGTCCCTGGCCGAGCTGCCGGCGGAGGCGGGTAAAGATTCCGCCCGGGGGGCGCAGGGCTCCGCGGGCCCCCGCACGCCCCTGCCCGCCCCGCACGCCCCTGCACGCCCCGCACACCTGCCCGCCCCGCACGCCCCTGCACGCCCCGCACGCCCCTGCACGCCTGCCCGCCCCGCACGCCCCGCACGCCCCTGCACGCCCCGCACACCTGCCCGCCCCGCACGCCCCTGCACGCCCCGCACGCCCCTGCCCGCCCCGCACGCCCCTGCACGCCTGCCCGCCCCTGCCCGCCCCGCACACCTGTCCGCCCCTGCACGCCCCCGCAGGCCCCGCACACTGCCTGCCCTGCACGCCCCCGCAGGCCCCCGCAGGCCCCTGCACGCCCCGCACACCTGCCCGTCCCGCACGCCCCTGCACGCCTGCACGCCCCCGCACGCCCCGCACGCCTGCACGCCCCCGCACGCCCCACACACCTGCCCGCCCTGCACGCCCCCGCACGCCCCGCACACCTGCCCGCCCCGCATGCCCCTGCACGCCTGCCTGCCCTGCACGCCCCTGCACGCCCCCGCACGCCCCGCACACCTGCCCGCCCCGCACGCCCCGCACACCTGCCCGCCCGTCTCTCCTCAGGAGTGTGGCCACCCCCAGCGTGTGGCGAGCCGCGCGGGGACGCCGGGACCTGGAGCGTGGCCCTGACCCCCGGGGGCGCGGTAAGACCCTACGCCGAGGCCCTGCCCAGGGCTCCTGCAGTCCTCTCTGTCTGTGCGACTGTCTGTCTGTCTGTCGGTCCATCCGTCTGTTTGTCTGTCCCGTGCTGGAGACTGACTCTGGACCTTGTGCACGAGGCAAGTGATTTGACGCTGTGGGTTCCATGTCCAGAACTATGGACTTGTGCTCTCCGTGTGACACCCATCCAGCCCTGGTTTCTTACTCTAGGGTCAGGGGGTCCTCAGATGCATTTCAAGGGGGTCTGTGAAGGCTGTGAACTTGTGTGACGTTCTATGTATATTCTGTGGGGGTTTCTTTCCATGTATTTTCTATTCTGTGGGGTGTTTTTTCCATTTGTTTTCTTCTTCTTTTTTTTTTTTAAATTGTCATTTTCAAGGTACAGAAGGATTACCGTTACATGCCAGGTACAGAGGACATTTCTTTCTGGACGATGTACCCCCCCCCCCTTCCCTTGCACTCCGTGTATTTTTTGATGAAAAGGTCACCAGCCTTAGTCAGATAATCAAATGGGCCTGGTACTAAAGAAAAGTGCTTTATAACCATGGGTCTTGTTCAGGTCTGAGCTTCTGTGTTGGAACACACAAGCCTGGAGAGATTGACTGTCCTCTGTGAATCAGTGCTCACTGGGCAGCAACAGTACTGGAGATGGATGGAAGCAGATGCTAGCCTTTTTGTGCTGGTCTGGGGGCTTGAGCTCCAGATCTCATGCTCTTGCTTAGCTTTCTCTGGTCAAGGCTGGTGCTCTACTACTTGAGCCACATCTCCACTTCATGCTTTTGAATGATTAATTGGAGATAAGAGTTTCATAGATTTGTCTGCCTGGGTAGTTTCGTATCTGGATTGTCAGATCAGCCTCCTGACTAGGAGTATAGGCATAATCCACTAATACCCAGCATCATTCATCTTCTATTGGGAAGTTGATCTTCTATTAATGGATAAAAATCACACACAAAAAAGGTGCTTGGGCTGGGAAGGTGGCTCAGTGGTAGAGCACTTGCCTTGCATGCATGAGGCCCTGGGTTCAATTCCTCAGCACCACATAAGCAAAAAGAAAAAAACCAGAAGTGGCACTGTGGCTCAAGTGGTAGAGCGCTAGCCTTGAGCTGAAGAGCTGAGGGACAGCGCCAGGCCCAGAGTTCGGGCCCCATGACCAGACCCCCCCCCCAATAAAAAAAAGGTGCTCAACAAATTGAGCTCTGTATTGCACCTACACTTTGTGTTCTCTAAGGATCCACGTTCTTGCCTTTTATGTGAAAGCAGTAGGTTTGGAGATGGATTTGCAGAGGCTTATATCATGTTTGTATGCAGTTCTCCTTTTCTTAAAGAAATTAAGGATGGCCTATTATATTTCCTCCTAAGTGTAGATGCTGTTTGAGTCACTCTAGAAGCCCAGCAGTGAGCCATGGACAGGTGGCTTACGCCTATAATCCTAGCTACTCAGGAATCTGTGATCTGAGGATTGTGGTTTGAAGCCAACCCATCAGGAAGTCCAGGAGACTCTTATCTCTAATTAACAAGTGGTAGAGGAAAAAAAAAAAAAAAAAAAGCTAAGAGATAGCACCCAGACCCTGAGTTCATGTCCCTATACAAGTATAAAAAGTTAAAAAAAAAAAGTAAAAGTCTAGCATGGTTTCCTTTCAGAATGTGCTGGACGTGACTGTGCGCTTCAATGGCAGTCTGCAGTGCTCCTCGAATGAGACTGATTCCTTCTCCGAGATGCCGTGTCTTCTCCAGACCCTGCTGGTCTCCGCATCTCACAATTCCTCCTGCTTGGCACATCTCCTCATCCAGGTGGAGATGTATGCCAACTCTTCTCTCACCCAAAATGCATCAGGCAAGTAAAGCCCATCAATACACTCGCGTCCAGCCTTATCTGTTTGTTCTCCATACACACCTGAAGTTTGTTAAGCTTGCTTGTCCTCACTTTTGGCTATCTTCCCTTCCTAAATGCATCATTTTTTGACTAGCTTTCTTAAGTTTCCTCTGTGTACTGTTGCTGTATCTTTTGTATGCCTCTTTCAGTCCTTTTTGGGAAAGCACACTTGACTTTATTGGGAAGTTATTGGGAATGTCATGTATAAATAGCTGGATGTAGGAAACGTCAAGCATTTTATTTTATTTTTTTGTCAGTCTTGCAGCTTGAACTCAGGGCTTGGGCGCTGTCCCTGAACTCTTTTTGCTCAAGGCAAGAGCTCTACCACTTTGAGCCTACTTCCAGTTTTTGGGTGGTTAATTGGAGATAAGAGTTTCATGGGGACTTTTCTGCCCTTGGTGGCTTCCAGCCACAATCCTCAGGTATCAGTCTCCTGAGTGGCGTGAGCCACTGGCACTGGCACTTTGGTTATTATGAGATGTCTGCTCTGACCCTAGGAACATGTGGACAGATTTGCATCCAGTTGCCAAGAAATCCAGTTGCCAGAAACCAAAAAACAACATGAGAGGACAGAGAGGAGGTGGGAGTGACTGGTAGCCGTGAAGCTGGTGGATGGCATGGGACATATAGAGAGAGATCAGATTTCTCTTGTTGACAGTAAACCCTGAAATGCCCTGCTGTAGGCATGGGCTTGCTTACACACCTTGTAACAGGCTTGCACAGGGACAGACAACTTATTCCTGATCCATCTACCTTTGGGGGTCCTGCTATTTTTTTTTTTTTTTTGTCAGTTGTAAGGTTTGTCAGTTGAGGGCGCTGTCCTTCAGCTCTTCAGCTCAAGGCTAGCACTACCACTTGAGCCACAGTGCCACTTCCGGCTTGAGCCACCTTCCCAGCCCCCTGCTATGTTTTTGAGCTCTATATGGGGTTCGACGCTCATTAGATGCTTCTAGCAGCCACCCTTGGAGTTGGTTGCAAGCAGAGCTGCTGTGTGGTTTCTATCACCTTTTCAGACTACAAGGGCCAGCTTCTGTCCTTTCTCTGGTATAGCTATTCATTTTATCTGGCAAGTGATAGTGGGAAATTGAGAGGCATCGCCTTCCTAGAAGCTAAAGCACTGTGTGCCAATTCCGGCAAGAAAGGTCTCAAAGAATTTGAGGTTTTTTTTTAAAATTTCTTGATGATAATATTTTCTTGGGAGGAACATTACTGGAGTTTGAACTTATGGCGTTATGTCTTCTAGGCAGGTGCTCTACCACTTGAACCACACTTCCGGTGTGGCATTTTTGCTGGTTAATTGGAGATGAAATGTCACAAATTTTTCTGCCCAGGCTGCCTTTGAACTTTGATGCTTTGATATATAACTTTGATATATAATATCAGTCTTGAGTAGCTAAGATTACAAATATGCGCCTATATTTTGAATGTGCAGACAAGATGTTTGGTCCGATTATTGCCTGTTGGAATGTTTTCTGCTGGGTGTATTTTTCAGAGAACATGGCTGTCATTCCGCACCAGGTGTATCAGCCCCTGGGTTCTTGTCCTTGCAACTTAGTGGCCGGGGCCTGTGACATTCGCTGCTGCTGTGACCAGGTAGGTTCCATCATTGCGTGGGTCCACCACACGCTCTTCTCCACGCTGCCTTCACTTTGGGGCTGCTGTGAGCAGTGCTGCGGGGGAGTGTAGGTTTCTGCCACTGAGCCACCTTCCCAGCTCTGGAGTGTAGGCTTCTGGTGCTTGCACGTTTCATTCTAAGATGAAGTAGACTCCTTGCGCTGATGTTTCACCTTCGGCTCTTCTCCAGCTGCCTGCTAAAGCATTTTACATCCCTGTCAGCAACGTCCATGGGCTATACTTTTTCCATATCTTTGCCAACACTTATCTGTCCTTTTTTTTTTTTTTTAATGGTACTGGGATTGAATTAAGGGCCTCCAACTTGCTAGGCATGTGCTCTACCACTTGAGCCACGCCCCAGCCCCTGCCTGTTTTTTGATGATTGCCACTCTAGCAGGTGAGAAGTGAGGTTTCACTGAGATTTCAGCTTCCACTTTAGCAGCAGATACAGACATCCTTTCATGCACTGACGGGCTACTTGTAAGTCTTCATGGAGCAAAGTGCGGACTCCTTGCATGTCAGTGTTTATCACAGATATTCCTCATGGCCCTTATCAGATCCATGATGTGCAGAAGGCCTCTCCCTGCGTCCTGGTCCACCTTCTTGTTGTCTATGAGGGCCACATGTTTCCTAATTTGATAAGATCTCATTTATCTAAGTTCTCTTCTGCTTGTGTTTCTGGGTTCATATCCAAGAAATTGTGGCTTAGTCCTTGGTCCCCTGCATATGTGCATGTGTGTGCGTACACACACACACAAACACACACACACACTTCCTTTGTGCTAATACCAGGGCTTGAACTTTGCTTCACACTTTTTTTTTTTTCAGTCCTGAGGCTTGAACTCAGGGCTTAGGCTCTGTCCCTGAGTCTTCTCTTTGTTCAAGGCTAGCGCTCAACTACTTAAGCCACAGTACCACGTCTGGTTTTTTCTGGATATGTGGTACTGAGGAATGGAATCCAGGCGTCATGCATGCTAGGCAAGCACTCTACCACTAAGCCACATTTCAGCCCTTGACTTCATACTCTTTTTTTTTTTTTTTTTGCTGGTTGTGGAACCTGAACTCTGGGCCTGGGCGCTGTCCCTCAGCTCTTCAGCTCAAGGCCAGCGCCCTACCACTTGAACCACAGCACCACTTCCAGCTTTTTCTGCTTCTGTGGTGCCAAGGAATCGAACCCAGGGCCTCATGCATGCAAGGCAAGCACTCTACTACTGAGCCACCTTCCCAGCCCTCTATATTGATTTTTTTTAGTGTATCTGGTGCTTTATCCAGCTGATTCTCTTGAAGGCCCGAAGCATGTGTGGAGCTGCATAGGGAACCGACTAAGGAAATGCTACAAGTGTTTACAGCTTATACACACTTTCGGGGGGATAGGGGATTGCTGGGCTATGCACTGCTGACTGGGACCACGTGTTCTCATCGACCTGTGCCTGCTTTCAGGAGTGCTCCAGCCAGCTTCGAGAGCTGTTCAGGATGTCCTGCTTCTCAGGAGTGTTCGGGGGAGATGTGAACCCTGTGTTTGATCAGCTGTGCGCTGTGGGGACCACCTACCCCGTTCCTGACTGGTTTCCTCTCCTGTGTGTGCAGTCGTCCCTGGCCAACTCACCCTACCTTGGCCACTTCTACCATGGGGCTACGTGAGTGCTGAGCTGCTGCTGGGAAGGGCCTCGTTCCCCACGCCACAGACCCTGAATTTTGGACATGTTTTCCTCAGCATCTTAAAGAATTTTATTCTAGGTTTCAGTGTTTTGTTTTTTATTCCACTGTAGAGCTTGAACTCAGGGCCTGGGCTCTGTCCCTGAGCTCTTTTGCTCAAGGCTAGCATGCTAGTGGCATGAGGCCCCAGCACCCGGCTTCTTTTTTTTTTAATGTTGGAAAGAATTGAGCCTCAGGAAATAAACTAATTGCAGCTAGAGCCAATAGCTTATGTCTGTAACCTTAACCACTCAGACTGAGAGCTGAGGATCATGATTCAAAGCCAGACCAGGCAGGATAGTCTGTGAAACTTCTCTCTACTTAACCAGCAGAAAGCTAGAAGTAGAGGTGTGGCTTAAGTGACAAGAGCATTAGCTGAAGTTCAAGAATCTTAGTGAGTGCATGAGGCCCTGAATTCATGTTCTCTACATGTGTGCACATGCGCACATACACACACACACAGAGGAAGAAGTTGAAGGGAAGGGTCTCTGCAGATGCTAGCTGGAGGCATTAGTGATGGTTTTTCTCATGGACCTGCAGTTCTCCTAGACAGGACCCAGACTTTGATGTCTACCTGGAGCCTGGCCTCAAAGACTCTTCGGATCTGGGTTACAGACAGGGAGATCCAATCATGACTGCGAAGAAGACATATTTCACTGTTCCACAGGTAAGGACTGCCACTGTAACTTGCCAGCTCTTTTATTTTCCCCTTCCTGCTGCGAGTATACCACACCACACTCTTGGAAATTCTCCCTCGGTACTTGCTTATTTTTCCCCTGTGGATTTTCCAGGGACTTTGCTCCTAATTCTCAGAACGGACTTGTCTCTAAATTTCTGTGGGAGTAATGAGTAGTCTTCACTTCTGATAGTTTAGGAGCCAATTTCTGTTAAGGTAGAGAGATAGCATTTTATGTAACATTCTAGAATTTGGAATTTTAGAATTACAAGTTTTATAGGAAACATTATTTTTTTTAAGCCCAGTGGTATTAGGAAATAAATATTTGTGAGAAGAAAACTTGAGACATTCTGGGCGCTGGTGGCTCACATCTATAATCCTAGCTTGTACCAAGGCTGAAATCTGAGGATTAACATTCAAGGCAGCCTGAGCAAGACAGTCCATGAGACTCTTATCTCCAATTAATCACCAGAAAACTAGAAGTGGCGCTGTGGCTCAAAGTGGTAGAATACTAGTCTTGATCAAAAGAGCTCAAGGGCAGCACCTGGGCCTTGAGTTCAAGACCTACAAATGACAAAACAAAAAACAATGAGACACCAAACCACTTCTCTTTGCTGTTCATGTGAATCCATTTTTTTCTTCTTTTTGCCAGTCATGGGGCCTGAGCTCTGGGCCTGGGCGCTGTCCCTCAGCTCTTCAGCTCAAGGCTAGCATTCTACCACTTGAGCCACAGCACCACTTCTAGCTTTTTCTGTTTATGTGTTACTGAGGAATCAAACCCATGGCTTCATGCATGCTAGGCAAGCACTCTACCACTGAGCCACATTCCTAACCTGAATCCTTTTTTTTTTTTTTTTTTTGCCGGTCATTGGGCTTGAACTCTGGGCTTGGGTGCTATCCCTTAGCTCTTCAGCTTAAGGTGAGCACTCTACCACTTGAGCCACAGCGCAACTTCCAATTCTCTGGTAGTTGATTGGAGATAAGAATCTCATGGACTTTCCTGCTCGGGCTGGCTTTGAACCATAATCCTCAGATCTCAGCCTCCTGAGTAGCTAGGATTACAGGCGGCGTGAGCCACCAGTGCCCAGCTCTGAATCCATTTTTATGGTATTAAAAGACATGGGAGCCAGGTGCAGTGGCTCATATCTGTAATCTTAGGTGCTTGAGAGGGCAAGTTCAAGAGGATCACATTTTCAGGCTAGCCCAGTCAGAAAAGTTTGTGGAGACTACATCTCAGTGGAAGACACTGGGCTTGCTGATGTACACCTATTATCCCAGTTATGGTAGGAACCCTAAAATAGGACTATCATAGTCTAGTGATATGCCAGAATGTAAGACGCTATCCCAGTGCAAGCTGGTTGCTAGTAGCTCATGTCTGTACTCCTAGCTACTCAGGAAGCTAAGATGTGAGGATCCACGGTTCAAAGCCAGCCTGGGCAGGAAAGTCTGTGAGACTCTTATCTCCAGTTAACCCCCAGAAAACCGGAAGTGGTACTATGGCTTAAGTGGTAGAGTGCTCGCCTTGAGCTGAAGAGCTGAGAGACAGCACCCAGAGTTCAAGCCCCATGACTGACAACAACAACAACAACAAAACAGTGCAATCAAGAGGTGGAGGTGTGACTTATTAGTAGAATATCAACCAGTCAAGCTTCTGGCCTTGAATTCAAGGAAATACTGCCAAAACATCTCCCCAAAAGAAGACAAAATGAGGTAGCAGCTGGGATTGTAATTAGGGGTAGAGTGCGCACTCTAAGGTATGCAGAGCCCTGAGTTCAATCCTCATCATCAAAAAAAATCTGGTTCTAATGAAGGAGAAAAATGAATAAAATGGTCATGTCTTCACAAAGCAAGTGGGACAGGGCAAGGCACGGTCCTTGTTTTTATTCTTAAATTTATTCATTTTCTGTTTTGTTTTTGATTCAGGGTCTTGCTCTGTAGATCAGGCCTGGAAACTGACTCTCTTCCCACCCCAGCCTCCCAAGTACTGGGACGCTAAGGCCTGAGCCCTGCACAGCCGGCCTTTGGTGCTTATTAAATACTGCTGGGGGAGTGGCCTCAGCCCCGGTGCATCCAGAAGGTGGCTGGTGGACGGAGGAGATGTTGGCTAGCCTTTGTGGAACAGCAGCAGGCAGCCGCAGGAAGGATTTGAAGAGGCGCTGCTGCCAGGGGTGTGCTCAGTTTGTGTTTCTGGTATAGGTGTCCCTGGCGGGCCAGTGTCTGCGGGATGCCCCGGTGGCCTTCCTTCAGAACTTTGCTGCTGAATGTGCTACTAATTTGGAAGTGTACCAGGAGCCAGACAGTCAGACAGTGAATGTCAAGATAAAGAATGGGGTTCTGGGAGGTATGTAATATTTGCTTGAAGAAAGAACAGACTTGACTTGAATGTTAATATAAACTATGACATAAGTCACTTTTTTTTTTTTTTTTTTTGGTTGAGGGGCTTGAACTCTGGGCCTGGGCGCTGTCCCTCAGCTCTTCAGCTCAAGGCGAGCGCTCTACCACTTGAGCCACAGTACCACTTCTGGTTTTCTGGTGGTTCATTGGAGATAAGAGTCTCACAGACTTTCCAGACTTTCCTGTCCGGGCTGGCTTTCAGCTGAGATCCTCAGATCTCACCCTCCTGAGTAGCTAGGATTACAGGTGTGAGCCACCAGGGCCCAGCTTAAATATATATATATATGTATATTATATATATATATATATATATATATAATATACATATATATATATATTTTTTTTTTTTTTTTGTCGTGGGAGCAGAACTCTGGGCCTAGGCGCTGTCCCTCAGCTTTTCAGCTCAAGGCTAGCACTCTACCACTTGAGCCACAGTGTCACTTCCAGCTTTTTTCTGCTTATGTGGTGCTGAGGAATCAAACCCAGGGCCTCATGCATGCAAGGCAAGCACTTTACCACTGAGCCACCTTCCCAGCCCTTTTTTTTTGGTTTTATCCCTGAGCTTTTTGGCTCCAGGCTGGCACTTTGCCCCTTCCACTTTCAGCTTTTTGGTGGTTAATTGGAGATAAGAGTTTTACAGATGTTTCTGCTTGGGCTGGCTTCTAACTGGAATCCTTAGACCTCATTTTCCTGAGTAGCTAGGATTATAGGTGTGAGCCACCAGCATTTGGCTCTACAAATCAACTACTGGAAAATAATAGCATTTTTGTTTGGAGAAGAGCAGAGCACATTTGGTGTGTTGCTCTCCCCCAAGAACTTTTTTTTTGGCTAGTCCTGGGGCTTTGAACTCAGGGCCTGGGCTCTGTCCCTGAGCTGCTTTTGCTAGCACTCTACCACTTGAGCCACAGCACCACTTCCAGCTTTTTCTGTGTATGTGGTACTGAGGAGTTGAACCCAGGGCTTCATGCTTGCTAGGCAAGCACTCTACTACTGAGCCACCTTCCCAGCCCCACCTACAAGCTTTTATGTCAGTCATGAGTGACGCTTGGAGAGGAGGGGCTCAGCTGTGGCACCGAGTATGGACAGCTGTGGCTGGCTTGCAGGGTAGGCATGATACCCACTCTGCTCGCTCAGCTTTGCTTTGAGTACCGAGACATGATGGCGTAAACTGTGAGTGCCGTGGGAGTTCACCTGGGTCCCTTTTCAGGCACAGTCACCCCAACCGTGATCTATGAGGAAGCCAGTGGCCTGGATGCATTCATCACTAGCTCAGGTAAGCAGCCCCCCTTCATGCCAACTGTCACATAGTCCCTGTGTGAAGCACTGCGTTCTGCAGGCTGACCTTGAACTCCAGCACTCGTGATCCTGCCAAGAAGCTGGTTGCACAGGCATGCGCCATCTTGCCCTGCTTAAAATACACCTTGTTTTTTTTTTTTTGGTCGGTTGTGGGACCTGAACTCTGGGCCAGGGCACTGTCCCTCAGCTCTTCAGCTCAAGGCTAGTGCTCTACCACTTGAGCCACAGTGCCACTTCCAACTTTTTTTTGTTTATATTGTGCTGAGGAATCAAACCCAGGGCCTCATGCATGCAAGGCAAGCACTCTACCACTGAGCCACCTTCGCAGCCCTAAAAGACATTTTTAAGAAGCATTTAGAGCAGTCCCTCGGGTCGGGAAGGCTCCCAGCAGCACTTCATGTGTGCTGTGTTCTGTTTGCCTCAGCACCTCTATGACCTGGGCTGTGCCATCAGGGTCTGGATCTAGAGGGGCCAGCGTCCTTTGTAGCCTCCAGCCCCAGGAGCCTTTTCTTGAGTGCTTGTCAGGGAGGTAAAGGTTTCTGGGCATTCTCATTTCTTGCTTTACTTGGTAATTAAATTTTGTAGTGGTGATACACCAAGTAAGTTGTATGGCATGTCTGCCGTCACCCTGAACTCCTGTGTTCTACAGTGGGGGAGTTTCTGTTTTCCTTTCAATGTGCTGTAGATAAACACCCCACCCATGACTGTATCAGACTTTAGAAGTGTTCCCCACAGCTCTCCAGAGCCAGGTGGCAGCCTGCGTGTACGCGTGGAGCTGACATGGGGAACCTTCCACGTGGCGCCCATTTCCTCAGCTGAGTGTCGTATGGCTGCCATGAGTGGGTGCTGGGTACAGGAGTGGAAGGAAAGGGACTAAGGGTGACGCGGGGTGCCACCAGGCAGTAGAGGAGAAGGAGGGAAAACTGACCTGGGGGGCCCAGGGAAGCTCCCGCTGTGTTAGGTATCTGAGGAATAGACTTAAGTCCCAAGAAAAGCCTTAACTTCTGAGTGAGTTCTCTCATTTTCAGAATCATTTTTAAGCAGTGGCTCAGCCCCAAGAAATGTGCACGTGGAAGAGCATTACACTTTCAGATGGTACAACAACACCATCAGTGAAATCCGTGTCCGCATCCTACGGGCAGAAATCCACGCCCACCAGAAAGGTACTGATGAAATGCAGCAGCAACTCTTCCAGTTCAGAGAACTTTTTCCCCTTTCTGGATTCTTCATAATTAAGCTGGGTGCCAGTGGCTCACACCTGTAATCCAAGCTACTCAAGATACTCAAAAGGCACCTGACTCTACTTTGATTTATTTCTAGGGATAATGACGCAGAGATTTACTGTGAAGTTTTTAAGCCATGATAGCAGTAACGAAAAGGAATCGTCTGGCAATCCAGGTAAGACACACCCAGAAGTGTCGTCCTGCAGAGAGACTGTGCGCGCTCCTAGGCTGTGTGTGTCCCCTTGCAGGGCCCCGTCTTATCAGATTCCATTTCTGAACTGTATTTTTAATCACATGAATGTCCTGGTCTGTGAAAAATGAAAGGGGCTGAGTGGAGGTCGCCACCTTCTCTCCAGGGCAGTGTATGGAACTCTGGTGCCTGTTCCTTCATTCTGACTGCCTCTTTTGTGCATCGACAATGGCAGGAAATGAGAATCCTCCCTCACTGTGTTTGTCCAGGTTACCAGCGTGGCAAGCCTCTGCGAGTCCTCAATACCAACAGGGAGAACAAAGTCACAGCTTTACATCTCTGGCGCTCAGGTACTCCGACTCGGTCCTGTGATAAGCCCCCGAGTAAGCTAGGGTTGCAAATGTTCTCTTGTCAGGTGCTGGAACTCACACCTGTAATTCTGGCTATTCAGGAGGCTGAGAGCTAAAGATCATGGTTTGAAGCCAACTCTGGGCAAGAAAGTCTGTGAACCTCTTTACCTCCAATTAATCAGCAAAAAGCTGGAAGTGGAGGTGAGCCTCAAGTGGTAGAGCACCAGCCTTGAGCAAAAAACGCAAGGCAAAGAACAAGACCCCGAGTTCAAGCCCTCACGCGCGTGCACGCGCACACACAGACACAGAAACATTTTCCTATTTCAGTCTACTAATGTAATGGATCAGTGTGAAGACAGTTGGGTGGTGAGCAGGGCTTTTTCTTTCTGTGAGGAACGTTGGCATTGCTGGTAGCTGCAGTGCTGCTTGTTCATGAGAGTCAAGTAGCCAAGGAGATTGGCTGGGGTCAGAGAGAACTGTGAGTCATTGTGATCACCCACAGCAGCCAGGGCAAGCACTTGTGTGTTCCCAAAAACTACTGATGGCGCCAGACTGAGGTTCTGATGCCCAGAGGCCACCATTCAGTTTGGAAACTGTTAGAGTCACAGTAATCTCAGTTTTTTTTTTGGGGGGGTCCAGTTGTGGAGCTTGAACTCTGGGCCTGGGCGCTGTCCCTCAGCTCTTCAGCTCAAGGCTAGCGCTCTACCACTTGAGCCCCAGTGCCACCTCTGACTTT
Source organism: Dipodomys spectabilis (assembly GCF_019054845.1). Taxonomy (NCBI): domain Eukaryota; kingdom Metazoa; phylum Chordata; class Mammalia; order Rodentia; family Heteromyidae; genus Dipodomys; species Dipodomys spectabilis. The sequence continues at coordinate 641,593 of NW_024871157.1, read as the reverse complement.
TTCTGAGTAGTTTATTGGAGATAACAGTCTCATGGGCTTTCCTAGTTGGGCTGGCTTTGAACTGAGATCCTCAGATCTCAGCCTCCTGAGTAGCTAGGATTATAGGATGAGCCACCAGCGTCTGGCAATAAAGCCATTAAAAAAAAAAAACAAACTGGAAACTATTTGTTACTTACTGATTTCTCTGTTTTTCCGGAAAAAACTTTGGAGTAGATTTCAATTTTATTTAGGAAAACCTGTTTTCTCTTACAGCTGGACGGGGCCTGTGCACATTAGCAGCTCTAGCCCCCATTTTATTTGGAGAAGATGTCCTGTCCGGGTGTCTTTTAGAAGTTTCGATACAGGAAAACTGTACTCAGCTCAGGTGAGCTTTTCTTTTTTCTGTGATCCCAGCAATGACTGGAGCCTAAAGTAGATGGATTGTGGACCAGGAGTATATCCAGGTGGGAAGCACGACCCTAGCCTATAAAGCAAATTGTAACAAATCCTCTATATTTCAATCTCCTGAGCAGCTGGCACTCAGCTATTCTGAGTGTTGGTTTGTTTGTTTTGTTTTTGGTGCTGGCACCCGGTCTTGGACACTGTCCACTGGAATCCATCTGAGGAAGTTTTTTTTTTTTTTTTTTTGGTTGGTCGTGGGGCCTGAACTCTGGGCCTGGGCGCTGTCCCTCAGCTCTTCAGCTCAAGGCTAGTGCTCTACTACTTGAGCCACAGTGCCACTTCCGGCTTTTTCTGCTATGGGTGCTGAGGAATTGAACCCAGGGCCTCATGCATGCAAGGCAAGCACTCTACCACTGAGCCACCTTCCCAGCCCCCACCTGAGCTTCTCTTGCTAAAGGCTAGCACTCTACCACTTGCCATAGCTACACTTCCAGTTTTCTGGTGGTTAATTGGAGATAAGAATCTCGGGCTGGGGCTGGGAAGGTGGCTCAGTGGTAGAGCGCTTGCCTTGCATGCCCGAGGCCCTGGGTTTGATTCCTCAGCACCACATAAGCAAAAAGAAAAAAGCTGGAAGTGGTGCTGTGGCTCAAGTGGTAGAGCGCTAGCCTTGAGCTGAAGAGCTGAGGGACAGCGCCCAGGTCCAGAGTTCAGGCCCCACAACCGGACCCAAGGAAAAAAAAAAAAAAACCCAATAAACCACCAGAACACTGGAAGTGGCGTTGTAACTCAAGTGGTAGAGCGCTAGCCTTGAGCTGAAGATCTGAGGGACATCACCCAAACCCAGAGTTCAAGCTCCACGACCAACAACAACAAAAAGTCTCACAGACTTTCTTTCCTGTCTAGGCTGGCTTTGAATTTGATCCTCAGATCTCAGCATCCTAAGTAGCTAGGATGACAGGCGTGAGCCACCGGTGCTCTATTGGGCTGAGTTTCCAGGGATCATTACTCATATGGGGCAAGGTCAGAGGAATTGTTCTTCCACCATACCCTATAGTTTAAGGGGGAGAGAGATAACTGTAAAAGTTACCCATCTTCAGGCCTAATGCACTCCTTGTTGCTAAGCTACCTGTCCTTATTGTAGCTTCCTTGTGGAAGTGCTCAGTGCCAAGTCTTAATCTGCACTTAATTTTATAGTTCTAAGTTCTGGCTAGATATTTGCATTCCTTTTACTATTGGGTCACTCCAGCTCATGAACTTAGCCTTGATGACTTGGTAAGTGACTTGACCTCCTCACTCCCGAGTTTTGTGATATGTAGAGGAGTCTGGGAAGCACACAGCACCCATGGAAGTTGCCAGCACTTGAGCCTAAAATCAAAGGTTGCTGTGCTGTGTCAGGTACATAACGCAGGCAGCGTAGGGCCAGCCTGGGAGGCTGCTCACGTGATGTGGGGCTTGGGGCCAAGGCCTAGCAGAAAGGGTTTCTGGACAGAGCATGCTGACCATGGCTTAAAAATGCCTTCCTTTCTTTCAGGGAGGATGTTGTTGAAAGACTTGAGTCACTAATACAAGCAACTCATGTCGCTATGAGAGGGAACTCTGATTACAGCGACCTGAGCGACGGCTGGCTGGACATCATGCGTAAGTGTGAAGCACCTGATTTGTCCCATGCCTGTTGCCTGCCGTGGGGCTGTGGGGCTAGCTGTGGAGGTCTTTTGTCTTTTTGTTTTCATGCCCATTTGTGTAGGGGTCACCTCTCCAGGCAGAAGGGCTTCATGTCCGTCCCCCCTCTTCCTCATGTCTTTAGGCTTTTAGGAGGAAATGACATTGCAGTGTTGCAGTTGTTTGATGAGCCAGCCATGTTAACAGAACCCAGGCTTAGGGTTTGCAGTGCTCCTCTGTTGTACACCGCAGCTTTGGGATGGCAGGACATGGGCATTTGAGAAGGTGTTAGGAAATGATGTGATTGAGAACGCCCTGTAAGTGAAAGATGCTGGATGGATGCGACTGCACGCCATGTGGCTGGCTCCAGCCTCAGCAGCACATGAGACAGAAAGCCTGGGGTGGCTATCCGAAGTGGGGAGTGGCTGCTGCGTACACACAAGTTGGCTAATTAGCACCTCTGTACACTGCCAAGGGTGGCGGAATTGTGGAGTGGCAGAGCCCATTATAGACGAGAGCCTCATGTGTGCAACTGCTATCGAATATTATTGTCCTGTGTGTGTGTGCCAGCACTGGGACTTAAACTGAGAGCCTTGTGTTATGCCTGACAGTGTAAGAAAGCCGGTATTAAACATTCTTTCAAGAAAGCACAACTTATATTTCTTAGGTGTGGATGCCCCTGTCGCACCTGTAAACAGCACAAGCGGCGCATGCCTGGATGTTCCCACCCAGCTTTCCATCCGGGTCCTGGTGGCCGATGCGGGTGCTGTGCAAGGGCTGGTTCAGCAGGAGGTGGTGGGCGTTGAGACCAGGTGTGCTCCCCATCTCAGTGAGGGGCGTCGGGAACAGGGCACACTCAGCCAGATTGCAGCCTGTAGTGATAAGAGTCAGTGACAGCTGCATTTATTTATACACTTATTTATTTCATTTTTTAGTTTCATTTTTTTGTTGGTCTTAGGGCTTGAACTCAGGGCCTGGGTGCTATCCCTGAGTTTTTCTGCTCAGGGCTAGTGCTCTACCACTTGAGCCACAGCATCACTTCTGGTTTTTTGGTGGTTCATTGGAGATAAGAGTCTCATGGAAGCCGGGCGCTGGTGGCTCACGCCTGTAATCCTAGCTACTCAGGAGGCTGAGATCTGAGGATCGCAGTTCAAAGCCAGCCCGGGCAGGAGAGACTGTGAGACTCCTATCTCCAAAAAACCACCAGAAAACCGGAAGTGGCACTGTAGCTCAAGTGGTAGAGCGCTCGCCTTGAGCTGAAGAGCTGAGGGACAATGCCCAGGCCCAGAGTTCAAGCCCCACGACCAACAAAAAAAAAAAAAGTCTCATGGACTTTCCTGCGCAGGCTGGCTTTGAACTGCAGTCCTCAAATTTCAGCCTCCTGAGTAGCTAGGATTACAAGTGTGAACTACATGCTCCCAGCTCAGCTATGTTAATACTGGAAACCCGTTCCGGCCCACCAGCACTCGGGCAGCGCTGAGTAAGATGGGTAAGATGATTCGATATGGAGTATATTTTGGTTCTTCAAATGTGACTGGTGTGCTGGTGGTTAGAGCACCAGTTGTAGGGACTTTGGTGGCAAACCAGCAGGTTCAGGTGTGGAAGTACCTGTCGCTTGGGCAGTTTCTGTGTGTCTCCTGCACTGCAGTGGTGATGACTTGGTTAGCCATGGGGTCCTGCTAAATGAAATGAATGTGTTCAAGGCTGGACAAGCCACATACGATGCATTCACGGCTCATGATTTCTCCATGGTCAGGAGCTTTCTGTCTTAGTCATCTCTTGGCTCCTCTTTGCTTGCTTGGCTCCATTGTCAGGTAAATCACCTCAAGAGATGGAAAGACAAGGCTAACAATATCCCACTTATGGCAAGTTAGCCAAATCCAGTGGAATGAGAAGCTGCTTCCTCAAAAAAGATCAGGACAGAGTTTGATTGGTTCAGTTTGGATCATGTATTCCTTGCTGAACCAATCACTGTGGCTGGGGCAACAGACAGCTCTGATTGTCCAGGCTCAGAGGATGGACTATTTACCCTAGATTCAGGCCTGGGCTAGAGCTGAGAATGGGGAGTAGTAGTTTCCCAAGGAAAAGCAGGGGTGCAGTTATTAGAAAAGAAGGGGAGCTAAGGAGGCAGACTACTTCATAGTGCTGTTCTGGTTTTGGTGCTGCTGGGAATGGAATCCAGGGCCCAGCACAGGTGAGGCAGCCTCTGTCACTGAGCCAGGTACAGCCTTTAGCACTGCTTTGAGGCCTTTAGGGGATGGGAACAGGCCTCCTTAGCTCTGGGCTCAGATTGCAGCCTGCCCTCAATGTAGGGTTGGCTGCAGTTCTTATTGTACAGTGTGAGACACACAAGTGTCCTTGAAAAGCCAGGTATTCTGCAACAGCTGGTCATTATAGCTGCAAGACAGGTTTGTGAGGGTCCATTACATTTGTCTCTCTCCTGTGTCTTCATCTATGATACAATGGTTGCTGCCCGTCCTGAGCAGACTAGAAATGAATGGTGGCTTGGTTACAGTATCTTCCCTCCTAGGTTCTCCACGGTGAACTGGCAGCACCAATGTGGACTTACCTGCGAGGACAGGGCAGGCCTGCTTCCCATCAGTGCAGCAGTGCAGTTCATTCAAATACCTGCACAGCTGCCCCACCCTCTGACAAGGTAATTCAGTGACCCACCTAATTGACACAGGAAATGGAAAAACCTATGTTTAAAAGGAGGAAGCTTGTTCCTCTAGTCAAGCTCTGATGCTTTCACTTGCAGTTGTTGAAATCTTGCACAATGTTTTGCAGATTCCAGATCAATTTTACAGAGTATGACTGTAATAGAAACGATGTGTGCTGGCCACAACTTCTGTATCCACTGACCCAGTATTATCAAGGTAAAGGAAAACTTCTGTAGTGTTAACCAGGTCTGTTATGCAGTTAAAAACAGTCTAAAGTAACGTGTAAATGTCAGGGAAAGCTGAAAATGTATAGAAAAATATAACCAAAAAATGTCCTAATCCCAAGGTCCTTAGAAATGGTCACAGTGACTGGTGTGGGTTATTTCTGTACAACTTTGGAAAAATCCAGAGCATCATTACTAGTCTTTGGCTGTCTTGCAGGAGAGCCGCATTCCCAGCGCGTGGCCAAGGGCTTAATGTTGGCCTGGTTTCTCCTGCTTGCAGTGCTGCTCAGCAAGCCTTGGGCCAGAATGTGCCGGCTTGGTGCTCTGTGGCCCCCTGCCTACAAGTCCTGCTGATACCCTGGACCTGTGTGGTAGTGGCTTCTGTGGTCATCCATACCTCCCTGGGACATCTTAATAAACAAAATGTCTTTTGTAGAAAATTCTTAACAAGTGTTCTGTGAATTTAATTCATTTCTGTTATGTTGATGTTCAAAACAATGTGTAAATCACTAAGAGATTTAGCTCATCATAAATGACTAAAGTCTCCATGCTTTACTTACACCAGAGTTAACGTTTAAGTTTTTTTTTGCTTTTGTTTTTGTTTTTTTGCTAGCCCTTGGAGCTTGAATTCTGGGCCTGGGTGCTGTCTCTGAGCTTCTTTGTGCTTAAGGGGTAGTGCTCTACACTCAAGCCACAGTGCAACTTCTGGATTTTTCTAAGTAGTTAATTGGAGGTGAGAGTCTCTCACAGACTTTTCTGCATGATCTGGCTTCGTCAGATCCTAGCCTCCCGAGTACCTAGGATTACAGGGGGTGAGCCACCAGCTCTGGGCTTCATATGAGTTTTGCACATCTCCTTAAACTTAATTTTTTTTTTTTTGTTGGTCCTGGGGCTTGAACTCTGGGCCTGGGCACTGTCCCTCAGCTCTTCAGCTCAAGGCTAGCGCTCTACCACTTGAGTCACAGCGCCACTTCCAGTTTTCTGGTGGTTTATTGGAGATAATAGTCTCACAGACTTTCCTGCCTGGGCTGGCTTTGAACTGGGATCCTCAGATCTCAGCCTCCCGAGTAGCTAGGATTACAGGCATGAGCCAGCGGCACCCAGCCTTAAACTTAATTTTGAAAAGCATTCTTTCCTTTTTCGTTTCTTCATTGAGCTCCTAAAGACTCTGGACATCCCAGTACACATAAAATAGGTTATTGCTTTGTCGTTTGCTGGAAGAGGTCCTAGGACACAGAGTTTTAAGCCTTTCTTCCAGTCTAAAGTTTTGTTTGTTTTTGTGGTTCTGGCGTTTGATTGAACTAGGTCCTGCCTCCCACTTGAGCCACACTCGCTGTTGTGTGTGTGTGTTTGTGTGTGTGTAATGTAGCGAGAAAAGCCAAAGATTTAGCTAAGCATAATCACGTCAGATCTCGTTCTGTCAGGGAGATCACGATTGCCCAGGACAGGGCTGGCTAACACACCCAGAGGGCAGGTGGGGAGTCGGTCGCCCGCAGCAGCGCAGGGATCTGGGGGCGCCCCAGGATGTTCTCAGGTTGGATTGTAATGGTGGCTGCCCCCCCCCCACCCCCCGGGCAACACCACTAATCCCGCAGAACTGCATACTTAAAACGGGGGAACTTCTGTAGCGCTCATTTTCGGAGCCCTCAGAAACCTAAGCCCGACCGCGCTGTCAGTGGCCGCCGACTTTGCGCTGATTGGCCCAGGCCACCGCGAATGGCTGCCGCAACTCCGGGCTCCTATTGGTCAGTCTGCGGGTGGGCGGTGCTCGGGGGCGGAACCGGAACCGCCTGCGCCGCGGGCGGGGCCTCGCTGGCGGCTGTGGCGGCGCTGGGGAAGCGGCCGCGGTGGCGGGACGCGGAGCGGCCGCTGGGACGCGGAGCCCCATGGTGTGGGGCCGCGGCCGGACCGCAGGAAGAACGGGAGGCCCGGGCCGCCTGGGAGCATGGGGTCCCTGTTCCGGAGCGAGAGCATGTGCCTGGCGCAGCTCTTCCTGCAGTCGGGCTCGGCCTACGAGTGCCTCAGCGCGCTGGGCGAGGCGGGCCTGGTCCAGTTCCGAGACGTGAGTGTCGCCCCGTCCCGCCCGCGTCCCTGCCCGCGCCCCCGCCGGCGACCCCGGCTCGGACGGCCGGGCGGCCTGTCCAGCCCCCTCCGCCGGCCGGCCGGCCCTGCCGCCCAACTTCCGGCCGGGGCTGAGGGAGACCCGGCGGGCCGCGCGGAGCTCTCGGCCCGCGGGCCGGGCGCGCTGGGCACGCAAATGGTAGATCCGAAACCGCGCTGCGGAGGAGCCGGGCCGCGCGGTGGCGACCGCTGGCAGGTGGTTTTGAAGGGGAAGTCAGGGAAGGCCTCCCGGAGGAGGCGGCCTCTGAGCTGAGGAGGGAGGACGGGCATGCGAGGGCTGCCGCCGCTCCGTCAGCCTTCTGGCCGACTGACACCTGTCATTGCGCGGTCAGGACCCAGCCCAGTCTGTATGCGTGGAATGGAAGTGATGTCCCCAAGTAATAATAAACCCTTGTTTATGCAGACGTTTACTTGTTTATTGTTTGTCCCCACCGTGGACCGCCAGGCTCCCGGGTGAGACCTTGCCTGATTTGTTCACTTCCCAGCACTGGCACAGTCGCTGGCGTTTACCGGCATTCGTGAGGATTTGTTGAATGAACAAACTCTTCTTGGGTGCTTGTCTCACCCAGGCACTGTTTTTGGTGCTGAAGTGAACCGAACAGACTGAATCCCGGAGCTCAGAGTTGACTGTCTGGGTGGGGACAGTGAACACACCCTGATTCCACCTGAGATACCCTGGCTAGGAAGGGAGTTGGAGCCTGCTGGCTCAGCCACCCGCATCCAAGCAGAATGGAAATGCGCTGGGGCCTTTTTTTGTTGATTTTTTTTTTTTTGGGTCCAGTCGTGGGGCCTGAACTCTGGGCCTGGGCGCTGTCCCTCAGCTCTTCAGCTCAAGGCTAGCGCTCTACCACTTGAGCCATAGAGCCACTTCTGGCTTTTTTCTTTTTGCTTATGTGGTGCTGAGGAATCGAACCCAGGGCCTCATGCATGTAAAGCAAGCGCTCTACCACTGAGCCACCTTCCCAGCCCCCGCTGGGGCCTTTATACTCCCTGCCGGTTCCCCTCATCTTCTGGGGGCTCCTTGCAGGGAGCACAAACTCCTGAACTATACACGTCAGGGGCCGGTGAGGGGGCCCCTCTGGTCTGTGTCACTGTGGCGAGTACTCGGGAAAGGCCAGACTTGTTCTCGGTCAGGTAGATCTGAAGCCAGGGACACTTAAGAACCTGTAATCTCAGGTTGGGACAACCACTCTAATCACCACAAAGATGGGTTTCCTTAGTGCCATCACATGTGATTGTCCTGCTGTCAGCAGCACCATGCTCGTCAGCCTGCGTCCCAAGTGCACCCCTGTTTCTGGGCTGGGTCACTGACCTCCGCCCTCCCTGGCTCCTCCCTCCCTGGCTCCTCCCTTTGTCTTTTCTCTTGGTGGGAAGGGGCCAGTGGAGGATACACTTAGCCAGTGGGAGGGGAGTCCCATGACAAACTGGCATTAATGGGGAAGGAAGGTCCTCTCTCTGTTTTAAGCCCTGTCTCGGCTCCTCAAGTCTCTGCTGCCTCTCCTGTGTGAAATGCTTATCTTAAAAGGGTTCTGGTGCTGGATGTGGCTCATGTGGTAGAGCCCCTGCCCATCCTTGAAGTCCTGAGTTCAACCCTCAGAACCACTACCACTACATAGAAAAAAAGCTCTAGAGCAGGAGGAAGGGGCCACGTGGGTAATCCCAGCGCTTATCAGAAGACCAGAACCAGGGGTCTAGGTTGAAGTATACCTTCACATTTTTTTATTTTTAGTTTGTTTTTTAGTAGACTGAATCTCACTATGTATCCTGGCTTGCTGGAACTCAGATCTTCCAGCTTTAGCCTCTGTAGTGCTGGGATTACAGGGGTGTACCACCATGCATGTACTTTTTCCCATTAGCTTTGAATTAAGATGACTGCAGTAATAGCAAAACCAAACCTGATCATTGTAACCCATATGGCAGAAAACCATCCACTGCAACACCAGGTATTTACTTCTTTATCGAGATCTTGCTGTTTGTAGAACCAGAGCATTCAGTGAAAGATACGCACTTTACCACCGAATTAGTTTTGCTGGAGAACAGTTCTGATGCATGGCTTCCGTCCCCTTCCTAGTTGTGTCAGCTTTGGTAGGAACTTGGAAGTGGTCTCTGCACATGAACATGGCCTCCAGAAAGGGAAGGGAATGTGACAAACAGAGGTGAAGTCTGAATGTTGTCTTTCTTCTGGTTAATGCTTAAAACAAACAAGCAAACCGTGTTGTCTGACTGGTTTGTGAGAGTACCTAGCATAAACACTGGACAGAATAAAAAGAATTTTCACTGACAATGCCCTTCAACATGAGTGAAAGGCATCGTATGATTATTATGTAACTAGCTTATGTCCAGTATGGGACTTTTTTTTGTTGCTATGGCACTGAGGTTTCAAACTCAGAACCTCAGACTTGTTGCAGGTGTTATACCACTTGAGCCAGGTCTCCACCTAGTAGAGTTACAACTTTATTGAGGTGCACCATAAAATCTACCCATTTCAAGAATGCAGTTCACTGTTTCTTCAGAAAGTTTACCAGTTACCTGACATGGTTTTAGAACATCTCTCACCCTAGGAAGGTGGATTCCTTAGACTTGCACACATAATCTTCCTTCCCTCAGCCGAGGCAGTGCTGTCCTCCAAGGGTCTGTGTGGAGGTGCCTGTTGTGGGTATTCCCTATTTGTGGAATCATGCAGCCTGTGAGTTGGGTCTGGCTTCTTCCACTTCTGAAGGTCACTGGTGTGTCTGCTTTGTTCCTTTGTCTCAGTAGTATTCCATACAAGGGATTTGGTCTGTAGTTTCTTTGCTCAATTTTCTTTTTTTTTTTAAATTTAATTTAATTTTTTTGTGAACATACTGTACAGAGGGGTTACAATTACATGGGCAGGATAATGCGTACATTTCTTATCAAGCATTGCAGCCTCCTCCTTTGTTTACACTTCACATCCCTTCCCTACCTCCCCCCTGCTCAATTTTCTATTGTTGGATTTTTTTTTTTCTTGGTTGGTCATGGGGCTTGAACTCGGCCTGAGCTCTTTACCTCAAGGAGAGAGCTCTATCACTTGAGCCACAGTGCCATTTCGTTTTCTGGTAGGTAATTAGAAATAAGAGTCTCATGGACTTTCCTGCCCAGGCTGGCTTTGAACTGTGATTCTCAGATCTCAGCCTCCTGAGTAGCTAGGATTACAGGCATTACTATACTTCCTCTATCCCTGAGGTTGGTTTTTTATAACTTTTCCCCATAATAATGGTTTTTTTTCCTTTTTTAATTTCATCATGGGATATTTTAGTCCAAAGGATATCTTCTGATAAAAGAGTTGTCAGATGGTTATCCAGAAAATTTATTTCCATTCTATAGTAGGTAAGACTTGTTCTTGTTCCAAACCATGACCAGTAATATTTAAAAAATAATGGTCATAGCTGGGCGCCAGTGGCTCAGGCCTGTAATCCTAGCTACTGAGGAGGCTGAGATCTGAGGATCACGGTTCAAAGCCAGCCCGGGCAGAAAAGTCTGTGAGACTCTTATCTCCAATAAACCACTAGAGAACAGGAAGTGGTGCTGTGGCTCAAGCGGTAGAACGCTCACCTTGTGCTGAAGAGCGCAGGTATAGCACCAAGGCCCAGAGTTCAAGCCCCACGACCGACCAAAAAAAAAAAGGTCAGATGTGATAATATACAATTGCAATCTTAGCTACTCAGAAATAGAGATACTCTGAAAGGACTAGAATTCAAGTCCAGGCTAGGAATATCTCAACCAACTAAAAGGCTCAGGAGTATGGCTCAAATGGTAGAGCACCTACCAATCATGCCTAGGTTCAATTCCAGTACGGCCAGAAAAAAAAATCGGAGGGTTGGTGTGTATGTACAAAGTCCTGGGTTTGATCTCTAGCATCAAAAATAGATAAAAAATAAATTTTAAGTTTTAGAAGTTTAAAGCAAAATTTCTGTCCTTTCCTCAGCTTAACCAGAATGTCAGTTCTTTTCAAAGAAAATTTGTTGGTGAAGTAAAGCGGTGTGAAGAACTAGAACGAATATTGGGTAAGTTTATTTTTCATTTTAGTGTAAATAGTTACTTTTATCTAATAAACCTGTACCTTTGAGAAAAACTAGAAAATATAAACCAACAGAAAGGAAAAAAGAAGATGTAACTCATATTCTCCATTCAATGGTAATCACGGGGCTGGGAAGGTGGCTCAGTGGTAGAGCGCTTGCCTTGCATGCCTGAGGCCCTGGGTTCGATTCCTCAGCACCACATAAGCAAAAAGAAAAAGCCGGAAGTGGCTCTGTGGCTCAAGTGGTAGAGCGCTGGCCTTGAGCTGAAAGCTGAGGGATAGCGCCCAGGCCTAGAGTTCAGGCCACACGACTGAACCAAAAAAAAAAAAAAAAAAAGGTAATCACTATTGTGTGGATACATAGCTTTTTTAAAATATTGTTTACCATTCTTGTATAAAAATAAAGATTTGCACTGTAACAGTCAGGTCATTTTGTTATTTGGTAGCCCTTACTATGTGTAAATTAAGAACCTTTTTTAAATTTTTTGGTTGGTCGTGGGCCTGAACTCTGGGCCTGGGCACTGTCCCTCAGTTTTTCAGCTCAAGGCTAGCGCTCTACCACTTCTGGCTTTTTGCTGCTTATGTGGTGCTGAGGAGTTGAACCCAGGGCCTCATGCGTGCAAGGCACTCTACCACTGAACCACCTTCCCAGCTGAGAACCTTTTTTTTCTTTTCTTTCTTTCTTTTTTTTTTTTTGCCAGATCTGGGGCTTGAACTCAGGGCCTGAGTACTGACCCTGAGCTTCTTTTTGCTCAAGACTAGCACTCTACCACTTGAGCCACAGTCTACTTCCAGCTTTTTCTGTTTATGTGATACTGAGGAATTGAACCCAGGGCCTCATGCATGCTACAAGCACTCTACCACTGAGCCACATTCCCAGCCCTCAATGTCATTTTTTTTTTTTTTTTTGGGTCCGGTAGTGGGGCCTGAACTCTGGGCCTGGGCGCTGTCCCTCAGCTCTTCAGCTCAAGGCTAGCGCTCTACCACTTGAACCACAGCACCACTTCCAGCTTTTTTCTTTTTGCTTATGTGGTGCTAAGGAATCGAACCCAGGGCCTCAGGCATGCAAGGCAAGCGCTCTACCACTGAGCCACCTTCCCAGCCCCCCTCAATGTCATTTTTATTGGCAGTAAGTGGGTTTGCACCCAAGGCCTTGAGGTGATTAAGCAGCTGCTCTACCATTAAACCTTACCCTAGACCCTTCATTTTTGATAGCTGCATAGAATTTCATTGTGCTAAAGCCCTGTGACTTATTTATCCATTCTTTGTAGCTTAGGACTGTGGCTGAGTGCTAACTGACTACTTAACAACTATCATCTAGGTGGGAGAGAGAGGGTACAGCTGAGTACTGGCCTGTTAACACTTAACACTCTCCACCCACCTCCTTGGGGCTTCTTTTATGGATTAGATCCTGTGATCTCTGGTTACTAAGGGTTGGACTTTTTTGTTGTTGTTGGTTGAGGTCCTTGAATTCTGGGCCTGGGCGCCATCCCTCACCTCTTTAGTACAGCTACTTCTGGTTTTCTGGTGGTTCATTGGAGATAAGAGTCTCACAGACTTTCCTGCCTGGGCTGGTTTTGAACCAAGATTCTCAGCTCTCAGCCTCCTGAGTAGCTAGGATTACAGGCATGATTTGCTCCATGGTAGGATGTGGCCCAGAAGTAGGTGGAGCTGCAAGGCTGGCATTTGGAGGCTGGCTTTTCAGTGTTCTCACTGTGTATGTCATCTGTTTAACTCTTGCTTTCAGTGTACCTGGTGCAGGAGATCACCAGAGCCGACATCCCTCTGCCCGAAGGAGAGGCTAGTCCTCCCGCGCCACCCCTTAAACAGGTCCTAGAAATGCAGGTAACATGGGCCCCTGGGCACAGAATCACACATGCCTTTCTGCCTTCTCCACACAGTAATGTGAAAACCACCACTGTGCTAACATTCAGTCATAGATGGTATGTGGATACTCAGCCCTTTTCCATCATGGGGGGAAGGGCCCCCTTGCTGCTGTTCCACAGAGGCTCAGCAGATTACGTCTTGGCTTCTGCCCTGTGATGCTTCTTCATACATGCGGTAGGAAGGCTTCTCCCTGGTTGTCGGGGAGGAGGCATCTTCCACAGGTGATAAGTGAACTCCAGAGAACTCTGCAATGCGGAGTAGAAACCAGTCATCTGGTTTGGCCTGTTGGATAAGCTGATTATGTCATAATTACAGACACATAGTTTTCATAAAGCAGGGCACAGTACTAGTGTAGAGTAAATATAGTGTGTTAAGTGATTGGCTTTCATTGGCTCAATGGTATGGTCTTATGTATCTCTGGGTCTATTGTTTTAGTACTTACATATTGATAAGGATGCTTAATATGGGGCTGGGAATGTGGCTTAGTGGTAGAGTGCTTGCCTAGTACTCATGAAGCCCTGGGTTTGATTTCTCAGTACCACAGAAGTGGTACTGTGGCTCAGGTGGTAGAGTGCTAGACTTGAGCAAAAGAAGCTCAGGGACAGTGCCTAGGCCCTGAGTTTAAGCCCAGGACTGGCCAAAATAAATAAATAAATAATTTTTTAAAAAAAGAAGAAATTCCTAGGTTGCAAATTAGAGGACATGTAGACTTGGTGTGTGGTGCTGAAGGAAAAGACTGGAGAGGTTCCAAGATTAGAGCTGAGGTGCCACTCCGGTACTCGAGTCTGCATAGCCTACGAGGTTTTCTGTCACATGCAGTATGAACTTAACAAGAGTGATTTGAGCCTAGGATGAGGGTCAACGAGGCACCTTTCCATCTTGACATTTTCTTACTCTGTCGAGTCCTGCCTTTTAAAAACCTTCCTTAGCAGCTTACCAGATAAGTCTAGGAACTGAGCCAGCTCTAGTGATGGCTGCTTTTCTGTAGGAGCAGTTGCAGAAACTTGAGGTGGAGCTGAGAGAAGTCACCAAGAACAAGGAGAAGTTGAGGAAAAACCTTCTGGAACTGATTGAGTACACGCATATGCTGAGGGTGACCAGGACCTTTGTGAGGCGGAACGTTGAGGTATGGCAGTTTTTAGGCTCCTTCCCAGAGGCCGCAGAGGCTGCTTGCCTGCATCTGTGCGTGCGTGCGCGGGCGTGCGCGTGCGTGCACATCCATGCACTGCGTCCAGCTGATGCACTTCCAGCACAGCATTCTTCTTCACTTGGGGTTTAAGATGTGAAGAGGGCCTGCCTTTTTCTGGGGTGGCTGGTTTTAGCCACCACAGTACTTCCTATTTGTGAGATGCTTTTGTTTGTACTTAATCTTAATGATCATGGGAAAAAGTTGGGCAGTGGAAGTTGAACTCTAAATTTTAGTTCTTCCAAATTGCTAAGGGAAAAGGAAGGTGTGTAATTTAGAGACCGGAGGATGGTTTGCAGAAGGGAGCTCACACGTGCCTGATGCACAGCACCCGCACCAAGCAGCTCCCACTTGGAGGTTTGGGGACTTTCAGCATTTGTTCAGACTTTACCCCCTGTGTGGTATCCCTGGTGCCTCCAGGACCTCGTGTGAAGAAGGCTCAGCCTGCACCACGCTGGGCTGGCGTGGACAGGACAAGTGGTCCCCTTGAAACAGGTCCCCTGGTCTAGCTGTCACCTCTGGCAAAGTGACTCTTTTGGATGAAGCCACGACAGTGCCATGGTTATTGACACACACTTGGTCTTCCATCTCTTTCTAGTTTGAGCCCACTTATGAAGAATTTCCTTCCTTAGAGAATGATTCTTTGTTGGACTACAGCTGCATGCACAGGCTAGGAGCCAAACTGGGGTAGGTGTCAGTGGGGAGTGGGTGTGGGGGGATAATTGTCAGTTTGGGTTAAGTGTGGGAGGGTGGCTGTCAGTGGAGGGTAGTTGTGGGTGTAGTTACAGGGGGAGGTGACACTAGGGGTAGTAGCAGAGGGCAGGTGATAGTACAGGGTAGATGTCAGTGGAGGGTAGTTGTGGGGGTAGGTGGGAAGTAGTTGGGGGGTAGGTAACTGTAGGAATAGGTATCAGTGGGAGGTAGGTGGGAGGCTGCTGAGGGGTAGATGTCAGTAGGAGGTAGTTGGGTAGGTGGGGAATAGTTGGGAGGTAGGTAACTGTAGGAGTAGGTGTCAGTGGGAGGTAGGTGGGAGGGTGTTGAGAGGTAGATGACAGTAGGAGATGGTTGTAGGGAGGTAGGTATCAGAGGAGGGTAGCTGTGGGGTAGGTGGCAGTGGGAAGTAGGTGGGAGGCTGTTGAGGGGGTAGATGACAGTGGGAGGTAGTTGTGTGGGGTAGGTATCAGAGGAGGGTAGGTGTGGTGGTGGTAGGTGTAGGTGGGCTCCTGCCAGCCTGGGGTGCCCGCAGACTGGCCGAGGCTGGTGGGTGTTGGGGGTGGCCTGCCTGTGGGGTCTGTGGGTGTCAGTGGGGTGTCTGGTGGGGTTTAGTTGGGACAGCCTCCTCTAGGCAATTGTGCTTTCCTAGGGGACTGGAAGTGCCCTGCCGCCCTGCAGTCATTTACTTTGGGGTTTCAGCCCGGCATGCGTTACAGGTGGCTCTCTGTGCATGCACAGTACTGGGGATTGAACTCAGGGCTGTGTCCTTGCTAGGCAGGTCCTTGAGCTTTGTCCCAGCTCTTTCATTTTGATTTTCTGTCTTTGAGACATAGTGTCACCAACTTTGCCCAGTCCTTCCTTCCTCCACCTTCTGAGTGGCTGGCATACAGCCTGTGCCACCATTTTGGTCTCCCAGTGTAGCCCTGTTAGCTTCCAAGCCAGGACCCTCCTAGCTCAGTCTCACGAATGCTGGGATTATAGGTGTATACCACCACTCCCTGCACAGCTATCCTTTAAAAGGCCGTTTCAGAAACATTTTAGATATCATGTTAAATGAATGATTTTCAGCTGGAGAGTATTCAGACTGCCTTTGCTGTTTTGTGAATAATGGAAATGTGACTGGGCACAGTGGCTTAAGCCTGTAATCCTAGCTACTTGGGAGGAGGAGATCATGACATCAGGGTTCAAGACCAGCTGGTACATCAGAGTTCTTGAGACTTTTAATAAGTAGTGGGTTTCTGTATCCCAGCCATCTGAGGAAATACCATTAGGGGCTCCTAGTGTGAGACAGAACGTGACATTCTGTCTCAGAAAAGAACAAAAGGACCATCAGAGTAGCTCAAGTGATAGAGCCCCTGCCTAGCAAGTACAAGGCTCTGGGTTTAAGTCCCCAGTGCCATTAATAAAGTACAAATGGAAACTACCATTCTGTTAATGCAACTTGGTAATACTGACTTCTTTGAGTTGACTGCAGTTCTTCATTGTCTTATAGATTTATATCAGGCCTAATTCACCAAGGAAAAGTCGAAGCCTTTGAAAAGATGCTGTGGAGGGTCTGCAAAGGCTACACCATCGTGACCTACGCCGAGCTGGATGAGGCCCTGGAGGACCCTGAGACCGTGAGTACCTGTGCAGACTGCTGGGGGACAGCACAGCAGTGTGGCCCAGGCCTTCCCACAGGCAGGGTGACAGGCGACTGGCCCGCTCCCCCGAGCACCCAGTCCAGTCCACCTTTCTCACGTCTTCTGAGGGCCCATGCTTCCACTCTGCACCTTAAGCTGGAGTCCCAGCCTCTCCTTCAATCTGTCCTGCCACACCTGTCTTGCACACCTGCCGTGCACATCTGCCCTACAAGCCTGTCCCACACACCTGCCCTGCAGACCTGCCCTACACACCTGCCCTGCACACCTATCATACACACCTGCCCTGCACACCTGCCCTACACACCTGCCCTGCACACCTACCTTGCACATCTGCCCTACAAGCCTACCCTGCACACCTTCCCTACACACCTACCCTACATACATGGCCTGCACACCTACCATACACACCTGCCCTGCAACCTACCTTACACACCTGCCCTGCACACCTGCCGCACACACCTACCCTACACACCTACCCTGCATACCTACCCTGCTCTGACCCCTCCAAAGCTCCCTGTTTCTAAGGACTTGGACAAGAACTCCTGGGGTATCTGTTTTTTGCTCACAGCACTCAATGCCCTGCAGATCTAGTGGCCTGCATTTGGAAGAAGGTAGTGTGGCAGCTTCTCCTCCCTGCCACCACTGGGTCAGGTTAGCCACATCTTCCTACCTCCAGGTTGCAGCAGCCCTGCACCTGCCTCCCGCCTACTCCCCCCCCCTCCCCATTATGGTCTCCTCCCAGCCCCCACAGTGGTCCTGACAGTCTTCCACTCTCTACCACCTGCAGTGGTCGGGTGCTGGCACATCTCTGACGGCTGTTCCTGCTGCCATCTGTCCATCCCTCTTGCTTCTGACTGTGATCCGCCTGATTTTCCTTTTGCTGGGAAAGAGCTCCCCGAAGTCCATGGAATTCCCTCCTTCACGTGGCCAGCACTGCACTGGGGCTTTGCTTCCTTACAGCCTCCCTTGTCCCTTCAAGCCTTATTCTCTTCATCGTCTGTATCCCTCCATGTCTCCTGGCACCTCTGCTCGTGCTTGGCAATAGAGTCAGCTCCTAGTCAGTTTCCTTGGATTTTTTTTGCCATGCCTGAGTACTGTCCCTGAGCATCTTTTGCTCAAGGCCTTTTCTGTTTACGTAGTACTGAGGAATGGAACCCAAGGCTAGGCAAGCACTTTACCACTAAGCCACATTCCCAGCCTTGTTTTTTTTTTTTTTTAGTGCTAGAGATCAAACTCAGGACTTCATGGATACTAGACATCCACTCTGCTACACTGTGGCATTCCTGTGTAGATTTTTTTCTTTGTGCTGTTACTGGGACTTCAACTAAGGGCCTCTTGCTCTCACTTAGCTTTTCCTTTAATGCTGCTATTTTACCACTCAAGAAATTTCCAGCCTTTTGCTGGTTAACTGAAGATATGAGTCTCGCAGACTTTCCTGCCTAGGCTGATTTCAAATTGGGATCTTCAGATCTCAGCTTCCTGAGTAGCTAGGATTACAGGTATGAGGCACGGGTGCCTATCTTCCTGTTTAGTTTTTTGTAGAATTCTATTTTGTTGATATTTGCAAATTCAGTTGATTCTTGTTATTGGCAGTAACTGTTCTTTTGAGCCACTGTGGGTACTGAGTTAGCAAGTGTGGATATCAGGTCCACCGCTCCAGTCACCAGTGTCAGAGTAACCTTGATATTTGTGTTTTATTTAGATACCTTCTTTTCTCTTTTTATTTATTTATTTATTTTTTTGTTTTGGTCGGTCATGGGGCTTGAACTCTGGGCCTGGGCGCTGTCCCTGTGCTATTCAGGTCAAGGCAAGCACTCTACCGCTTGAGCCACAGCGCCACTTCCTGTTTTCTAGTGGTTTATTGGAGATCAGAGTCTCACGGACTTTCTTGCCTGGGCTGGCTTTGAACCATGATCCTCAGATCGCAGCCTCCTAAGTAGCTAGGATTACAGGTGTGAGCCACCGGTGCCTAGAACCTTCTTTTCTCTTTTGAACTCTGGGCGTGGGTGCCATTCCGGAGCTTTTGTGCTCAAGCTTAGTGCTCTACCACTTGAACCACAGTTCCTCTTCTGGCTTTTTGTGTTTAATTGGAGATAAGGGCTTCTTGACTTTCCTGCCTGGGCTGTCTTTGAACCACAATCCACAGATCTCAGCTTCCTGAGTAGCTGATGTGAGCTACCAGTGCCAGGCTAGACACTTTGTTTATTATGTGTTGTTGGTTCATTTACATTCAGCTCTTGGCCAACAGCGCTGTAATTCATGCCAATTGATTGAGGCTTCTTCAGCACATGTATTTCCCAGCAAAGCTGTCTTACCATGTGGCACTAGACAGCACTTCAGCGTTCTTGGTGGACATTTTGACCAGCAAATTACCAATAGAAAGCTCAGAAAGATATCATAAATAGCCTGAGAGAGGACACTTGGTTAGTGGATGAAAGCTGGGGAAGGGGTGGTGACCTTGTTGGGATTCACCGGTCCATAGCAAGTGTTGAAAGGTTCTTGCTGCTCTGCAGGTCCAGTGGGAGTGGGATGAATGCTGGCTGTGGGGTTGTTTTAGCAAGCAGTGAGTGTGCAGATAAGAGGACTGTGCTTACTGAGCAATTGAGTGTATTCGGTCTGAGCTGAGTTTGGGCTGCTGAGGAGCACTTACCTGTCCCGTATTTGTTCTTCGTAGGGGGAAGTCATAAAGTGGTACGTGTTTCTGATATCTTTCTGGGGAGAGCAGATTGGCCACAAGGTCAAGAAGATCTGTGACTGGTAAGGAGAGAAGCGCCTAGAGGCCTCCCGAGGGTCTGTGCTCAGCGGGCACTGAGGTCCATTCTGTCTTCCAGCTACCACTGCCACCTCTATCCCTATCCAAACACGGCCGAGGAGCGCAAGGAGATCCAGGAGGGGCTGAGCACTCGGATCCAGGATCTGTACACGGTGAGGAATGTGCACAGAGGAGCAAGCTCGCTTGCTTGGGGGAGGTCTAAGATGTCATGAGGCTGTAGCTGTCTACCTTCCATCTCTCCCTTATGAAAGCGAGATTTCAGCAGTCTCTGCAGTGAAGGCACTGGGGCTGGAGGCGTGGCTTCACATCCAGCACCACAAAATGATTTGTCAGATTGTCTGTCATTGATGACTACAAAGCATGAGGAACCCACATGGAAGTGGGGTGTCACTGGCTGCTCTGCTTAGACTCGCAGGCAAAACATGCATTTCAGCCAAAGGGGATTTCTTGGCACAAGGGCTGCGTGGAACTTGGTGAGAGTTCCAGAAATGGGGGCTCAGAATGTTGGCTGGGTCCAGTAGGCGAGCATGCGCACAATGACAAGGTCTAACATTCTGTCCCCAGGTCTTGTTCTCCCTGCTCAGCTGTTTTCTGCCCACTCTGGTGGTTTGCTCCTGGAGGCGGGTGCCTGGGGGGCTCCCCTAAAGTGGGTCCAGACTGTAACACATTTGAGGGCTGAACGCCGTGTTTGCTCTCCCCAGGTGCTTCACAAGACGGAGGATTATTTAAGGCAAGTGCTGTGCAAAGCTGCTGAGTCAGTGTACAGCCGTGTCGTGCAGGTGAAGAAGATGAAGGCTATTTACCACATGCTGAACATGTGCAGCTTCGATGTCACCAACAAGTGTCTCATCGCTGAGGTCTGGTGCCCCGAGGCGGACCTGCCAGGCCTGCGCCGTGCACTGGAGCAAGGCTCGGTGAAGCTTTTTTTTTTTGTCAGTTGTGGGGCTTGATCTCTGGGCCTGGGTGCTGTCCCTTAGCTCTTCAGCTCAAGGCAAATGCTCTACCACTTGAGCCACAACACCACTTTGGTGGTTAATTGGAAAAAAGAGTCTCACAGACTTACCTGCCCAGGCTGGCTTTTGAACCTTGATCCTCAGATCTCAGCCTCCTGAGTAGCTAGGATTACAGGTGTGAGCCACCAGTGCCCGGCAGCTTTTTCGTTTTTTAAGACTGAGTCCTTCTAGGTAGCTGAGGGTAGGCCTGAGGCTCAGAATCCTCCTGCCTCAGCTCCTGGGCGTTGGGATTTCAAGAGTGCACCCCACACCCAGCATTTTACATTGCTGTTTGGAATTAGTAGTATGAACTGTAGAGCCGTAAAGGGCTGGGCAGTGGCCGCCTCCCGCTGCCTCCTTGCTGAGAAGAACTGTCACGTCTGTTCTGCCTCTGTTGCCCCCTTTCCCACGGAAGGTTTCATGCTACTCACATTGCCCGACTCACGTGACATGTCACGTGTCCCCCTTTCAAGACCAGGTGGCTTGTGCAGCACCATGTTTCACCTCACAGTTCCTGGCCTCTGAGGCCATCCTGAGTTAGAAATCCCATGGCAATGAGTAGCACTGGCCTTAGCTTCTCCTCCAGGTACTTGCTACCCTGTGCGTGTGCTGGCTTGGCTCGCACTACCTGCACCTTTCTGAAGAATTTTGCAATTTTTTTTTTTTTTTTTTTGTCAGTCATGGGTGTTGTCCCTGATCTCTTCAGCTCAAGGTGAGCGCTTTACCACTTGAGCCACAGTGCCACTTCTGGTTTTCTGCTGGTTAATTAGAGATAAGAGTCTCACAGACTTTCCTGCCTGGACTGGCTTTGAACTTCGATCCTCCAATCTCAGCCTCCTGAGAAGTTAGAATTGCAGGAGTGAGCCACTGGTGCCTGACATTCCTTTTTTTTGTAGAATCTTTGCCTAGTTTTTCTTAGCATATATTACTAGTACATAGGAGTTTCACTGTGATAGTTCTGTGGATCCACTTTGACCTCCCTACTTTGCCCATTGTCTGTTGGATTGTTGGACTTACTAACTTCTAGTGACCTTTTTTTTTTGGTCTCATGGGTCTTGAACTCTGGGCCTGGGCACTGTCCCTGCGCTCTTCAGCTCAAGGCGAGTGCTCTATCGCTTGATCCACAGTGCTGTTTCCGGGTTTCTAGTGGTTTATTGGAGATGAGAGTCTCATGGACTTTCCTGCCTGGGCTGGCTTTGAACTGTGATCCTCAGATCTCAGCCTCCTGAGTAGCTAGGATTACAGATGTGAGCCACTGGCGCCTAGCTCTTCTCATTTTTAAATCAATAAATACTTCAGAAGAATCATAAGCCATATAGAATTTTTGCTATCTGTATTACAGTTACTAAATTATGATGATTATTTATTTACTTATTTATTTAGTAAGGTCTTGCTCTGTAGACTAGGTTGCTCTCTAACTTGAAATTCTATTGGCTCAGCCTCCTATGTTCTGAGATTATAGGCATGCATCACCACACCAGCCTAATCTCTGTTTTACATTGGTGACTCGGGGCCTTTTATCCCCATGCTCCTCACACCCAGCTCCTTCTCTCCTCCCCTTTGCCTGCAGCTCTGTTCCCGTGCTTCCTCTGGGAGCCATGGCCCCAGAAGATGCTGTGATGAGACCTCTTCCTCCCTCCTTTGCTGCCCTCTGACCTCTGACCATTTCAGTGCAGCCACCACAGGCTTCTGCCCGAAGCGGTGGCAGTGTGGCTTTCTAACTTCGTTGAATGGCATGTTTCTCCTTTTCTTTTCTGTGTGCAAGAGAGAGAGTGGGGCTGCGATCCCTTCATTCATGAACACTATCCCCACCAAGGAGACGCCGCCCACGCTCATCCGCACCAACAGGTTCACCGAGGGCTTTCAGAGCATCGTGGACGCCTACGGCGTTGGCAGCTACAGAGAGGTGAATCCAGGTGGGCGTCCAAGCGCACAGGCCTCCTGTTGTGCTTCCCCACTCAAGGACTGGGAAAGTGGGCAGTTGCTGGGGATGTGGGTGTCCTTGCGGTTGTGTTGGCATGGCTGTGAGTGTCCTCCATCCTCCCCACAGCCCTCTTCACCATCATCACGTTCCCGTTCCTGTTTGCGGTGATGTTTGGGGACCTGGGGCACGGCTTCGTCATGTTCTTGTTTGCCCTCCTGCTGGTGCTGTACGAGAACCACCCCCGCCTGAAGCAGTCCCAGGAGGTGAGCCGCGCCCGCTGACCGCCACGCCCACTGACCGCCACGCCCTGACCGCCACGCGTGCTGACTGCCCCACCACTGCTGGGGCGTTTTGCTTTTAATTTTAGTTAAAATTTTTTAAAATTTTACTTCTTTCTTTTTGTACCAATGCTGGAACTTGAACTCAGGGCCTCACTTTCTTGTTTTTTTTTTTTTTTTCTCACAGTTTTTTGTTTTGTTTTCTCACAGTTGGTGGCTACCACTTGAGCCACACTTGCGCTTGTGAGAGCTGCTTTTAAAATGCCAGCTTGGGGTTGTCTGTGTGCTGCAGAGGTGCGCACCTGGCGCCTGTGAGTGACAGACCTGAGTCAGGCCAGGCGACCCATGTGGCATTAGTCCTGTCACCACGTTTTCCACTTTGCACAGATCATGAGGATGTTCTTCCACGGCCGCTACATCCTGTTGCTCATGGGCCTGTTCTCCGTGTACACCGGCCTCGTGTACAACGACTGCTTCTCCAAGTCCATGAACATCTTTGGCTCTGGGTGGAATGTGTCTGCCATGTACAGCTCCAGCCACGAGGCGAAGGAGCGGGAGAGCATGGTGCTGTGGAAGTAAGTGGGGGAGCTGCTAGACCGCCACAGAGAAGTGGGGTGAGCAGATCGAGAGGCCCCACACCTCACACCTCCCACTCCCTCTCACAGTGACACCGTGGTCCGCAGCAACAGGGTTTTGCAGTTGAATCCAAGTGTCCCTGGAGTGTTCCGAGGTCCTTACCCTTTCGGCATCGACCCTGTGAGTCCACCCGGGTGTCGGGGTGGCCCTCCTTTCCCAGCGCCACCAGGGATTCAGGGAGCCTTTGCAGATTCCTTCTTCATCTATGTCAATTATTTCTTCCCTTGGTCTACAAAGAGTGTGGCGCGGAGCTGGCGGCGTCATGGTGCTTGTGCAGCCCTGCTGTCATCCTAGCTACTCAGGAGGCTGAGATCTGAGGCTCCCAGTTCACAGCCAGCCCGGGCAGGAAACTCCGTGATAAACCACTAGAAAACTGGAAGTGGCGCTGTGGCTCAAGCAGTAGAGTGCTGGCCATGAGCTGAAGAGCGCAGGGACAGTGCCCAGGCCCAGAGTTCAAGCCCCATGACTGACAAAAAAAAAAGAAAGTTGGAGTGGGATTTGGGGGAGAAGGCCAGATAGGGGTGTGGTAATCTGCACACCTACAGTTGTCTGAAGGGCCCCAGGTTTCACACAGCTTGCTGGGGTCACTACCACCTGTGTCTGTGCCCTTGTAGAGCTCTCCATGGGGTGTGGGGGACATGGGTCTGTGGAGTGTGGGATATGGGGGACACAGGTGTCTATTGTCTGTGGGATGTGGGGGCCATGGGTGTCTGTTGTCTGTGGGAGTGTTGGGGACACGGGTTTCTGTTACTGTGGGGAGCAGGGGCCACAGGTGTCTGTTTGTGGGGTGTGGAGAACACAGTGTCTGTTCTTAGGTCCCACCTCCCTCCTGGCAGATGGCCCCCACACCAGCGTGTTTTTAGCTCACAGGCAGGGATGGGCAGGGGAGCCATGTGTGGCTTACACTGGCTGCCCTCGTTTTCCTCCACTCCCGTGGGCTCAGTCTTTGGCCTGCAGTGAGTGTGTCTGGCCCTCCTGCCTAGGCTGCAGGCAGAGAGACCATAGTGTTGCTTCCCCTGCCATCTAGAGCTGCTTTCCCAGAATCCCTGTGCAAGGAAATGAACGTTTTCTCTTGTGTTTTATTTGGTCTTTAGATTTGGAACTTGGCCACGAACCGCCTCACTTTCCTAAATTCTTTCAAAATGAAAATGTCTGTGATTTTAGGAATTACTCACATGACTTTCGGTGTCATTCTGGGAATATTTAACCACTTGTAAGTACAGATTTTTCTTCAGCTATGTCTATAGGTTGTTAGAGATTTCTTAAATTTGGCTTCTGGTGGGCTGTGCTGAGTGGATGCAGGGCCAAGTGTGTTGACAGTGTGACTCGGCGCTGTTAGTTTCTCTGTGATCAGTCATTGCTTCACTCAGCAGGATGTTCTGGGCATGCACTGTGCCAGGCACTGTCCTGGCACTGGGCTTCGGCAGTGCGGGGCAGGAAGAAGATGCGTCCTTGTGGAGCTTATAAGTTAGAAAGCATTTTGGTGTTAAGAGTGATTAGAGCTAGCATATTATGAGTAAGAGATTGCATGTCTTTCTCTAAACAGACTGCTCATTGACATCACCAGATGTAGTTTATGTCATTCAATGTGCTTGCTTTAAATTGTAATGTAACTGGAGACCTGAAGAGCTTTTACAACCCTTTCCTTACGACAGAGCATGTTGGAGGCAGATTCAAATCTGCAGGCTTACTTTAAGGGGAGCAAAGACTCCAGATAAAGGAGCCATGGTGAAAGCTGTGGTGGGGCTGGCTGGCATCCCCCTCCTCCCTGGGCGCCTCTGTGGGCAGACCCACAGCACCACAAAACCATGAGCCATCCAGACAAGCAGAGCCTCAGGACGGGCCTGTTGCCTTGTCACTAAGCACTTCACCCAGCCGACTCCCGCTTTGTGGTGATGGCTCCCTCCTTTCCCAGGCACTTCAGGAAAAAGTTCAACATTTACCTGGTCACCATCCCAGAGCTGCTGTTCATGCTGTGTATCTTTGGCTACCTGATCTTCATGATTGTCTACAAGTGGCTGATCTACTCGGCAGCCAATTCCCGGGATGCGCCCAGCATTCTCATCGAGTTCATCAACATGTTCCTGTTCCCCACTGCTGACACGCGTGGCCTCTACACAGGGCAGGTGCTCAGTCTGCCTCCCCTCTGGGAGGGTTGGGAAGGTTGCCCCTCACCACATTTCCTAACACCTCCATGTTCTCGTGCTTCCCTGGTGTTCCCCACAGAAGCACGTCCAGAAGCTGCTGCTGATCGTCACGGCACTGTCGGTGCCCGTCCTCCTCCTGGGAAAGCCACTCTTTCTGTTGTGGCTGCACAATGGGCGTGGTTGCTTTGGCATGAACCGGGTAAGTGGGGTCTGTGTGTGCCTGTCGAAGGCCTGGTTCAAAGCCAGAGCCTTCTCTATTGCAGGCTTCACGAGACTATCATTCGTCTGAAGCCTGCATTTGCAAGCCAGAGCTTGGTACTTATTAGGCAAAAGTCCCCCACCCCACCCCCATACTCTCTACTCAGGATTCTCTGTGCTGGGAAGTGCCTCGTGGAAGCAGACTCATAATATCTGTCCTGTGTCTGGCCTCCCATAGCATAATGGCCTTAACTTTTCATTTGTGTTATCTCATATATTGAATTTTCCTTTTTAAGTCAGTATAAAAGTCTCTGCTGTGGATATTTTGTGCCATGTCTATGCATGCATTTGTGGGTGGGTACTTTACTGTTTCTGGCTTTGGGCTTTTGTGACTGAAGCTTCTATGAACATGATTGTTCTGATACTTAACACTCTTCAAGTCTCAATTTTCAGTTCTTCTAGTTGCATAGGAGAAGCAGGGGTGCTGGATCACTTGGCACTTCTGCTTATTTTTGAGGAATCACCCCAGTTATTTTGCTGCAGCTGCAGCTGCAGCACTTACATTTCCACAGCAGTATACAAGGCTCTGTTTTGTCACATCATTACCAATGCTCATTATCCTCTCTGTCTCTCTTTCCTCCCTCTCCCTTTTTCTTTCTCCTTTTCTCCCTCTCTTAGTCACCACACTAACTGGCATGAAGTGCTCATTTTCTTTTAGGAAGCTTTTCTTCACAAAGCTGAATTGCTGAAGCAAGCAGTGATTCTGTTTGGTCACAGCCTTATGACTGTGCTCTTCTGCTTGCCAGAGTGGCTACACACTTGTGAGGAAGGACAGCGAGGAAGAGGTGTCTCTACTCGGGAGCCATGATATCGAACAGGGAAACAGCCAAGGGGAAGATGGCTGCAGAGAGATGACGTGTGAAGAGGTAACTTTTCACTCTGTTGTTCATTTCTCTAGCTAAGTGTGTGATTATAAACAGTAATTAGAGATATGAGGAAGTAGCAGCATGACTCTGAACTTCCTGGGCGCCGCTTTGGTCCTACAATTGGTGCTATACCCAAAGTCTGGATTTTCATTTTGCACTAGAGTATGTAGTGTCGGCAGTGTAGGTTATGGGAAGCAGCCTTCGGGTGGTGAACATGGCATCAGTCAGGACACCCTGTCCCACAGGACAGGTAAGAGTGGGCTTCCGGGCTTGATGGCAGCTCCTGGGTCTCCCATTCTGAGAGGTCTTTATTAAGCCTTTGTCTTTATAACTGTGTTTTGTATTTTAAAGTTGGCCCTATGATATTGCTTAATAAAGACTGAACAAACCGGATGCAGTAGCTCACACCTGTAAATCCAGCTACTCAGGAGGCTGAGATCTGAGGATTGTAGTTTGAAGCCAGCCCAGGCAATAAAGCCCATGAGACTCATACCCATTTTAACTACCAAAAAAGCCAGAAGTAGCTATGGCTCAAGTGGTGGAATGCTACCCTCGAGTACAAAAGCTTCAGAGACAGTGTCTAGGCCCAGAGTTCAAGTCCTAGTCCTGGGTACCAAAACAACAAAAAAAGCTGAACAAAGTTTCTTGTAAGCAACATTTTTTTTTTTTTTTTTTTTTTTGTCAGTCATGAGGCTTGAACTCTGGCCCTGGATGCTGTCCCTGTGCTCTTCAGCTCAAGGCGAGTGCTCTGCCTCTTGAGCCAAAGCAGCACTTGTGGTTTTCTAGTGGTTTATTGTAGATCAGAGTCTCACAGACTTTTCTGCCCGGGCTGGCTTTGAACCATGATTCCTCAGATCTCAGCCTCCTGAGTAGCTAGGATTACAGGCATGAGCCACCGGTGCCCAGCTATATTTTGTCACTCTTATGAGATGTAGTGTTTTAATTTGTGATGTTTAATAAATCATACGCTGGTAGAACCAAAAAGCAGATCTGGGATGTACTGGGGTGCCTCGCCTAGTGTCCCCTCTTTCCACTCTGGCCTCTTCTCCACATGTCCCTTGGCACCTCTACTGGCCTTTCTGTTAACCAGGCACATAGCATGCTGTATACACCTGAGGTTCCCGAGGGCTTTTCCATTGTAGATGCCCCTGAGGCCTGGACTGGGTGAGCTCTGTGCGGGTGTAGCCATCATCACAATCCTACTTGAGGCTCAGGCAGATGGGGGTGCAGTGGGGGTGTGAACCCCTCAGTCACTGAGTTGGTGAGTGAGAGAGCTTCCAGCAGGACTCAGATCCCTGCTTACGGCCTCACTTCTAGCATGTTGTTACCATTTTCCAAAGGCCAGTCCCTTCCTCGTGGTCCCACCAGGGTCGTACATGCCAATGGAACAGGCCTGGGACAGTGTCTAACACGTTCTGTGTAATGTCTCTCAGTTCAACTTTGGAGAGATCCTGATGACGCAGGTGATCCATTCCATTGAGTACTGCCTTGGCTGCATCTCCAACACCGCGTCCTACCTGAGGCTCTGGGCGCTCAGTCTGGCACATGCACGTAAGTTGCTGCTCCTATCCACTAGGGTCTTAGGTGAAAACTCACAGCACTGCGGGAGATTTCCTGCAAACAGCACTGTCTCACAGGTAGTGTGTGAACTACTGCTGGGTTGCTTGAACATAACTTATTATTATGTGTGTCTCTGGTCTCTTGGTCAAGACTTGAAGTGAAAATCAGGAGACTCCCTGGCATTCACAGCATCACTATCAGTACTGTTACAGGGTTGGGCCTCGCTATATTTTGTTCAACCCTGCCTTACTGAGGACAGTTGCTTATTTATCTCAAGGGGAACCCTGAAGCAGTGCTGGTTTGCAGTGTAATTGCAGGAGGGCCTGCTTGTTGGTTCAAGCACAAGTGTTTTTTCCCTACTTGGGTTAGATCATGCTTACTCTCAGCATGATAACTCCAGACTCAGTTCCTCTCATGGCTTAGTAAACGTGAACACGTGTGTTCAAACTCACAGGCTGCCCACTCCCAGCCTATACTGCCTAAGTATTACCCATGTGCTTTGTGACAGGGTGTCTGTCTGTCCTGTCTCTTTGGCCTGTGTGGTGGTCAGCATGGCTTCCAGTGCAGGCACAGGCAGCAGAGTGGCAGTTCTGTCGCTTCCTGTCTGGTGAAACCCACGGACAGAAGTGGACAATCAAGGGAGGGCACTGGCCGGCCAAGGGAAATACAGGGTGAGGCCCAGAGGTTCCAAATTGTTCTATACAGGGAGGGTGCAGAGGCCAATCCAGACTAGAGCAGAACACGATGAATCAGACAAGATACTTGTTCTGCATCTGGTGCTTTGCTCACCAGGGTATGCCAAGGGAGGTGCCAGGGCTGCAGATGAGCTACGATGACAAGGGAGGGAGACATGTTAGTACTCCCTGCTTCTGATCTCTTAAAAGCAGGTCTGTAGTTTTTCATACTGTGCTGAACAAACTCTCTTTCAGAGCTGTCCGATGTGCTGTGGGCCATGCTGCTGCGCGTGGGCCTGCGCGTGGACACGACCATGGGGGTCCTGCTGCTGCTGCCCGTCATGGCACTCTTTGCTGTCCTCACGATCTTTATCCTTCTGGTCATGGAAGGGCTCTCAGCGTTCCTCCACGCCATCCGCCTCCACTGGTGAGTAGGGCTGTCCACTTGAATTGGTGTGCACACATGCATTCTGACTGCCCAGTCACACTTTAGAAACAAAACACAGTTTAACTACTGATGGTAGTTCTGCTTATGCTCAGAAAGTAATTACTTAGGTTTCATACTTTCATTTACTTTACTGTAAAATACCTCTCAGCTCTCAGGCTGTGCGTGTGTGTGCACACACTTTTTCTGGGGCTTGAACTCAGGGCCTGGGCACTATCCCTGAACTTCTTTTTGCTCAAGGCTAGTGCTTTACTACTTGAGCCACAGCTTCAGTTCCTGCTTTTTTTGTGGTTCAGTAAAGATAAGAGTCTCATGGACTTTTCTGCCTGGGCTGGCTTCAAATCATAGTCCTCACATCTCAGCCTCCTGAGTAGCTAGGATTACAGGCGTGAGCTACCAGCACCTGGCTTTCAGGCATTTCTTGATGCTTGCATACATGTGTACACACTCACACTTACCTCTCCAGCTAACTGTGCTGTACATCCAGTGACCTAAATGGAAGAGGCTCTGTTGTGTGTGTCTGGGGTTCGCTAGCTTTGCTGTCACACGCAGAAGGTGAGGCCAGGCAGGGTGTTTAAGGACAGTTGTCTGGCAAACCTGGTGTGTGGGGCAAAGCAGTGTTAGCACACAAACTTTGTCTTTAACTTTCAAATACTGTTTTAATGTGACTTCCAATCTCCCATGAATATATGTCCTTTGCTTTTTTGCAGGGTAGAATTTCAAAACAAATTCTACACTGGTGCGGGCACCAAGTTCATTCCTTTCTCATTCAGTCTGCTCTCATCCAAATTCAACGGCGACGACAACGTGGCATGACCATCCCGCCAGCCCGACAGACTCTCAGATCCAAAGAGAATTATCATGTTAGAGATTCGCTCGCCAGATTTAGGCTGGAAAAGCTCTGTCTTCATTGATTGCCTTACAATACAACAGATGATTCTGTAAGCTGCACCTCTCCCTCAAGTTAATTATCTTGTAAAATGTTGGCCAATTTGGACCTATAAAGTTCTTTTGGTTTTTTATTACAAACAGAAATAAGTTAATGCCAAGTGTTACGTTAGAAGTTATTTTTTTAAATGTAGGCTTAGAGGAGAGAAGCCAATTTTGAATGGCCAATCAAAAATGGTCTTAGATATTTGATTCCTTTTAAATCTTATTAAAAAATAGTTATTCTTTCACCTGAAGTTGTCAGATAGTATTTTCCAACAGCTAAAGTTTAGCATGATTTCTTTAAAGATTTTTTTAATGGTGAATAATCAAAAGATTCATATTCTGCTTAAGAATATGCAACTGAGCTTGGTGATGCATGCCTATAATCTGAGCTCTCAAGAGGCTGAGGATAAGGATTAGGGGTTCAAAGCCAGTCTGAGCTTCATAGTGAGATCTTGTCTCAAAAAACTGAGAGAGGGCTGGGAAGGTGGCTCAGTGGTAAAGTGCTTGCCTTGCATGCATGAGGCCCTGGGTTCTATTTCTCAGCACTACATATGCAGAAAAAGCTGGAAGTAGTGCTGTGGCTCAAGTGGTAGAACACTAGCCTTGAGCTGAAGAGCTGAGGGACAGCACCCAGGCCCAGAGTTCAGGCCCCACGACCGACCAAAAAAAAAAAAAACTAAAGAGAGTGTAGCTCAGTGGTAGAGTGCTTGCTTAGCATGTACAAAGCCCTGGGTTCAATCCCCAGTACTTCAAAAAAAGAATATCCAAGACTTTTTTTTTTTAATTGTATGCTGTCAAGATTTCGAATAGAGGATTATTTGTACAGTTTTTTTCTTGTTTTAATAAGTGGGGAAAATGGGATGTAATAACACAACGAATAGTTTTCCCACTTATGTATATATTTTAAAAAAGACTCTTATCCTATTATTCTCATTTAAAACCAATTATGATCATTGTCAGTTTGGAAAGATAAACTGTCCTGAGCCTTAAGACCCAGTGTGACTGCAGAAGCTATCAGAAGGGAACAGTTCGAGCTTAGTGACCAGCCTGATGATGTCGCGGAGCCAGAACCATTTATACTGAGTAAAAGAAAGGTAAAAAGTAGTATTTGTATATTTTTATAGTAAAGTATAACTTAAGGTATTTTACCCTGAAAATATTTCACTTGTCCTTGAGAACAGTTTAAGTTTTTTACTTTCAGACTAATTTTCAATAAAAGGTCTGAAGAAGGTAGTTACTCATTGAAACCCTTAAGCACTATTCAGATCAGTTGAAAAGTAATTCTCATTGTGCCATTCATTTATCATCTTGAATTTAAATTCATTGATTCACTTTCATGAATCTGAGTTGGTCCTTTTGAACAGTCTGGTCTGTTCCATAGCTTTGTAAATTATGTCCAACTTTCCAGTTTTACTTCAAGTGGTCATAGATAATTATTTCCCAAAAGAAATCCCGCGTGTTGGTACCATCAGTGTTCTGAGTACACATTTCTGTGCTCCCCACCTTTCTGGGGGAGCACCTTCATGCCAAGCCAGGGTTGAGGGTGCTGTACCAGAGATTGATCTTTGCAGGTTGTTTCAAGGCGTATGTATAAGGGTGAATTGAACATCGTTACCGCTGTGACTGTAAAGTGAAGCCTCTCTGCTTCTAGACGAGTCTGTGCTGCTGGGGGATACAAGTCGCCTAGGGCTGCTCATCCTTCCTTTTGCCCTTCAGATTTAATATGATGATGATGAAGGAACTCTGGCAAGGGTCTGCCCCAAAGTTTCCTTCCCCAGGAAGATGTGGTGCTGGGCTTTCTGCTGGGGACCATGAAAGCTGAGTGATGAGAGTCAGCTCCAAACCCCACCTAGACTCAAGCCCCACAGCTGTTGCTGGTGTCCCTGCATGCTCAGGATCCTTGAGGCTGCTCCACCTGGCGGCAGGGGCAGCTGCAGACTGTCTGCAAGCTTGGGTTTAGTTGCTCTTTTGGCATATGTCATGGGCTGCTGTGGTTCTAGTGGATGTCTCTTAGGGCAAAGAGTGGTGAATGTGTAGAATGCAGTGACATAAGTGAATTCTGGTCCTACTGTGTGAAAGGAACTCTGGGAATATAGTCAATAATGGTGTGTTTTTTTTTTTTTTTGGGTCCGGTCATGGGGCCTGAACTCTGGGCCTGGGCGCTGTCCCTCAGCTCTTCAGCTCAAGGCTAGCGCTCTACCGCTTGAGCCACAGCGCCACTTCCGGCTTTTTTCTTCTTGTTTATGTGGTGCTGAGGAATGGAACCCAGGGCCTCATGCATGCAAGGCAAGCGCTCTACCACTGAGCCACCTTCCCAGCCCCTGGTATTTTAAAAAGAAAGATGTAAAAAATTCCATTTCTGAAGTGGTGGATCCAATGGCGTCGCCCGGGTGGCAGCTCCAGCTTGTCTAGTTTGGGTCCTGTTGTTGTACATGCCATCGTCTCATAGCCGTTGTCCAGAGGGAGAAGGACAGGTTGTCTGAATGGCCTCCACGTCTACTTTCCTGAGCTAAATGTGCTCTGTGTGAGCCCGGGCCTCCCCTCTGGGCAGGAGGGCAGCAGGCTTGCGCCCACTTCCTGGTGCTCTGTCTGCATCCCTGCACCCCCACCCCCACCCCCTTTTTTTTTTTTTTTGAGATCCAGTCTCACTGTATTGTTCAAGCTGGCCTTGAACTTGCATCCACCTGCCTCAGACTCCCCAGTCACTAGGATGCTACCACTTTTAAGGGTATTCTATGGCAATATTTTCAGTGGGTTAGAAAGGCAAAGATTCTATAGCCTAAGGAACTCACGGTGGTGAACTAAGCATCCAGATCTAGAGCCTGACCCATTCTGGAAAACAAACACGTAGCTCCCATAGCGTTTGTGCAGCTCGTCTTTAAAAACAAAGTTTCTCCCTTTAGGTTGTGAGGTTGGCTTTGGCATCGTGGGGTCTCAGGGTCTCAGGGACCTTCACTCGGGATGGACACAGGTGCTGTGGCTGAGCTTTGAGACACTCAGAACATTGCAGCTAGCTCTTTATGAGACTTTTTTCCCTTTTTTTTTGCCAGCCCTGCGGCTTGAACTCAGGGCCTGGGCGCTGCCTCTGAGCTGCTTTTGCTCAAGGCCAGCGCTCTACCATTGAGCCACAGCGCCACTTGCGGCTTTTGCTGTGTCTGTGGTGCTGAGGAATGGAAGGAACCCAGGGCTTCAGGCACGCTAGGCTAGCGCTCTGCCTCGGAGCCGCTTCCCCGGCGGGGAGCCGCTTCCCCCGAGGGCCCGGCGCGGTGGAGGGGCCGCTCCCCGGCAGGGTCTGCTGCGCACCGGCCCGCCGGAGCCGCCCTGCCCCGGCGGCTCCGAACTTCCTTCGCTCAGAACAAATAAACCTATATTCTTAAGCCGTGCTGTGGTGCATTCTTGTTTGTGCCTGGCTTGGCCCCGGACCGCGGGCTGGCCAGCCTCTGCCTGACTCCCGGGCGGCCGCAGGTCCCTGGCCGGGGCGGCAGGTCCGCCTGGCCTCGGGCCGGGGCCGGGGCCGGGGCGAGGCCGGGCGTGCGGGAAGCAGCGCTCCCGCGCCTCCCTGTCCCGGACCTGCATCCAGGGCCCGGCCGCCCTTGGAGCTCGAGGGGACGGGGCTGCGCCCCGCGGCCCGCGATGGGGGGAGGGCGCGCGTGCCCGCGCCGTTGCCCGAAACCCGTTGCTAAGGGCGCCGTTGCTACGGACGCCCGCCCGTCCGGCTCTGGCTCTGGGCTCCGGCTCGGCTCCCGCCCGCCCGGCCCGGCGCCGCCATGGACGACATGCGGGTGCAGTGGATGCGGGACCGCGTGTTCGCCGCCTTTGGGCTCAGCGACCCCGGCCTCTTCGAGGAGCTGCTGAGCCGCGACGATGGCGAGGTGGAGGACCTGGTCCTGCACTTCCTCAACCGCCGCACGGAGGAGGAGGAGGCCGCCGCGCTCTTCTTCCAGTGCTTGACGCGGATGGAGGAGGTGGAGGTGGAGGTGGAGATCGGTGAGCCGCCCGCAGCCCCGACCCGCCCCGCCCTGCCGGGAGGAGTCACCGGGGAAGGGTCCCGGTCACCTCGGGTCAGCGGCAGCACTGAGTGCCCTTCCCATTCCCCCCCAGTGGACAAGGTTCGCAGAGAAACAGACGGTGGTGGTTTTGCCCACAGGCCCCAGAGGTGGGGTCCCTGCCCAGACCCCTCATAGGGTCTCCCCATGTAGCCCAGGCTGCCTCTACCTCCTGAGTGTTGGGATTGTAGGTGTGTAACACCACACCTCGTTCTTCAGTTTCAATATAAATGATTTGCTCACACAACAGAATGTATGTAGCTATTATGGAGAAATGCAAATCCACAAATCCACAGAGAGGGGACCACACAGTAGCAATGCTTGGGGATGGAACCTTCTGGTCATTCACTTGGTTTATGCAGGAAGAGCTTCATGTCTGACTATCCTATCTCCTTGGCACCTTTGGTCCAAGCTCTGTCATTGTGACTACAAAGTACACTAGTGGGTTTTCCACCATGTCAGTAACCTTGAATTATGTGCTTTAAAAAATTATGGAGGTCCTGAAACATGGCTGCACTTTGGGCTTCTGTCACCCTGCTAAGAATGGGTGGTGATTTCCTGCTGTACCTCTAGCCCATGTGTAGACCAGCAGCCACCATCCAGCTGGGGTACCCGGTGTTGGGCCCAAAATGACCCCAGGTGAAGGGTTATGGAGGGACCTTCTCCCCTTTTCCCCACAACTGCCTCAGACAATCACTCTTCCCAGTCTTATTAGGCCTAAGCTCACAAACAGCTCCAAACAGGTTTATTGGACCCTTTGGGGCATTCTCGGCTGTCCCAACAACCTGGATGGGCCCCGGGGAACATTTGTGCTTTCTGCAACACGCGCCCATCTCCTGTGGGCTGCATCCCAGGCCTATGGCCTTCCCCAAGTGTTTCATGTCACGAAAAATTATACTTCGTATTTTCTTTCTGTTTATGTGGCCACAAAGACAGTGACATATTTGTCCCATTGGAAGAGGAGGCTGTGGAAGAAGAAACTGAATCTCAAAAAACAGAGGCCACAGATAAAACTGCAGGTGTGGCATAGGGAGGGGGAGCGCCGTGGGGAAGGGGCGGGCAGACTGGGAAAGGCTGCGTGGGGTATTCATAAATACGTTGTGAGGCTCCCAGGGCAGAATAGCAGGAAACATCCTTTCCCAAGATTAGAATCAAGTTGTGGCAGGGCTGTGCTCTGAGCAGGCTCCTCCCCTGCCTGCCGCAGTCTCTGGAACATCCAGAGTCCTCAGCACTCCTTGGCTTTGTGGCCACCTCCTTCTTGCCTTGGCCTGGTGGTCACATGGCCTCCAGCTCTTTGTCTCCCACAGGCACCGGGCTTTGGGTTCTGAATGACCCTAGTCTGTCATAACCCCATCTTGGCTCATTATACCAGCAAGACCCCCTTTCAAGTAAGACCATGCCCTGTGGAGGGAGTGTTGGGGTACACAGTTCATAGTTCACAGTTCATTGGCCCAGGACAAAAAAACACCCCCATGGCAAGGTCTTGGTCAGTTCCATGAAAACTGGCCATACTCTGTCTTGGAGTGTAGAGTCTCCTTGTGCAAATCACAGTGGCCTCCTCTTCTAGAACCTTCCTGAGGCCCAGTGATGAGTGAGCTGGGAATGTCTCAGCTAGGGAAAGCAGGGTGAGTACTTGACCCAGCTGCCTGACGCCTTGGCCCCTGGTGGGCGAGGACAGGCATCTCCTGCAGTGGCAGTGGGACTTCAGTGCTTTCACAAGGTTTTCCACAGTGGCAGCTCTTATAATAATTATCTAAAGTAGATCTGTGTGTCTGTACTGGGCCTTGAACATAGAGCCTGGGCTCTGTTCCTGATTTGTGTTCAAGGCTAGTGCTCTACCACTGGAGCCATAGCTTCATTTTCAGCTTTTTGGTGCATAATTGTAGTTAAGAGTCTCACAGCCTTTCCTGCTGGGGCTGGCTTCAAACTACAATCCTCAGATCTCAGCCTCCTGAGTAGCTAAGATTATGGGCATGCCACTGGTACCCGCTGAGAGCAGCATTTTGAAAGACTACTTTTCTTTCATCTTGTCTGATGCATTTTAAATCTCAGAGGTAAGGATGGCCTGTCAGCTGTGATTCCTGTCTCACAGCACATGTGGTCCCCATAATTGGAACACGCACGTGTGCACAGACACTTGCTGATCTCTGATGGCTGGCCTCCCCCCAGGGCCAGGCAGAGCCCCTCAGCCGCAAAAAAGTCTGCCAGTTGCACACATGTCTCCTTCAGCTGTCATCCAAGCCCATGAAATCCTCTGGTGCCATGCAGGACTGGGACTCCCACGATTCCATCTTACTCACTGTGTCCTATTTTGTAGCTAAGAATATTCTGCGGGGAACTTCCATGACCCCATCGCTTATCGGCGAGGGCAACGATGACCTGAACAGAGACTTGTCAGAAAGTGCTCCTGCCAAGGTATGCCCAGTGCTGGGCCAAGTGCCCTCGCCTAAGATGGGGTCCCTGGCCTAGCACTGGGAGGGGGAGTGCAGGCAGGACCCCTGTGTGGGATTCCTGCGACCTCCCTTACATCCAGCAATGGGCCAGGGGACTGGGAAGCAAAGCAGCTGTCAGTCATATCATGTTTGTTACTGAGAGGACGTGAATTCAAGTTCAGGAAATCAAAGCCATCCAAGGCACAATCCAGGTGAGACCAGGCCTCTGCTCCCAGGTGGCCTGAGACGGCACTAACCCTGCTGGCATTGGAAGGGCAGCACCACAGTGTGTGCCAGCAGGGACGCCCACCTGAGCAATCCTGTCTGGGGTCCCTCCCATAAGCACAGAGCGTCCGCGTGGCTGGCCTTGCTCACTCAGCCCCACCCCAGAGGTCAACACAGTGGCATTCATGAACGCCATGGGGTTAGCATGATGATCTGGTACAGCCTGCAGCCCGCGTGCACAAAGACACCATGTCAGACAGGGCATCCTGCCAGGGATGCTCAGGGGCTGGGTCTTTCTTTACAATGTGCAGCATTTACGGGGCCAGGCACCATGTTTCATGCTTGTAATCTCAGCTACTTGGGAAATGAAGATTAACAGGATCTGAGTTTGAGGCAGTCTGGGCAAAAAGTTATCCATCTCAATCACCAAGCTGGACATGGTGGTACCTGTCTGTAGTCTTAGCTTTGTGGGAGGCAAGGATGAAAAGATCATGGTCTAAGTAAGGCTAGCCCTGAGTAAAAATGCAAGCCCCTATCTGAAAAATAATTGAAGCAAAAAGGGGCTGGTGTGTGGCTCAAGTGGTAAAGCACCTGTCTAGCAAGTGCGATATCCTGAGTTCCAGCACCAGTACTGAAAGTGGCTCAGTACAGACAGTGGCTCACTGTCTGTAATCCTAGCTGCTCAAGAGGCTGAGATCTAAGAATCACTGTTCAAAGTCAGCCTGGGTAGGAAAGCCCATGAGACTCTTCTCTCCAATTAACCACCAAGAAGCCAGAAGTGGAGGCATGGCTCACATGGTTGAGCAAAATAGCCAAGTGACAGTGTGAGGTCCCTCTCTCCCTCCCTTCTTCCCTCTCCTTCTTCCTCTCCCTCTCCCTTTCCCTCTCACTCTCCCTTTCTCTGTCTCTCTCTGTCTTTCTCTTTCTTCTCTCTGTTCTATCTCTGTCTCTGTCTCTGTCTCACTTTCCTCTCTGTTCTGTCTCTGTTCTGTCTCTGTCTCTGTCTCTCTCTCACACACACACACACACACACAATATGGGAATTGTGGCTAACTCAGGCCTAAGGGGGTTGCTAAGGGCTAGGATGTATGTGGCTGGCCGGCTGGGCTTTGAGACACTCATCTGAAAACAAAGTTCAGGCCTGGTCCACTGTGAGAGGCACATGCCTGGCCAGGCTCCCCTGACTTGGGTGAGTGGCTATGCCAACAGCCAATTGGCACAAGGGTGTGCAGGTGAGGGGCCGCCGGGCAGGCTGCCTCCCACTGGTCCCCATTGTGCCCGTGGCCACATTGCACTGTGGAAAGGGCCTGGCGGGGACCACAGAGCTAAGGGCTCCGGACGCACAGCGGGGCTGAGTGGGCTTGCACGCGTGACCGTGTCCCTGTCCATTCAGCGGATGGAGAAGCGCATGGTGGAGAAGCCTTACCTCCGGGTGTTGTGCCCTCCAGTCCCCGAGGAGTGCCTGGACTACAACCTGGTATTTTTTCTCAGAAACACAACAGGTAGATCTTTTTGGTGTGTGTGTGGGGGGGGGAACATGCGTGCCTGTACACATGTGTATGTGTGTGTGCATTTGTGAGTGCACACGTGTATTTTTTTCTCTTTTTACACTTTTTTTTTTTTTGCCAGTCCTAGGGCTTGAACTCTGAGCACTGAGCACTGTCCCTAAGCTTCTTTTTGCTCGAGGCTAGCACTCTTACCATTTGAGCTACAGAGTCACTTCCAGCTTTTTCTTTTCATGTGGTACTGAGGAATCAAACCTAGGGCTTCATGTATGTGAGGCAAGTACTCTACCACTGAGCCGCATTCCTAGCCCACCTTTTTACACTTTTTTTTTTTTTTTTTTGGTCTGTTGTGAGGCTTGAATTCTGGGCCTAGATGCTGTCCCTGTGCTCTTCAGCTCAAGGCAAGCTCTCTACCACTTGAGCTACAGTGCCACTTCCAGTTTTCTAGTGGTTTATTGGTGATGAGTCTCAGGGACTTTCCTGCCCGGGCTGACTTTGAACCATGATCCTCAGATCTCAGTCTCCTGAGTAGCTAGGATTACAGGCGTGAGCCACCGGCGCCTGGCTTTTACTTTTTTTTTTTGGTCCGGTCGTGGGGCCTGAACTCTGGGCCTGGGCGCTGTCCCTCAGCTCTTCAGCTCAAGGCTAGTGCTCTACCACTTGAGCCACAGCGCCACTTCTGGCTTTTTTCTTTTTGCTTATGTGGTGCTGAGGAATCGAACCCAGGGCCTCAAGCATGCAAGGCAAGCGCTCTACCACCACTGAGCCACCTTCCCAGCCCCTCACTAGCTTGGTTTTCTAAGGTTGGGCTTTGCTGACTTTCTCTCCTGGTTGGCTTTCAACCACCATCCTTCTACCTCTGTCTCCTGAGTAGAGTAGCTGAGAGCACGGATGTGACCCACTGTGACCTGCTTGTTGGATGAGATGGAGGATCTCACTAACTTCTCTGAGCTAACTTCAAACCACAATCCTGATCTGTGCTTTTGGGGTAGCTGGGATTATAGGTGTAAGACACTGTGTCTGTAAGACATTGTGGCCAATGGGGCCACACACCCCACGGTGTGTGTCAGAGGGGAGGTCCCCCCACAGTCTCACTACTTCCAGAATGTCCTAGTTCCATCATATTGGGGATTTAAGGTTCAGCCTCTTTTTGGGGGACACAAGCACAGCAGTGAAGACAGCCTACTCTGTTTCTGCTTCTCGGGGTGTCCAGCTGTGCTTGCTTCAACAGGAAGAGCCAATGTGGCTGGGTCTCGAACACTCAGAGATTAGCCCAGACCCACACGTGTGTGCGTATCCTAAGTGTGGGAGTCTTCCGCTGGCGGTGAGCGGAGAGGCAGGAGGAAGGCTGGACCTAGAGCCCTGCTGGCCCCTGCCGCTCACCCATGGGCCACCCATGTCTGTGCAGAGACAGTCAACGAGCCGAGCGACATGAAGGAGGCTATGGAGGTTCTGCCCGAGGCGCTGGAGTTCGGGCTCCTCAGCGGTCACGTGCTACGCTCCCTGAAGGACGCTGTGTGTCAGGTGGGTGCTGGGGTGGTCTCGGGCTGCTATGGAAAAAGGCCACCAGGAAGGACTGTGCTCTGGAGCATGCAAGAGGAAAGCATGGGCTCATGCACATGTGTACACAGATACACACACCACACACAGGTGCACACAACACAGGCTCACACACACAAGATGACTGATCAGGCAGTGACCTGAGAGGAGCAACAGAAATCATGGTAAAATGGGCTGTGTGTGTGCGTGTGTGTGTCTGCACACACACGTGTGCGCGCACAAATACACATATAGGTGCCCAGGAGTGGGGTATGCATGACTTACTGAGGGCTGATGTCTGAGCTTTCTTGAACAATCAAAACTTTTTTGTGTGTGAGCCCATCCTGGGAACTTGAACTCAGTCCCTGAGGTTTTTTGTTTTTGTCGGTCATGGGGCTTAAACTCTGGGCCTGGGCACTGTCCCTCAGCTCTTCAGCTCAAGGCGAGCGCTCTACCACTATGAACTACAGCACCACTTCCAGTTTTCTGGTGGTTTATTGGAGATAAGAGTTTCACGGACTTTCCTACCCGGGCTGGCTTTGAACCTCGATCCTCAGATCTCCGCCTCTGTAATCTGCTAGGATTACAGGCGTGAGCCACTGGCGCCCAACTCCCTGAGAGTTTTGTTTTGTTTTGGGCGGGGGGGTCCGGTCATGGGGCCTGAACTCTGGGCCTGGGCGTTGTCTCTTAGCTCTTCAGCTCAAGGCTAGCGCTCTACCACTTGAGCCACTGTGGTGCTGAGGAATTGAACCCAAGGCCTCATGCATGCAAGGCAAGCGCTCTACCACTGAGCCACCTTCCCAGCCCCTCCTTGAGGTTTTTTAAGCTAGGGCTGGCGCACTACTACTTGAGTTTCACAGATCCACTTCCAGCTTTTTGGTAGTTAACTGGACATAAGGGTCACCCAAATTTCCTGCCCAGGCTGGCTTTGAGTGGAGATCCGCAGTCCTCAGCCTCCTGAGTCACCAGGATTTATGGGTGTGAGCCATGGGCGCCCAGCCTCCCTTGGGTTGTTTTCATCCTAGTGTAATTCTCTCTTTAGAGCTGTATGCTTGAACGCTTTGCTTTCTCTGAGTATTTGTTTCTTTTCTTTGCAGTGCTGGTTATGAATTCCAGGGCCTTCCCCCTGCAGGCGGGCACTCTACCACTGTGCTACAACCCTAGCCCTTGGAGTTTTCAGACAGGGTCTCACTCTAGCTCAGACTGGCCTGATACTCTCCATTCTCCCACCTCAGCCTCCTGAACAACTGGGATTCCAGGGATGCACCATCACTCCCGGCACCATTGCTCTGCATGCCTGCCCGAGAGCATGGGAAGCCGAGGCAGCTAAGTGCGTGAGTGCAGGGCGACACCATGTGACTTGGCGATACTCCCGACCTTTCAGGTGTTCCTGCCAGCACTGTCCTTTAACCAGCACAAGGGGGAGATGTCGGCCCTCCTGACGGCGTCCACCACCGAAATCCCTGAGTTGCCAGAGCAGGAGGCAGACCTGCCCAGCCTGCGGGGGGACACCATGGAGTACCACAGTGCACAGCTGATACGGGATGAGTTTCTGATGAACATCCAGAAGTTTGCCAGCAACATTCAAAGGACCCTGCAGCAGCTTGAAGGTCCGTTTCCCCTCTCGCCTTCATGAGGAATGCTTAGCCAGGAGCCAG
The DNA here is from genome assembly GCF_019054845.1 of Dipodomys spectabilis. Lineage (NCBI taxonomy): Eukaryota > Metazoa > Chordata > Mammalia > Rodentia > Heteromyidae > Dipodomys > Dipodomys spectabilis. Next base: position 600,188 of record NW_024871157.1, on the reverse strand, counting down.
TGTCTCTGGCTTGTAATCCTCACGACTCAGGAGGCTAAGATTTGAGGTCAGCTTAAGAATCCACTGGCCCAAACCCAGAGTTCAAGCCCCACAACCCAAAAACAACAACAACAACACCCCCCCTCCCAAAAAAAAAACGTATTGCAGGGCTCACGCCTATAATCCTAGCTACTCAGGAGGCTGAGATCTGAGGATCGCAGTTCAAAGCCAGCCTGGGCAGGAAAGTCTATGAGACTCTTATCTCTAGAAAACCGGAAGTGGCACTGTGGCTCAAGTGGTGGGGCACGAGCTTTGAACTGACGAGCTGAGAGCCCAGAGTTCAAGCCCATGACCAAAAAAAAAGAAAAAGAAAAAAAAAAGAATCCATTGGCAGGGCTAGGAAGGTGGCTCAGTGGTAGAGCGCTTGCCTTGCATGCATGAGGCCCTGGGTTCAATTCCTCAGCACCACATAAGCAAAAAGAAAAAAGCCGGAAGTGGCACTGTGGCTCAAGTGTTAGAGCGCTAGCCTTGAGCTGAAGAGCTGAGGGACAGTGCCCAGGCCCAGAGTTCAGGCCCCATGACTGGACCCCCCCCCCAAAAAAAAAAAGAATCCATTGGCAAAATTATGAGCAAAAAGCAAGGCTGGAGGTGTGGCAAAAATTGGTAGAGCACCGAGGGAGCAAGTGCAAGGTCCTGATTTCAAATCAGTACTGCAACACAAAACAGAATCCTGAAGGGTGTGTGGATGTGCATGTGTGTGCACACATGTGCATGCCGGTCCTGGGACTTGAGCTCAGGCCTTGTGTGCTGCTCAGGGCTTGTGCTCTACCACCTGAGCCACAGCTCCATTTCTGGTTTTTTAGTGATTTATTAGAGATAAAGAGTCTCACAGACTCTATTCTGGGCTGGCTTCAAACCATGATCCTCAGATCTCAGCCTCCTGAGTAGCTAGGATTACAGGTGTGAGCCATTGGTGCCTGGCTTAATTATGTTTTTTTGGGGGGTGGGGGGGTTGAATCCAGAGCCTTGGGCATAGTAGGCAAGTGCTCTATTACTGAACTACATCCCAAGTGAAAAAGCCAAAACAACTCTTTTGCAATAGGGGTCTCATAGTATTGCTTAAACTTGGCCTCAAACTTTGATCCTCTTGTCTCAGCCTCCCGGGGAGCTGGGGTTAGGTGCATACACCACAGTGTCTGACTGAAAGAGCAGTGTGAGGTGTCGGACCTTGCTGCACTGAGACATGGCGAGAAGAGCTGGCTGGTTAGGCTGGACGTTGCTCTCACCAGTGGCTCTCTCCACGTGCTCTCTGCACCAGGTGAGATCAAGTTAGAAATGCCAACCATCGGCCTGGAGGGGGATGTGTCAGAGCTGGCAGCTGACTCCAACACAGTGGAGGCCTTGGAGCAGTGTGTGATGAACTGGCTGAATCAGATCTCCACTGCCCTGGAGAGCCAGCTCAAGAAGATGCCCCAGGTAACTTGTTCCTGGATTTGGGTCATTCTCATAGCGTGAGAAAGACCTAGGGGTCTGGGAATTGCCTGAACTGCTGCTCTGTGACACTGCCTTAGAGAGGTCACATGTAGTAAGCACCCCCCCCCCCCCACACCGCTCCCGGGCATTTGACCTTCTGAGCTAGCCCCTGATCGCTAAAGACACTTGTGTGTATCCACCAGGACACTTGGGCTGTCAGATCATGAAGCCCAAGTCAACTGGTTTACATAACAGAGAGGCCCTTGGCTCATAGAATTGAGAAGTCCAGAGGGAAGGAGAGCTTCAGGTACAGCTCGATCAGGACTCCAGTGGGGGGGGGGGGGTCTCTGTATGACTTTCTGGGTTGTGGTCTCCTCTCCGGGTATGAGGCTCCAACTCAGGCTAGTTTCCTTAATAGGAACATCTTGAGGACCCCCACATTTCCACAGGAAAGTGTCTTGGCATTTCCCACCAGAGTCCAAAGGTCACCCTAAGAGGGTCTTCCCAGGTGGGGCACCTACCCCTGAAGGCCGGTGTCAGGATCTGGCGTGAATCTGTCAGGAAGGCAGAATGAGCTGCAAGACGCCTCAGTGTCCCCCACATCGCATCTGTCTCAGGGCAATGGCCCCTTGGCCGAAATTGAATTCTGGCGGGAGCGGAATGCCACGCTGAGTGCACTCCATGAGCAAACCAAGCTGCCGGTGGTGAGGAAAGTCCTGGACGTGCTGAAAGGGGCAGACTCCATGCTGCTAGCCAACGTGCAGCCCATGCTCACCGAGCTCTTCAAGTTCCACATGGAGGCCTCGGACAACGTGCGCTTCCTGTCCACCGTGGAGCGCCACTTCAAGGTGGCGTGTGGGCCATGCTGCGGGGCGGAGCTTTTAAGTTCCATGTGGGCACGTGTTCACACGTGCGTGCATGTGCATGTGTGTTGGTACACATCGCACACGGGCATACACGTGGTGATGGGTATGGATGTCATGGCTTCATGCTCGCTAGGCAGCACTCTTCTGCTGTGCCACACAGCCCCACGTTCATTCCATCTTTCTGTGCGTGCGCCAGTGCTGGGGCTTGAACTCACGGCCTGGGCGCTGTCCCTGAGAGTTTTTTTTTGCTAAAGTCTGGTACTCTGCCGCTTGAACCACAGTGCCACTTCTGGCCTTTTGCTGATTAATTGGAAATAAGTCTCATGAGCTTTCCTGCCTGAGCTGGCTTTGAACTGTGATCCTCAGATCTCAGCCTTCTGAGCAGCTGGGACTACAAGCATGAGCCACTGGTGCCCACTGCCTTTATCTGTTTTTCCAAGTAGGCTCTGTTAGCCTTATTTGCAACCACTTTTGCTTATGAAACCCTTCCTTCTAGGAGGAGTGGTTTAAATCCCGGACATTGAAACCCTGGCCTGGGGAACGTGTGGGCTGTGGAAATGGCTGGGCCCCGAGCTGAGGCTGCTCTTCCGCCTCCTCTCTGGCAGAACATCACCCACGGGTCCAATTTCAGTGTGGTGCTGGACACCATCCCGTCCATGGTGAGTGCCCTGCGCATGGTGTGGATCATCTCGAGACACTACAACAAGGACGAGAGGATGATCCCGCTCATGGAGCGCATCGCCTGGGAGCTGGCCGAGCGCGTCTGCAGAGTGGTCAACCTGCGCACGCTCTTCAAGTGAGTGGCGGTGGGCGGCCAGCTTCCCCACGACAGCTCCGCCCACCCCTGCCCATCCAGAGGGGCCACATAAGTGTGCTGCATCATCTGGTCAACTGAAGCATTTATGTCCTCATCTCTTCAAGAAAGCTTTGAGCAGCCACTGCCCCTTCTCTCCCCAATCCCCCCAAACCCTCCAGCTCTAGGAATCATGCGACACATGGCCTCACATGGCCCTTTGTGACTGGCTTTTCACTTGACATCCTATTTCTGCAAGGTTCCTTCACGTAGCCATACCAGTCCTTTTTTATGGCTGAGTAGTATTCCAAGGCTCCCATGCATATAACATGTCTATATACATGTGTCTCATTTGTACAATGGCATAGACATTCCACTTGTGCAAATGGAATATATAATCATATATTTTATATAACTACATAGAAATGTAAGTATATAGTATAGGTGTTAATATTACATTTTAATGGGACTGTCTTTCCTAGTTAGACTTGGGATGCTGAAGCTGAGGGTTGGGGTGCTCAGTCCTGGGCCTCAGCCTCCCTCAGATGGAGCAGCCCTGAGGAAGTTGAGGGGGTAAAGATCTTTCTTTTCTTCTTTTTCCTTCCATGCTGGACATGGCCTGGGGAACGTGTGGGCTGTGGGAATGTCTGGGCCCTGAGCTGAGGCTGCTCTTCCGCCTCCTCTCTGGCAGAACATCACCCACGAAATCTTACAGCGAAATCTACCTGGGAACTGCGGTCTTGGTTGTGTGGTCTCTGCCCCTCTCCCCCACTCCCCCCAGCTCACAGCAGGACTCCCTTGCAGAGGACCATTTCCCAGTGAGGCCATGGAGCCAGGGACATCTGGGGTTCGAATGATCCCTGCCCTGCTGCTCAGGCATGCAGGGCCCAGAAGCGGGAGCTCTGCCTGGCACTCAGGCCCGGCCCTCCACTTGGCAGGGAGAACCGGGCGAGCGCACAGCAGAAGACCCTGGATGCCAAAAAGACCCTCACCCTGTGGAAGAAGTCCTACTTCGATATCCGGGCCAAGATTGAGGCCTCGGGCCGGGAGGCGCGCTGGGAGTTCGACCGCAAGCGGCTGTTCGAGAGGACAGACTACATGGCTTCGATCTGCCAGGACCTTTCTGACATTCTGCAGGTGGGAGGGGAATGGAGAAGTGGAGGAGAGGAGTGGTGGGGCCCGGTGTGCAGGCCTTGTGAGCCCGCTGGGGTGTCTAGACCTTACCCAGCAAGCTGTGGCCAGAGCCGGAGGTGGGAGAGGGCCTGTGTGCTGACCCCTGCAGCTGCCTGCCTCCACTTCCTGCTCACCACAGCGTCCCCTCTGTTGTCCCCTCCAATCGCCCAGGTTTTAGAGGAATTTTACAACATATTTGGTCCAGAACTAAAGGCCGTGACGGGGGACCCTAAACGCATAGATGATGTCCTGGGCAGAGTGGACAGCCTGGTGACTCCCATGGAAAACCTGACCTTTGACCCCTTCAGCATCAGGTCTTCCCAGTACTGGAAATATGTGATGGAGGAGTTCAAGATTGAAGTTCTGGCGAGTAACCTAAGAAACGGGGGTGGGTGGGGGTGGCATGTGTCTTCCTTGGGCTGGGTGATGTTGGCAGGTTCTGTTTGCTTTTCAGTTACTCCTCACGATTTGTTTAACAAAACAAAACCAAAACGAACATTTCTCTGTATTCTTTGTCCCTATGTCGTCCCCCAGTGGAACAAGTTTTCATTGTGCCAGACATAGTAGTATTTCTCATGGCTTGCTTCATAGTCTGGAACTCTGCTTTCTTTATGAATCCAGTACAAATTTACAAAGTAGCAGCTGACTTCTGCCTGCTGTGTGTGTGTGCGTGCATGTGCGTTTGTGCACTGGTGTGTGCTAGTGTGCATGTGTGTGTGCACACTCTGGTCTCCTGTAACTCAGCTCTATTCCTTCCTGTTGATGCATTTGTTTAGCTAAAAACATTTTTTTTTTTGTCACTCATGGGGCCTGGGTGCTGTCCCTGAGCTCTTCAGCTCAAGGCGAGTGCACGCTCTACCACTTGAACCACAGTGGTTTATTGGAGATAAGTTTTCGGAGTGGTTTATTGGAGATAAGTCTCATGGACATTCCTGACTGGGCTGGCTTTGAACCTCGATCCTCAGATCTCAGCCTCATGAATAGTTAGGATTATAGGAGTGAGCCACCGGTGCCCAGCCTAAAACACATTTTTAGTACTCTCTTGAGAATGGTTTCTTGGGATGTTGAGATCTATCTATCTATCTATCTATATCTGGCTTTCCATGTTTCAGATTTAATTTTTCTAGGACAACCCTCTGTGTTTTCATGGTGTTTTTGTAGGAGAATCACAGTGGCAAGAGGACTATTTTGTTGTTGTTGTTTTCTTTTTCAGGTCATTGAGAAAGAAGCAAAAAATTTTATTGATGAGTCCTTTAAGACACTTCGGTCTGCGGAAGCAGCATTTGACATGCTGTTAAAATTTAAGCATATTCGCTCCCGGGAGGCCATTAATCGGCAGATGATGATGAAATTTAATGACATTCTTGCACAGTACTGTAAAGAGGTAATTGGAAAAACTATGGCTGCCTTGTCCCCAAAAAATACTTAATGAAAAAAATACTAATGTCAAAATGAACCCAGCCATCCTCTTCCTAGAATGCAGAGAATAGACATTGTATCTAGTGAGATATCTAATAAGAATATAATCGTAACCATAATCATCAAGAGTGGGGATGGGTGGGTGGGTGGGTGGGTGGGAGGGAGGAGGAGGGTTGAATCAGAGCCCAACTGGACTGCTTCTGTAAGAACAAATGCAGCATTGGCCTAGAGAGCACCAGGTCCTGAGTTCAAGCCCCAGTGCCACCATGTAAGTAAGTGTGTTGCATCTCTTGAAAGACCCAAATCTCAGCCCCAGTTTGTGGCTCCCCTAGCATCTGACTGACAGTGCTTCTCTGCCCGCTTTGCAGATCGATATTGTGAACCACATCTTTGTGAGGAACCTGGACACGCCGCTGCTGTACAAAAACCATCCTCCGGTGGCGGGCGCCATCTACTGGGAACGCTCACTCTTCCACCGCATCAAGCACACCATCCTCCGCTTCCAGGAGGTGGAGGAGCTCCTGGCCAGCGAGCGGGGCCAGGAGGTATGGCCAGCCGCCCTGAAGGGGTCATGTAGTGTATATGTGTGTGTGCGTGAGTGTGTGCACATGTGCATGTGCATGTGTATGTATCTGTGTGTGTCTCCTGGGCTGGGCCCCAGGTGTCCTGTTGGAAATGCCCCTGTGCTTTCTCTCTGCATTTAATGCCCAGGCTTTTTCTTGTACTTGATGCAGGCCTCTGATGGGACAATTGTCTTTTTTTGGGGGGGTTGGGGTACAGATTACAGCTTGAACTCAGGGCCTGGACACTGTCCCTTAGCTTTTATACTCAAAACAAGAGCTCTACCACTTGAGCCACAGCTTTTTGGTGGTTCATTGGAGATAAGACTCTTATGGACTTTCCTGTCCAGGCCGTTTTGAACCTCAATTCTCACATCTCAGCCTGAGTAGCTAGGATTATAGGCATAAACTACTGGTTCCTAGCTACTCCTGTCTTCTTAATTCTGTCCCTCCTCCAGCCCAGGGCTTTTATATGCTCTAGAGTAAAGGTTGGATCACTCTTCCTTTTCCTTCCTTCCTTTCCTTTCCCTCCCTCCATCCATCTCTTTCTCTCTCCCTCCCTTCCTTCCTTCTTCCTTCCTCCCTTCCTCTCTGGGGTTTGAACTCAGGGCTTTGCACTTGCTAGGCCAGTACTCTACCACTGGGCCACATCCTAGCATGGTTGCTTGAATGATAGGTAAAGCAGAAGTACCTGATGGTGGGCAGAACAATGAAGGAATATGAAGACCGGAAATACGAGCAGTGGAAGGAAGCCACAGAGCAGACCCTCCCGAGTCTCATGAAGAAGAGCCTTCTCACCAAGGTTTGGCTGTCCCTTACTTTTGGTGGTACTGGGGTTTAAACTCAGAGCCTTGTGCCTTCTGGGCATCTGCTCTACTGCTTGAGCCACATCCAAAGCCCTTTTTGGTTTTTGTTTTCTTTCTTTCTTTCCTTCTTTCTTTCTTCCTTCCTTCTTCCTTCTTTCTTTCTTTCTTTCTTTCTTCTCTCTATCTTTCTTTCTCTCTTTCTTTCTTTCTATCTCTTTCTTTCTTTCTTTCTTTCTCTCTCTTTCTCTCTTTCTTTCTTTCTCTCAATCTCTCTTTCTTTCTCTCTTTCTCTCTCTCTTTCTTTCTATCTCTCTTTCTTTCTCTCTCTTTCTTTCTCTCTCTCTTTCTTTCTCTCTTTCTTTCTTTCTCTCTATCTTTCTTTCATTCTTTCTCCCTCTTTCCTTCTCTCTTTCTTTCTCTCTTTCTTTCCTTCTTTCTTTCTCTCTCTCTTTCTTTCTCTCTTTCTTTCTTTCTTTCTTTGCCTGGGCCAGCTTGGACATGACCCTCCTTTTTAGCTTGGATGCAGGTGTGTGATACCACACTCAGCTGTTGAGATGGAGTCTTAAGAACTTTTTACCTGGGCTGGCCTCCAATCATGATCCTCTGATGTCTACCTCCCAAGGGAGAACCATTGTGCCTATGTGTGGCATTCTCCTGAGATAGACTCTGTGGAGTTTGGTGAGGTTGGAAGGAAAGGGAGTAAGTCAGCACAATGCCTGCCATGGGTAGGAAATGGCCCATTGAGTATGAGCAAGAAGCCTAACTCTGAGTCTCAGTTTCCCTGTTTAGAAATGGTTGGAGCGGATGCCATAAGCAGCATCCAGCAGCACCCTTCATGCGACCCATCCTTCTCTCAGCACCAGGCTCTCTGCATGCAGTAGGCACTCAATCATTCAGTACTAGCTGTTAGGGAAAGGAGATGGGACTGGGCAATGTTAAGTCTTTGGTTCTTGAAATTCTAGCAAAGGGGGGAGCCAAGTGGAGGGAGAGAGCCGATGGGAGGACAGGGGCCTGGGCTGCGGCCCCTCCACGAGGAGCCAGCCCCAGCCCCAGCCTACCCTAGGCATAATCAGAGCCCCAGTTCTTGATGGGAGCCAGAATCCCGGAATTTTATGTGAAATCACCCAGTTTGCTGACTAAATCAAACTCCTTGAAAACCCCATTCCAAGGGAAAAAACCAAAATGCTTAAATAGGGATACAGGTTGACCCATTGTAACAACGAGATGCACAAAACACTATATTGAAAAACAAACTTTACAATTTAGGCCGGGGGGGGGGGGGTAGTGTAGCTGTGAAGGTGGGAAGGAAGGGATGGTAGAGGAAAAACAAAGGAGGAGGTAACAATGCTCGATAGGAAATGTACTCATTACCTTGTTCATGTAACTGTAACCCCTCTGTACAGTATTCTCACAATAAAAAAGTATTAAAAAGAAAACAAACCATTCCCCAAACAAACGGTATTCCCGCCAGCTCCGGCCTGTGGGTCACTCAGGGTCGTGGGAGCTGGAGTCACTGGAATCACCCCTCACCCCGGAACTGGCTCTTTGCAGACAGAGGAGTCCTCGGGCCTGGGCACAGAGAAGGGGGCTGTGTTTGTCATCAACTTCTCTCCTGCCCTCAAAGAGATCATCAATGAGACCAAATACATGGAGCAGCTGGGCTTTAGCATCCCTGAGCTGGCCCGCAACGTGGCGCTCCAGGAGGACAAGTTACTCAGGTAGAGCCTGTGCCCCTTGGAGGTTTCTGTTTGGTTTCTCAGTGCCAGGAATAAAAATGCAGGCCTGATGCCTGCGAGGTGAGCACTGTGCTATTTGAGCCAGGATCCCAACCTAGAACATTCATCTCCTAAACTACCTCTTAAAAATGATCAAAGATGTCAAGCACTAGTGGCTCATGCCTGTAATCTTAGCTACTCAGAGGAGGCTGAGATTTGAGGATCGCAGTTTGAGGCCAGTCCGTGCAGACAATCCAAGAGACTCTTATCTCCAGTGAACCACTAAAAAGCCAGAAGTTGAGCTGTGGTTCAAGGGTAGAGTGCCAGACTTGAGAGAAAAAGCTAAGGAATAGCTCCCAGGCCCTGAGTTCAAGCCTCAGTACTGGTGCTCATGCGTATGTGCGCTCGCGTACATGCACACACACACACACGCACACACGCGCACACACAGACACAAATACACACAAAAATTACTGAAGGTCAATCCCTCCCTCAAAGCATTCATTGTGGGCTTTCTACCTCCCAATCCTGAGTACTTCAGAAATTAAAACTTAAGAAGTATTTCAAAAGAACAGTAACAATTACTGTTGAAATACCATTTCCTTTTGCAGTGGGTGGGAGGGGGAGCAGGCTGTGGGCACGCCAGGCCCGCACTCCTCCACTGAGCCACACGCAGCTCTGCAGATCAATTTAATTATTTTTGATAGTACTAGAATTTGAACTCATGGCTTTGAGTTTGACTGTGGCCTTTGAATGTAGTTCATTGGTTAATTGTGCTGATCCTGGGGCTTGAACTCAGGGCCTGGGCACTGTCCCTGAGCTATGGTACTCAAAACTAATGCTCTACCACATAAGCCATGGCTCCACTTCTGGCTTTTTCGTGGCTCATTGGAGATAAGAATCTCAAGGACTTTCCTGCCCAGACTGGCTTTAAGTGCAGTCCTCAGATCTCAGCCTCCTAACTGGCTGAGATTACAGGCATGAGCCACCAGTGCTGCTAGCTGCAGTTGTTAAGCCTGGGGCATGATGCAGGTACACGGATGGGATACAGCGCATGCTGGACCACTACCACATGCTCATTGGCACGCTGAATGACGCCGAGACGCTCCTCCTGGCCGATCACTCCCAGGAGCTCATCCGCGTGTTTCGCTCTGGACACAAGAGGCTCAACTGGAACTCACTAGGTACCAAAGCCCCTGCCCACCACTTCCACACTTGATATAAATGGAATAGCGTGTATGGAATCTGGTGGGCTGTGACTTTTCTGCTCAGCCTAATTCTCTGAAGACTCGTCCAGTTACTGCTTGCAGTTGTGTGTCCTTTTCCTTATTGGGTAGTGTTCCACACGGTACTATTGACTTTTGCAGGGCACTTAGGTTATTTTGATGTTGGGTAGCTGCTGTGCAGTGGACAGGGTTCTGTGTGGACACAAGTTGCCTTTTTTTTCTGAGATTAAACACTCAAACGTTCAACTGCTCAGTCATATGGCAGCTGCATGTTTAATAGGTTAGAAAGCGTGCTGTTTTCTAGAGTAGCTGAGCCATCCTCCCTTCTTCCACCCTCCTTTCTTCTCCACTCTCCTCCCCTTCGCTCCCTTCCCCTCTACTCTCTTCTTTGCCTTCCTTCCTTCCTCTCTCTCTTTCTCTCTTTCTTTCTCTCTCTTTCTCTTCTATCTCTCTTTCTTTCTCTCTTTCTCTCTTTCTTTCTCTCTCTCTTTCTTTCTATCTCTCTCTCTTTCTTTCTTTCTTTCTTTCTTTCTATCTCTCTTTCTCTTTCTTTCTCTCTTTTTCTTTCTTTCTCTCTTTCTCTCTCTCTCTCTTTCTTTCTTTCATGCTGGTACTGAATGGGACTTGAATTTAGGGCCTTGTCCTCTTGCTCAGCTTTTTTGCTCAAGGTTGGATCACTACCACTTGAGCCTCACCTTTGCTTCTTTTTGCTAGCTTTTTTCTGGTTCATTGAGGATAAAAGTCTCTTGGATGTGTCTGCCCAGGCTGGCTGTGAACCGTGATCCTCATATCTCAGCCCCTGAGCAGCTAGGATTGTGGGTGTGAGCCACCAGTGCTCAGTTCCTTTTGTTTATTTCAGCAAGTCTCCCTGTGTAGCCAGGCTGGCTCTGGCCTCACAGTCCTGTTATCTCAAGTCTCAGTCTTCTCCTTAAATCACACACACTCAAACACATACCTGCACACATCTAAGCACACACAAGAGAGCCATTTTTAATGACCCTGGTTGATTGGGGTGCAGTCTCGGGGGGGCTGTAGGCTAGTGGGAGGCGCAGAGCGGCTGCCTGCAGGTGTGTGGATGCCGTCACAGCAGGGGGAGGGGTGGGCCTGCTGGCCCCTTGATGTCTTTCTGTTTCTCCAAAGGTATTGCTGACTACATAACTCGGTGCAAGCAGGCCATTGGGAAGTTCGAGTCTCTTGTCCATCAGATTCACAAGAATGCAGAAGACATTTCTTCCCGGCTCATGCTGATCGAGGCCATAAACCTCTTCAAGTACCCCGTGCCGAAGAGCGAGGAGGAGCTCCCCAGTGCGTGGTGCCTGCTCTTCTGGGTGGGGGATAATAGGAAATGCCATCAGGATCTCATTTAGACACAGAATCTGTGTAGAATACATGCATGCAGAGTAGCTAGCTAGTTGTGGAAGAAAGGAAAGTCTCAGACAAGACTTATATCTAATATATACATAAATATACCTAATATACGCATAAATAGGTATAATTATTATATGCCAGACATCACATAGACTTAATTTCATGTTGCATATATAGTCTATGAATGTACTAATTCATTCGCAATGATCTTATTTACATGAAAGGACAGTGAGTACAGCCCCCAGTTTTGCCGTGTTTTCTGTATAGTTGAAGTGAATTTACAGATCCTTCTTAGTATTTTTGGTGTTGGAGTTGGAACTCAGGGCCTCACGTGTCCTTGGTATTTTCCCTGCATGTCTGGACTTTGTGAAGGTCAGGTTTTGTCCATACTTTGTATAGGAACCCAAGTTACTTTTTGTTGTTGTTGGCTGTGCTGGGGTTTGAACTCAGGGCCTTGAGTTGGTGAGGCGGGCGCTTTACTGTGGAACCACGTCCCAGCCCATAAGCCAAGGCCTTCCCTGCTCACATTCACTGGTCCACATGAGATATTTGAAGACAAATAGGACAGCCAAGGGCAAGGGCGCCCAGTGTGTGGACCCCCCAACCCCTGCCATGGCCGTGGGTCTCATCCAGGCTGGTCCTGTTGGTGCTGGCCGTTCTCCACTGCCGGTCAGCCTGGGAGGCGCCCCCTCTTTCCCTCACTTGTTCTGTGGAGCCCTTGGTGGGTGGCGGTAGCAGGCGGTGACTGGGGGCTCCTCCACAGGCGTGAAGGAGTTCTTCGAGCACATTGAGCGGGAAAGGGCCAAAGATGTGGAGCACATGGTCAGGTGGTATCTGGCCATCGGGCCTCTGCTCACCAAGGTGGAAGGCCTGGTCATCCACACCAACACAGGCAGGGCGTCCAAGCTAGCGCCCTACTACGAGTACTGGGAGGGCAAGATCTACGATGTCCTCACGAAGCTCATCCTCAAGTAAGCGTGTGCGCACTCGTGCCCCCGCCCCTACATGTGTGTGCACACACATCTGTCATCTTAGCCCTCAGGCAATGGATGAAGCAGAGTCACAAGTTCCAGGCCAGCCCGGGCTACACAGGACTCTATCTCAAAACCCAAACCAAACACACGCCCTGGCCATGCTGTGATGGTGTGGGGGAGATGGGATGAGGAGCTGGATTCCAGGAGGGAGCGCGAGGCCAGGTACGGCGCTCACTTCCCCAGCCTTGCAGAACGGCTGTCGGATCCCGGCTCTTACTCCCCAGCTGCGGGTCTCAACTCCCTGGGCAGCCACGCACCGGGTATCAGGACTTGGGGGGGGGGGAAGGGGGCACTGGTCACCTCGTGTCCTGTGAGAGTGTGTCATGGCATGGCGTGGCATGTCCACTCTGGGTGACTGGTGCATCGTTGCTCTGGGTCAGGAATCTCCAGTCCTTCAACTGCCAGGTCCTTGGACACACCCCTCTGTTCCAAGCGGAGACCATCCTGACGGCTCCCGAGATCATTCTGCACCCCAATGCCAGCGAGATCGACAAGATGAGCGTCCACTGCACACGCAGCTGTGTGGAGGTGACCAAGGTGAGGGCACGCAGGCCGCTTCAGGCCACACTCAGGATGCGGAGGACATGGGCTCAGCTCCTCTGAAAACCCTGACGTGGGGTGTCCAGTCCCCAAGCCTCACCCCGGCTCCCCGCTCGCTCCACTCCTCCTTCACATCCCTGCCGAGGCCAGCCGTGGTGGGGAGGTGGCCCGCGCGTGTCTGTCTCCAGCCCTCAGCACTCCTTCAACCCCACGTGGGTCTCATGTCTCTTACGCTGCCTCCCTTGGGTCATGGCTTCAGTGTCTCCAAACAGTAACCTGACTCCTCACCAGGCCACTGCCCTGTGCCAGGGAGCAACAGTAATGCCAGCCCAAGGCGCGATGGAGCCACAGACCCCAGCCCCGCCCTTGGCCCTCTGCCTCGTTCCCCCTGCACCTCCCCAATACCTCAGCCCAGCCGCAGTACCCCCGCCCCCCACCTCACCATGCTTACCCCAACTCACCAGGAAGCTTTTAGAGGCTTCTAGAATCCGTTTCCTACCAGAGGCATTCAGATTCTCTTTTGTGTGAAAACCTCTCAATGCCTATTTATTTTATGACTATTTTTGCTTTATGGAGGTTTGATATCAAGGCCTGTGGTGGCTGGACGGGGTCCTGCCATTTGGACCACTCCCCGAGACCCTTTTTGCACTGGTTATTTTTGAGGTAGGATCTCTCTCCATGCCCTCAGCCCTGTGCTCCCCCTGGAGCTGGCGCAGCTGGCTCATGTGACAGTGCACAGCCACCAGAGGAGATCAAGTCTCACACACTTCATTTTTTGCCCAGACTGGTCTGGAACCTTAATTCCATAATCTCTGCTTCCCAAGTAGCTGGGATTACAGGCTTGAGCCACCACCCCTGGCTGTTCTGTTTAGGACAGGTCCTTACCAGGTAATCCAGGCTGTGGATTACCAAACTCAAGATCCTCTGCCTCAGCCTCGTGGGTGCCGTGATCACACAAACACACCTTTCCAGTGAGTGTGGTGGTGAGGTCCTCCGTGGCCCCGCCCTGCCCGCCTTCCTCATCTCAGCTCCTGCCTGTGTTAGACTCCGGGACCCCCAGCAAAATCCTGTCTCCAGACAGGCGAACCTACTCTCCCCACTAGCCAGACCCCACCACACTTCCCCACCAGCCAGACACCACTCTGCCCTAAGACACTGTTGGCCCCGTTCTCGTCTTGCCAGCATTTTGTGCGGTGGATGAACGGCAGCTGCATCGAGTGTCCCCCACAGAAGGGGGAAGAGGAGGAAATCGTGATCGTGAGCTTCTACCAGGAGATTGCCCAGAACCCTCAGATCATCGACCAGGCCGTCATGATCCCCCAGAACATCCACAGGCTGCTGATCAACCTCATGAAGTACCTGCAGCGGTGGAAGCGGTACCGGCCCCTGTGGAAGCTGGACAAGGCCATCGTCATGGAGAAGTTTGCCGCTAAGAAGCCTTCGTGCTCAGCCTACGACCAGAAGCTGCAGTTCTACTCTCGGGTGGCGCAGGATGTGATAAGCCACCCGCTCCTGAGGGACGAGCACTGCATCCGCCTGCAGCTGGGGCCCCTGGCGCACACCGTGCAGGACAACGCCAAGTCCTGGGTCACGTCGCTGGGCAAGCTCCTCAACGATTCGGCCAGGGAGGAGCTCTACAGCCTCCAGGAGGAGATAGAGGTGCCTGGCCCACTTCTCCAGGGGTTGGGGGCAGCGGCAGGGAGCCCGCCCAGTGCACAAGGCTCCAGGTTCCAGCACCTAGAGGCCTGGCTCAGCCTGTGTGCCACCTCAGCCCTCAGCCCTCCTGAGTTATGACCTTTGAATCTGTTTTCCCTAGCTACTGGCCAAAAACCTTAAAAAGAGCCCCAGTACTCTGGAAGACCTCAAGTTCGTTCTTGCAACAATTGCAGAAGTTAGAAATAAATCTTTAATCATGGAACTCAGGTACAAGGATGTCCAGGAGCGCTACCGGACCATGGCAATATATAAGATCTTTGTAAGTCCCCTCCCCTGTTAACTACACAATTCTTCCAGAAAGGTTTCCCAGGAATACAGTCTCTGAGACTCCATTTCTAGTTACCTCTAGACTGGGGGCATGACCCAAGTAGTAAAGCACCAGCCATGAGTGGAAAAGCTGAACAAGACTGAAAGGCCCTAAGTTCAAGGCCTGGTACTGGAACAAACAAACAACAAAATATTTAGCAGGCCAATGCCTTTTGTCTAGTTTTTGGTAATTAGCACAGCTTCCTTCATTCTCTTCTGAGACTCCAGTTGTGTGTTGCTAGACATTTCCACGGTGGCTCTTTCCTGAAGCTCTTCATTTCAGGCATGGTAACAGTCCTGGAATTTCCACTTTAAGAAACAGTTTCCTTTTGTCTGTGTAGCTTCTCAATTTTACCTTTTGTTGACTTTAGTGAACTTTTTTTTTTTTTTTTTTTTTTTTTGCTAAATCTCCATCTTTCCATTCCTATGTGGTCTGTGAGTCTCCTGGATTCCCTCCCTCCCTCCTTTCTTTCCTTCTTTCCTTCCTTCCTTTTTTATTCTTCCTTCCTTTTTTATTCTTTCTTCTTCTTTCTTTTTTAATTCTTCACCAGACTTTTCTGCCTGTACTGGTTTCAAACCTGGATCCTCAGATCTTACTTAGCCTACTGAGTAACCAGAATTACAGATGTAAGCCACTAATACCTGGCTGTTTTTTGTTTGTTTTTGTTTTTGAGACAGAGTCTTGCTATATATAGCTAATGCTAGCCTTAAATTCTCTATCCTCCTGCCTTAGCCTTCCAAGTATGGGATTATGGGCAAGTGCTACCAAATTTGGCTCTGACTTCATTTGAACTGTAAGAACATAATGCTAACATTTCAAGTACAAGCAAAAATCCCCAGGAGGCCTTCTTCATTTGTCCTGTCAATTAGCCTACCAACTCAGAGAAGGAGCTGGTGGATAAGATCGAGAGCATGTGGCTGAATCTCTTTAATGACTCCCTGAACGTGGAACATGCGCTTGGAGGCATAAAGCGGACTTTCACCGAGGTACCTTCGTGGTCTTCCACTCAGGGCGGGTGCTACTGGGTCAAATGTGAGCACCTCTCAGTGAGTCCTTTGCTCTGCGCAGATCACCCGCGGTGAAATCCTGAACTACAGATCTCAGCTTGAGGCGTTTGCTCACCGCTTTTACAAGGAAGGCCCTGGGTCTGTGGGCGAAGACCTTGATAAAGGTAAATCATCCATTGTGAGGTTTCTGAGCTTGTAGTGTGCGTTTTGCTTATGAAGTTTGTGGGAGGCAATAGAACTTATAAACCCATAAATCTCCCCCAAATACTTTCCTCACAGATGGCTTTAGTAGATACCGGTAGGGAAAACTGGACTAGTTCTGGACATTGAATATTGAGGGACGTTGCAAAGAGCTGGGGGTGGGGCTGCCAAGATCCCCACTATAGCTCAGGAGACTTAGCTGCCAGCGCTCACCTGTAGCCATGCCATTCTGTGTCCCTTGAACTTATTCTTTGCACTTAGATACTGGACTGTGTGGTGGCTCATGCCTATAATCCATCATCCAGCAGTGTAACTAGGAGGATTGTGGTCCAGGCCAGCCTGGACAAAAGCATGATAACTTATTGAAAAAATAACTGAAGTAATCTGGATTGTGTGTGTGGCAGGAGGCCTTGAGTTCAAGGCCTAGAATTGAGAGACACGGGGTGGGGGTGGGGGTAGGGGGGAGAAAAGGGGGCCAGAGATTCTTTGGCCCAGTTTCAGAGGACCCAAAAAATTAAAAAAAAAAATATGGCTTATGCAGGTGAAATGACAATTTTTTTTTTCGGGGAGGGGGGGGGGGGTCTGGTCGTTGGGCCTGAACTGTGGGCCCGAGTGCTGTCCCTCAGCTCTTCAGCTCAAGGCTAGCGCTCTACCACTTGAGTCACAGTGCCACTTCCAGCTTTTTTTTTCTGCTTATGTGGTGCTGAGGAATCAAACCCAGGGCCTCATGCATGCAAGGCAAGCGCTCTACCACCGAGCCACCTTCCCAGCCCCTGAAATGACAATTTATGCACATCATCCCTGAGTTCTCAATTAATTTATACAGTGCAAAGTTGACTTTATTCCATATTTACTCGTGGTTATTTCTTAGGAGCCGAGCTTTTAGGCACTTTTGAAAAAGAGCTGGTGAAACTTGAGAAGAACCGCCAGGAGCTGGCCAATGCTGAGAAACTCTTTGACCTCCCCATTACGATGTACCCAGAGCTCCTGAAAGTGCAGAAGGAGATGAGTGGCCTGCGGCTGATCTACGACATCTACAGGGAATTAAAGGTGGGAGCTCCGGGCTAGAGGGCCAGGAAGGCACCCCATGTCTTTGGTAGTAGCTCCAGGTGCAGCTTGGAAGTCACTGATGTCCTGACTGCGCCCCGCCCCCAGCCCTGTCCCCAATCTCGGGATCTACTGACCTGCTCCTGCCCCAGATAATTTGGGCAGGAAGTCCCCCAGAGATCACACTTTGCCGCCCCGGTCTCATGGCACTTTGGGGCCGGTTCCCATGCACTGAAGCTGGATTTTTCTGGGCTAAGTCTGTATAGCTTCATTAGCTAGGGAATCCTTAAAGAAATTTCTAGTCTAGACAGCTTTCCCTGTGACTTTTTTTACCAAGGAAGTGAGAAGCAGACAGGGTGGGGGACAGGATGATGATTTTTGGGTACATGGGTCTGTCTGCCAATAGGCATTTCTACCAGATAGAAATTCCTATTCCGCCAGGTGCCGGTGGCTCAGGCCTGTAATCCTAGCTACTCAGGAGGCTGAGATCTGAGGATCGCAGTTCAAAGCCAGCCTGGGCAGGAAAGTCCATGAAACTCTTATCTCCAATAAACCACCAGAAAACTGATAGTGGCACTGTGGCTCAAGTGGTAGAGCACTAGCCTTGAGCTGAAGAGTTGAGGGACAGTGCTCAGGCCCAGAGTTCAAGCCCCACGACCAACCAAAAAGAAAGAAAAGAAAGAAGGAAAGAAAGAAAGAAGGAAAGAAAGAAAAAGAAATTCCTCTCCCTTCTAGGACAGAGCCCTGGTTGCTGAGGGTAGCGGAGTGGAGGGGAGGGGAGGGACCCTTTCTGGCAGAGTCAAGAAGTGACCTCACCTTGGGGACAGACAGTTTCATCAGAGCTGCTTGCAGGAGGAAGGGTGAACCACCTGTTTTCCCACACAGCAGAGGGGTGGGCAGAGGTGGTGAGAGCTGGTGTCCTAGGATGACCATAGGAATTGGGGTCACTGGTGGCACAGTGTGGGCCTGAGTTTTAGGGAGCCTTCTGTGG
This sequence comes from Dipodomys spectabilis, assembly GCF_019054845.1. NCBI lineage: Eukaryota > Metazoa > Chordata > Mammalia > Rodentia > Heteromyidae > Dipodomys > Dipodomys spectabilis. The sequence goes on along the minus strand of NW_024871157.1, from coordinate 581,967 downwards.
ACCATGTTCTCTGGCCATCTTAGCCCCTGGGGAAGCAGAGGTGCTGGGGCGGGGACAGAGGGGCACCGCAGGCAGACCCCAAGGAGGACCTTAATCCTCAGGACTGCCTCCTCTGGGCCACGTCAGATTTTTGTGGAAGGGAGGCCGTGACTCCCAGAGTTCATTTAAAAATCCCAAACTGTTTGAGACAGGATCAACTTATGTTGCCCAGATAGTTAGAGGCTAATAGTGTAAAGAAGTTATGTAATGTGATGTAAGGAAGAACTTTTTAATATGCAATCTGAGGAAATTAGAATATAGAATGTCTCTCTCATCTCTCTTTTCTGTAGTGGGGTTTGAACTCAGGACTTTGTGTTTGCTAGGTACCTGCCTTACTGCTGAATTATGCCCCCATCCCAGAAAGTCTTTTCTTCATTCTAACCATGTAGTATCTCGTGTAGCTGTTTGTGCTAGTCCTGGGACTTGAATTCAGAGACTGGGCTGTGTCCCTTAGCTTTTTCACTGGTGCTCTGCCATTTGAGCCACAGTTCTACCTGGCTTTTTGGTGGTTAATTGGAGATAAGAGTCTGATAGACTTTCCTGCTTGGGCTGGCTTTGAACTTCTTCGCTCCTCAGATCCACTGCTCCTGAGCAGCTAGGATTACAAGTGTGAGCGACCACACCCAGCTCGGACCCACATTTTGCACCTTTGCAGGCTGCAAAGGAAGAATGGTCCCAGACGCTCTGGGCCAACCTGAACGTGCAGTTCCTCCAGGACGGGATTGACGGCTTCTTGAAGAACCTCCGCAAGCTGCCTCGGCCCGTGCGCAGCCTGTCTGTGGCCTTCCACCTGGAAGCCAGGATGAAGGCGTTCAAAGAGTCCATCCCCTTACTCCTTGACCTGAAGCATGAGGCGCTGAGAGACAGGTTTGGTTTGCCCTGGTTTCTTGGCTGACCATGGGCATGTGCAGGCATGGTAGGAGCTGAGGAGCTGGGATTGAGGGAATGCTAACACCAGATATGCAGGAGGCATAAGTAGGTAGAGCATGGCCCAGGCTGGAACTGGGGAAAGGCTTGGGGCTGGAGACTCAGCTCGAGTGGCAGTGTGAGCCCCATAACTCTCAGACAAGGTTGCAGGCACAGCCTATATTTCCCAGTTCTACCATGAGAAGTTGGCCATAGAGATTGTGTCTATGGCCAGGTTGGTCCTGGGATGAGGGAGTCAGAATCAGGTGGTAGGGTCTGCAGTGGGTCGGGTCAGGCGGTGGGGTCTGTGGTGGGTGGGGCGGGCAGTGGGGTCTGGGGTGGGTCAGGTCGGGCGGTGGGGTCTGCAGTGGGTGGGGTCGGGCGGTGGGGTCTGCGGTGGGTCGGGGCGGGCGGTGGGGTCTGCGGTGGGTGGGTCGGGCGGTGGGGTCTGCGGTGGGTGGGGCGGACGGTGGGGTCTGCGGTGGGTCGGGCGGTGGGGTCTGCGGTGGGTCGGGTCGGGCGGTGGGGTCTGCGGTGGGTGGGGCGGGCGGTGGGGTCTGCGGTGGGTGGGGCGGGCGGTGGGGTCTGCGGTGGGTCGGGTCGGGCGGTGGGGTCTGCGGTGGGTGGGGCGGGTGGTTGGGTCTGCGGTGGGTGGGTCGGGCGGTGGGGTCTGCGGTGGGTGGGGTCGGGCGGTGGGGTCTGCGGTGGGTGGGGTCGGGCGGTGGGGTCTGTGGTGGGTGGGGCGGACGGTGGGGTCTGCGGTGGGTGGGGCGGGCGGTGGGGTCTGTGGTGGGTGGGGTGGACGGTGGGGTCTGCGGTGGGTCGGGTCGGGCGGTGGGGTCTGCGGTGGGTCGGGCGGTGGGGTCTGCGGTGGGTCGGGCGGTGGGGTCTGCGGTGGGTCAGGTCGGGCGGTGGGGTGGACGGTGGGGTCTGCGGTGGGTGGGGTCAGGCAGTGGGGTCTGCGGTGGGTGGGGTGGACGGTGGTGTCTGCGGTGGGTGGGTTGGGCGGTGGGGTCTGCGGTGGGTGGGGCGGGCGGTGGGGTCTGCGGTGGGTGGGGCGGGCGGTGGGGTCTGCGGTGGGTGGGGTCGGGCGGTGGGGTCTGCGGTGGGTCAGGTCGGGCGGTGGGGTCTGCGGTGGGTGGGGTGGACGGTGGGGTCTGCGGTGGGTGGGGTGGACGGTGGGGTCTGCGGTGGGTGGGGTCGGGCAGTGGGGTCTGCGGTGGGTGGGTCGGGCGGTGGGGTCTGCGGTGGGTGGGTCGGGCGGTGGGGTCTGCGGTGGGTGGGGTGGACGGTGGTGTCTGCGGTGGGTGAGGCGGGCGGTGGGGTCTGCGGTGGGTCGGGTCGGGCGGTGGGGTCTGCGGTGGGTGGGGCGGGCGGTGGGGTCTGCGGTGGGTCGGGTCGGGCGGTGGGGTCTGCGGTGGGTGGGGCGGGCGGTGGGGTCTGCAGTGGGTGGGGCGGACCGTGGGGTCTGCGGTGGGTCGGGTCGGGCGGTGGGGTCTGTGGTGGGTGGGGCGGGCAGTGGGGTCTGCAGTGGGTCGGGGCAGGCGGTGGGGTCTGCAGTGGGTGGGGCGGACCGTGGGGTCTGCGGTGGGTCGGGTCGGGCGGTGGGGTCTGTGGTGGGTGGGGCGGGCAGTGGGGTCTGCAGTGGGTCGGGGCAGGCGGTGGGGTCTGCAGTGGGTCGGGCGGACCGTGGGGTCTGCAGTGGGTGGGGCGGGCGGTGGGGTCTGCAGTGGGTCGGGTCAGGCGGTGGGGTCTGCGGTGGGTCGGGTCGGGCGGTGGGGTCTGCAGTGGGTGGGTCGGGCGGTGGGGTCTGCAGAGGGTTGGGTGATGGGGTTCCTGTGGCCCAGCATTCTCCACCCTGTGTGCCCCTCAGACACTGGAAGGAGCTCATGGAGAAGACGGGCGTCTTCTTTGAGATGACAGAGACTTTCACTCTGGAGAACATGTTTGCCATGGAGCTGCACAAGCACTCCGATGTCCTCAATGGGATTGTCACGGCTGCCGTCAAGGAGGTCGCCATCGAGAAGGTAGGCCCCATGCCACTCCATGGGGAGAGGCTGGGGTCTGGGTTCACCCCTCCCCCTGGGCGCTTCCCCCTCCTCTCCAGGCTGAGATGGAGCCCAGGGCCCAACCACCGAGCTACACCCCTGGCCCTTGGTGTCTTGAGACAGTTTGCTCTGTAGCCCAGTCTGGTCAAGAGCTCACCATCCTCCTGCCTCTTTCTCTAAAGTGTCAGGATTACAGGTGTGTACTACCATGCCAGGCAAGGCCTGTCCTTTCATGGAAAGAGAAAGCCCATTCACTTGCTCTGGTATCTGTTGTGTTTGGGTAATGAAAAACATTTTTTTTTTTTGGTCATTCATGGGGCTGTCCCTCAGCTCTTCAGCTTCAAGGCGAGCGCTCTACCACTTGAGCCACAGCACCACTTCCATTTTTCTAGTGGTTTATTGGAGATAAGAGTCTCACGGACTTTCCTGCCCGGGCTGGCTTTGAACCGTGATCCTCAGATCTCAGCCTCCTGAGTGGCTAGGATTACTAGCTACTAGGTGTGAGCCACCGGCGCCTGGCTATGACAAACAATTTGTTTTAGAAATTGAACTTCTGTTTCAGTTAACTTTTGTATCATTCCTAGTTATAGTTTCACTTTCTGCTTGTTTATTATAGAAGTAATGGGTATTCATGGTAAAAGAAAATTAAAAAGGAAAAACCACTGATAATCTTGCCACTTAGTTGCTAACATCTTACTGAATATCTTTCCTTATTTAAAAATTCAAGGAGAGTGATCGGAGTTGCATATGTGGAAAATACAAAATGAAACTTTCTCACATTACAAACATATGCTAACTCAAAAATAAAATAAGGTGCTGGGAAGGTGGCTCAGTGGGAGAGTGCTTGCTTCACATGCATGAGGCTCGATTCCTCAGCACCACATAAGCAGAAAAAGCCGGAAGTGGTGCTGTGGCTCAAGTGGTAGAGCACTCACCTTGAGCTGAAGAGCTAAGGGACAGTGCCCAGGCCCAGAGTTCAGGCCCCATGACCGACAAAAAAATAAAATAAGTCGAGCTTTGTGGCTCATGCCTATAATCCTAGCTACTGAAGAGGTTGAGATCTGAGGATTATAGTTCAAATTCCAGGCAGGAAAGCCTGTGAGACTCTTATCTCCAATTAATCACTAAAAATGGCTAGGAGTAGAGCTGTGGCTAAAGTAGTAGAGCCCCAGCCTTGAGCACAACAGCTTAGGGACAGTGCCTAGGACCTGAGATCAAGCCCCAGGAATGGCACACACAAAAAAATTTTTTAATGCATGAATATACATGCATACATCTGTGCACACCTGCAATCATGATCTCACACATGTAATACTCTCATGAGTGCCTTATAAACACACAGGCTTACACAAAATGTGCACAGACACACGTGTGCACATACACGTATGCATATCGATGATGGTTGTTTGATAGTTGCATGAACACAGGATAGATGCCAGCACCTGGCCTGTACCCCACTTGGCCTGGCTGGCTAACATGACTTTTATCCCCTCGAAGGGCCCCTGAGCCCTTCAGAGCTGGGACTCCGGGGGGAGCTGGGTGCTGGCTTGGACTCTTTCTCCAGTGTTGGGCACAAATGCAGGTTTTCTCGTTCCCGAGCAGGCGGTGAAGGAGATCCTAGACACATGGGAGAACATGAAGTTCACCGTGGTCAAGTATTACAAGGGGGTGCAGGAGCGTGGCTACATCTTGGGTTCAGTGGATGAAATCATCCAGAGCCTTGACGACAACACTGTCAACCTGCAGAGCATCTCGGGGAGCAGATTTGTGGGGCCCTTTCTGCAGACTGTTCACAAGTGGGAGAAGACACTGTCGCTCATAGGGGAGGTCATCGAGGTGAGAGGGCGGTGCTGAGGACACGTGCTCAGAGCGGCGTCCTTCCTTTCTGCCCGTTTGGCTTGATTTCTTTTGGGGGAGTAGTGCATGGTTGAGGAGTCGATTTGAGTATTTTAGTTGCTGTGTTTTCATTTCTAAGATTCCTGGTTGTGTGTGTGTGTGTGTGTGTGTGTGTGTGTGTGTGTGTGTGTGTGACCATGTCCTGTTCTTCTCTACTGCTGTCCTGTTCTTGTGTGGGCGTGGGTTAATGTCGCTGTCTCCTGGGCAGCTGTAGACACAGTGATTTCAAAGCTCTCTTTGGGGATCTCCCTTCTCTGTCATTCCTTCTTTTCAGAGTCTGCCCGCTGGCCCTTGCAGGTGGGTTTCTCTCTGTGTAGTTGATTGTCTTCTGGTGCCTCTCACGTGGAGATGTCCCCCTCTCCTCCCGTGCATGCTTCACAGTGCCGTCCACTGCTGCCATCTCTCTGCCTGGCCTGGCCAGTGCAAGGCCGCCAGTCTCCATCAGGGGCTCTGGTGGCTCCTCCTGGGTGGCTTTGTGAGTCCTGGTCTCAAGGACAGCCCAGGCGCGTTTTGCTTAGTTTTGGGCCTGTCTCCACAGTACAGGTTTTCCAGCCATCCCCAGCTAGCAGGGAGTCAAAGTCTTCTGGGCCTGGTTGTGGATGCTGACTTGCTTCCCTGTGCTCTCTCAAGAATTCCTATAGCGCAGTCCCTGTTCTCCTGCAGGGAATATGACGTCAGACTGTCCCAACCACAGTGGGTACTGACCCGGAGCCCTGTGGCATTCTTGTAGGGTCCACTTCCCTTTACAATGTACCCTACTGAAAGTCACATGTCTGTGCTCTTCCCCCATAGTACTGGGTTTGGGGTCACAGCTAGGTGCCAGTAAAGGAGGCCGAGAGAAGCAGCCTGTCGTGGGAAGGTGGCCAGGCCTCACCCCCTTCACGGTCTACCTAAGTAGATGCCAACCTGCCGTGGGGTGGGGGTGGGGCCCATACCTGCCCCCTTCACCCCTGTGACACGACCTGGGCCATTTCAGCTCTGGATGCTGGTTCAGAGGAAGTGGATGTACCTTGAGAGCATCTTCATTGGTGGAGACATAAGATCACAACTTCCTGAAGAAGCAAAAAAGTTTGACAACATCGACAGAGTGTTTAAAAGGGCAAGTGGCCATCGTGGCGATGTGGGAGAGTGGGCAGGGGCAGAGCGTGCATGGCGGGCTGTCTGCGCTTCCAGTCATTACCTGTCACTTTAATGTGTCTTGTACAACTTTGGTCATTAGCTGCGGGCAGATGACAGGTGCTTTTTTTTTTTCCTTATAAAAGTAGTATTTGAGTTGGGAGTGGTGGCTCACGTCTGTAATCCTAGCGACTCGGGAGGCTGAGATCTGAGGATTGTGGTTTGAAGCCATCCTGGGCAGGAAAGTCTGTGAGACTCTTATCTCCAGTGAACCACCAGAAAACCAGAAGTGGTACTATAACTCAAGTGGTAGAGCACTAGCCTTAAGCCAAAAAGTTTAGGGACAGTGCCCAGTTCCTCAGTTCAAGCCTCAGGACTGGCACACACAGGAAAGAAAAGAAAAGAAAAGAGCAGCAGGACGATTCTCTGTAGATACAGGCACCCATAATGGTGCTTCTGGCTTCATTCCTTCCACAGCATTGCTGGAGTACCTACTGCATACGTCACTGTTAGAGTGTGTGTGTTGGGGGGGGGGGGGCATGTGAACAACATAGTCTGAAGTCCTCTCCTGGACAGATGGAAAACGGAATCAGAGATCAGGGACCATGCGTGGAGTCCGCATCTGAGCACACGTGGAGTAAGGACAATGGTCTGGCACATGGTGGCTCTCGGCGTTCTCCCGGGTGTGGTGCTGTGTGGCTGTTGCTCTGTTTCTCACCCTGGTCAGTGCTATCTGTCAGGATGGCGCCTCTGCCAGCCTTGGCTGACTACTCTCTCCTGCCCTGTGCAGATCATGGGCGAGACCCTGAAGGACCCCGTGATCAAGCGGTGCTGCGAGGCCCCGAACCGTCTCAGCGACCTGGAGAACATCAGTGATGGCCTGGAGAAGTGCCAGAAGAGCCTCAACGACTACCTGGACTCCAAGAGGAATGCCTTCCCCAGGTTCTTCTTCATCTCTGATGACGAGCTGCTGAGTATCCTGGGCAACAGCGACCCGCTGTGTGTGCAGGAGCACATGATCAAGGTCAGGGCGCAGGGCCAGGTCAGGGCCAGGGTTGGGCCACAGGTCATGGTCAGAGTACAATGTCAAGGGCAGGGAACAGATCACAGTTACAGTACTTGATGAAGGCCAGGGCCCAGGCCAAGGTCTGAGTACAAGGCCAAGGGCAGGGCTAAGGCTCACTCAGGGAGCTCTCTGGGTTGGCTTCCTCACTGTGATTTGCACCTAGTCTCTGCAGGGAGTTTCTATCCAGAAGTTTGTGATGGTGGATGATGGAATGGTAATCATGTTTCAATGGAACTCTAGGATCATGTGATGTCACCTCGTGTGAAATTACACCAGGACTCACCTGTTTGTGGTCCCTTTACAGAGGCCAAAAACTTGTGTTCCTTTTTTGAGAAACTAAAACCAAATACAGAAATGCACAGAGATGAATACTATAAACAAGTATGCCACTGAGAGTAAAGCCAGTTTTAGCACATGGCTTCTTGAGCCAGACTGCCTGGGTTCAAGTCCACAGACATTTGCTGTGTGATGTTGGGCAAATTACGGCACCTCTCTGAGCATCCTTCTCCACATGTGTCAGTGGACGTGACCCTGACTATTACCCACTAACTGTGAGGCGAGGCGGGGAGCACCTTGCCTGGATTGCCCGTTCACCCAGGTGTCTAGTCCTCCAGCCTGGGTGTTTAAACCTCAGTCGGCCTCCCCTGGGTTGAGCCAGCATCTGGCCCCCTGAGCGTCTGCCTTCCTGGCTCCACCGCAGCTCTGTCCAGCACAGGGCATGCGGGGGTCAGCCGCCCTCATGGCGTTGCGCTGGCTTGCAGATGTACGACAACATTGCCCTGCTGAAGTTCAACGACGGGGAGAGTGGGGAGAAGCTGGTGCTGGGCATGATCTCCGCCGAAGGGGAAGTCATGGACTTCCGGAAGATCATCCGGGCCGAGGGCCGCGTGGAGGACTGGATGACGGCTGTGCTCGTGGAGATGAGGAGGACCAACCGCCTCATCACCAAGGAGGCCATCTTCCGCTACTGTGAGGACCGCAGCCGGTGAGAGCGCCCCCCCCCCAGCCACGGGAGGTCCCCTCCCCCCCCTCCTAGCCCCCTCCCAGCCTTCCTTGCTCCCTCCCAACCTCCCTCCTCCTAGCCTTGTACGTGTTAGGAAAGTACTCTGCCATTTGAACTACACGCTCCATGCCTTGTCTGTCTGTTTGCTTCTGAGGGAGTCTTGCTAACTTTGCCAGAGCCGACCGTGAACGCACAAGCTCCTGCATAGTTGGGATCACACGCATGCTTCACCATGCCCATGCCCTCAACCCCAAATGAAGCCGTCACCTTCTTTGTCACTGTCACCTCCTCTGCCTCCTTCTCCTTGCTCTTCCTCTTCCTCCTCCTCCTCGACTTGAACTCAGGGCCTCATGCTTTTGCTCAGCTCTTTCACTTGTGGCTGGCACTCTGCTACTTGAGACACAGATGTAGTTCCAGCTTTTTTGCTGGTTCATTGGAAACAGAATCTGCAGATATCTGGTGACCTCAAGGCAGGCCTGTGAGAATGAGAAAAGCAAGGTGCAGCAACTTGAATGTCAGGACACCATTTCTGGGGAGACAGGCCCTCCCTGTACTCCCCGACTTTGGTCAATTAGGAAAGGGAAGGAGAAGGTGGCTTGGGTGTGGATGAGCCGCTTTCCTGCTGGATTCTCTCCTTCCCGCCACAAATGCAAGCAGTGCTGGGTGATCTGGAAGTGGCTGGTCGTCTTTCTGCCCCGTCAGGAACGGGAACAGCACGGGTTTTTGTTTTGTTTTTTGTATTTTGCTTTGTAGCTAGTGTCTCACTGCCATTTCTTTCTTTTTTCTTTTCTTTTTTTTTTTTGTTGGTAGTGGGGCTTGAACTCTGGGCTTAGGCGCTGTCCCTGCACTCGTCAGCTCAAGGCGAGCGCTCTACTGCTTAAGCTACAGCGCCACTTTCTAGTGGTTAATTGGAGATAAGAGTCTTATGGACTTTTCTGCCCAGGCTGGCTTTGAACCTTGATCCTCAGATGTCAGCCTACCCAATAGCTAGAATTACAGGCGTGAGCCACTGGCGCCCAGCTCACTGCCATTTCTTATGTAAAGTTGCATCTCCTATTCCAGAATGAAGAAGTATGCAAAAAAGATGGTGGTCTGGGGTTTTGAACTCAAGGCTTTGAGTCTGCTAGAGTATTCTGCCACTTGAGGCACACTCCTAGCCCTTTTGTCCTTGGGCTATTTTTCCTGATAGCATCTCTAGATGCTGCACCAGGCTAGCTTGGGCCATGAGGCTCTGTGTAGCTTGGATTCCAGGAATGTACCATCAAGCCTGGCTTCTTAGTTAAGATGGTGGGGTGGGGGGTGAGGACAGGGGTGGCAGGATGTCTTAGTAACTTTTGCCCTAGCTGGCCTCAAACCTCAACCCAGCTGGCATTTTACCTCCTTAGCTGCCGGGATTACAGGCATGAGCTCCCATTCTGTGCCTCAGAGAAGTAGATTCTGTTTTCCATCCCTGTCCCAGAGTCGACTGGATGCTGCTGTACCAGGGCATGGTGGTGCTGGCCGCCAGCCAGGTGTGGTGGACATGGGAGGTGGAGGACGTGTTCCACAAGGTGCAGAAAGGAGACAAGCAGGCCATGAAGACCTATGGCAAGAAGATGCACCAGCAGATTGACGAGCTGGTCACCAGGATCACGCTGCCCCTGAGCAGGAACGACCGGAAGAAGTACAACACTGTGCTGATCATCGATGTGCATGCCAGGGACATCGTGGACTCCTTCATAAGGGGCAGGTGAGTCCCGGTGGGGGGCGAGGGGCGGGCGAAGATGCCTCGTGGTTCCTTCACAGCTCAGCCTCACTTCCTCCTCCTCTTCTTCCCTGTCCTCCTCCCTGCATCCTCCCAGCATCCTCGAGGCGCAGGAGTTCGAGTGGGAGAGCCAGCTGCGCTTCTACTGGGACCGGGAGCCAGACGAGCTGAACATCCGCCAGTGCACCGGCACCTTCGGCTACGGCTATGAGTACATGGGCCTCAATGGACGCCTGGTCATCACGCCGCTCACTGACCGCATCTACCTGACGCTCACACAGGTGACCGGGTGGACCGTCACCATTGGGCGGCTGGGATGGGCCGCATGACTGCGGGGGGGGGGCGCGGGGAGGGGGGGGACAGGCTGGAGGCAATGACCCCCAAGGCCAGCATGCCCTGTCTGCACACTCTGTGGCTTTTACTCCAGGAGTTGTTCAGGGCTCAGCTCGAGGGTGACAGTGTCTCCTGGGATGGTGGCAGTGGTGGGGAACAGGCTGGGCGAGGCTGGCTTTGGCCTTCTGTCCCTTCAGTCCCTGGGGACTGGAGAACATCACTCTCGCTGGGAGTTCCTCCACTCTACTCAGTTTCTACTGCAAATGCCCACCTCCCACCAAACCCCCTCACAGGAGCCATGAATAATGTTTTACCATGTTACTGGGATTTGAACTCAGGGCCTCATGCTCTCAGGCAAAGGCTCTTCTACTCGAACCATGCCCCAGTCCTTTTGTTCTTAGTTTTGTTTGGTTTTTGTTTTTGTTTTCAGATAGGTTCTCACAGTTTTGCCTAGGCTGACCTCAGACCTCGATCCTCTCTCCACCTTTTGAGTAGCTGGGATTATAGGCATGTACTACCATGCCTGGCCCCCATATGTACAACTGTTAATCAGTCAAGTTGACATGTGATGCTGAGTATGAGTATGTGTGTGAGCAAGCATGTGCGTATGAACGAGTGTGAGTGTGTGCGTGTGTGTGTGTGAATTCTGCATGTGTTGTCACAGCCCAAAGGCAACATTTTGAAGGGACACTGCCTCCTCATGCGGTCAGGAGACATGTGTCTTGCCCCTGGTTCCTAGGCCCTGTCCATGTACCTGGGAGGGGCCCCTGCTGGCCCTGCAGGGACTGGAAAGACAGAGACCACCAAAGACCTGGCGAAAGCCCTGGGCTTGCTGTGTGTTGTCACCAACTGTGGTGAAGGCATGGATTACAAGGTAAGGCCACCTGGAGGGGGCAGCCTCGTCCTGCAAGATGGCAGCGGAGGTGGGCCTGGGCGTCAAAGAGCTGGGGTGTACCTGCTTTGGTGGCAGCTGAAGAGCCCTGAGCTCTCTCACCTACCTGGGGAGGGGGCCGGGCAAGACGACCGACAGCAGAAGTGTGGCAAACTGGAGATCAGGCTCTAGCCTGTAGAGGGCGTCACTGCTCAGTCGCAGTTCATGGCTTCTGAAGGCAGACCCACGTGCTAGACCTTCAGTATTTCAAGAGAAGCCAGAGGAAGTGGTGCTGTGGCTCGCCAGAAATCAGGTTTACAAGTACACTTGTGTGCATGTACGTGTGTGTGTGCATGCTAGGGCTTGTACTTGCTCTCTTTTTTTTTTGCTTATGACTGGCACTCAACCACTTGAGCCACAGCTCCACTTCTGGCTTTTTGCTAGTTAATTAGAGATTAGAGTTTCATGGACTTTCTTGCCTAGGCTGGCTTTGAACTTGGATCCTCAGATCTCAGCCTTCTGAGTAGCTGGGATTACAGGCATGAGCCACCGGTACCTGGCTTACAAATCCTGATTTGTAAGATTCAGTGTGGGTACTGCTTATGAGAGGCCTGGGAAAGCTTGCTAGAAAGGTCTGTGAGTGAGTGCCAGCCAGCTGCCAACTGCCACCTGCCAGTGGTGTTAAGTTAGAAGATGTCTTCCTGTTGCCCTAGGCGGTGGGGAAGATCTTCTCTGGCCTGGCCCAGTGTGGGGCGTGGGGCTGCTTCGACGAGTTCAACCGGATCGACGCCTCGGTGCTGTCCGTCATCTCCTCCCAGATCCAGACCATCCGGAATGCGCTCATCCACCAGCTCACCACCTTCCAGGTGATGCGGGGCGGGATGCTGGGCGGCCGGGCAGGACGTGGGGTGGGATGTGGGGTGGGACGTGGGATCCACTTCGTGCCATGTGGCCAACCCCGCCCCTCCCTGCTGTCACGTGCCGTGTGACCCCCCCTGCCCATGACCCCTTCCTGTGGCCCCAGTTTGAAGGGCAGGAGATCTCCCTGGACTCGCGCATGGGCATCTTCATCACCATGAACCCCGGCTACGCGGGCCGCACAGAGCTGCCCGAGTCGGTGAAGGCGCTCTTCCGGCCTGTGGTGGTCATCGTGCCCGACCTGCAGCAGATCTGCGAGATCATGCTCTTCTCCGAGGGCTTCCTGTGGGCCAAGGTGGGGCCCGGCCCAGGGTCACGGGTGGGGGTAGGGTCCCAGGAGGGGTCTCAGGCCTTGTGTGCCTAGGCCCATGTGTGGGCGCCGTGTCAACCCTGCCTCCCATCTGCCCTCTCCTCCTTACTGTCTAGAAGGACAGCATTTGCTCTGAATCCCTTGATCCCCTGGGGTGGGAGCTGGGTGGCCGCGAGGCAGCACGCAGACCAGGCGTGGCGTGGTGTGGTGTGGCCAACTCCGGGCTGCTCTACAGGTGTTACTACGGTAACGCCTCTGTTCCACACGTGGATGGCGCTGCAGTCAGGACATAGCCCGTCCCCTCATTCACGCTGTCCCAGCCCTAGCACTTGGGCCTTAGAGCCAGAATTTGTGAATTTTCCCCCTCCCCTCAACACGTGGCTCTTCTGCGCTGTGTGAAGACGCTGGCCAAGAAGATGACGGTGCTGTACAAGCTGGCCCGGGAGCAGCTGTCCAAACAGCACCATTACGACTTCGGGCTCCGTGCCCTCAAGTCCGTGCTGGTGATGGCCGGCGAACTGAAGAGGGGCTCCGCCGACCTGCAAGAGGTAGGGCTGCCCAGCACACCAGGGCCGGCAGGGGGCGAGGGTTGGCAGTGCTCGGCGCTTAGTACACAGTGCCAGTGCTTAGCGACGCTCATCCTGGAACTTGAAGTCCAGGCTGTTCTCACTTGCTGGGCCTTGCCCTCCCTCCCTCTTAACCCCCCTCCTGCCCATTCATGGTTGCTAGGGAGATGCACAACCTCTGGTCCTCACCCTTGTGTCCTATACAGATGTAGCAAGCTGGGTGCTGGTGGCTCACGCTAATAATCCTAGCTACTCAGGAGGCTAAGATCTGAGGATCAAGGTTCAAAGCCAGCCCAGGCAGGAAAATCCATAAGACACTTATCTCTAACTAACCACCAGAAAACTAGAAATGGCACTGTGGCTCAAGTGGAAGAACGCTCGCCTTGAGCTGAAGAGCTGAGGGACAGCGCCCAGGCCCAGAGTTCAGGCCCCATGACCAAAAAAAAAAGACGTAGCCATATGTAAAGTTCTTGGTGCTGTGCTCCGGAGGCTCCAGGTGAGCCCTGGGCTCCATGAAACCCTCCTGGCCTCTGCTCCTCCAGGATGTGGTTCTCATGCGAGCCCTGCGGGACATGAACCTGCCCAAGTTTGTATTTGAGGACGTGCCTCTGTTCCTCGGCTTGATCTCCGACCTGTTTCCGGGCCTGGACTGTCCTCGCGTACGCTACCCTGATTTCAACGACGCTGTGGAGCAGGTGCTGGAGGACAGCGGCTACATACTCCTGCCAGTCCAGGTCGTGTGTGGAGTGACGCCGGGCTTCCTGCGGCTTCCAGCTGCTCGCTCATAGTTGTTGTAGCTTGGAATATAACTTGTAGCACCATAGTCATCTGCTCTCATTTAAAATTGTGCTAAGATACACATAATACAAAAGTTTAGTCAGGTATGGTAATAGGTATGCCTGTAATCCCCGCACTCGGGAGGCAGAGGGAGGAAGATCTAGAGTCCTTGAAAAACAATTTTACTACCTTAACCATTAAAAAAAAAAAATGAGATAGTCTTGGTATTCTGTAAGATTGGAACTAAATGTGTGCTGAAAGGTGAGTTGAAGGCAGCTGGTTTCTGTCCCACAGGTGGATAAAGTGGTCCAGATGTTCGAGACCATGCTTACCCGCCACACTACGATGGTGGTGGGGCCCACGGGAGGTGGCAAGTCCGTGGTCATTAACGCCCTGTGTCAGGCCCAGACTAAGTGAGTGTGTGATGAGGCACTGCCGTGGGGGGCGAGGGGCATACAGTCTTCTTGTTCATTTGTTAACATGAGCCCTGAGTTTAGTTTCCTTGGATGAATCACAGTCTTTAGGAAGGAAATACCTAAACCAGATATCTGCACCCAGAGCAGATGCCCGTGTAAGCGCTCTTCCACCGGCAGGCAGCGTTACATACGCGCAGACCTACTGTGCATGGAAGTCAGCCTCCTGACACTGCGAGGCAAAGCTGTGCTTCCACTGTGTCCTGGCTCCCTGGCTCCTTTACCCTAATGAAAACCCCCAGCAACGCGTGGGAGCCTGCGGAGCATGGGTCATGTCGTGAGCTGCGGACTGGACTCTGGCTCCAGCTCCTCACTGGGAGCAGCTGCCCCAGTGTGTTTCCCAAGCCTCGGCTGACAGCGCCCTTGTGGTTTAGGCTTGGGCTGATGACGAAGCTGTACATCCTGAACCCCAAGGCTGTAAGTGTCATCGAGCTCTATGGCATCCTGGACCCCACCACCCGAGACTGGACAGATGGGGTGTTGTCAAACATCTTCCGAGAGATCAACAAGCCGACAGATAAGAAGGAGAGGAAGTGAGCACCTTTGTCAATGGCTGAGGGGGTGGGGTGGGGTGGGGTGGGAGGGGGAGGGGAAGGGCACAGGTGTCGGTGGTGGTGAACCTGGGGACCTGTGTAATGTGGGCTGGACCCGGGCACCCCCTTGTACAAAGCAAGGGACCATCTTGGAGCTTTTGCCCTGTGATCCTGATGGGCCTCACACCATGTGGTAGGTGTTGGGGCTCACCTGGCTTACCCAGCCAAGAGAAGGTAAGAAGGCTGTGCCAACCCTGGGGACTCAGACCTGGGATGCATGAGCCCTTGAGTCAGCCACTGTGCCAGGCTGCCAGATCCCCACGGTGAGGCAAAGCATCATGGGAGAATGCCAGAGGCCCCAAGCCCCAGCCTCTGCTCGGCTCTTTGACAGAAGTTGAGCTTTGTCAGGAGTGATTTCATGATTAATCAGGAGTGCAGCTGATAAGCGCCACAGGGAGGTGCCATTAGCACTCACAGAGACGCTTTTGCCTTTTTTTTTTTTTGGTGGTTCATTGGAGATAAGAGTCTCATGGGCTTTTCCACCTGGGCTGGCTTTGAACTTTCTGAATAGCTAAGATTACAGGTGTGAATGACCAGCACTGGGCTCAGCCTCTGCTTTAAGAATGGAGTGTGGGGAGGTGGGTCTCAGCAGATGGTCGGACCTGTCACTTTGAAGTTCCCTGACTCCTTAGCATTGTTAATGAACTCGGATGGTTTTTAGTGCGTTGTGGCTTCACCAGATGCAGGACAGTATTCTGTCCGATCCTGGCTAGAAACTCGGGGATGGTATTGGACAGGGATGGGCAGGCTCCGGTATGTTCCGTAACTGGAAGCGCCCCAGCATCAGTGGTCCCCGGCCTGGTGTCTGCAGGTACATCTTGTTTGATGGGGACGTGGACGCTCTGTGGGTGGAGAACATGAACTCTGTGATGGACGACAACAAGCTGCTGACCCTGGCCAACGGGGAGCGCATCCGGCTCCAGGCACACTGCGCGCTGCTCTTTGAGGCGAGTGACACAAGTCACTTCCCATCAGTTCTTTAACTTAAAAATGAAACTATCAGTGTCATAGGAAAGAGTAGCTCAGTAAACTAGTAAAGATGT
Source organism: Dipodomys spectabilis (assembly GCF_019054845.1). NCBI lineage: Eukaryota > Metazoa > Chordata > Mammalia > Rodentia > Heteromyidae > Dipodomys > Dipodomys spectabilis. The sequence continues at coordinate 566,265 of NW_024871157.1, read as the reverse complement.
TGATTAAAACAGCATCAGGAACAGGTGGTTATGAAGATGCAGAAGGTTTGATCACAGGTACAACGCTGTTGCTTTGTATCCCCTTCTTATCCTCCTTCGACTTTTTTAAAACTGGAGTTGTTCCTGCTGCTAATTATTTTAACACGTAACATGCTTAGTAAACTATTTCTTTCTAATGTAGGCTATATATTATATATAATACATATATAATATCTAATATATATTATATTTATTAGGCTTATATATTCTTTATTGGCTGAGTACTATGAAAGTGAGGATTTATTAATTAGCCATTAGCCATTGATTATTGATAAATATGTACTCAGATCCTATATTGCTAAGCTGATTAAGAGTGGACTGTATTTACATTTTGTGAATATGGAGCCACAGCACCACTTCTGGCTTTTTTTTTTTTTCTTGGCTTATGGGTGCTGAGGAATCGAACCCAGGGCCTCAAGTATGCAAGGCAAGCGCTCTACCACTGAGCCACCTTCCCAGCCCTCTGCACTTAAGTTTTATGCTACCTCATCTCAACTAGGTTAACAATAATAACAAAAATTATGTAAAGGAAAGCACACAAATGCATTGTTTCTAAGTGGGATAATTTGGATAATGTATTTTTTCTTTATACTTCCCTTTTGTCAGATATACTACAATATAGTTATGTTCATATTGATTATATAACAGTGGAAAAGTGGAAGATGTGACTGTATCAGAGATGCATAATCTCATTATAAAGGTATTTAGTTAAAAGACTCATGAAAGCGGAATTTGTGCAGCAGTGAAAATCTCACGTGAGACACAGCCTTGAGCCGTGGCCCCATGGTTGACAGCTGAATGGTTGACATGAATGGCTTTCAATGTCTTTCTGCAGGTTGGAGACCTGCAGTATGCCTCCCCAGCAACCGTGTCTCGGTGTGGAATGGTTTATGTGGATCCTAAAAACTTGAAATATCAACCTTACTGGCAGAAATGGATCCAACAAATACAAAACAAGGTACAACTTATTCATCAGCTAAATGGAAATGTTATTAGTAGCATTGGCGGCTAGACCAGAGGGATGTTTGTAGTAGAAGGCCGTGACCCTGACCTTGCTAATATCCTTGAGCCTGGATCAGAGGATAATATGGCAGCTGCACTTATTGGATATCAGATAGTTCCTACTGGTGGTTAGAGAATGGCTCTGATGGCTTTACCATGGCCAGTGGCAGTGCTGTGCAGGAGAGGATCTGTCTGTGGATGAGGGCCGGGGAGGCGAGGCTGAGGTGGCCGAGGTGGCCATGGTGGTGCTCCACAGCTCCTAGCCCAGACAGACTCTGTTACTGCCAGGAGCCGCCTGGTTCTGGTGCTTGGACTCAGTTGTGTGCATAATCCTATGGCTTCAGCTGAGTACTGGACCATTCAGAATGTATCAAAAGCCAGAAGTGGAGCTGTGGCTCATGTGGTAGAGCACCAGCCTTGAGTGAAAGCTAAGCCAGAGTGTGAGGCCCCAAGGTCAAGCCCTACTCTCTCCCCGCCCCCCATCCCCACGTCATCTAAGCACTCTATAAATGGGAACCCAAGAAGCTAAACTAATAATGAAGAGTCAACAACCCCTGGAAAATGTCTGGGGTTCTCTGTCCCCTAGGCAGAGCAAAGAGATTTGAACAACCTGTTTGAGAAGTATGTGCCCTACCTCATGGACGCCATCCTGGAGGGCTTCATGGATGGGAGGCAGGGCGAGAAGCTAAAGACCATTGTCCCACAGACGGACTTGAACATGGTAGGACGCCAGAGCTGCCAAAGACGGCCCCACGGCTCCTCAGACATGCCACTGGTGCCAACCGCCACTTGGCAGAGGGCGGCAAAGGGGGGAGCCTTGCCTGGGGGACCCTTGGAAGTCAGGGTGCTGGGCTCTGTCTGCTTAGACGAATATGGCAGACCCCATGTGCTGGGCATCCAGGGCTGGGTCAGAGCTGACCCTTGGAGGCCCAGAGATGGCTCACCCTGCTCCACTGGATATTTTCCTTCGGCACAGGTCACCCAGTTAACCAAGATGCTGGACTCGCTGCTCGAGGGGGAAATCGAGGACCCAGACCTGACCGAGTGCTTCTTTCTGGAGGCTCTGTGCTGCTCGCTGGGTGCCTCGCTGCTGGAGGACGGGCGGCTAAAATTTGATGAATGTATCAAACGCCTCGCATCCCTGCCCACCGCTGAAGCCGACGGGGTTTGGGCCAAGCCTGGGGAGCTGCCAGGTAAGAACTGAGTGCCAGTACTGTTACCTGCATTCCTGCCCACTGGGCTTTCTGCTGTGTGTGTGTGTGTGTGTGTGTGTGTGTGGTGTGTGTGTGTGTGTGTGTGTGTGTGTGATGGTCCTGGGGCTTGAATTAAGGACCTAGATGCTGGATTTGAACTATGATTCTCAGATCTCAGCCTCCTGAATAGCTAGGGTTACGAGCAGAGGTTTCAAACTCTTCTCTATATTTCTGCCAGCGTGAGCTTTCCGACCATGTACTTCTGTTAAGAAAACAGTGGTCAGAATGCCTCCAGTTTGAGCGTGTCGTTGCACGTGCCTAGTCCCTGGGTGTCTGAGCACCTGGGGCAGCCCATGCCCTCACCCCCTGGCTGGGAAAAGGCCTCTGCCCCTCCCACAGTCCACTGCCTCTTCATTTCCTCCATTTGAGCTCCCTGTCTGTCTGTAGCTCCGTGCAATCATTTGTTCATTCATTCATTCCTGGGGCTCCTGTTCCCCAGTCTGTGTGCTGTGGGCAATCCCATTCGGGTTCATGAACGGTCAGGACGCCATGGTAGGGGTGCTTGGCTCTGCACATGGAATGTGTCCACATAGCTTTGGTGGTAGGGTCCCGTCACGCCATCTGTGCATGGGTTCACCTGGGAATAGGTTTGCAGAGCACCCTGGCATGGCAGAGAGGGCTGCCAGTGACTCCTGGTGCTCTTCCATACCCATCGTGGTGCTTTTGTGTGGGGACCTTGTGCCTTGCTTCTCTATGGCAGAACTTAAAGCTCTGCACTGAGAATCCTGCTCGTATCCCGCCCTCCACCTCCCACCCTCCACAGGTGTAGGGGCAGGCTGGGCTCTCTATTGCACTCTTATATTCCCCAGGAAAAGACTTAGTGAGTATCCATCAGCAAGCAGCCAATGTTGGTCCCAAATGACAGAGTAGCATTCATTCTGAGTACTCACTAAGCACCTGTCCAAGAAAGTGTAGTGATAGGAACTCAGTAAGGGTACTCAGTGTCTGTCTGAGGATCAAGTATCTTAGTTGATGTGGGCATTGCTGGCACTGGTCCCACGTCCACGCCAGTCACACTGGCAGGGCCGCTGTCACCACAGGCCACCTTCCGACTTTGTACGACTTCCACTTTGACTCCAAGAAGAACTGCTGGATCCCATGGAATAAACTCGTCCCTGAGTATATTCACGACCACCAGAGGAAATTTGTGGACATCCTGGGTGAGTGGGGGCCACGCATGGGCTGATTGTGTGTGGACGGGAGCAGGCCTGTGGCTGGACCAGAGGAGTGGGGGCAGAGGAGCCACAGGCCCCTGGGAGGTGACTTCAGGGTCCTCATCCTGGGGCCCTTGGCAGCTCTCCACCAGCCCCTCTCCCTGGGGTGGGGTTCCTCGTTCACCCCACATCTCTCAAGACCCTGTGGGGATCAAAGCCTGCTGTGGAAGAATGGGTGGGCTAGGCAAGACATCTTCCAAGGAAGAAAATTAAATCCTGCTGGAGACAGCTTGGGACTTCCAAACCTGGGCTGTAGCTGTGCGCAGACATAATGCCTCAAATCATGCTCTTCAGATGGGGGACCTGACCTCAGGGAAGCTAGGAGACAATGGCTGGGGCAGTGGTTTTCTCCATGTCTGTCTGAAGTTGTTGCCCCATGTCAGCTTGGTGCTTTTTCTGCCATCTGTGGGGTTTTGTGACAATGTTGCCAAATGCTCACCAGTCTTGGGGTCCTGGTGATGTTCGTCCTTCATCTTCCAGTTCACACGGTGGACACAACCCGCACCACTTGGATGCTGGAGCAAATGGTTAAAATTAAGCAGCCCATTCTTTTTGTTGGTGAATCTGGCACTTCTAAGACAGCCACGACCCAGAACTTCCTCAATGGTCTGAACGAAGACACTAATGTAAGTTTCTGTATCAGTTATCCATGGCTGTGTAACAAGTCAGCCCAGCACAGAGCATGTTGGTGCCATGTAGCCTCTAGAGCAGCTAGGATTACAGGTGTGGCCATGGTGCCAGCATCGACTTCCGTGCTGTGTTGTGGCAGCACCATAGCAGGCTGCCAGACAAAGTCCATTCTCATGTGTGTGTTTTTAAAGTCACTTCCTTTGTAGCTTATGGATAATGAATGGGTTAAAGCATTCACGGGAGTCCAGCTGCCGCACAAAGAGTTCCAAATCCTGTGAACCTGAATTGGGGGATTTGGTTTGGAACCCAGGAATGGGTGAGCCCACAGGAGGGTTCACAGGGCCCAGCCAGCAGGTTCCTCCAGAATGGGCAGACACACTGAGTGATCAAAGTGAGCGTCAGACAGTTACTGCGGTGTTCCCTGTCTCCTCCTTCCCTTTCAGATTGTGCTGATAGTCAACTTCTCCTCACGCACCACGTCCCTAGACATCCAGAGAAACCTAGAAGCTAATGTGGAAAAGCGAACCAAAGACACTTACGGCCCGCCCATGGGCAAGCGCCTCCTGGTGTTCATGGATGACATGAATATGCCAAAGGTGCCCTGAGGAGATGGTGTGCAGGGTCAGGGTGTGGGGCAGGAGGGGGAGGGGTGGTGTGCCCACCCATGCACCCATCATCGGTTGTCCATCTGACTATTCATCTACCATCCATCCACCCATCCATCCTTCTATCAACCCACCCATCTGTCCATCCATCATCTACCATCCACCCACCCATCCATCATCCACCCATCCACCACCCATCCATCTTTCCATCAACCCACCCATCTGTCCATCCATCATCTACCATCCACCCACCCATCCATCATCCACCCATCCACCACCCATCCATCTTTCCATCAACCCACCCATCTGTCCATCCATCATCTACCATCCACCCACCCATCCATCATCCACCCATCTATCGCGCATTAACCCACCCATCTGTCCATCCATCCATCCATCTGCCATCCATCCATCTGTCATCCATCCATTACCCATCCGTCCATCATCCATCTAGTTGCTCCCATTGCTGAGCCCCTGCCTCAGGTCAGGTGCTGTGTGTAGAATGGCCGTCACTGCCCTCATGGTGCTTACAGCCTAGTAAGGGAGACAGACGTAAAATGTCACAAAGGGATCTGTCACTGCACATATTAAGAAGCTTCAAGCTGGGAAGAGTACCCAGAGAGAGAGAGTGCAGGAGTGACAACTTAGTTCCGCTGGCAACCCCACCTCCCCGTGCTCCTCCCGCAGGTGGACGAGTACGGCACGCAGCAGCCCATCGCGCTGCTGAAGCTGCTGCTGGAGAAAGGCTTCCTGTACGACCGCGGGAAGGAGCTGAACTGCAAAAGCATCCGAGACCTGGGCTTCGTCGCTGCCATGGGCAAGGCCGGGGGCGGCCGCAATGAGGTGGACCCGAGGTTCATCTCGCTGTTCAACGTCTTCAACGTGCCCTTCCCTTCCGAGGAGTCTCTGCACTTAATCTACTCCTCCATCCTGACTGGCCACACCTCGGTGAGGGACGCCACCCACACCCACCGCCCTCGCCTCGCCCCAAGCCCAGTGCCCAGTGTCCGCTGCGGGGTCTGTGGCCATGACACGCTTTAGTCCTCTCTGATTCAAAGGAAAAGCTTTTTTATGCCACGGTGGTCATAAAGTCATACAGTCATAAAGTCTAACATCCATATTTTTCATGGATCAGGGGATCCCCAAAAGAAAAGAGCCAGGGGCTCCTGGAAGCTGTGATGTGGCTGAGCTTTTTCCATCTTGAGTGACAACTGTGTCCCCTGGGGCCTGGGCTGCTGCCTGCCCTGTCCTGCCCTTGTCTCTCTTGGGACAAGGAAGTGTAGGCGGGGCTTGGGGAGATCTCGAGCACAACACTGAAGTGGATAGCACGTGGCTGTGGAGCACTGTGCGTGCATGTGCGTGGGGGAGGAGTGTATGTGTACATGCACGTGCAGATACACATATTCTAGTACTGGAACTTAAACTCAGGATCTCTCATCACTGTTTTTTGTTTTGTTTTGTTTTGTTTTCTCGGACATGGGGCTTTTACTCTGGGCCTGGGCGCTGTCCCTCAGCTCTTGAGCTCAAGGTTAGTGCTCTACCATTTGAGCCACAGCGCCACTTCCAGTTCTCTGGCAGTTTTTTGGAGATAAGAGTCTCACAGATTTTCCTGTTCAGGCTGGCTTTGAACCATGATCCTCAGATCTCAGCCTCCTGAGTAGCTAGGATGACAGGTGTGAGCCACCAGCGCCCGGCTATAGGACTTCTCCTTCTTGCTTAGCTTTTTCACTCAAGGCTGGCACTTGAGCCATAGCTTTACTTCTGGCTTTTTGGTTGGTTTATTGGAGATAAAGAGTCTTGCAGACTTTATTGTCCAGGTTTGAATTGTGAACTTCAGATCTCAGCCTTCCCAGAGGCTTAGGACTACAGGCATGAGCCACAGCACCTGGCTAGGTGCATTGTTATGATGGCTCATGCGCTCTCCCCAGGGAGCCTGCTCTTCCTCACCCCGGCCTTGCTAGTCCCTTTCTTACTTGGAGTTTGTGCTCTCAAAGTCTATACACTGAAAGGCTTCTGGGCAGGAGGAGAAATGATAGAAAGTTTAGAATCTGAAACATTTAGTTCCTTCACAGCATGTTTCTTCTGTCTTTGTGGACTTAGCCATCCTTGCATTTCCAATAGAGGGAATTCTACACGTGGCCTCTGAATCTGCCTTCTTTTGCTCAGCATCATGTTCTAGGTTCCTCTAGGCTGTTCAAGTGTTGTTCCTGCTTGGGGCTCAGTACCTATGGTGCGGGGGGAGGGGAGGGCGGGGGCACGGACATGACATGGCTTTGACTCCATTCATCCACTGATGGGTAGTGGGTATGTCTTGCTTCATTTTTTAGAACTTTCACGAGAGCATCGCAGCTGTGAGCCGCAAGCTGACCTCCTGCACGCTGGCTCTTTACAAAGTCATTGTTCAGGATCTGCCTCCTACCCCCTCCAAGTTCCATTACATCTTCAACCTTCGAGATCTCTCCCGGGTTTTCAATGGTCTTGTCCTCACTCACCCGGAGCGGTAAGTCGGTCGTCTTGTGAAGAGGATGGGTTTATTTATTTAGGCAGTACTGGGATTTGAACTAAGGGCCTCATGCTTGCTAGGCAGACACTCTTCCTTCCACTTGAGCCACAGCTTCAGACCTTGCTGGTTGTCAGGTAGGGTTTCAGGCTTTTTTTCTTTCCTTGACTGGTCTGGACTGCAATCCTCCTATTTGTATTTTCTACATGGCTAGGATGACAGGTACATACATACCACCATGCCTAGGTGTGTGTGTGAGGTGTGTGTGTGTGTGTGTGTGTGTGTGTGTGTGTGTGACATAGGATCTCACTTTTTGCCTGGACTAACCTTAAACTACAAGGACTCTCACCCCTACCGCTGCCAATCAGCTACATGGTTGTGAGAAGCCGTGCAGGGAACAGAAAGGATTTAAGTCAGGGAGAAATGGGTTCTGATTGAAACTGGATTGGGATCTGCCTTAGTCTATGTGGATTTGAAAACCCAGTTCAACCGGGCTGCTTCATAGCTGGTCAAGGGCCTCTGGGAAATGAGTCCAGCCCTTTATACACTGTCCTGGGCGGCTTCAGGATGGCAGAGTTTGTGGGACCACCGCTCCAGGCATTTTGGTGCATAATAGTCTTGGCCAGGGAAGGTTCTGGAACTAGGAGTAGATGGTGTTGGCTTTTACTGATACTGATTTTAAATTCATATATTCCAGCAAGTGGCATCCACTGCTAAGCCTCTACTATGTATGTTATTTAGAGAGAGATTCTTTTCCTTCCTCAGAACCGTGTAGGTCGGGGAGACATTTATGGTATTTGCATTTAATTTGATTGACTTCCGGAGAGCATTAGGTGAGATTTCCGTGGCCTGAGACTAGAGGCAGGAAGGTTCTAGAAATATGTGGCTTTCCTGCTGTCACTACCTTCAGCACCTGTGGCAGCCTCTCTAGGCTGCAGCGCGGTGGCTGACTCAGCTCTCTGTCCATCCGTCCATCTGCCCGCCCACAGGTTCCTGATTGTGGCCCAGATGGTGAGGGTTTGGAGGAATGAGTGTCTGCGAGTCTTCCATGACCGGCTCATCAACGAAACAGACAAGGAGCTGGTCAGTGCACAGGAGGTGGAGCTGGGGCTGCGGTGTGGGTCACCAGATTCCTCCCAGAACAGACAGAGCAGAACAAACAAGTATTAAAAAAAACAACAAACCCTACCACCACACCACTGCCAACAACAGCAGTCACAACCACAAACCTGGGGTTTCTGTACAGGACCCCAAATTGTGACAGAATAGACACCAGCTGGGAAGGTCATTAGGGAGCTATGGGGAACCCTGCCATCTTTAAAGCAAAACTCATGGGTGCATTGTTTGGTAGTGACGCCTCCCCCAGTCCGCACCCCGGTGCTGCCCTCAAGGCTGGGTCCCGGCGCGGCTCCTCTGCTTTTCAGGTGCAACAACACATAAGAACGCTGGTGGTGCAGCACTTCCCTGACGACCTGGAGTCAGTGATGAGGGACCCCATTCTGTTCGGGGACTTCCGCATGGCTCTGCATGAGGAGGAGGCGCGTGTCTATGAGGACATCCAGGACTACGAGGCGGCCAAGGCTCTGTTCCAGGTGGGCCGGGCCTGCCCCCAGAAGCACCTGCCCACCACAGGCCGGACGCGTGGGCCCGCGTCAGATCTGGTGGCTCATACCTCTGTGGTCTGTTCTGGTTTACTGCTGGACAGACAGAACCTAGCAGACGGGCCACGTGTCTTGGCTCATTCTGATAATTGGAGCTACTCAGGAGTTGAATGGAGATTGGGAGGATTTCAGTTTGAAACCAGCCTGGGAAAGAAATTAATGAGATCGGGCTGGGAAGGTGGCTCAGTGGTAAAGTGTTTGCCTTGCATGCCTGAGGCCCTGGGTTCGATTCCTCAGCACCACATAAGCAAAAAGAAAAAAGCCGGAAGTGGTGCTGTGGCTCAAGTGGTAGAGCGCTAGCCTTGAGCTGAAGAGCTGAGGGACAGCGCCCAGGCCCAGAGTTCAGGCCCCACGACTGGACCAAAAAAAAGAAAAACAAAACAAGAAATTAATGAGATCCCCACTCATGCCTGTCATTTAAAAATAAAATAGGAGGATGGTCCAGGTAGCAGACAGACAGACCGACTGACAGACCCTTTTTGAAAATAATGAAAGCAAAGAAGGCTGAGGGAGTAGCTCAAGTAGTGGAGTGCCTACCTGGCAAGTTCACAAGGCCCTGAGCTCAAACTCTAGTACTGCCAAATAAATAAAATAGCCTAGCAGAATGAAATCTTGATAAAGCTCAACTTAATTCCGGAAGTACACATGGCTTCATTATTTCAGTAGTTGTAGATGTTTGGAGAAGAAAAAAAAGTCTACATTCTTAATCTCTCCAAAATAAGGAGTCATCATAATTGTAGATGTTTGGAGCTGAAAGTGGCATCGTAGCTCAAGTGGTAGAGCGCCAGCCTTGATGGAAGAGTTCAGGGACAGTGCCCAGGCACTGAGTTCAAGCCCTGGGACTGGCATGCCTGAGTATACATTCACACAACGACACACACATGCACACACATTCACATATATGAACAACAGGTGTACACACAGTGATGTGTAAAGTGTGTCTCCCCAGGAGATCCTGGAAGAGTACAATGAGAGCAACACCAAGATGAACCTGGTGCTGTTTGACGACGCGCTGGAGCACCTGACCCGAGTGCACCGCATCATCCGCATGGACCGTGGCCACGCCCTGCTGGTGGGTGTCGGAGGCTCAGGGAAGCAGTCACTGGCCAGGCTGGCGGCCTACACAGCTGGCTATGAGGTGAGTCCCTGCGCCCAACTCGCAGAGGCTTCCCAGGCCACAGTACTTCGTGCATGTGATGCTGAAAGATGAAGAAGATGTCAAGTTCAAAGGTCAAATGCAAGCCGGCAGGTGGGTGGGGAGGCTGTGGCCCAGATGACTTTGGTGGTAGTGGTCCGGGTGGGTTTGGTGTCAGTGGCCTCGGTGACTTCAGTGGCTGTGGCCTCGGCGGCTTTGGTGGCCGTGGCATAGTGACTGTGGCCTGGGTGGCTTTGGTGGCTCTGGCCTCAGTGGCTGTGGCTTGGGTGACTTCAGGGGTCATGGCCTCTGTGCCTGTGGCAACCTTGGTGATCTAGTGTCCACCCTCAGGTGTTTGAGATCATGCTGAGCCGTGGCTACTGTGAGACCAGCTTCCGGGAGGACCTGAAGAACCTTTACCTGAAGCTGGGGATCGAGAACAAAACCATGATCTTCCTGTTCACCGATGCGCAGGTGGCCGAGGAGGGCTTCCTGGAGCTCATCAACAACATGCTCACCTCAGGTATGGCGGGGGTGGGAGGGCATCCACCTTGTTTTTGGAATGGGGGAAACTGAGGCAGACATGCTGCAGAGGATTGAAGGGCCCCACCTCTGAGCAGGTCTACCCAGACTTGATCTTCATCTCTACTATACCCGATTCTCTACAAGATGTTACATTTCTGCCTGAAATTGGTCTCCATCTTTGATACACCTAGTTACATTTCACTCATAAGTTGGATGACAGGCGTAAGCCACCATGCCTAGATTAATAGTTGGGGGGAGGCGGGGGGAAGCTTGCTTGCTTTTTGCCACAATTATTCTCAAACTATAAACCTGATCTCTGCCTCCCGAGCAGCTTTATTATGGGCACACAGCACTGCACCTAGCCTCTTTGTGGGGTGTTTAAAGAAGATAAGGCCATATAGTCATTGCAGGGATGTCTAGCTTTGCTTTTGTTTGTGTGTTTACATGTGGCTTCTCTTTGATCATGGGGATTAGGTTGGGGGGCAGGAGAGGAGGGGTCATTGGAAGGCCCGGGGCCAGCCCTGCCCTCCTGGCTCTTCTGTATGGGAGTGGGGGTGAGTGGCACCATGTGATGTGGTATGGAGAGGCAGCTCCCGTGTCTGTGTGCAGGCATGGTCCCTGCGCTGTTCCTCGAGGAGGAGAAGGAGGGCATACTCAGCCAATTGTGCCAGGAGGCCCTGAAGATGGGCATGGGGCCTGCCAAGGAGTCTGTGTGGCAGTACTTCGTGAAGAAGAGTGCTAACAACCTGCACATCGTCCTGGGCATGTCGCCTGTCGGGGACACCCTGAGGACCTGGTGCAGAAACTTCCCGGGTACCAGGGCTTTGCCTCGGGTGGCAGGGCATGGGCACTGGGCACCGCTGCCCAAGCTCCCTCCAAGAGGACACAAGGCGCTGCCGAGTGTCCCACGATGTGAAGCTGGGCCTAAAAGAGGGGTGTGGATGTGAAGAAGGGCCGGGAGAGGGGTGCGTGTGGCAAACTCTCTACAGGCTGGAGTGCATTAGCTAGGAACCTGGGAACGTTGTTTTCAAGAGGGGTTGGGAGGGGATATGACAGTAAGGACAGGTCTGATCAGAGCATATTACACACACACACACACACACCCCTCCCTCCTTCCTTCCCCCCCCCCCCCCCCCCCCCGCCCTTTGGCACTTGGATTTGAACTCAGACTTCTTTTATTCTTCAAGGTCTGGTGAATAACACTGGCATCGACTGGTTCATGCCCTGGCCTTCACAGGCACTGCACGCAGTCGCCAAGTCATTTTTAGGTAAGTCACTTCATCCTGACAAAACTGTGGTAATGCCTTTCCGACTTTGAATTTTGATCCCATAGATTCTCTATGGCAATGAATGACCTATAACAAAATAGCTAATGAATTATTTGTTTCTTTTGTCGTTTAAATCCAAAGGGATTTCAGGAACTCATAAGGCCACTAGGATAAAAACTGACTGAGTGGTTCTGTGTCACAGGGCTAGCCTGGAGCTAAAAAGCTAAGCAAGAATGTGAGGCCCAGAATTCAAGCCCTGGTACCAGTGCGCGCGCACACGCGCACACACACACACACACCTCTGGGGTGCTCGGATTACAGGCTGTCCTACTACACTCAGTCTTGTGTGTGTGTGTGTGTGTATGTGTGTGTGTGTACTGGGGCTTGAACTCAAGGCTTCTCACTCTTGCTTGGCTTTTTCTGCTCAAGTAGCTAGGATTACAGGTATGGGCCACTAGCACCTGACTTCTTCTTGAATTGAATTAAAAAGATCAGCCTGGTGCCAGTGGCTCACAGTCCTAGCTATTCAGGAGACAGAAGCAGAGATTAGGACTGTGGTTCAAGGCTAGCCTAAGCAAAAAGGTGGTAAGATCAGGCTGGAAGAGCGACTCAGTGGTAGGCCCTCCTGCCTAGCAAGCACCAAACATTCTATCGAAACAAAGTTTATTTTAATATAACCTTTTTGAATTTTAACCATTTTGGGAGTGTGCGTAGTACGAGGCTTTTGAATTCAGGGCCTTGACTTTGCTAGGTGAGCTGTTTACCACTTGGGCCACGCAGCCTATGCTTTTGCCTTCAGTTTTAGTTTGGATGCTTTCTCCTGGCTGACCTGGGACTAGGATTCTCCCAGTCATCTGGGATACAGGCCTGCACCACCATCCCTGGCTTTCTACATGTCTCTTTTTGGGGAACCGCCCTTCTCCCTCCATCCCATCTTCTTCAGGTGACAACGATCTGATCCCAGGAGACAGCATTGAGGACTTGGTGGAGCATGTGGTTCTGGTTCACGAATCTGTGGGTGAATATAGCAAGCAGTTCCTCCAGAAACTGAGGCGCAGTAACTATGTGACCCCTAAGAATTACCTGGATTTTATTAACACATACTCAAAATTGCTGGATGAAAAAACTCAGTATAACATAGGTAAGACGTGGGGATGAGATGCTTAGCCTGTCACTGTGGCTTAGGAGTGAGGATTCGTGTGTGTGTGTGTGTGTGTGTGTGTGTGTGTGTGTGTGTGTGTGTGTGTGTGTGTGTGGGCACGCGCACATGCACGCACACTGGTGCCAGGGCTTGAACTCTGGGCCTCAGATTCTTTTCTATTTTTTTTTTTCTGGAAATACTAGGATTTGAACTCAAGTCTTTGACATGGTAGTCAATTACTCTGTCATTTTTTTTTTTTTAGTCCGGTCATGGGGCCTGAACTCTGGGCCTGGGTGCTGTCCCTCAGCTCTTCAGCTCAAGGCTAGCGCTCTACCACTTGAGCACAGTGCCACTTCCAGCTTTGTTCTTTTTGCTTATGTGGTGCTGAGGAATCAAACCCAGGGCCTCAGGCATACAAGGCAAACGCTTTACCACTGAGCCACCTTCCCAGCCCCAAAATTTTAATTTAATTTAATTTTTTTGTCTGTGTGGCCTGAACTCTGGGCCTGGGCGCTGTCCCTCAGCTTTCAGCTCAAGGCTAGCGCTCTACCACTTGAGCCACAGCACTACTTCCAGCTTTTTTCTTTTTGCTTATGTGGTGCTGAGGAATCGAACCCAGGGACTCGGGCATACAAGGCAAGCGCTCTACCACTGAGCCACCTTCCCAGCCCTCAGATTCTTGCTTAGCTTTTTAGCTCCAGGCTAGCCCTCTCCTACTTGAGACAAACCTTCACTTTTGGCTTTTGGGTGGTTAATTGGAGATGGGAGCCTCTTAGGTTTGTCTGAGGATCAAATCACAATCCTCAGATCCCAGCCTCCTGAGCAGCTAGAATTACAGGTCTGAGCCACTGCACCTGGCTCAAGTGCTCGACTTGAAGCAGGTGGTTTTCTTCGTCTGTGGTGCTGGTGATGGAGCCCAGGGAGGGCCCCAGTGTTCTTGGAAGAGCCCTGCTGTCAGGCTCCAGCCCCAGTTAAGGGTGTCACATCACACGCATGCTCAGGATTGAGGCAGAGCAGAGCTCATTTGGGGTCTGACTTTGGGTAATTCTTGTGGGTAGATGCAAGTTCTTACTATTCCTAGTGTTGGCCACGAACTTGGCAGCCCTGGGGCTGCCCTTTGGTGGGCAGCATGCTCTGCTGGACGGGGTTCTTTAGAAAGGGCGCTCTGGCTGCGGGTCCACTGAGATAGGTTTCAGAAAAATCTGTTCACTTTGCTGACGCTGGGTGGGGCAGGTGGTACTGGAAGACGCATACTGTTGAGCCAGGTGATTTTTACCGGACTTGAGTGAGGTTGGGTCAGCCTCAGCGGGGCTAGTGGGGCGCCTGTGGGGGACAGCGCCCCCTGCAGGTGCACGGTGCTGTCGGTCCCCAGCCCAGTGCAAGCGCCTGGAGGGCGGGCTGGATAAGCTGAAGGAGGCGTCCATCCAGCTGGACGAGCTCAACCAGAAGCTGGCTGAGCAGAAGATCGTGCTGGCCGAAAAGTCTGCCGCCTGTGAGGCCCTGCTGGAGGAGATTTCCACCAACACAGCCATAGGCGAGTCTGGGGACAGGGCCCCCCAGGACTCCCCTCCAGTCCCGGCCTATACCTGACATTTCACATCCAACACCTCGCTGTGTGCCAGCACACGGCTGTATGTGAGGATGTCCCCACTCAGAAATTGTTTCACATGTCATAGTCATACCTAGGGGACACTGACATTAACCATCCATGGGGTGTGTCCTCCTCAAAAGGACGCTGGTCACCAGGCTGGGCCACCCTACCTCACCTAGTTGACACCATTGCTTCCAAGAAAGTGCGTTTTGGAGGCTCTGGCGGGCAGGGATTGTAGGGGGTTCATTCACCCCAGCTCAGCACCCATAGGCCAAGTCCTGCCCAGGCATAGGGGCTGCAGGCCCTGGGGGCAACAGCAACCGAATGGCCAGGGAGCAAGCAGTCAGCAATGATGTGCTGTGACAGAGGGGTGACCCTGCATGTGGGCCCGAATGAAACCCCAGAAAAGGGAATGAGGAAGGAGAGAGGTACAGAGAGATCTCAGTGAGTCAGAACAGGGTGGGTAGGCTGGGGTGCCTGGGAAACCCCAACTAGACAGGGGTAGAGGTGTCCAGGGGTGGGGTGACCAGCCATGGGATGGGGGGCAGAGTGGCTGTCTGGTGGTTGGAGACCCCACACAAAGTCCCACGGGAATGACCAAGGCTACCACATCTGCCTGAGCCCCTCAGAGCCGGCTCTGAGGCCTGCACATGCTGGGGGGTTAGGGGGAGGGCTGGGGCTCACCAGCCCTGCACCCCACAGCTGAGGAGAAGAAGAAGCTGGCGGAGGAGAAGGCCATAGAGATCGAGGAGCAGAACAAGATCATCGCGGTGGAGAAGACAGAGGCCGAGACAGCCCTGGCTGAGGTCATGCCTATCCTGGAGGCAGCCAAGCTAGAGCTGCAGAAGCTGGATAAGTCAGACGTGACCGAGATCAGGTAGCCAGGGCCACCAGCTGCTGGCTGCTGCCTTTGCCCCCACGCGTGCCTGGGCACGTGTCCAGGTGGGGACAGCCACTGCCCTCATGTGCAGATAGAAAAGACAGCTTGTCCCGGCCCTCCATCCCTAGGGAACAGGGCCTGATGTGCGTATGTGTGCAAGTGTGCCTGTGCCTTTGTTTCCCACCTCGGACCCACCCTGGGTGCCCTCCAGCTGATGCTCTTGTTTTGCCAGGTCTTTCGCTAAGCCCCCGAAGCAGGTGCAGACAGTGTGCGAGTGCATCCTCATCATAAAGGGCTACAAGGAGCTCAACTGGAAGACAGCCAAGGGCATGATGTCTGACCCAAACTTCCTCAGGTCTCTGATGGAGATGGACTTCGACTCTGTCACCCAGAGCCAGGTTAAGAACATCAAGGGTGAGTGGACCAAGAGCGGCGAGGATGGGCTGGTGCCGCCGCCGCTCTCACACACAGCAGAGGGACAGCGGCGCGTCCCTTTGGTGACTTGGGGAGAAAGTGGCATCTCTCTGTAGTGGCCTGGGGATGGGCCAGTGAGCCTGGTCACTGGGCCAGCTGGACCTCTAGGTCAGAGGCCTGTGTCTGCTTGCTGGCCCTCAGCCTGGCCACCTCTGTGTCCCCATGTGCGTGACAGCCCAGTGCCTGCCCACCTCACCTGCCCCTCTTGCATACTCTGCCACAAAAGCTGCCGTGGGCCCCCGGGGAATAAGTGGGGAGGATGGCATCGCCCATGGCCAGCTGGGAGGCTTCAGGTGGAGCTGAGCCCTGGAGCCCTAGGCAGCACTTAGGTAGAATCATGGCAGAACCATGGCGGTACAAACGAACCGTGGTGGAACCATGGTGGGACCAACAAAACCATGGCGGGACCATGGCAGGACCAACAGAACCATGCAGGACCAACAGATCCATGGCAGAACCAACAGAACCATGGCGGAACCATGGTGGTACCAACAGAACCATGGCAGAACCAACAGAACCATGGCGGAACCAATAGAACCATGGCGGGACCATGGCGGAACCAACAGAACCATGGCGGGACCATGGCAGAACCAACAGAACCATGGCGGAACCAACAGAACCATGGCGGGACCATGGTGGGACCAACAGAACCATGGCGGGACCATGGCAGAACCAACAGAACCATGGCGGGACCATGGTGGGACCAACAGAACCATGGCGGGACCATGGCGGAACCAGCAGAACCATGGCGGGACCATGGCGGAACCAACAGAACCATGGCGGGACCAACAGAACCATGGCGGGACCAACAGAACCATGGCGGGACCAACAGATCCATGGCAGAACCAACAGAACCATGCAGGACCAACAGATCCATGGCAGAACCAACAGAACCATGCAGGCCCAACAGAACCATGGCAGAACCAACAGAACCATGGCGGAACCATGGTGGTACCAACAGAACCATGGCAGAACCAACAGAACCATGGCGGAACCAATAGAACCATGGCGGAACCATGGCGGAACCAACAGAACCATGGCAGAACCAACAGAACCATGGCAGAGCCAACAGAACCATGGCGGTACCAACAGAACCATGGCGGGACCAACAGAACCATGGCGGGACCATGGCAGTAAGAACAGAACCGTGGCAGTACAAAAGGAGAGCTTGCTCACCGACGCGGGCAGCTCTCAACACCCCGGCCCGGGGCTCTTAGTGGTCACAGCTGGGAAGCCCCAAGGTCTCCCTTTACCTGAAAACTGCTGTATGTGTGGACCCCACGCATTTCTGTCAGCTGGCTCCTGGGGCGAGGGTACAGAGGGAGGTGACGGGAGGTGTCGGTGACCCACTGTGTCAGGTGCCTGTGCCCAGTTGGGGTCCCCAGGGCTGTGGGGTGCACCAGGGTCACAGGCTATTGCAGGTGGCAGTAGCTGTGACCCTCACAATTCCTTAGCCCCTCATATCCGTCAGTATCTATGTGTGCAGGGATCACTGTTCACCCCACTCCTGTCCTGTGGGGGCTTTGTGAGAGGCACTGACCCCCAGTTTTGTTTCCCTGAGACAAAGAGGGCCCTGACGGTATCTTTGACCTTCAGGCCTCTTGAAGAACCTCAACACCACCATTGAAGAAATGGAGGCTGTGAGCAAGGCCGGGCTGGGCATGCTCAAGTTCGTGGAGGCCGTGATGGGCTACTGTGATGTTTTCAGAGAAATCAAGCCCAAAAGAGAAAAGGTCTGAGCCCTTTGCCCGGAGAAGCCACGTCCCCTGAGAGGCCAGGCCCAGTTAGACCACACCCCACACAAGGCTGCACCCATGTAAAGCCACGCCCCAACAAGGCCATGCCCATGGGAGGCTACACCTCCGACCCCCTACTGCCACACAGGCTACTTTGGAGTCAGAGGAATATCTGTATTGGAAAAACTGGAACAAGTTCAATAGATCTCAATAGATCTCCCCAGTAAATGTGACCTGAGTTTCAGCTTTGCATTATAGACCCTGGGAATAGAGGCAAGGTCTGAGTGACTTAAACATTCTGTACAAAAAGTGCAGGATGGAAGCTGGGTGCCGGTGGCTCACGCCTGTCATTCTAACTACTCAGGAGGCTGAGATCTGAGGCTCGAGGTTCAAGGTTCAAAGCCAGCCTGGGCAAGGAAGTCCATGAGACTCTTCAATGAACCACCAGAAAACCAGAATTGGTGCTATGGCTCAAGTAGTAGAGCGCTCACCTTGAGCTGAAGAGCTGAGGGTCAGCGCCCAGGCCCAGAGTTCAAGCCCCACGACTGACAAAAACAAAACAAAATAAAAAACAGTGTAGGATGGAAAATGTTAAAAATCACATTCTAGCGCTAAGGCAGAGGGTCTCAGCCTGAGCCTGGCTGCCACATATGGCTGGGTCCTCCTCCTTGTGTGGGGCTGTGCTTGTTGGGTCATTCCCTCTTGTGGGGGGCCAACCCTGGTCTCTACCCCCCAAGTTGTGTCACCCAGAAACACCACAGCACTGCCTCACATTCCCCTGGGCAAGAAGGGCCCTGTTGAGAACAGCTGGTCCGGAGCATGAGCCCTGTGTGGTGGCCGGTCATCCCGCTCCCACGGCTGTGTGACTGGGAAGCTCGCTGGTGGACCAGCGCTGTCCACACATGCTGTGGAGCTTCCACGGAGACCGCGGCACACAGGGGCAGCGTGCCGACCGCGCACTCGGGTGCAGGGTGTCATTTTCTAATGGATGCAGCAGGACAGGGCAGAAATTCTAGAAAGATGCCATACCCCCGAGCCACACTCTTGCTCCTTTGCTTTTAGTGTGTTGCTCAGGTACAGTCTCATACTTGGAGTGCCATTTTCCAACCTCTGCATCTTGTGTAGCTGAGACTGCAGGTGTAAAACCCGACACCCAGTTTGTTATGGAGATGGGGCTTCCCTAGCTCTTTCCCTGGGCCAGTATTGTCCCCCAGCCCTCCTGACCTTTTCTTCTGTGTGTATATGGTCCCAGAGTGCATGACCACCACGAGAAACACCGTGTGGACTGCGCCCAGGCCCGGGGCAGGGTCTCTGCCCACCATGGTCCTTTTGCCCATTATTTGGGAACTTGTCCTCACCCAGGTGGCGAGGCTGGAGCGGAATTTCTACCTAACAAAACGAGAACTAGAAAGGATCCAGAACGAGCTGTCTGCAATCCAGAAAGAGCTGGAAGCTCTGGGTGCCAAGTATGAGGCAGCCATCCTGGAGAAGCAGAAGCTGCAGGAGGAGGCAGAGGTGATGGAGCGGCGGCTCATCGCTGCTGACAAGCTCATCTCCGGGCTGGGATCGGAAAACATCAGGTCAGCCTGCGCCCAGGGCCGCCCCTGCGCCCAGGGCCGCCCCTGCGCGGCGCCACGGGAGAGCTTTCAAGCCTGCCCTCACTCGCGCCACCCTGTGGATTCTTCATCCACGTTGTTCTTCTATCTGAAAGCCATGTGACAGGTTACGTGGCAGTTGTATTTAGTTCTAACTGGTGTGCTCGCCCATTAGGTCACCATTAACTGTCAAAGCAGGCAGCGGGGCTCTGGAGACCCAAAACGATCATGTCTGGGGAGTGGGGACCTCTTGGTGGCCTTTATTTAGCCCCCAGTGGGGTGTGTATGCACACGTGCGCATGTGCGTGGGCCAGTACTGGGCTTAAACTCAGGGCCTTGCACTAGCACTTACACTCTTTTTTGGATTTTTTTTTTCCTGGCTAATAAGAGTCTCTTGGATTTGTCTGCCTGGACTTGCTCTGAGCATGATTCTCAGATCTCAGCCTCCTAAGCTGCTAGGATTCTACATGTAAGCTGCTGGCACCTGCTTCTTTTTATTTTTTATTTTTTTGTTGGTCATGGGGCCTGAACTCTGGGCCTAGGCACTGTCCCTGTGCTCTTCAGCTCAAGACGAGCACTCTACCGCTTGAGCCACAGCACCACTTCCGGTTTTCTAGTGGTTTATTGGAGATAAGAGTCTCATGGACTTTCCTGCCCAGGCTGGCTTTGAACCGTGATCCTCAGATCTCAGCCTCCTGAGTAGCTAGGATTACAAGCGTGAGCCACTGGTGCCCAGTTTCTTTTTATTTTGCTTTAAGTGTTCTTTAAACAGAGTCTCAGCCCGAAGTGTCCTAGAATCTGGCTTCAAACTTATAATCCTCCCATTTCTCCCTCCTGAGGGCCAGCATTACAAGAGTGCTCCACCCTGTCTGGCTGCAGAAGGGATTCGTAGGGCCCTGTGGCTTTTCAGGTCCTCAGTCTTCAATGCTTGGAGACAGGACTGTGAGTAGAGCCATAGGTCCGCTTCTCATCTGGCACTAGTGTGGTACAGAGTACACCGCAAAGCTGGGTGTGGTGGTGCATAATCCCACGACTGGGTGGAGGCTCCAGGATTGTGAGCTTGAGGCCAGCCTGAGCTACCTAGCAAGATACTGTTCCAAAAGACCAAGTGAGCAAACAAACAGAAACCACTGGAACGTGCCATGGACTAAATCTCCAATATTGCTAAAACCTAGAAGATGGTAGGTATTTTCCAGAAGAGGCAAACAAATAAAATATCTACTTTAAAATGTTTTATGGCCGGGCTCCAGTGGCTTATGCCTGTAATCCTAGCTACTCAGGAGGCTGAGATATGAGGATCGCGGTTCAAAGCCAGCCTGGGCAGGAAAGTCCATGAGACTCTTATCTCCAATAAAACCACTAGAAAACCGGAAGTGGTGCTGTAGCTCAAGCGGTAGAGCACTCGCCTTGAGCTGAAGAGCACAGGGACAGCGCCCAAGCCCAGAGTTCAAGCCCCACGACTGACAAAAATAAAATAAAATGTTTTATGTTATTACAAAGGTGATGTACAGAGGGGCTGCAGTTACATAAGTCAGGTAAAAAGCACATTTCTTTTTGGACAATGACACCCCTTCCCTCATTCCTCCCCCAAAAAATCTGCTTTTGTTTCTCTTGTGTAGAACTCTTGTCAGCTGGGACCAGAGCTCTGAGCTCTGCTGGGCTTATTTATGTCTATTGCCTTTACAACTTGAGCAATATTTGGGCCAAATGAATCCTGTTAGGGAGTGTGCGCCTCCTGCTGGAGACTGGCTTCAACCATCTTCACAACGCCGTGTTCCCGAGGTTGGGCTGGTGATGGAGCTTGCTTTCTAGAAGAAAGAACCTTAAAAATCCTCAAGCCAACAGACTCTGGTTAGCGAGGTGTTGAGCTGGTTTTTCTAGAATATTCTTTTAGTAGTTCTTAGTTGCTCTGTCTGGCTCTCATGGTGTATTTACCTGCTGTGATGGGAATCTGTTTTTGTTTCAAGTCACTGCCCGTGGTCAGGACCCGCGCGAGGGTCCTCTCCCTCGTTCTCACGGACACAAGGTCTGAGCGTACTTGTGGGGTGCAGGTACTGTCCCTGTGGCGGGAAGGCCTCGGCTAGTGCGGCCCCCCGTCCCGTGCAGGTGGCTCAAGGACCTGGACGAGCTGATGCACCGGCGGGTGAAGCTGCTGGGTGACTGCCTGCTCTGCGCGGCCTTCCTGAGCTACGAGGGGGCCTTCACCTGGGAGTTCCGGAAGGAGATGGTGCACGAGGTCTGGCAGAACGACATCTTGGAGCGGGAGATCCCGCTGAGCCAGCCCTTCCGCCTGGAGAGCCTGCTCACCGACGACGTGGAGATCAGCAGGTGGGACGCGGCCGGAGCCCTCAGGCTGCGGCTGCGGGGTGCCGTCCCGGGGACGAGGCGAGGGCACAGACAGTCCATGCAGCCTGCAGCCCTCCTCCCTGGAGCCTGGCCGTGGGCAGAATGTTCTGGGAGGCCGATGGGTCACTGAAGTTTCCGGGGCTGTCCCTCCAGGTGGGGGTCCCAGGGGCTGCCCCCTGACGAGCTGTCTGTGCAAAACGGCATCCTGACGACACGTGCCAGCCGCTTCCCGCTCTGCATCGACCCCCAGCAGCAGGCGCTCAACTGGATCAAGAGGAAGGAGGAGAAAAACAACCTGCGGGTACAGCCGGCGCCCCGCATCCTGGGCGCATCCCCAGACCACGGTTCCAATGCTAGCTCCCACCACAGCCCATGACTGCCTGCCCTGAGCCCCGCACAGCTCCTCCCTTCCCCGCCCCTCCTCTCCCTCCTCTGCCAGCCTCGGCTTTCCCAGGCACTAGAGTGGTATGAGCCTGACCCTCTAGGTTGGAGCGTCTTGAGGGAGAAGATCGCGTTTTCCCATTTCCTCCCCTTCCACCGGGTACAGGGAGGAGGAGGGGTGGGCGAGGAGGAGGAGGGGCGGGCGGGCGGGAAGTCGAGATCAGCAGCTTCATGGGGATAGATTTCACTCGCCATCTTGTTCCCCTTCTAGCGCACACGAGACTGTTGTAACTGAGGTCCTCAGTTGTAGTACAGTCATAAGAATAAAGTCCAGACCGCCTCTCCTTCTCCATAAGGAAACGCTGTAGCGCTGCCGGTCACCGCCATTTCTGTGCGTTCCTTATCCATGGAGTCTGCCCCGGGCCTCTGTGTCTGGCTGCTGTGTATAGTGTCAAGTTTCCAACTTCATCCATACTCGAATAATATTCCACTGTGGGGCTATGCCAGGTTCCCCTCTCCCTGTCCGCTGCTGAGCTTCCTGGCTGTGAACATCTGTGCTCTCTGGTCGCACTCTGAGGCCTTGGAGGCTCACACCTGGGAGAAGGGCTCGGGGGCCTGATCACACTGACTCCGGAAGTCATTAACCAATGGCGGGTTCCCAGTGAATTCCTTGCTTCTGTCCGGACGCTCTTTGCACGCTTCCTGGTGCGCAGCGGCTCCAGCGTCTGCCCCTGTCTTCCAGGTGGCTTCCTTTAACGACCCCGACTTCCTCAAGCAGTTGGAGATGTCCATCAAGTACGGCAGCCCGTTCCTGTTCCACGACGTGGACGAGTACATCGACCCGGTGATCGACAACGTCCTGGAGAAGAACGTGAAGGTGTCTCAGGGGCGGCAGTTCATCATCCTCGGGGACAAGGAGGTGGACTACGACGCCAACTTCCGCCTCTACCTCAACACCAAGCTGGCCAACCCCCGCTATTCCCCATCCGTGTTCGGCAAAGCGATGGTGATCAATTACACCGGTGAGGAGGGCCGGGGCCTGGGTGCAGATCCAGCTGGCTTTCCCAGAGACCACCACGTGTGATGGGCACTGGACGGGGTCCTTCACCCTGTGACCCTGGCGTCCATCTCCCAGGCTGGTTCTCAGCGAGAAGGTTTGGGGCCTTTGCAGGGCTGTGGGTCCCTGGGCCTGGGCATGTGGCCATTCCCCAGGCTCAGGAGCTCAGGTGCACAGGGCTTGACAGCGGGGCTCTGCTGAGCCAGTCCTTCCTACAGTCAGGATTCAGGACGCGGCCCTGCTTCTGATCAGGAATTGAATACTGTTTCTCAACTTACGTATTTATATGATTGGGGTACTGCTTACGGTGCTACTGGGCTTTGAACTCATGGCCTCACACTTGCTTGGCAGGTGTTTTCCTACTTGAGCCACACTTCCAGCCCCTTTGGGCTCTAGTAATTTTTAGAGAGTCTGTTGTTTTTCACCTGGGGCTGGCCTTTGATGGCAACCCTTCTTCCTGTGCCTCCCTGTTGCCCGGCTTGTTGGTTAAGATGGGGTCTTGCTACCTTTTGTCTATCCTGGCCTCCAGCCACCATCCTCTTACTCTGCCCTGATAGCTGGATTACAGGTATCAGCCGCTGTGCCCAGCCTGGGGTTGTCAGACATCTGTTTACATTAGGGTGTGCCCCCATATGAGTCCTGTTCCTACCCTACCACGTGGCTGCTTTGTGCTGCGTGAGTCTCATGCAGTCCCTGCATGGGGTCTGGTGGGATGGGGGGCTGCACCCCAGTCCTGTGGGGGTGGGCAGGCGTGGGCAGCTGGCAGCCCCGCAGCGAGGCGGCTTCTGGTGCCTGCAGTCACGTTGAAGGGCCTGGAGGACCAGCTGCTCAGCGTGCTGGTGGCCTTCGAGCGGCGGGAGCTGGAGGAGCAGCGGGAGCACCTCATCCAGGAGACGAGCGAGAACAAGAACCTGCTGAAGGACCTGGAGGACTCGCTGCTGCGGGAGCTGGCCACGTCCACAGGGAACATGCTGGACAACGTGGAGCTGGTGCAGACGCTGGAGGAGACCAAGTCCAAGGCCATGGAGGTACGCGCCGCCAGGCGGGCAGAGGCCAGGCTCCACCGGGGCTTCCATGAGATTCTTGAAACTGAGATGGACAGAAAAACCCAGCCCTAGGTGGTGTAAGTCAAAGGGAAGTTATCCTCTGACAACGCTGAAAAGCCAGGGATGGCTTCAGCTGGGGCTGGATCCAGGGCTCTAGAAATACCACATCTGGATTTAGTTCCTCTCCGTTTCTGGGCTGGGCCTTCTTCGTTCTCTGCCAGTTTTGCCCTCAGAGGTCTAGCCGATGTCTCCTCAAGTTCAAGGGGATAAGTGAGACTCTTTCCGGTTTCTGTCGTGAACGTTCTAGGCCCACCCTGACCTGGTCCCTGAGGCCTGGGGATGCCAGGCCTGGACGGCTGGGCCCGGGTCCCACGCGCCGGCCCTGCAGCCAGCGTGGAGGCAAGGGCCCAGGACTCACACACTTAGAACTTCGCCCATGCCCACCCACCTCCTGAGAAGGTGGCACCGTTGGCCCCTGTAGCCCGGATGCTGTCCTCTGGGGGTCACGGCCTTGTCTTTGCTGCCCGTTCTCTGCCTGGCCCAGCCTTTCTATTTCGCAGTCACTGGCCCCTCTTCTCAGGTGACAGAGAAGCTGAAGCTGGCAGAGAAGACAGCTATGGACATCGACCGGCTGCGGGATGGCTACCGGCCAGCTGCCCGGCGGGGCGCCATCCTGTTCTTCGTGCTGTCCGAGATGGCTCTGGTCAACTCTATGTACCAGTACTCCCTGACCGCCTTCCTGGATGTGTTCGCGCTGTCGCTGAAGAAGTCGCTGCCCGATTCCATCCTTGCAAAGCGCCTACGCAACATCATGGACACCCTGACATTCAACATCTACAACTACGGGTGCACAGGTAGCGTGCGCCGCTACCGCCGCTGCCAGGGCGCCTCCAGTGGGTCCCGCCGACTTGCCTGAGAACACACATGCACTCAAAACACCAGTGTATCCTAGCAAAACGGATGCCTGGTGATAAATACAAAAGATCTAACACATGAATTGTAGAATCTTAAAACTGAAAACAAGCCCGATGCTGGTGGCGCACGCCTGTAATCCTAGCTTCTGAGGAGGCTGAGATCTGAGGATCATGGTCCAAAACCAGCCCAGGCAGGAAAGTTTGTGGGACTTTTATTAACCTCCAAAAAGTCAGAAGTAGAGCTGTGTTTCAATTGGTAGAATGCCAGCCTTGTGCAAAAAAGCTAAGGGATGGCGCCCCGAGTTCAAGCTACAGGACAGGCACAAAACAAAACATCAAACACGCCTGACTTCAGTAGAAGTGGGGAAATTTTTTTCTGTTAAAAAAAACTTTGCTGGGGAAGGTGAGAATCCGCCAGGCCCCACCCTCGCCGGCCAGTGAGCAGCCCTGGCGCTCCGGCCCCCCAGGTGGCGTGGGGCATTGCTACACACGGGGCTGCACCTTTAGCTCGGGCCAGGCCTGTGGTCCGCCACTATCCCGCCCACCTGGGGCCCAGGCCAGCTCCTCCCGCCGGTGCCACCACCCTGCTGCCAGCCACTGGGGGCGCAGCACCTGCTGCACCCAGCCTTCCGAGCTCGGAGCCTGTGCCTTCTGCATGTTGGGCAGATGAGGAGGGGTGAATGGAGTACGCCATTGGGGTTGTCACCCCCCTGCTCCCCAAAGCTAAGCCCCCTGGTTTCCGAATGAGTACGTGTCCCCGCAGGGCTGTTCGAGAGGCACAAGCTGCTCTTCTCCTTCAACATGACCATCAAGATTGAGCAGGCCGAGGGCCGGGTCCCGCAAGATCAGCTCGACTTCTTCTTGAAAGGTTCTGCCACTTGCACCCCTTTTCACCCACGGGGAGCATTCGTCCTAACCAGCACACCACCCACAACACGCTCCTTCCGGCTTGGCTTCTAATGCACGGGCTCTGCTGGGCCCCAGAGTGGCTCAGAGGCTGAAGTGGCACCCAGCAGGCTGGTTGGGTCAGGGGACGGGGCCAGCCGCTCCTTCCTCCCAGACCCTCCTTTCCTCTGGTGCATGAGATGGCCAAGTGCCCAGCTGCTTGTGTGGCATGGGCAGTACCCCAGCAACATGGGCAGTACTGGACAGCATGGGCATCACTGGGTGGCATGGGCAGTACCGGGAAGTGTGGGCAGCACTGGACAGCATGGGCAGTACATGGTGTGTTCTCCTCGACGGTTAGGAAACATCTCCCTGGAGAAAAGCAAGAGGAAGAAGCCATGCGCTTGGCTGTCTGACCAGGGATGGGAAGACATTATTCTTTTATCAGAAATGTTTTCCGAAGAGTTTGGGCAGCTTCCTAACGATGTGGAGGACAAGCTGACGGTCTGGCAGGAGGTGAGCTCTTCTCTCTCCTCTTCCTTCCCGATGGCCAGTGAGCTGTAGGTGTGTGACACCAGAGCATCGCTGAAACCTGCTCAGAGCCCTCTGGACAGCTCCCTGGCCAAGCTGGCTGGCTGTACGAGAGAAACCAGTGTCTCTGCCCATCCACCATCCATCCGTCATTCATTTGTCTGTCATTCGTCAGCCATCCATCATCCATCTAACAGCTACCCAGCTATCCATCCACCACCCACCCATCCATTCACCATCCTTCTATCCACATATCTATCCCTCATTCCTCTATCATCCATCCACGCATTTGTCTACCCACCAACCACCTTCCTTCCTTCCTTCCATCCATCCATCCATCATTTGCCGTACACCATCCAGCCTCTCATTCATCATCCACTCATCTGTCCATCCATCCATCCATCCTTCCACCCAAGAAATAGCTCCTTGAGCATCTATCAAGTACCATGGACCTAAATGGACACTGGAGAGACCACAGTGAGTGGGCCTCAGTTTCTCCTGTTCTGAAGTTCATAGTTTTTGCCGTAGGCAATGCCAGCGCTGCTGCTGTTCGGCAGCAGGGACCTGCGTTCATCTGTTGTCCCTCCCCCTCCGTGTGTGGGGAGGGCGGCACGCCCTTCCAAGGTGAGCACTGCCAGTGTCTTTCTTGTGCGCAGTGGTATGACCTGGACTCGCTAGAGCAGTTTCCCTTCCCCCTGGGCTACGATAAGAACATCACGCCTTTCCAGAAGCTGCTCATGCTGCGCTGTTTCCGCGTGGACCGTGTGTATCGGGCAGTGACGGACTACGTGACCATTGTCATGGGCGAGAAGTAAGTGTGTGCTGCATCTCCGCACCAGCCGGCTCGGGGCGCCTGGGTGCAGTGCTCAGCACAAAACAGTGGGGGAAATGCTTCCGTTACCTTCATTTTAATGGCATGTTTATTTAACTGAACACCTGATGCCCATGTAAACAAAGGATTCCTGTCCTCATTTGACGTAGTAGTATAAACAGCATCCACACACTAGTCAGGCCTTGTTGGGTTCCTGGGGTGTACACCTGGGGTACACACCCGGGACAGCCATGCAGCCACATGGGATGATGTTGGAGCACCAAGCCAGCCAGAGGTTACAAACACAGGTGGGCACGGGGTGATGACACTGGAATGGGCAAACAAGAGAGTTGGGTCCTGGTCCACAGGGCAGCAGCGAGGCCCTGGGGAGCCTGTTCCTCTCCTCCACACACTCTAGAAAGCCACGTGCTTGTGTGGAGCCATGGCTGCGGTGTGGACGGCTGTCTCGGCCGTGGCTGTCATGAGACACCAGAGGCTAGGCAGCCATGCGCAGCGCGGCGGCCCCTCTGGAGATGGGCAGGCGGGGAACCTTCTGCGCAGCCCCTCTGGTTCACCCACCTGGAAAACAGTCGTCTCCCGTGCGGCCAACTTGCTGGAGTTAGGTGGAGCCTTGGTACTTTTCCACCTGTGTGGAGCGGGTTCTCAAACCAGGAAGACAGTACTATGGGAAAGAGGCAGGCGGAAGGTTCTGGATGTGGTGGAGGAGACGATGCTGAGCAGATGGGTGACTCCTGGTCTGCGCGGCCCTCCAGGGAACGTTTTCAAAGCTTCTTTCCTCTGCCAGGTACGTGCAGCCCCCGATGATCAGCTTTGAAGCCATCTTTGAGCAGAGCACCCCCAACTCACCCATTGTGTTTATCCTGAGCCCCGGCTCAGACCCCGCCAGCGATCTGATGAAGTTGGCCGAACGGACAGGCTTCGGGGGGAACCATCTCAAGTTCCTTGCCATGGGCCAGGGGCAGGAAAAGGTAGCCTGGCACCAGGGGCACAGTGCCCTTCCTCCCTGGGTGGAAGCGGATTGCGCCCTTCCCGCCTGTGCCTGTGGGCTTGCGGGCCACACAGCGGCGAGCGGGCGTCAAAGAAGGTGACAGCGTGGCCACGTGCTCTCAGCCCTGCGGCCTCGGCCCATGCAGCTCAGTGTCCTCAGCCCCCTTCCCCCCCCGCTCCCCCCCCGTAGGCCAGAAAGGGGGCGGGGAGCCCAGCCAGGGTCCTACAGACAGGGCAGACGGGCAGGTGCATCCACAGCCTGCTTGCGCAATGTCCTGACATCCAGGCCCATGGCAGGCTGACCACCAGTCCTGGCTTTGCTGTGTGGTGTCTGTGTGGCTCTGGGTGAACACCGCTGCTGGTGCCCACAGCGAGACTAGGACGGGAATGGTGGAGCCGGATAGGAGAAGCTTCTCCTACCACAGAGCCACAGGATGCACACATGCTGAGTCTCCTCAAAGCCTGGGTCTTGCTGGGGGGTAGAACTTGTTTTTGCGCCCCGCCTTGCTCTTCTCTGGATTCGTCAGGCTGGTGCTGCTTCCCCTCAGCCCTGCCTGGTGACTGTGGAGACGGTCAGGCTCTCTGGGCGAGATAGGCCCCAGGGCTCCTATTGGAGCTGCTACTGGCTTCTCCTGGCATGGCTGTGCCCCATCGTGGGGTGGGCCCAGGACCGGCCCCACTCAGCAACGCCCTCTTCCCTGCCGGCAGGTGGCACTGCAGCTGCTGGAGACGGCGGTGGCTCGCGGGCAGTGGCTCATGCTGCAGAACTGCCACCTCCTGGTCAAGTGGCTGAAGGACCTGGAGAAGTCCCTGGAGAAGATCACCAAGCCACACCCCAGCTTCCGCCTGTGGCTCACCACAGACCCCACCAAGGGCTTTCCCATTGGGATCCTGCAGAAGTCCCTCAAGGTCAGGACCCGGCTCCTCCCCAGCCCGGCTCTCACTTCTTTGCCTGGCTCTTGACAAGAAGCTGGCAGTCCAAGGAGTTGGAGGAGCCAGAAAGTCTACCTTTTCTTTTTTTCTCCCCCCTCCTCTCCATAGGTCATGGGCTTAAACTCAGGGCCTGGGTGCTGTCCCTGAACTCTTGCTCAAGGCTAGTGCTTTTCCACTTTGAGCCACAGTGCCGCTTCCAGTTTTTTTGGGATTAGTTGGAGATAAGAGTCTTTTGTAGAGTTTCATGCCTGGGATGGCTTTGAACTGTGATCCTCAGATCTCAGCCTCCTGAGTAGCTAGGATCACAGGTGTGTGCCACCAGGGCCCAGCTTTACTTTTTATTTGCAGTTAAGTACAAGGTTGAACTCGGGGTCATAGGCTTGCTAGGCAGGTGCTCTACCACTTGAGCCATGCCTTCAGCCACAGTTTGCTTCTTTTTCAGATAAGGTCTTGTGCTTCTGCCTGGGCTAGCCTTAGACTGCCATCCTCCTACCCCTGCCTCCTATGTAGCTGGGTCATGGCATGTGCTACCCCACCGGGCAGGAAGCGAGCCTCTGGCACAGCTCTTGCTGTGCTCCTAGTCTGTGACTCCTGTCGGGCTGTGTCCTGTCATGCACAGGTGGTCACAGAGCCGCCCAATGGGCTCAAGCTGAACATGCGGGCCACGTACTTCAAGATCTCCCATGAGGCGCTGGAGCAGTGCCCGCACACGGCCTTCAAGCCCCTGGTCTACGTGCTGGCCTTCTTCCACGCTGTGGTGCAGGAGAGGAGGAAGTTCGGGAAGATTGGCTGGAACGTCAGCTACGACTTCAATGAGTCTGACTTCCAGGTGAGGCCTTGTTCCCCCCCCCCCCCCCCCACGCACCCTGGGCGCCGACCCAGCAGCCCCACGCTCCCGCCTGCTTTCTAGAAAAGCCTGGCTGCGCACCCCCCCCCCGCCCCCGCCGTTGGTTTACTCTGACCACACTGCCCTCTCCCTAAGGTGTGCATGGAAATTCTGAACACGTACCTGACGAAGGCCTTCCAGCAGCGCGACCCCCGCATCCCGTGGGGCAGCCTCAAGTACCTCATCGGGGAGGTAGGGGCCGGGAACCCCCTCCTGCTCGAGCTCCCCTCAGGCTCAGCACCAGCTTTTCCTGGTCCACAGTGGTGCCCCACCCTGCCAGGAGTCCCTGGGCCGTGTCCTCTTGTCACCTGCACCCAGGCCCTGGGACCGCAACTTCCAGCACGGTGGCCATGTGGGGCCGGGAGCTCCTGCACTTTCCTGGGGCCACCTGCGGCTTTGGGCCCCATTCTGGGCAGGATCTGGTAGAGCAGGCCTGGGGTGCTCAGGACCCCAAAGGTCATTCCAGTGGCATGTGACAGGCGCCCCCCACCGCAGGTCATGTACGGGGGCCGCGCCATTGACAGCTTCGACCGCCGCATCCTGACCACCTACATGGATGAGTACCTGGGGGACTTCATTTTTGATACTTTCCAGCCATTCCACTTCTTCCGGAACAAGGAAGTAGACTACAAAATCCCTGTGGGAGATGTGAAGGACAGGTTTGTCGGTGAGGGCTCCAAAAGAAAGGCGGGCTTGTTTACCTGTGAGGAAGCGATGCCTCTCACCTGCTCCGGCCGGCAGCGGTCTGGGCAGTGAGTGCCTCGCTCCCGCGGGGGCGGCTGGGCCCTTGGCTGCCAGGTGTGCAGCGTTGTTCTGTGAGGGCCGCAGCAGGTTCTGCGCAGCTTGGCAGCTCTGGTCTCCTGTCCTTGATGGTTGTCAAATTCCACTGCAAGGCCAGAGTGGCCCCCGGAAGCTCGCTGAGCCATTTTCATCAAACGTGAATACAGGTGCGCTGGGCATGGTGGTATAAAAATATATCAGACCAGGCACTGGTGACTCATGCCTGTGAAACCAGCTACTCAGGAGACAGATCTACGGATTTTGATTCCAAGCCAGCTTGGGCAGAAAGTCCCTTAGACTCTTATTTCCAATTAACCAGCGACAAACTGGAAGTAGAGCTGTGGCTCAAGTGGTAGTGCACAAGCCTTGAACAAGAAAGCTCAGGGACAGCACCCAGGCCCTGAGTTCAAGCCCCAGGACTGGCGCGCACACGCACACACACACACACACGCACATGCACACGCACACGCACGCACACGCACACACACAGTCAGCCACTTGTCAGTGGACATTGTTTCCATAGTGGTGGGTGTCAGGAATCAAGGGTGGTTTGAACAAGCCTGTTTGTTCTCTGTGATTCTAGAAGCGATTGAGGCCCTCCCACTTGCTAACACACCTGAGGTGTTTGGTCTGCATCCCAACGCGGAGATCGGCTACTACACGCAGGCAGCTCGAGACATGTGGTCTCACCTGCTGGAGCTGCAGCCGCAGACAGGTGGCGTGGCGCCCCAGGGAGGGCGCAGGTGCTGCTGTTGGGTGCTGAGCGCCTTCCCTCAGGCCGGCGGCCTTGGGAGCTCTGTCCGCCGCACTGGCTCTCAGTGTCTTCCTTGCAGGCGAGTCCAGCTCTGGCATCAGCCGCGATGACTACATTGCCCAGGTGGCCAAGGACATAGAGAACAAGATGCCCAAGGTGTTTGATGTGGACCAGGTCCGGAAGCACTTGGGCCTGGGCATCTCGCCTACCTCGGTGGTGCTCCTGCAGGAGCTGGGGCGCTTCAACAAGCTGGTGGTGCGCATGAGCAAGTCCTTGGCCGAGCTCCAGCGGGTAAGCGCCGGCCCCACGTGGCATGTGCTGCTGTCCTGGTGCAGCCCCTGGGGTCTGCGGTTCACCTCGATCGCACCACTCCGTCCATAGGCCCTGGCCGGGGAGGTTGGAATGAGCAACGAGTTAGATGACGTAGCCAGGGCTCTCTTCCTGGGGAGCATCCCCAACATCTGGAGAAAACTTGCCCCTGACACCCTGAAGACCCTGGGAAACTGGATCGTCTACTTCCTGAGGCGCTTCCACCAGTACACGACATGGGTGAGTGCTGTAGCCTGCCGTCCACAGGCTCAAGTCCCACCTGGATGCCCTCCAACCAAGCCTCACCCCTGTACGCTGCTCCCCAGTAGGGCCTTTGGTGGGGGTCTCGGGGGTTTTAGAATTGTCTTCGGGTTCCATGAGTCCATCTATCTTTTTCCCTTTTCATCTTTGACTTTGAAGCATGTGTGTTCCACCTTAAAAACACCCCGTTGGGGCTGGGAAGGTGGCTCATTGGTAGAGTGCTTGCCTCGCATGCGTGAGGCCCTGGGTTCAATTCCTCAGCACCACATAAGCAGAAAAAGCCAGAAGTGGCGCTGTGGCTCAAGTGGTAGAGCGCTAGCCTTGAGCTGATAAGAGCTCCGGGACAGCGCCCAGGACCAGAGTTTAGGCCCCATGACTGACAAAAAATAAAAATAAAAAATAAAAAGAAGCACGTGCCAGCAGCTCACATCTATAATCCTAGCAGCTTAGGAGGCTGAGATCTGAGGATCATGCTCAGAGCAAGTCCAGGCAAAAAAACAAAACAAAACAAAAAAACCCACCCCTTTGCCCCTCCTGTTCCTAGTGGATGGTTTCTCTGAGTATTTTTGGTTAACAGTGTTTCAGTACCGTCTTCTGCTAGTATATTTCATGGGTAAATTTTGTGGAAGAGTTGGATCAAAGAGTAAGTCCAGTTTAAATTTTGAGGGTCTCCTCAGAGGATTTCTAGAAAAGCCCAAAGTATTTGGATGGGCCATTTTTTCTGCTCAATGATGAAGAAAATGTTTAGGTTTGGCATTTATGTATTTCTGAATATATTTGAGATGCTTTTAGACATCGTGTGTTTTCTGTAAAGTGTCTTTTTGTGTCTTAATTCGTTTAATAGAGGCCTCCATCTTTCTCATTGATATTGAGTTGTTGTTTGCATGTGGGAGAAATGATCTTTTCATCTACCGGGGCTGTGCACCCCTCTGCCAGTGATCTTGGACCCTCCAACTTTGTGCACAGTGTCTTCTCCATAGGAAAAAGATTTAAGTTTTAGGCAGTCAGATGAACCTGTTGACGGTGTCTGGGCTTTGTGTTCGCTGAGGATTTTGAAAGCTGCCATTGGAGTTGGATTTGATCCTCCCGTGCTTTTCCTTCTGTAACAAAACCTTTGATCCGATTGGGACTCGAAGTCAGCTTGTCCCCCATGGCTGCCCGCTGTGCCAACTCCCGTGTTTGCCACCAAGATGGAATGTCTTTTTTAAAAAATGTTTAAATGGTTATTATAAAGGTGATGTACAAGCCAGGCACTGGTGGCTCATGCCTGTCATCCTAGCTACTCAGGAGGCTGAGATCTGAGGATCAAGGTTCAAAACCAGCCTAGGCAGAAAGTCTGTGAGACTCTTATCTCCAATGAACCACCAGAAAACTGGGCATAGAGCTGTGGCTCCAGGTGGTAGAACACTAGCCTTCAGTGAAAAGGCTCAGGGACAGCGCCCAGGCGCTGAGTTCAAGCCCCAGGACTGACAAACGAATACAGTGTACAGAGGGATTAGCATGTCATAAGTCAGGTAAAGAGTACATTTCTTTTTTTTTTTGGGTCCCATCGTGGGGCCTGAACTCTGGGCCTGGGCGCTGTCCCTCAGCTCTTCAGCTCAAGGCTAGCGCTCTACCACTTGAGCCACAGCGCCACTTCTTGCTTTTTTTTTCTGCTTATGTGGTGCTGAGGAATGGAACCCAGGGCCTCAGGCATGCAAGGCAAGCGCTCTACCACTGAGCCACCTTCCCAGCCCCCCAAGAGTACATTTCTATTTGTTCACCCTTTGTCCCTCCATTGCTGTGCCCCTCCCTTAAACACTCTTGGAACATTGTCTTTTGTCCTGAGCTGAGGTCCTGGGGCCCTGGGGCTCGGAGGCCCCGGCTCTCCCCATGCTCCGCCTTCTCTCCAGGTCACAGAGAACGAGCCGAGCGTCATGTGGCTCTCTGGGCTGCACATTCCCGAGTCCTATCTCACAGCCCTGGTACAGGCCACCTGCCGGAAGAACGGCTGGCCGCTAGACCGGTCCACCCTGTTTACGCAGGTGACCAAGTTCCAAGATGCAGATGAAGTCAATGAGCGGGCAGGCCAAGGTACAGTGCGCTCGGTGCGGGCCTGAGGTGCAGGCCAAGCATTGTAGCCCCTCACTTGTTCACCACCATCCTGAGAGCCTGGAGGTCGACAGCGTTTCCTCTGGAAACTACCTGGAGTGGTTGGCTCCTGTCTCTGGAGAGCCTGCCTGTCTGTGGAAAGCAGGCTCTCGGGTGGGGACTAGTTATCCCGCACAGAGCTAGCTCGCCCTCCACCCTGACAGCCAGACCGCATGTGGACAGGCTTGGTGGGGCCACTGGAGGATGCAGAGGTGTCAGGTCCCTGTGTGTGCAAGGTAGTTCTTTCTGAGCTGCTCCTGGGCCATACTGCCCGGGACAGGGCCCATTTAAGTACTCTTGGGCCAGCTTAAGGAGAGAGTGATGGGCGCAGCTCGCAGAGCAGCTGCAGATGAGGTCTCACTGGCAAGTCCCCGACTGTCATTCCCGGGGGGCAAATCACTGTCTCCCCACCTGTCTCTTCACGGCCTGCAAGCCGCCTCCGGAGGCCTGTCCTCCGTGGGCTTCTGTCTCCTGCTCTCCAGCCCCTTTGACTCAGGGAGGCTGGGCTGCTGGGTGCCAGCTCTGACCATCTCTGAGTCAGGTGCCCGCTATGCCTGGCCCCTGCATCTGCAGCATGCCCTGTCTGCCTGGGGAGCCGGGCAGGGTAGAAGGGAGGACAAGGCCTGTTGTGTCCTGTGAAGGCCCAGTCAGTGGCTTGCTGCGGTCCTGTGCATCCGCACAGTGGCAGACAGTCGTGGCCCTGGTGTATGTGGCCCTTCTGCTGTCCCCAGGGTGCTTTGTCTCAGGACTGTACCTGGAAGGCGCTGACTGGGACTTAGAGAAAGGCTGTCTCATCAAGAGCAAGCCCAAGGTGCTGGTGGTGGACCTGCCCATTCTGAAGATCATCCCCATCGAGGCCCACCGCCTGAAGCTGCAGGTGAGGCCCCGCCGCACAGGAGGGCTTTCTGTGCTCGTGCCTTTTTACGTGGGGGCTGGGGAAGCTGAGGGCTTTCGGGTAAATGCCTGGAGACGCTGGTGTGTGGACACCTGTTGGGTCAGGTTCAAGTTCAGGTCGTGTGCTCTGGATGTAGAGCCTGTCGTCAGTGCTTGAATTACAAAGTGCACCTGGGGGCAGCGGTGTCCTGTCCCCGGTCCCGGCCACCTCTGCGGTCACCTCTGCAGAGCGCAGTCCTCAGGCTGGCCGAAGGCCGCGCACGCCCAGATGCGGGCTGGACACCTTACCGGCCTTTCCCTTGCAGAACACCTTTCGGACGCCCGTCTACACCACCTCCATGAGGAGGAACGCCATGGGGGTCGGCCTGGTTTTTGAAGCCGATCTCTTTACCACGAGGCACATTTCTCACTGGGTGCTACAGGGCGTGTGCCTCACCCTGAATTCTGACTAACCCAGGGCGGAGCGCGCTGCAGGGACTCTGCGCTCCTTGAAGAACAGTCTAGAGGTGTTGGGGGGGGGGAAGAGGGGCTGGCCCAGCTTCCTTTTGTTTGAAATGAGTCACCGAAATCTCTATTAAAGTAGCCTGTGCGGTTTTGCTGTCTCAAGGCTTCTGTGTTCATAAGCTACAGAGAATTTTATGATGTGCCACGTCCTTAGCCCCAGGGATTGCCCAGGGTGCCCGGCGCCAGGAAGCGCTCGGGTGACTGCGGGGTCCGGGCGGCAGCGGCAGTGGCTGCTTGCTGGCCAGAGCCCGGTGCTCTAAAGCCAAGGCGGTGGGAGGGCGAGGGGCAGGGCCTCTTCCTGGCTGGTGGCCGCCTGCAGCTGATGCTCAGCGGGAAGCTGGGGCCTTGGCTGCGGCCCAGGTGGGATCAGCACCTGGGCTCCTGGCCTGGAACCCTGCCTGGACCTCAGGTGTGTAGAATACTCTAGACAACAGCCTGGGCAGCCAATGCGTCAAATGCCAGGGCCTGAGTTTCCCTCCCTCCCTCCACCTCCCTTGGTTGGTTTAATAAAACACACAAAACAGAAGGAAGGCAGGTTTAGAAAATAAAGTTTGTTGGGATCTTGAACATTCTGGATACTACTAACAAAGAAAATATGAGCACGCGTTCGGGTTGTGCGACGTGAGGAGAAATGTCATCTTATTTAGCTCCTGGGACATACATATGGCTGCGCGGTGGCCCGGTGCCGCCTGGGGTGGGGTGGGGTCTCCAGGCAGGGGCCCTGCTCGGCACAGG
Source organism: Dipodomys spectabilis (assembly GCF_019054845.1). Taxonomy (NCBI): domain Eukaryota; kingdom Metazoa; phylum Chordata; class Mammalia; order Rodentia; family Heteromyidae; genus Dipodomys; species Dipodomys spectabilis. The sequence continues at coordinate 529,851 of NW_024871157.1, read as the reverse complement.
CCGCCCTGGGGCGGGGAGGGGGACACATGGCTCCGCCCGTGTACTTGAGGCGTGTACTTTGGTGGCTGGGGGCTGGAAGCGAGCGGCGGCGGGCGCGGTGCTGTGGGGCGGACGTGAAGCTGTCTGGCATGCGTGGGGGAGGTGGCGCGGCCCCCTGGCTCACAGTGCGTGGCCGGCGCGGCTGGCCGGCGGGCCTCACACAGTTCTGTCCGTCCCCGAGTGCTTGCGCACGACCTTCCCCGCGTTCACCTGGTCCACCGCCAGCGTCTCCACCTCGGGCTGCGCCTGCGGCGGGCTGGCGTGGTGGATGCGGTGGGCCACGCCAACGTGGGCCTTATGTGGCTTCTCGCGGGCTGGGCTCTGCTGCCCGCTGGCCCCGCGGTCCGAGGCGATGGGCGGGATGACCAGCGGCCTCTCCCTGAGCTGCACCTCGGCCGACTCCCGGGCCAGCAGAAACGGGGTGGGGTCGGGCATGGCGTCCACCGGCTCTCGCAGGTGCAGTCTGCGGCTCTCAGCCCCGAACCTGTAGACCTCCTCGAACTCGGGGTGCAGTGGGGCCGAGAGGCTCTTCTTCATGCGGCGGCGGGGCGTCTCGGGCAGCTTGTCTTTGGGGGGTGCCGGCTTGTAGCTGGCCAGGGGGCTGCCGGCCGGGCTGGCGTCCGAGGTGCCGCTGGAGCTCAGCAGCTTCTTCTTGGCGGCGTGCAGCTGCGAGGTGAGGTAGGCCACGGTGCCCGCCCGCTGCTCCAGCTCGGCCGACAGCAGGCCCAGCTTGTGGCTCTTCACCTTGAGCTCCTCCAGGTACTTCTTCTCCCGCTCGCGGATGGTGTTCTCCAGCACAGCCATCATGGCGCTCTTCTGCTCCAGCTCCTTCAGCAGCTCCTCGTTCTCCTCCTCCTTGGCCTGCAGCTGGGCCTGCAGCTCGGCACAGCGCCTCTTCAGCTCACTGCTCCTGGAAGAGCCATCGCCTGCCACAGGAGAAAAGCCAACATGCCCAGGGCCGGATTAGAGCCCCGTCCTCCCTATACATGGGCTGGGCTCTCTGAGGCCCCTTCCGGCTCCCGGATCCCTGGATTGTGGTGGAATAGAATGTCTCCAAGTTTTCAAGAAGCTGAAGCCAACACAGGCAAGCTGAGAGCATCGGAGCTCCAGACTCAGATAACAGCGCCAGCAGGGCATCTGTCTGTCTGGTCCAAGGCTCTGCTTTGGATCTTTAGTCTTGAGAATTCCCTGTGTCTGCCCAGTGCTCATGCCTATAATCTCAGCTTACGCAGGGGGTTGAGATATGAGGATCAAGGGTCAGAGCCAGCCTGAGCAAGAAAAGTTCTTGAGACTCCTGCCTCCAATTAGCCAGCAAAAAGGGGGAAGTAAAGCTGTGGGTCAAGTGGTAAGGTGCCAGCCTTAAGTGAAAAAGCTGAGGGAAAGCACCCAAGACAGTTATACAGACACACACGTACATGTGTGTACAGCATGTAGCATGAAGGGAAGGCATGTTGGCCTGGTCCCTCTCCTCCGCCACTCCTGCCCTGCTCCCATGGGGAGGTGGGGCTGCTCTGCCCCGTCCTAGGCGAAGCCTTTCGTCTACGCGTCACCTGCCCCGCTCTGCCACATGTACGCGGGTGTACCCAGCATCTCTGGAGCAACGGACCACCGGACATGACCCTCAAGTCCATGCTGCTTCTCCTCTGCCCATGACTTTACTTTCCAACCTCGCCCACAGCCTTCCGGGCCTTCCTCCTGAGCTCAGCCGCAGTCGCCGCCCACCAGCACGGCTGTCTCCTCTCTGCCCTGTGCAGGGGAAGCCTGCTCCTCCAGCTCCTGACGACCTAAAAAACGTCATTTCCAGGCTTCCTGCTGCCTCCTCCTGTCAGTCCTTTGCTCCCTCAGAAGCCCCAAGTCAGCCCTGCCCTCCCTGCTCCTCTTGGAGGTGGGGACGGCTATGGTGGTCCTAACTCTGAGCGGATGCGTTCAGCTGTCCTGCAAACTCTGTGGCCCGCACAGGCCCGAGCATCTGAGCCTCATCCGTCCGTCCCATCTGCCTGGGCGGCTCACTGCAGGTGAGGGCGTGCCATGAACGAGCAGGAGGCTGGCAGGTGGCCTCCTGGGGTGAGGAGTCCTATCCCCGCTGAAATGCACTGAGGGTAATTGCCAGACACGTGGCTGGCCGGCACCTGTGGGACGCAAAGCCGGGCAGCCGGGTTGGCACCCACCTTCTCCCCCAGCGGCGAACGCCAGCCAGGACCCTCTCTCAGCCTTCTTCCCAGGAGGGCCTTTTCCTTTTCCCAGGCTATTCTGCCAAGGGCTGAGAGATGTTGGAACATTCTAGAACAGACTCTCCCTGGTTGTGCTGTGTCCTGCCAAGGACAGCTGCCGGGTGGCTTCTGATGGCCGTGGGCTCTGGGGACACATGGGACTTGCCTTGGAGGAAGATGACCTCAGACATCATGGAGCCCGCAGAGGCTCTAGCTCAGGGCATTGGGTGACCACCAGCCAGACGCCTATTGGGCAGAGCGTCCCTGCCCTCCAGGGGGCATCCTGGGCTCCACAGTGGTATTTACTGGGCCCAATTTGGTGGGTGCAACGGGGAGGAGCTGGTATCATAGACCGTAACACAAACACCTCTACCTTTCTCTCCATGGAAACCGATGACCCAGGCTGCTCCAGACCTTGGGCGTTCAGTCTGCCAGGAAAGGGATGCAGGAGTCTTTTTGGCCGGTGTCCAGTGCTTCTCGGGTTTGGGCCCATTTGGGGTACACTGACAGGACCTGTGATTTCCCCCAGAGGCTATTCAAACCACCCAGCTCCTCTGGGCAGCACTCACACACCGCTGCCGGGACCCCAGAGTGTGTCCTGGGGTGGAAGCTGGGGTTGTGACCCGACACCTGGAGGGACCACTGGGCATGTGCCTGCTGCTACAGATGAGCCTGGCCAACGGGGGGGAGGGGGAAGGGCAGGTCGCCCTGGGGCCACCATGTGACACTACTCTACCGCATCTGCTATGGCTGTGCTGGAATCCTGCCCCCCAGTTCTGGGGCACTTTGGGGAGACTCCTGAAGGCAGGCTCCTGTCCCGATATCTGAGGGCCTTCCCACACTCAGGAATGAGGACGGAGAGAGACGAGCAGGCAGCAGGCAGTGGCGTGAGGACCGGGATGGGCTGCAGCTTCCACAGGGGCTGAGCAGGGCCTACCCGCCACACGGCGCTTCGGGGCAGGGCCTACCCGCCACAAGGCGCTTCGGGGCAGGGCCTACCCGCCACACGGCGCTTCGGGGCAGGGCCGCTGCCTGAAGCAGATTCTGAGTCTGTCCGTGCTGGCCCTGACGGCCCTAGGGTCCAATGCCATTAGGAGGTGCTCCCTAGGGGTCCGGAGGGCTCTGGCTGGGGAGGCCCTTCCATGACTGCGGTCCAGAGAAGGCTGTGTGGCAATGCTTAGGACTACCTAGCATAAGCCCACTGCTCATGCCAGCACCAAGAGCCCCTGCTCAGCCAGGCCTGTGCTAGGTTCTGGGGACGTGGGGGCGGGGAGGCGGTGCTGCCAAGCCCCCAGAGGGGGCCGCATCTGCAGGTGGATTCATATCCATGGTGGGAAGGTCAGACGATCCAGAAAGAGCATGTTAACAGTTTTTTGTTTTCCTGTTCTTCTGGTTGTGGGGCTTGCACTCAGCCTGGGCGCTGTCCCTCAGCTCTTCCACTCGAAGCTAGCTCTCTACCACTTGAGCCATAGCACCACTTCTGGTGGTTTATTGGAGCTAAGACTCTCACAGACTTTCCTGCCCGGGCTGGCTTTGAACCGTGATCCTCAGATTTCAGCCTCCTGAGTAGCTAGAATTACAGGCGTAAGCCACTGGCGCCCAGCTAAAACAGACATTCTAAATGTATGTCAAGGAGAAGGAATTAACTTTGCTTCTCCCCAGCTCCAAGTGGCCTGTGGGTAACTGAGGCGCCCCAACTTCCTTCTCATCTTCCCTCAGTGAGCCCTGGCCACGCAGACCTCCCTTCACAGCCCAGACGCTGTGCATGTGCGGCCGTGGGAAGGAATGACCTTGGGCACAAACAATGGCTCAGCCCTCGGCTCCCAGGGAGTTCTCACCTGTTTGTTCAGAGCCTCTGATGGTCAGCTCATATGTTAAATCTGCAAAGAGAATTGTATGCATGAGTTTCATTATGGGAGACTTCACAGCCTTCAACAGCTTTGAAAAAGAGCACGTTTCCAAGAAGAGCACTGTCCACAGCACACAGGGCTGGCTGCTTAGAGGCCAGTGTGAGGACCAACCCTGTCCGGGCGGCCACTGTTCTCACTGGGCTACGGGGGGGGGGGGGGCGCCCCCTTCCTCCGAGACTGCCGCCTCCTTCCTCCATCCCCACACAGCACACAGGATGTCTGGTTATGGCTCCTACATGCAGGGCAAGCTCTGGCCACTGCAGTGTGAACCTGTAACACCCCAGGAGATGGCTGCCTGGCTCAGGCAGGGAGGGGGAGTGGGGGGGGACACGGGGGGGGACTGTGGTGGGCCTCGGGTGCTGGCTCAGCCCCACCCCTCCCCGTGGCCCGCGCACCTGTGCAGTGCTGCTGTAGCCGGCGGATCTCGGCGTGCAGCCCTGCGAGCGTGCTGGCATGCTCCCGCTGCAGGAAGAGCAGGTTCTTCTGCGCACTGTGCAGCTGGTTCTCCAGGTTCGCAGTGGCCATGCTGACATCCGGTGACCTGCAGGAGACCCAAGCTCTGGTCAGCACTGCCCAGGCAGTGAGGCTTGGGAGGACAAGCAGGATTCAAGCCCGGGCCTCCGGACGTCAACAAGGAAGCGCCCACGATGCCCCAACTGCAGGGGTCCCGAGCGGCACCTGGGAGCTGGGGGGGAAGGACACCCCAGAGGGTCCTGCAGTCTACCTGCAGGGTCATGAGGGTGCGCCAAGCCAATCCAGCTTTCTAAAGCCACCAGAGTAACTCAAGGCCTGGCAGAGCACTGAAAATGCCAAGGACAAATGTGCGCTGTGTTGAGATTATCCTTGCGAGCACCCGGGGCTCGCCGTTGGGCAGCAGGGGCGCGGCTTGCAGAGGAGGCACGTCCAGGCGCGTGCCCCGACAGCTCAGCGCTGGGGAGAGCAGCAGCATGCGGACGCGGGACGCCCGCTCCGTCCCCCATCCCCACGCACAGACCCCACAGAAAACGCGACGACACCCCCACACCACGACAACCAAATGCGGGACACAGGGTAGCAGGAAACACGGTGAGGCTCTGCAGAGGGATTAATGGGAGCAGTGGGCAAGCCCCCTCAGCAGCTTTGGGACACGCCAGCCCTCCTCTGCAACCGGTTCTACTTCTAGAATCTTCCAAGGGGAAACTACTGCCTCTGAGTGAAAAGAGGTGGCAGTGTGCCAGCCATCACAGCACAATGCCCAGCCGCAGAGCTGGTTACAACGCGTGTGGTCCCTGGTTTCCTCGTACAGCTCGGCGTTGGTGTCCTGGCGGGGAGCTCTCCAGCAGTCATAGTGGACAAGCAGCTTCCCGCCACGAGCTGCCTCCCCTACCACCCGACGCTCCCCACGGAGGCCTAGCGCCAGGAGCGAATGTCTGAGTGGCCCCGCCGTTCCTGAGACCCCACCACACCTAACATCCGGTGGTCGTATGCCAGGGAGAGGCGGGTGAGGGCGCTGCTTCTTGGGCCCCAGTTCTTGGATCCATTCTCATGTCTGCTCCTCGCCCGTGGGGTCCTCCCTGGGCCTGACCCACCACAGGAGAATCGGCCTGTGTGCTCTTCCTCTGGAGCACAGCGGGGGCATCTTCAGAACACAGCGTGGCTCCCATAGGTCTCCAGAGCTGACCTGAGTCCGGGAACTGCAGCGCTTGCGCAGAGCTGTGCCTGCCGCCCTCCCGGCCTCCGCTGGCCCCGGGCCTTGTGATGCAGCTTCTCTCCAGTTCCCTCAGGTGACGCCCCTCCTCCCTGTGCGCTCTTCCTAGCCTCACCTGCCTATCCCAGGACCCCTCAGTCCTCAGCCGAAGCCCACCTCCCTTCAGGAAAAGCCCCGGCCCAGCTAGGCAAAGCTCCGTGGCCTGAGTCCTGGCCGACTGCCAGCGCAGGGCCGTCCTGCTGGCGTGTCCCACGCCCCAGGCGATCTCTTGTGCCTGCTGCACCCACCTGTGCCCAGCACCCAGGAGAGCACCGTGGCAGCAATGGGGAACCTCAGGGCCACAGAGCCTGTGTCCGGGCTTCCTAGTTCAGCCCTTGTAGACCTGCACAGACCTTGCTCCAGGAAAATGAGACACATGGAAGAATCCTAGGAGTCCCGTGCCATCTCACCCCGCCCTGACGCAGTACAGGTGTGCACAGGGAAGCAGACGTTCCCCTCTGACCTGCACTGGGGCCCTCAGTGCCCCCACATCCCAATCACAGGGCGGCATTAAATTTGTAACCCATCTAAATATGGCTTAACTAAGTAGTATATTCCAACCGCCTCGTCAGCCGCTCGGAGCTGGCTCTGCAGTCACACGCACAGGAGTCGCTGGACGGATCCACAGCACCTCCATTACTACGGGCGACGTCTCGCTGAGACAGCCCAGGCGCGCAGCGGAGCGCGGCCCTGCCCTAGGCGAGACCGGCAGGTGAGCGCCACGCTCGCACGGCGCTCCGGTGTTGAACACCGCCACCCTGCGGCCCTCCTGCAGCGTCAGCACCCCACCGTCTCCAGAAGGGGCCTTCCGTGATTGTCCGGACCAGCCTGAACCATGCAGGCCCATCTGGGCCTGAAAAGCATCTCCAGCAGTATCCGAAGTTAGTTTCTCACCAGGTCAGCGGGATAAGGATACTGCCGACTTCCCCGTGGATAAGAATTCCACAGCTCAAAAAGCAGTGGCGACTGCTTGTTCCGATCCTAACTACAGATGCCACGTCCTCGCTACGATGACGTCACGGCAGCAGGTGAGCAGGGGCCGTGCTGGGAAGCGTCTTGCCCAGGCCAGTCACGGCTGAGAGGAGCTGGTCATCTGGGGGGAGACATGGAGTCACCGAGGGGACTAATGCAGCGGCCAGGCCACCAAGGGAGTCGTGCGCCGCGATGGGCGGGGTGGAGGCAGACACGCCATCTGCATGGGGGAATGATGCGATCTGCCCAGCAGGTCAGGCCTCCGCGTGGGGCACCCTGTGTGTTGAAAGGCTAACCTCTACCAATGCAGGCTCTGCGGCCCGGCCAGCCCAGTATTGTTCTGAGCCTTGCTGAGAGCCATTAGCAACCGTGGTCATTGCTCCACGAGAGGCCCCAGGGCCTGGACGCAGGTCCCTTTCCTCTCAAAGACCCTGCCTGTGTCTGAAGCCCACCTCGCTCAGCTGTCCCTGCAGACCGTGGGTTCCACGTGACTACCACTTTCTGAGCCCACCCCACACAGCTCTGAGTCTGTCACCAGAAAGCTGTAACAGAAGCAGAGGGGCTGGGCCCCTGGTGACAAGGTCACCTTGGCCCTAACCAGAGGGGAAGCCACGTGGGCATGGGTTCCTGAGGCCGTGGAGTCGGCATCACATTTCTGTTCAGTTCAGAAACTAAGATCCTAAAAGGCTTTCCGCTGGAACTCTGTAGAGATGGCCCCGCAGACAGCCCAGACAGCCCCGGGGAGGAGGGAGCCAAGGGAGCCACGGTTCCCGGTGATCACAGGACTCTAATGGGGGCCCCTCCCCCACCCTCTCCCCAGCCAGGACAAATGGCCTGTCAGAACCCAGCCGTTGCTGCCCTCCCTCCTGCTCTCAGGGTATTAATGCATAAATGATGACCTAGTAATTCTGTTTATGGACCATTTCTCCATGTCCTAGCACAACGCCACTTGCCATCCTTGTCATTTGTCCCCACAGCCCTGCTGGGAGGAGAGGAGAATGCCCCACTGGGACAGAAAACGCCCATCATAAATAAAGTGGACCCCAGACCTGTAGCTCCTCCTGGCCCGGGGATCGGTGTGCAGGAGTCGCGAGTGGATTTCATTTAACAAAGACGCTCTGACACTGTCCAGCCGTACACAGGAAGTACAGGGCAGGCTGGCACCGCCTGCCTGCATGGGAGACAGGAAGGCAGGGCTCCCGGCAAGGCAGGGCCCAGACAGCTCTCTCCTGGACGCAGGGCCTCAGCGCCACAGCTCCTGCGCTCCAGGTCAGGAAAGGGCCCTGCTGAGCAGCCTGGAGCTTCCACCCCCAAAACCTGACCCCAAGACCGACCGACCAGAGCAGCGAAGCTCGCAGCGCTCCCAGCAGGTGTGTGCCTGACGGCAGGTGCCGCGCCAGCCTCTCAGCACCTTTTCAAAGCAGCAAGGCTCACCGAAGAAAGAAAGGGAACTGTGACCCCACAGATCTGAGAGGTGCTGGTCCCAGGCCTGGGCCACGCAGTCTTGCTCACCATGGCCATCAGGGTGTCTGAGCAAAAGCTGCCCTGACTCACCTCTCCCCACCCCTCTTGTTCTGCAGTACTGGGGTTTGAACCCAGGGGTCTCGCACTTGCTAGACAAGTACTCTGCTGCTTGAGCCCTCCTTACTCCATCCCGTTTCCCCTTTTTGAACCACACCCTATTCCTTTCATGCCTGTGTGTCCCCTCACTGCGCCCACCCTGGTGACCCCGGTGACCCTGGTGATACCCGAGGCCTGGGCAGCGCCCCGCACGCCCTGGCTCATCAGCACTGCTGTGCCTTGGCTCCCGGGCATCTGCCGCACCCTTCCAACACCAGGGCCTTTGCACATCTGGCGCTCTCTGCCTGGACTGCTCTTGGCAATTCCCGCCCCTTGCTAATTAACTTCCATTCTTCCCTCTGGTCTGAGTTCATGCATTACGTATCACTTCAGACCATTTTATCCTGCCCCATAATGGTGCTGAGTGCAGATCTGAACCCAAATTACATCCCATTAATCAAGAAGCACTGCAGCAGCATCGATTGGAACATGAGCTCATCCTATAACGCTCCACAAGCCTCAGGTCCTGCAGACCACAGGGATGGGCTATCTTTGGGTCTCATCACTGCAAAACAGGATGTCTGCTCCTGTGCTATGAAAGGCAGACCTACCGTTTAGATGAACATAAAGCCCACAGACAGAGGATAATATAGCAGCACCCTGGAACTCGGGCTGTGAGTTAGTTAGAACGAGCTATTTAAGATTCTAGTTGTGAGTAAGTTATAACCTCTCCCCTGTGAAGAATGGAGTGCTCCCGCCCCCTCTCTCCGGAAGGCGCTGTCCCACCGCGCGGCCCTCACCAGACTACAGCATGAGGGATGGCGCCGGAGGACCGCAGGGGCTTTGGAGGGACTTCTGTACTGCTCGGCAGTCCTCAGGCAGCAAGTGCTGGGACGCAGGGGGTGGGCGGTGCGGGGAGGGAGAGCAGCTTCCAGCAAGGAGGGGGTTGAGTGGATGCAGGGCTCAGAGCACTGGAGAAGGCAAGAGAAACCTTCACATCAGCTGGCCACCAACCTCGGTTCCAAAACCAACAACTCGAGGCCCTGAAGAGCTGCTAAGCATGATGGGGCAGAAGGCTCACTTGCGAGGGGCTGGCCTGTGTTTGCGGCAGAAGCTGGGACCATTTAGGCTGACCCTCCAATGGTGGTCCCCGGCCCACAGCACTGCCATCGGTGCTGGATGCCACCATGGAGTCCAGCGTGTAGTGAGTGCTCAGGAATGTCAGCTGTCACTCCTATAGAAGAACAGTCCACAGCTCTATAAATACCCCTTCAAATTGTCTACTTGGCCCTGGGAGTATTTCCTATACCACATGGGCATGGAAATGAGCTAGAGAGAAATCCCAGCTCCTTCCGGAGAGAACAATGCACAAGCAGAGCATTTTCTGGCGGCCTTGGCCTCCCCTTTCACCGCAGCGGGAGGGACTAGCATGGGGGCTGAGGGGTTGAGGGAAGGCCTACCTCTCTCTTGATGTGGCACAGAACTGGAGCTTGCAAGGCTGGAAATGGCCCAAGCACAGTTCTTAACCCAACCGTTTTTAAGAAAGGACCCTCAATCCACTGGGCTGGACTCAGCAATCCTGAAAAATAAACTATGCTCACCAAAGGCCCCATGATCCCTATGCGTGCATGTGCTAAAGAAATTCAACTACCGAGCAATTTGAAAAATACCCAAAGATTAGGGCAAGTTAAAGGAAACCCAAGCATTTGACAGTGAATCCAGAAACACCCTGGCAAGAAGACCAAACACCGCTAAAGAATGCAAGCAAGCAACACTAAAAGCCAAGATGCAACTATTGTTTAGAGACAAAAAAAAAAAAATCTTGCTCACTCATCATTCTTGATTACGGTGCCTTTTTCTTTTTTAGCCTAATACAAACAAAAATATGGCACGGGTATGAAGATCCTGGCATCCAGTTCTGGCAGGTTGTGTTCAAGTTGCAGCCTCTCTAGGCCTCACCTCTCTCTACCGAGAATAATCCCAGTACCTGCATGTACAGCGACCAGGGGGATAAACTGGATTTTTTCTTTTTTTGGTAAAACACTTAGCATTATAACTGGCTGTGTGTAGTAAGGTGAACTGCCTTCCAATAAATCCACAAGAGAAAACTGCCAGAAGGCGTCTTGTGGGACTGCCCATTTTCTGGGTAGGCAGCAGACATCTTTTATTAGCTATGTGCCAAATAGCTAACCTAGGAAAACAACAAAAGCATATTTTGCACAAAGTATCCTGAACGTCTGTCATCTGTGCAACGATGAAGATGCACTAGAGCTGTATTTATTGACAATGAGCAGATTAGGTGATGTATATGCCAGGCTTGGTGGCACTTTGGAGGCCACAGTGGGACGATCTCAAGTTCCAGGACAGCTTGGGCTACAGAGACTGTCACAAAACAAAAACTTGTATGTGTAACACCATTATAGCTGCGTGTGTCTATGTGTGTGCGCGCGCGCATGCGCACACACACATTAACAATGACAAACTCTAGGAAAACTGATGGCAACTTAATCCATCTCCACGGTGTGTGATGGATTTTTTACTTAAAAATTCTATTTTAGAACCACCTAACACTTGCTTACCTGTGAGTATACACACACTACTTCTTAGCCAGAAATCACAAAGTGGTTTCTCTTCAAAAAGATGATTGCTCAATATCCTCTAACAAAGTGGTAACAGATGTTGTTATACTATACTAGGTAATCCCGAACTTCAAGAACTGACAGGAGTTAAGGGGAAAGCAATACTCTGGGTCTCCAAGATGCAGAAACTGACAAAGAGGAGGCAGGGGCGGCTCTGCCCCGCTGCTGCGCGCCCGCCATCCTGACTCCTCTGCACGGGCTCACTGCTGCCCGGAAGCCCATGCCATTGTGACTAGAGGCTGGCCGCTGCACGCAGCAGCCCACGCAGGCATTTGATAACCGTGTTTCTCTGCCCTCTGATTATCTCATACTCTGACTTCCTATTTGGCTTCTGTGTAAAAACCATGTCCAGTTTCTGTACACTGGTAAGGGTGTGACCTCCTCGGTGAAGAAAACAGGTCTGTGGTGCAGGTTCTGGGGTCTCTAGGTGGGCTGTGCTGGCCAAGGCCGGAGTGCTTGGCTGCCAGCTGGGCCTTGGGGGAAAGAGCCACCTATGGCCCAGCTGTCATTACCCTGAGGCAGGGCCTAGGGCAGGAGGCGGTAGCACCTCGTCTGGCCTCAGGCCCAGGAGGGGTGCTGGCCAGCTGAGCTTGCTGCCTGAGGCACCCCCGACTTCTGCATTCACCAAGAGTGGGTCAGACAGAATGGCTGCGGTGAGGGCAGGCTAGGGCTCTGCTAGGACGTCCTGCTTTCCTGAGCAGCCCACAGGATGCGTGTGCTTGGGGTCCACCGCCAGCCTGGTCCATAAGCAGGAGCTGAACACATTCTCAGCTTCATACAAACTGTTTCTGTGAACTTCTAACTTCTTTTTTTTTTTTTTTTTTTTTTTTTGTCGGTCGTGGGGCTTGAGCTCTGGTCCTGGGCACTGTCCCTGAGCAATTCAGCCCAAGGCTAGCGCTCTACCACTTGAGCCACAGCATCACTTCTTGAACTTCTAACTTCCACCAGGATGACCCAAGCCAACATCTTTTTTTTTTTTGTCGGTCATGGGGCTTGAACTCTGGGCCTAGGCGCTGTCCCTGTGTTCAAGGTGAGTGTTCTACCACTTGAGCCACGGCATTACTTCCCCAAGCCAACAATTTAAGGACATAAATCTCTCAAGTTACCTCCTCAAACAGTTTTACATACGATATTTCCCTTTAATGGATGGACAAGTAGCAGTCATATCGAATTGGCAGTCTCATTTTCATATCTGGTGGTAAGCTCTGCCGATTTTAACTGTCTCCTGGCTGAGAATTCAAAGGTATGGTGGCCTGAATGCCAAACTGTCCTTTCTCACTGACAATCAAATCTTAGTGCCCTGCAACCACACTCTAAATGGCAATTCCTAGGCCAAGTAGACAGAGAACAGGGCCACTGCTCTAAAACCCGCTCCTCTCTCTGTTTGCCAGGTAAACCATTTCAACTGACTCAAATGCTGTGTGTGCTTAGCCAGGCGGGGCCTGGCTGGCTGCAGAGAAGGGAAGTGTGTGCTGGCGACGCTCCGCACCCATCAGTGTGGCCCTGCTTCTCCTCTACTGCTATGGAAAGGGAAACAGTCCAACGTGTCATCAGCTCCAACAGAATACAGCAGTCAAGACTGCCGCTCACAGAAAGACAGACGTGCCGTGTTGTTGAGGAGCACATGCTGGGTCCCGGCCGCACCATCTCCCAGGGCGTTAGAACTTAGCCATGAAGTCGGGGGAAAACACCAGTCCTCCTCCTCTGACCTGCCCCTTCAAATGGGACCACAACAATTACCCACAGGCAGCTTCAATGCGGGAGAGGATAGAGATCTTTGAGTTCGACTCCCCTCCGTGCAGCGAGTGAAGCCGTCGCCGCGGTGACTGCGCGCCTCCCTGGGCCACCAAGGGCGGCTGTGTAGCGACTGAGCATCTGTGTCTCGGGAATGCTTACTCTTTTAGAAGGCACTGGCCATCTCCCTAGAGCTCTTCTTCCCAGGATGTTTTTCGGATGGCTTCAGCATGTCCCCTTCCAGCTGTCTGGCCCTTGACCTGCCATCCAGTGCTCAGAGCGGCCCCATTTGGACATTTAGTTCTTTCAAGGTTTCCCGTCCGCGAGCTTCCTGCGCCCGAGGCCCGTTCGCCGGTGTCACAGCACTCACAATGACTCTTGTGTTATGTCAGGAGCAAGAGAATCCCCAGGCTCACGTGTTCTAGTTCTTTAGTAAATCTTGGGTTCATTCCTCAGGAGAAGATAAGCACCCTACCAGGCACCTGTCCGTCACCAAAGTCCGCCAGGAGCCCCGTGTTGTGGCACGCACTGGCCCTCCCAGCTACTTAGTAGATGGAGCTAAGAGGTCCGCAGTCTGAGGCTGGCCAGGGGAAAGTTACCTTGAAGCCCTAACTGAGAAACAAGCAAAGGCAAAAAGGGCTGCGGTAGGTGGCTGAAGGCGTGGAGCACCTGCCTGGCAAGCACAAGGCCCCAAGTTCAATCCCCGGCACCAAGAGTCGGCCATATAAAATCCACAAACAATGCTAGGACCCAGCTAAGGATGCTGACACCTGCGTGCGGGAAGCGGGCGCTGTGCTGCTACTTCAGGGCCTGTCTTTCACTCCACATATGGGCCGCGTTAAGAGAAATGAGGCACCAGTACACTGACCCAGCGGAAAGAACCGAACACCTGTGCAGGAAGAGGGGACGCACTGGTGGAGAATGGCAGACGTGGGACATAGGAAACAGCACCTCACGGGGAGTCTGTAGAGAATGGTGTAGCCATGCCTTCCGCTGCGGTTACAGGTCAGCTTTCACTAGTGCTTGCTGCCTTTTCCAGGCTGGCTTGGTCCAGTTTCCTTCACACCTGGCCTCATTCCCCACGGGGTCCAGCAGCCGGCACCTGCGCGCTCTCTAAGATCCTTCACCAGTAAGCACTCCAGGGAGCCGAACTTTATGGAACAGGATGATTTTGGTTCAGAGTGGCTAACTGTCTGCATGGCATTGGAAATTCTATGTCCTCTGGTCGCACCAGCCCTGGGCACACCCTCTGGTCAGCTGGGGTCCAGCGCTCAGAATGTGCAGGCAGGGTGGTCAGCTCAGGTCACATGCAGAGCTACAGTCCAGGCAGATGGCAGAAGCCTGGGAAGCAGCAGCCATCTGGGGCAGCCTCCACCTCATGCAGGTGCTACAATGTCTTACTCTGTCTGCTCTTTAAGGTGCATCAGCAGCTGGGCGCAGTGGCACACACCTGTCAGGCAGGAAGGGCGCAAGGTCGAGGCCAGCCTGGGCTGCAGCACCAGACCTGTCCCCCAAACAGGACTGAACAACAACAAACAATAAAGTACAACACAAGGATGGCCACCAACCAATTCCAGCCCACCACAGCCTCTAGGTCTAGGGCATGTGGGCAAAAAATTATACAAGGACATTTTTTTTTAAATCAGGAAAAGCAGAAAATCATTAGGAAAAATAGTGATGACAGCTATTTTGCCAGCATGTGTCAGACTCAGAGTCACTTACTTCCTGGAGCAGTCAGTCATGCAAGGGTCATCCCTGATGACTGAAGACCTTGGCAGCATTTATAAACAGCCAGTGCAGGCACTAAAGGCAAGTCTTTTACCCAAAGCTAGCGCCTTCCATGCCCCAGGCCCTCCCAGAATGCGCCTCTCCCATGCCCAAACTTTGGGGGTTTGAGCCTGTTCTCAGGGCAGCTCTGGGAGATAAGGCCCAGATGCTCTGCACTGACAGAAATTGCTAATTCTTTCCAGTACATTCAGGAATGCTTGGCCTAAGTGTAGCCACACAAAAGTGGGTCTGTGTCGCAGTTGCCAGTCCACCAGTCAGCTAGAACTTGGTGGGCTGGTGCCATACCGAGTGTTTCCGCATCTGTCTCCCAACAGCAGAAGGAGATAAGTGCCTTTACCTCCCCTCCTCTCGTGGGGAAAGCTGAGGCATAGACAGCCTAGGCATGTGCAGTCTCTCTTCCCAGTGGCACACCCTGGGCCATCACAGGCCCACTTCTGAGCGAACAGTTCTCATCCTTTGCGTGGCATTCCTTGCCACTGAATCTGCCATTTGTCAAGTCCACAACCTCGGGCAAGTTGGCAGCACTCAGAGCCTCCCTGCCCCTGTCCTAGGTGCAGAGCAGGAAGGGCACCTCCCTCAGCCGAGGCAATTCTGTGGTGACAGAAATGGCCACTAGAGAAGCCCAGCTTGTGTCTTAGAAACTGAGTTTTCCATTCCGCTGTGGTGAATCAGCTCAGGTGCAGATCGGCCATGAACAGTAGCCACACATAGATGGCAGATGACTAGCGGGGGCACAACAGGCCGTGCTTGGAACCAGGCCTAGAACCAGGCGCCGGCTTCCCACAGCCAGGCGCATGGCTGTGCCACCCTGGAGCCCAATGTCCTGTCACTGCACTGCAGTACCAAGCCCCCGTCACCAGCCTGGGCATCGCTCTTCACAGCACTGTTACAACATCCCAACCCATTTGTTAGCCCCTCAGCAGCCCCTAGGCTGCCCCTTGCGGGCAGCTCCCTTCTCACAAGGCTGCTGGCGAGGGGTGCTGGCCCACCCTGAAATGGTAAAACTGACCTGTCACTCTGTCTACACTCTAGCGTGGGCATCTGCCTAAAAAAGCCAGCAATATTCTGATTAACAGAGGTCTTTCAAGCTAGCGTGGTCTACCAAGCATTCTGCTAACCTCTAACAAGACGGCATTCTGACTGCTGGGGCTTCAAGTAGCATGTCATTTTTTTTTTTCCTGAAGGAATAAAAATCTCAGGACTCTTCATTTTTGGTTGGCCAGAGCCTCCTGACCATGGTCTCCTACCCCTGGTGCATAGCTGACAATCAATGCATGTCTTTCCAATCCAAGCGGCAGAGTGCAGGCCAGCTATCACACCTGAGTTCACAGGCACAAATTCACCGGCTAACAAATAAAAGAGGAACTACTTTGAAAAAGGACTTTAAAAATGAAGTACACGAAGACATGAATTCAGAATTGTTTTTTGTTTTTCTCAAAGTTCTTCTAAAATTAGAGCGGCCCGGTGAGGGTTTAACTCCACCGGCCTGGTTTCCGTCCTAGGTCCTTCGGTCCTGGCAGATGGTTCTAGCACCGAGGCTCTCTGGTGAGCACAGGAAGCCGCCCTGCTCCTTGGCCACAGCCCAGAGTCCTAACCCTGCTGGCCCACTTAGTGCAAGCATGGAGCTAGGTCATTACTCCCATTGATCAATCTGTCGGCCCAAGGATGGCTTAGGAGGAGTACAGCATGTCTTCCTCCTCACACAGCTCCCATTCACCCAATCTTTTCAGCTCACTGTGATTCTAGTTTTGGCTGTTTTTCCCTTCAGCTGCCAGCATATACTTTAAACCATGCTGACACACTGGAAAACATTCAACACAACTACTGTAGGTGGATACGACTGGGCTTTTTTACTGTGAAACTCAAGTCATATTTGAGTAATGAAATAAACTAAAACACAGAACAAGAATGATCTCAGCAGGGCACCAGTGGCTCACGCCTGTAATCCTAGCTACTCAGGAGGCTGAGATCTGAGGATCGAGGTTCAAAGCCAGCCCGGGCAAGAAAGACTGTGAGACTCCTAACTCCAATAAACCACTAGACAACCAGAAGTGGCACTGTGGCTCAAGTAGTAGATTGCTCACCTTGAGCTGAAGAACTGAGGGACAGTGCCCAGCCCAGAGTTCAAGCTCCATGACCACCACCACCAACAACAAAAAAGATCTCTTAATCAGTGCCTTCTAAAAATCTTAGCTAAGAAAAAAGAAACCTATATACCTTCACAACTTGCTGACTCTCAAACAATGGCTGAAATCATTTCCGTTTTAAAAACAGCATTAAAAAAAAAAAACAACGAAATCAATGCTCTGCTTGCCTCCTGAAAAAAAGGTGTTTACAGTAGAAAGTAAAAACCAAAGGGAAAGATACAGAAAACTTGTAAAATAACACACTGAACTCGAGAGTGCTTTATTACAGGTAAGACCCAGATCAGCGCAGAGCAGGGCTAGAATCACCTCGCAGAAACCTTCCCAGCATTCCGTTTCTGTCTGGGGACACCACTGTGCCTACAACTACAGAAGCCAGCTGCACTGGAAACAAAAAACAAAAGCAAAAAAACAAGGGACCGGGAGGGAAATCCAGTTGCCCTGAGAACCCCTCTCAAAGCCCCTCCCCTCAGCTCTACAACATCCAGAGTGGCCAATGTGCCGGGAACCAAGCAGCCTATTGGGACCCCCAGGAGAGGAGCAGCCCCTCTCCCCTGCAGGAAGATCTAAGGGCACACCCTCTGCTTTCAGTGAGAAGCTGCTTCCTGTTCCTGCTCTGTACTTTGCTCATGACAGACCTGGGAATATCTGAAGATGATTTGGACATATTCCCATCCTGCCCAAACCTTGCTGCAGGCTGCAACATCAGAGCTGGAGAGCTGAGCGAGCTCAGCCAGCACCTACCTAATGCGTCTGGAAGTCCCTGTCTCCAACACTGACTGCAGCTTTGGAGCACCTGTCATTTGTCCTTGAATAATACACAACCTGGAAGGCAGAATTCATTCCTAGCAAATAAATGTGTGTGCCTACTATGTATGACTACTTTACGGCTATCTTGTTATAGACAGAAGGAAAAAGATCTGTCTCCTTTCTTGCCAGAAGTAGAGAAAATGCTTTGTAAGTATTTCTTAAGAGCATCGACTGTGTGCTGGACATCATTACTTCAAGCTCATGCAGATAGCCAAGTAATGATGTGAAAATCAATTTCCCAACTATGCCAAACCAAAGACTTAAGAATCCCAAACGAATGATGTGTTCTAAGAGATTAATTTATCTTAAAAGACAACAAAAATACCTCATTAAAAAAAAAAACATAACCCTTATTTGTTACACGAATACACTTAAATGTGTTACAGTAAAATGCCTGGCACGCATAATCAGTTAACCTCTACTTCAAGTTGTATATGATGCAAAGGAGCAGCTGAAGACTGAAGTGTTCTCAGTAGTGTGGATACCGGTGCACACACGCAGAAGATGGAAATCTTAAAACTCTTCTTCCAAACCTATTTACCACGTCCGCCACTTAGGCAAGCAGATAGTCGAAAGAAATACACAAATTCCACACCATCCTGGAAGGCAGAAGTCACTCTAAACGTCGGCGTCGAATTAGAAGAGAATTCTAGACTTACTAAAAAACAACAACGACAAACCAGAACCGCGGGCTAATCGCGTTCTTCGGATACATTTCCGGGCTGCGCAGCGGCGGCTCAGCGTTCGTCTCGCGGGTTTCTGGGAATGCGCAGCGTGCTGAGGGGCCCCGCAGCCGGGCGCGGGGTGGGTCTGGGCCCCCGGGGGTCGGTCGGACCCCCGGCCGCCGCGGTGCCACGCGGGGCCCGCGCGCATTTCCCCCGACCCCCGCGTCTTCACTGTGGACCGGGGCGACGCGGGGGACCGAAAGGCACGCGTCGGCGCGAGCGGGAAGTTAGAGCAACTCGGGGACTCGCGGGGACTCGCGGGGACCCGCCGCCCAGGGCTGCGGGGCGCCGGCAAAAACGTTACCCCGGGCCAAGCCCGAACGCACGGCGCCAGGCCCCGGGACGGCGTCGGGGGACCCGCAGCGGGGGCTGCGGCCCGGGCGCTCCCGGTGCACCTGCAATGCGGAAGGCTCCCCGCCCCGCCGGACCCCGCGGCGGGCGGGCGGCCGGTCCTCCCCGGCGGCGGCGGGGCGCGCCCCGGCCCGGGCCCCGCAGGGGTGGGCGCCCCGCCGCGCCCCGCACGCCCGCGCCCCTCCCCGCCGGGGCCGCCCAGCCCGGCGGGGCGCGCCCGCTTCGGGGCCAGGTGAGCCGGGCTGGACCCGGCGCGCCTCGGGCGCCGCCTCACCTGCGGCCGGTGCGGTCCTTCAGGCGGCTGCCCCGCTTGGCGCGGTCCTCGGGGCGGGCGGCGGCCCGGACCCGCGGCCCATGGGCGGGGCGTGCGGGGCAGGCGGGCTGCGGCCCTGCCGCGGGGCGCCGCCGGGGTCAGTGGGCGCCGCCCGCCCGGCGCATCCCGCCGGCTCCCTCGGAGCGCTCGCCGCGGTGCACGCTGGGAGCGGCGGCGGCGAGGCCTGGCCGCACTGACCGGGCGGGCGGGGACGAGGCGCCGGCGCGGCTGCGGGTCTGTGAGCGTCGCGAGGGGCGGGAGGCCGGTCGGTACTCACTCGGCAGGGAGGGGGCGATGCCCCGCTCCCCCCAGCTGCGGCAGGGCGGGGGCGAGGATGCAGGGGAAGGGAGGGCTGGCCGTAGGACGCAGGCGCACAGCTCAGGTGCGGCCGCACTGCGGTTGCCCTGGGTAACGCGGACCTGGGCGGGGGAGGAAGGTGGGGGGAAGTGAAGAGGCGAGCGGGAGCGCGCGCCGGGCGGTGGGGGCGCGCGCCGGGCGGTGGGGGCGCGCGCCGGGCGGTGGGGGCGGGGCCATGGGCTGCGCATGCGCACGGGCGTCCGTTTCCATCACCACCCTCGCGGCGGGGGGCGGGGGGGGGCGAAGGGGAGGGTCGTCGGCCTCGTGCGTGCGCACGCGCGCCGTCCCCCGGAGGCGTCTGGGTGTGCGGGGCGCGCGCGCGCGCAGCTCGGAGGCGCACCTGTGAGGCGTCCCCTGAGGAGCGGGCCGGTGGGCGCGCGGAGCCCGCGGCCTGGGGCGCTCGCAGCCCGCACTTGGAGTGAGTTGGGCGGCGGAGCGCTCGCGTGTGTCTTGTGCCTGGCCGGCCGGGGCGTGGGCCGCGGGGCGGGCTGGGGGCTGGAAGGCGGCGGAGTACCTCAAAGAAAAGGAAAACAAGCCTTCGCTCGGGACGGGCCCGGGCCGCGGCGGCCGGGCGCGGCGGCGGGGAGGAAGGTCAGCGCCGCGGCCGCGCCGCCGGCGCCCGGGCCCGGAAGGGCGACTCGGCCCGGAGCCCCGGCGCGGGGGGCGCAGATGGCGGCCGGAGGCGCCGGGTGGGCAGCGGCGGGGCGAGGCCGGCGCAGGCCCCGCGGGAGCCCAGCCCGAGCCCGGGCCCATTGTTGTCGGAGCCGAGGGAAGGGGGAGCGCGGCGGCCCCGGAGGCCGTGGGGCCGCGCCTTGGAGCCGGTCCAGGCGGGTCCCGCGAGGGCGGTAATGGCCGCGCGCGGGCCGGGGCGCCGGGCGGCTCGCGGCGGTCCCGCTCCAGGGTGCCTGTCGTCGGTTTTTGTCTTCTTTTTTAGGAGTGAAGCCTCCGGGCCCGGCCTCGGTCGCCGTGCATCCCGCGCAGGTGATGAGGGACGCGGGGCGCACCCAGCGCCGAGGGCTCCCGCCGCTGGACGCCTCCATTGTGTGACCACAACCAGGGCCGGCCTCGCACCAGGTAAGCTGGCCGGCCCCCCGCAGCCCTCGGGGCCTCTGCGGCCACGGGCCCCACGCCCTCCTCCGCCTGGACTCGCCCCGCCGTCCCCTGCTTGAAGAACTCCGCAGAGCCCCCTCCCCGACTCGAGCCCTTCCGGATCAGCCTCCCCGGCTCTCTGCCAGTTCACCTCCCAGAGCCCTCCAAACTCGGCTTCTTTGTGAGAACCGGCTTGTCCAACCGCACAAGTCCGTTTCTCCGAGGAGCTGGCCCCGTACTGTCGGGGTTGAGCGCTCGCACGTTACTGTCATTTCAACAAAGAAGACCTAGTGTTGAAAAGACGTCCAAGGGCTTCCCTGCCTATGGGGATGACTTTGGGGATATTTAAAGAGTGTATTGTTTCAAGTTTATGTCTTCTCCCTTAAAGTGGGCCCCCTACTTCCTTTGTAGAAAGGGTAGCGTTTCCAAGCAGAATAGATGACCTTGTTCAACCTACAGGTTAATTTACAATTTTGAAATTAACTGGAGACTTATAATGCATTTTCTTAGTAAACGCCACTGCCTCCCAGAGACGCAAAAGCCTTTGATTGTTAACCTGTCTTCAGAGGTGTATGTGTGTGGTGGGTATTCTTGTGGATCCTCGAAAATACTTTACAGTGGATTCGTACACCACCTTTGTTTTTAACAAGTGCTAGCCAACTAATACTTGGTCTTTTCATTTTTAGCACGTAATACTTCATTTTCCGCAACCTCTGCATTGTGTTCCATAGTTTAAGTATACTGTAGTTTATTGAGCCATTTCCCAGATGAATGGCAATGGAAGTTTCAACTTTAAAGCAGGTTTTTTTTTTTTCCTAAGTGGTGTTTATTCTTTGGTGAGATGGAATTTGTTCAAGGGAGCAGGGAACTATGCTAATTACGGAGAGGAGGCTTTTCTGTTGGAAGCTCTCTTTGGTTAAGAATTTACCTGTGGGAACTTGGCCCCTCCCCTGAGGTAGCTGTGTTGACTGAACTGCTTACCAGTCCTGCGGCCTTGAGGGCATGTGATCTTCCCAAGCCTCCTCCCTCTCTCTAACTAGGGATGGCTGTCCTCTACCTCACACAATTCAGTGGCACCATTGAAAATGCTTGGTAGACTCAAGTGGCAAAGACTTCTAAGGCACATTTTTCCTAGTGCTTTGTTACATGCTGTAAGAAATAAGACATGGGCTGGGTTCTGTTCCATGGTAGAGCACCTACCTACGAAGGAAGCTCTGGTACTGAATTCAGATCCTAGGACCATCAAAAACAAAAAAAGGGGAGAGGGTGGCCAATTGGCTAGCCATAAATCACGTTAACAAATCCAACGTTAGATAATGCTCTCATTGTAATATTTAGAATTTGTTTCCTGGCGATGTGAATTGTACTCATGTGTTCCTGTGCAGTAGCACATTCAGAAGACCTTTTATGTCACTTCAGGGAAAGCAAATTCTTACTGAATTTATACGCAGAATCAAAGAGCTTTACTAACTTAAATATTAGCTAAATGATGTGATAGGTAGCATTTTAAGATGTAGGCGATGGGCTGGGAAGGTGGCTCAGTGGTAGAGTGTTTGCCTTGCATGCCTGAGGCCCTGAGGCCCTGGGTTGGATTCCTCGGCACTACATAAGCAAAAAGGAAAAAAAAAAAAAAAAAAGATGTAGGCGACATGATCATGGGCTTTGTAGCTGTGTCACATGCTAATGTAAGTGCCTGTAGTTTGGCCAGCAAAATCAACTTGTGTCGTTTCTTGAAGTTTATAGTTTGGGAACTGGAGGGTGAGGGGCTAGAAATTAATAATACAACTGCACATTAATCGGAAATGAGTATCTGCTAGGAAGTTGCATAGCTCCTGTTGTAAAAGAGCACATAAACAGGGACCACATTTAAGATTGTGGTCCAGAAAAGACTGCAAAGATTCAAGCTGAGATACGAAGGGTGAATAGGCATTAGTGTGGAGTGAAATGGGGACTACTTTTCCAGACAGAAGAAAACCTTCGGGGAAACCCTGAAGGGGGAAGAGCTTTGCCCGTTCCAGAACTAAGGGGAACACCTGGTAAATTGTGGCCAGGCTGCCAGGCAGAGAGCAGCCAGGTGGGAGCAGATCCTGTAGGATCTTGCCTGGCAGGTTCGGGATGGTTAGGAATGGTGTGGTTCATCCAGAGTGAAAGGGGAACCCGCGCAAGGACGTAAGCGGGGCAGTGATACAAAGAGAAGAGCAGGTTAAAACAGCCGTGCCGGTTACCACATGTAGAGGGAAGGGCACAGCGTGGAGAGGGGACGTGAGGAGGCCACACCATTTCCAGGGAACTCTGTCAAAAGAGATGTTGATTAAACACACACACACACACACACACACACACACACACACACGCAGGGGTCCTTTTAACAGGTAGGGTTAATACAAGCAGAGAACAAAGGGACTTTTTTAATGAAAAGTACATGTAAATGTTAAGCTAGTTGTCCACACTGTACTTAACAGGAAAGTTAAAAACTGAAACAACACTTAACAGGGTTTTTCTAAGTTTTTAGAAAGCTATAACACAGAAGTGTTAGATGTTTAAGCTGAAGGAAATACTTGTAAATGTTATTGACTAGGATAAGAATAACAGAAAAGCAAAAGTAGACAAAATTAGGGACTAAATGACTAGGCATGTGACAAATGCATAAAATCTATAGTTTTCTGAGTGCAAAAATAGTCTAGCAGAAAATAAACGGAAGGAGTAGATACTCCCCGGCAGTGACCACACTACCACAGAAAGCACAAAACTTACAGGTGGGGCCTTACAAGAAAGTGAGGTCCACAAAAGACGCCCTGCATAGTCCTCGCATGAGGCTTAAATGTTACAGAGATGCCCAAACGTGAGTATCTGTACAAGCCACTGGAACTTGTTCACACGAGAAATAAGCTACATGGAAACACAATAAGTGGTAAAAGAAATGATTGGGAGGATTCCAGGCCTAGCAAAAATAGAGATCAGGAGCAAGCAGCTGGAAAGGAGTTCTGTGTGTTGAGCATGGGCTCTACAGCCCATTGTATCCAAACTGGAATCTTTTAGTGAGGAAAGTAATCCTAATGTCACACATATTACTGGGTTTTGTTGTTTTTTGTTTTTTTCCACTATTGGGGATTGAATCCAGGGCCTCATGTTTCAAGTGTTCTACTGCTTGAGCCACTCCCCCAACCCTTTTCTTTGTATCTTTTTTGTGTGTCAGAACTGGGGCTTGAACTCAAGGCTTAATAACTGTCCTTGTCCCTAGACTGGTGCTGTATAACTTGAGCCACTTCAGGCTTTTTCCTTGTAAATTGCAGATAAAAGTTTCAGGAACTTTCCTACTGGGATAGTTCAAACTGTGATCCTCAGATCTCAGCCTTCTGAGTAACAGGTATGAGCCACTGGCACCTGTGCAGCAAATTTCGTTCTCTCCAATTAGACTTTTGTTTTCTTTTTGGTTGGCCATGGGACTTGAACTCAGGGTCTGGATGCTGTCCATAAGCTCTTCAGCTCAAGGCAAGCGCTTTACCACTTGAGCCACAGTGCCACCAAAGGGTTTTCTGATGGATTATCGGAGATAAGAGTCGCATGGACTTTCCTGTCCTGGCTGGCTTTGAACTGCCATCCTCAGATCTCAGCCTCCTGAGTAACTAGGATTACAGGCGTGAGCCACCAGCGCCCAGGTAAACTTATTTTATGGTGTGAGTAGTGCTTTTTATGTTTATGGCCAGGTATGTGTATATATATATATGTATATATATATATATATATATACACACACACACACATATGTATGTGTGTATAAAATAATGGATCATTTCATTTTATAGAATATTCTGAGGACATGTTAGTTGCGTGACAAGTTCAAGTATTTTTTAAATCTATAAACATTTGGAAATTGCACTGAGTGAGACCCGCTGGAAAAGCAGTCTACTTTGTTTCAGAATGATTGTTAGAGTGGTAATAGGCTAGGAAGAAATAAGACATTGAAGGGGATGGTGGTGGCCTGAGTCCAAGTTGTGACAGAGTAGATGGTTAAGTGGAACAGTTTAAGGAGCTTCAGAGGTAGAATGTCCTCAATTTGATAGGGCAGGCTTCTGGATTGAGCACTTGAAGGATTGTAGCAGGCCTTGGTGGGGACATCTCACCTAAGAATCAATGTACTTTCAGTTTGAGACCTTTCAAGTTTGAAGGACTTCTGGGATATGTAGATGCCTCATGAGGGTTTCCCAGGGGTGGTCTGTAGTGCAGGAATTAAGGCTGCTGTTTAAAACAACTGGCTACAGTGTGGAGCTCCTTACTGTGACCAGTTTTTCCTTGACAAAATGGTTCGTAAATTTTTTTTTTTTTTTTGGTCAGTCATGGGCCTGAACTCTGGGCCTGGGCACTTCAGATCAAGGCTAGCGCTCGACCACTTGAGCTACAGCACCACTTCCGGCTTTTTCTGCTTATGTGGTGCTGAGGAATTGAGCCCAGGGCTTCATGCATGCAAGGCAAGCACTCTACCACTGAGCCACCTTCCCAGCCCCCTCGTTCGTAAATTATTGAAGCTGGGAATGTCTGTCCATCTTAGACTGCACTGTCAGCATCTTTTGAATATATGATTTAAGATCATGTGACTCGGGATGACTCTTGAGTTGTTTTGGAGTACATCCAGTTAATCTGCGTAGATGGATAGGTGGTAGGACTTCTTGGGATATTGTCCAGTCATCCTATTGCCAGACTGTTCCCACCTACTTGGAGTGACTTGAATTGATGACTGGTGTCCGGACCTCCCTCCAATGGATGTGGTAGAGATTTTGGAGTTGAGTGTCCTTACCACTTGGCTAGGCATGGGTGAGCATATGCAGAGTAAAGTGAAGGCTGGAAGCAGAGCTGGGCTTGGCTACCACTGCCTACAGAGATAACAGGAAAGTTGGTTAGAGAAGCACAAGAATTCCTTAGCCAGCCAACATCTGGCTGAAAAGTGATTAAAGGCTAGAGGCTTTCTGGTGAGTGCAGCATGACCCCAGGCTCTAGCTGGTAGCTTCTTGGTGTAGGGCTCAAGGGTCTGGACGTTGGCAGGGTTAAGTAAGGCTGCTTGCTGCCTAAATCACTGGCCTGTCCTGGGCAGTACCCACCTGCTCTGTGCTGCTCCTCACTCTGCACCCTGCAGGATGAGACCTGTGTACCCCAGAATGGCTCCTCCAAACCATCTTGGCTCTGTTAACCCTCTAGCCTGCTTCATAGACCCAGCCTTTCCACCTCCTAGGCTTGAGTTCTCAGGGAGGAGAATCTGGTTGGCTCCTGAGTACACCGTTCTGGGGAGGTTTCCCTGGTGTGCTGAGTCTTGCTGCCAGCCAGAATGGACCAAGAAGAGGGTGCTCGAGCCTGCCTGGAATTTGGATGGAATTTTAAATATCCTAGATAGGGCACAAAGGGGTCAGGAGTAGGGCTGAGGGCGTGGTTCAAGGGGTAGAGCACCTGCCTAACAAGCGTAAGATCCTGAGTTCAAACCCCTGCACTAAGGGACTAGGAGTAAAACTAAAGTTGGCAGATTGAAATTATTAGGCCAGGTTTAAAGTAGCCACACCAAGTCACAGGGTGGCCACTGGTGAAAGCAGACTTTTACAGAGAAATGGAAGAAAGGTTTTTTTTTTTTTTTTTTTTTTTAATGAACTTGATTTTTGGAGATGTATCAGAAGCATTTAAAGCTTAGTTTTCAAAAAGTGTGATTTTCATGGCTTCTCAGCCCTGAAGCAGCTCTCTGCCTTTGTTCTTACTCTGGAACATGATGTGTCCTGTGTCACCTGATACATTGTAGGATGTTCGATAAAGCTATTCTTGAGCTCATTTATTTTTCATAGCCCCGCAAGTTCATCAAATAATCATAGCTTATATCCTGGTCTTATTTTACAGCACATTTCATGGTATTGGGACATTGTAAGGAGGCCGTTGTAGCCAGAGCAGACCTCTGTCTCAGGATGCAAATTTTACCTCTTAAGCTGTGAATAAACAGTAACAAGAGTTGAAACCTTTTTTCTTCAGTGGAGTGAGTGCCATTATATCCCTCTGGCTCAATCTTTTTTTTTTTTTTGGTCCGGTCGTGGGGCCTGAACTCTGGGCCTGGGCGCTGTCCCTCAGCTCTTCAGCTCAAGGCTAGCACTCTACCACTTGAGCCATAGCGCCACTTCTGGCTTTTTTCTTTTTGCTTATGTGGTGCTGGGGAATCGAACCCAGGGCCTCAGGCATGCAAGGCAAGCGCTCTACCACTGAGCCACCTTCCCAGCCCATGGCTCAATCATTTTTTTTTCCCCCCAGGGCTGAGGACCCAACCCAGGGCCTTGCGCGTGCCAGGCGGGCACCCTTCCGCTGGGCTAAACCCCCAGCCCCTGGCTCAATCATTTTTACACACATATGGCTGAGCCTGATAGAGTTGACTATTTCACAGGTTCAGCGTGCTTGGCACTGTCCTGGAGCACCGCAGGCTTCTCATTACTGTGTTCCATTACTTGTTACTGTTGTCTTTACATCATGATGACAGTTGGAGCGGGGAACCTGCAGGGAGCATGCTCACATTTCCATAGCTTTCCAACTTATGAGCCAGTGTTGGAGCGCCCTCTGGAGTCACTGGGAACAACTGGGCTTTCTGTGACAACCAGAATTGAGGACCAGGGGAGGGGCAGGCCAGATGGGTGAAATGTGTGGGTTTGAGTTGGCAGAGCATTGAAGTGGGGTTGTGTAGGGCCAGGTGCTCACCCTGCATGCAAAGCACAGGGTTTTCTGCAGCTAGAGAAGAAAGCACACCAGGGTCAGGAGGAGCCAGAGGAACATGGCTAGCAGTGTCCAGGGAAATAAGTAACAGTGTACTGAAGGTGTGGCCAGTGGGAGAGCACCTGCCTAGCAAGCATAGGCCTGAAGTCAAACCCTGCTACTGCTGACAGTAAGTGAAGCCCGCGAGAACTTGTGAGTTTCTTCTCATGTTCCCCATGTGGTCCGTTTCTTTTCAGGTCTCCAGCATTTTTGTGGGCCTTTGACATGTTCGTACATCCTACAGACTGCTTTGCCTAGGGGTAAAACATGCCAGTCTTGCTGGGGAGTGTAGTTGGTATGTCTTCTCATGTCTGGGAGAGTGGACGCTCCAGGAACCTACTTGTGGGACTGAAGAGCCTCCTGGGAAAATTGCAATTCAAGAGAAATAAAGGAGCTAAGGATTTGTTCCTCTGGTTGCTAGGAATAAAGAGTGGTAATATTTTAAGCATGAGCTGTGGTGGGGATGCGTGTAGACTAGAAGATACCTTGGGTGCTTCAGAGACAGCTTCCAGGTGGTGGTCTCCTGTCTCCTTTTGATGCTGACAGGCTTATTTCTCTTGTTCTGCATATCTTTTATATCTTCTCCCCTCAATTTCTCCTTACTGATGGGTTCTCCTTCCTCCTCAGGCCCTCTGTAGTCTTTATGCAAATGCAGCTTTACCTCTCGAGCTCACTCCTCTTTCTTTCAGCATTGTTTAGATTCCTGAGAAAGAAGGAATCTGCTTTTCATGTCATTCTGAGTTATACCATCATCAGAGTTAAGTTTTTGGGTCCCAGGGGCTGTGTTTGGTCTCAGTAGTCATGTGGCCCAAGGGCAGCCTGGTCTCCTTAGAGCTGAGGCAGCTCGTATATACAAAAGCTGGAGCTGCACTGTACTGGAGCTGGTATGCATCCCCTCCCTGGGGATGCCCACTCTTGAACGCATGGCCTATGCGTGGCCCTCATTCTGAGCCAGCCCTTTGTTTCCACAGGGGAATCAATCAATGACCCTACTTTCACTTTTCTATTCCCTTCCTATTTTGTAGTCTCTGACAGTGCAGGACCATCATAATCTGTGTGACTCCTTGAAGTTGGTCCTAACCCGAGTCATTGTAGAGTAGAGGATGGAGGTGGAGTGAGTAGGGTCGTGGTAATGGATCTGTTGAGATCTTAAATAGGCTAGGGGCTGTTGTAAGTACTCCTGTATGAACTTCTATAAACAAATGATAGTCCTTTCTTTTTAATCATCTCTCTCAAACTCCCTTCTTGTCATTTTTGTTGTTGGTTGCAGAGTTTGAACTTACAGCCTGGGATTTTTTGCTCAGAGTGAGCACTCTACCACTTTGAGCCACAGTGCCACTTCCAGTTTTCTGGTGGTTAATTGGAGGTAAGAGTCTCATGGACTTTACTGCCATGCTGGCTTTGAGCTATGATTCTCAGATCTCAGCCTCCTGAGTAGCTAGGATTACAGGCATGAGGTCCCTTTTTGGCCTTTTTGGTGACAGTTGCCCATCAAGGGTTGGTAAGGGTAAGATGGGAGTCCAGTCTAGTCCAGCTGTAGACTGTCCAGCTGGACTAGTTTGTCTCTAAGGCTCATTTCATCTGAAGCATCCGTGGACATAAGCTGGCTTCCCACTCTGAGCTGCTAGCCAGTGTGTCTGTCATCCAGGCACCTGCTCCTCATGGGGCGAGTGTATTGTGATGGGAGGGTTCCTGTATCTCAGAGTGAAGATGTGCAGACTGCCTGGATTTCCTTTCCTTGGTTTCTCATTCTTTGAGCTGGGTGGGCCATTTGATCTTCAGAATGTTTTGATCTGAACTCTTCACCATGTAACCTGCTTTTTTCTCTCTATCTCCCACCTAGCAGGACCTCAAGCTTCTGTAGCCCTTCAGCCATCAAAGGCCCTGCCTCTGCCTTACTGGAATGTCCTGGCACTGTGGTAAGTTTCCCCTCTCTGACCCTTAGTCCAAGATGGAGAAGCCCCTTTGACTACGTTAAACGAAAGCTATCTCTGGAGTTTCTTTCGAGCTTTGAGCTCAATAGGGAAGATACTCAGGACCTTCAGCTTGCTTTGTTGGTGTTGATGTTGGTCAGGTGGGTCCTTACTCTGTGAGGTATCTTCATCTGTTCTCTGTTCATCTTCTTCCCACCTGGGCCACTTGGGCACTGGCACTTTGCTTTTCTGTTTCCCCCTTGGCTTTCAGGCCTTCTCTAGCTCCTAGAGTTCATGTCCACCTTCTCCCACAGTTTTGTCCTCACTGAGTTAACAAAACTATATTGCTAAGGGTGTTGCTTCAGAAGTTTGTGGTGGTTTCTCTCGTAAGTTTGACCTGTGGCCTTCTCCCTGAGCTGGTTCCTGGGAGCCGTGTTTTACATCAGCATCTGCACACAGGATCTGGAGAGCTGCCTGCTCCCAGCACAAGTGTTCCGTTTCTTTGACTTTCTCATTTGAGCTTTTAGACCTCTGATCATATTTTAACAACCCTTCCCCAACTCAGGAAGCTTAGGAGTATTTTTCTGTGGGACAGGAGCTTGTTCACCTTTGTTGGGTCATTGCTGAAGTGCACAGTGTTCTTGTTGACTTGTGTGGGTCATAGAATCAAGTTCTGCCCCTGTGGCTGGGAAGCATGAGACAAGCAGCCCTGGCCAGCGTCCAGTGGGAGCAGGACGCCACTCCTCGCTCCTGTTCCCAGCTGGAACAGCTGGGTTGGTGGTGGGCCTCCGGCCCCGTGGCTCTGACTGCGCCAGGTTGGAGGGCTGACTGCACGTGGATGTGTAGTGCTTTCCATTTCCACAGGCCACTCCTCATGAAGTGCACCATCCTTTGTCCATTCTCCCGAGTGCCACATTGGGTTCTGGTCCACTGCCCTATTTGGAAGAGGGTAGCGGTGTACCTGCCGCAGCAGGTGTTCTGTGTTTCTTTCTGGTCCTGCTCTCTTCTGAGCTGACTTCTTATTACGGTGGTTAACATTGAAGAATCAGTCTGTTTTGTGAATTCTTTTCACACCAAGGTATTTGGTCTCTAGCTTGAGTCTTCCATGGGATATTACTTAGGATGTTCCAGTCTTCCCTAGTTTCTAGTTCAGTTGTGCTCCATCCAAGGTACCTAGGGCTGAGGGTTTTGCTGAAACCACTGGTCAGCCTTGACAGCAGCCTTTAGTAGCATGCACCTCTAAAACAGACCGGCAGCAGTGTGGTTGGAACCGTACACAGCCTGCTTCCTTTAGTGGGTGGCGGTGCACTGGGTACCTGTGGCCCTCCAAGGTGCCACCTAGTGTCCGGGTGCTGTTCATCTTTGTGTGAGTCTGCACGCCCCTTCTGTCTGCTGAGCAAGTCTGCTCACTCCACTCCTTGGACAAGTCTGTTCAGGAGTTGTGACCCAGGTGAAGAATAACCGGCCCAGAAGTTCACATAGCAGTCAGATTTGTGGAGCTGAGCCCAGGACGGGATGGGCCTGGCAGGGCAG
Organism: Dipodomys spectabilis; assembly: GCF_019054845.1. Taxonomy (NCBI): domain Eukaryota; kingdom Metazoa; phylum Chordata; class Mammalia; order Rodentia; family Heteromyidae; genus Dipodomys; species Dipodomys spectabilis. The sequence continues at coordinate 499,270 of NW_024871157.1, read as the reverse complement.
GGAAGCAGGAGAGGGCGCTTTTGTTGAAGGACTCTGTTTTGCTTTAACCAGGTAAGAAGAGTGTCGTCATAATGTGCATGGAGGTTAATACTGCTAAACGGTGTACTTAAAATAGTTAAGATGGCATTGTTACGTCATTTCCTATCACACTTTCAAAAAAACATACCAAACCCTCAAGAATCCCACATCCTTAACTTTCCAGCTGCTCCTTGAAGTGGTCATTCTGCCCAGGCATGACTGAGGACCTGCACCCCTCCCCATCCCTCCACCCCTGCCTGCTTGCCAAGCCAACTGAGTTGTTTCTTCCGGTGGTGGCTAATCTGCACCTTGTGGCCCTCAGGCATTGCTTTGTCTCTTAGCAGGGGTGGCTGTGGAGTGGGGCCTGAACTCTGGGCCTGGGCGCTGTCCCTCAGCTCTTCAGCTCAAGACTAGTGCTCTACCACTTGAGCCACAGCGCCACTTCTGGCTTTTTTCTTTTTTGCTTATGTGGTGCTGAGGAATCGAACCCAGGGCCTCATGCATGCAAGGTAAGCGCTCTACCACTGAGCCACCTTCCCAGCCCTGGCTGTGGATTTTGTGCTTTGGTTCTTTCTTCCAGTTGGCCTGTGAGAGGATTTGACCTGAGCCCTATACTTCTCCTGTGCCCCTGCCTCACCCAATTCCCCTGCCCTGAGGCCCCCAGCAGGCCAAGTACTGGAAAGAGGGTGCGCACTCTTGTGCCTTCTCTGTAGGCCTCCTAGTGTTGTCCTGAGGAGAATCTGTTGTCAGTCACTGTACCAGTACCCTCCCTCCCGAGGGTTGAGTGGGTGTCAGGGACCAGGGCTGTACCCTTCTCCCATGGGAGGCAGGAAGGGCCCTGCAATGACACATGATCTCACGTTTGTAGCTATACAAGCTGAAGCTCATGGGAATAACACCAGTCACACAGCTAGTCAGACCAAGAACTGGAACCTGGGTCTTTTGCCTCCATGTGTTTCTGGTTCTTACCATGTATGATGCTTTGCATTTACTCACAGATGAGCTGAGGCCTGGCCTGGGGCTGGAGAGCAAGGAGGGGAGGGGAGCACAAGCTGAGGCAGCACCTGGGGTCAGACCTGTGAACGAACGGAACACCAGAACAAGGCCTAGAGAGGCATGGCGGGCGTGGGTGTGGCAGAGACAGCCGCAGACACCAGGGGACTCTGGCTCTGAGCAGAGGAGGAGCCCTCATTAAGGGAGATTAGATCATCCTGGCTTGAGAAGCCTCTGCCTGTGAACTGCAGCGCTTGGCAAAGGAAAGAATGTGTCATGCACTAATTAAAATGTAGGAAATAAAGAAACAAATATTTATTTAGCCTCAGCTATGCTGTAGGCACTCTGATAGGTACTTTCCCACTTATTATCTTTTTTAATTATCCTGGCCAGGTGGAGACATTGTACCAGTCTGTGTGCAGGTCAGTCTGAGATCAGCCACGATCACAGAGCAGGTCCCATGCAGCTCTCTGGGTCAATCCCCAGTTCTTTCTGCTTTGGTGCTCACCACAGTCTGTAGCATTGTCTCATGGGTCTGAGAGACTTCTGAGGAAAGACAGGAAGCATTTTATTCTTTAGTTTTTATCAGAGCACGCAGTTGGTGCTGACTTCCCAGTGTGCTAGAGCCTTGGCTCTCCCTCTCCACCTGCCCGCCCGCCCGCCCGCCTGCCTGTTCTTCACAACGCCTGGGCTTGGATGTGCAGCGTGCTTCTATCTGCTGGTTTCCCATTCCTTCCACGTTGTGCTGAGGACCTGTGTTCCTGGCTGGGTCAGCTCACACTCTGGCACAATCAGTGGCGCTCTGACCTTGAAGCCAGCATTTGTCCAGGGGTCACATTTGTACTTTGCTGGAGCAGGGTCTTCAAGGGAAGGGTTCTTGGTATGCGCCTCTCTGTCACCTCTCTGGACATGTGGGTGATGGAGCAGAAAAAGAAACTCATTTTCGAAATCATTTTTTTTTTTTTTTTGGTCCGGCAGTGGGGCCTGAACTCTGGGCCTGGGCGCTGTCCCTCAGCTCTTCAGCTCAAGGTTAGCGCTCTACCACTTGAGCCATAGCGCCACTACTTCCGGCTTTTTTCTTTTTGCTATGTGGTGCTGAGGAATCGAACCCAGGGCCTCAGGCATGCAAGGCAAGCGCTCTACCACTGAGCCACCTCCCAGCCCTCGAAATCAATTTTTATATTGTTATTTATTTTTTGTTGGCTGTGGGGCTTGAACTCAGGACCTGGGTACTGTCCCTGAGTTCTCTTGCTCAAAGCTAGCACTCTAGCTGGCAGTTTGAGCCACAGTGCCACTCCCAGTTTTCTAGTGTTAACTGAAAATAGAGAGTCTCACAGCCTTTCTTGACTGATTTTGAACTGAGATTCTCAGATCTCAGCTTCCTGAGTATCTTGGATTACAGGCATGAGCCTCCAGTGCCCAGCCACAAGATCTTTTTCTCAGTTTAACGTTTGTGTCTTTTCCTTCCATTGAAGGTTGGTTCCCAGCTTTGCTGTGAATGACATCTTTGCACTGTCTCTTGTTCTGCACTGTTGTCAGGTGTCAGCCGGCTGCTAGACATGTTCTTTTTCTTTTACAATTTTAGGGGTGTTTTTTGTCTTCCTGCTTAACCTTCTTTTTGAGTAGGGATAGTTGCACCCTTGTGTCCTTCCCCATAGGTACTGATTGGGGTGAAGGCTCAGGTTAGGTGATACCACACTGTTCTATGGGTGTGTGTGAGAGAGAGAGAGAGAGAGAGAGGCCGCGCGCGTGCTTGAACTCTGGGCCTGGGCGCTGTCCCTGCACGCGCTTGAACTCGGCCTGGGCGCTGTCCCTGCACGCGCTTGAACTCTGGGCCTGGGCGCTGTCCCTAAGCTCTTTTACTCAAGGCTAGCACTCTACCACTTCAAGCCACAGTGCCACTTCCGTTTTCTGGGGGTTAATTGGAAATGAGAGTCTCATGAACTTTCCTGCCCAGGCTGGCTTTGAACTGTGTTCCTCATCTCTCAGCCTCCTGAGTAGTTAAGATTACAGGCATGAGCCACCGGAACCTGGCCCACATTGCTTTATCCCTGTAAGTGTGGAAGCTCGCCCAGGACATCTGTGCCTCTGCCATATGGAGGTGATGCCGGTCCTGCCCAGTGCCTCTGCGGCACCTCGTGGGGCAGCTGCCAGGGCGCGCTCATCAGCAGGTTTGCTGTGGTAAACACTGCTTCAAGGAATGACGCAGTGCCTGGTGCCTGGCCACTGCCTGCCCACTGGCATATTTGGGGCACATATCTATATGGCACATGACTAGAGCACAAACATGCATCTAGTTTTTCTAGATATCCACCTGTATCTTTGTAGGAATTCTGAGTGCCTCATTGAATTTCATTCCCAAACACTTAGTCCTGCAGCAGTTCAGCTGTCTCAGGCGCCCCATCTGCAGGAGGCCGCGAGGTGCCACTGTAGACTGTGAGGAGGAAGCACTGCTGACGGCCCTCACATAAAGATTCGGAGAATCTCTCCTCACTCCCCTTGCTGAATGGATTGGTTTGGGTTATCCCAAGACTGGAAAGAGGCACTGGGAGGGGCCCCCTCTTGCTCTGTCCCAGGATGAAGCAGGTCAAAACCAGGAGCGAAGAAGATAATTATAAGTTAGATGCTTTGAAGAAATCAAAGGAGATTAAAATGGAATCCAGCCAGGCCCTTGTTTAGGCAAACATGGTGTACATGACACATAACCATACACAGTCAGAGAGTGGTTCCTACACTGAATGTAGCATGTACAAAGGCCCTGAGGCAGAAAGCAGCTTAGGGTATATGAGAACTAAAGAACAAAGCCAGTGGCAAGAAACTATGGGTGAGGTGGGCGAGAGCAAGTCTGGGGCATATGAGGACGGTGTCAAGGACAGTGGAGCTGGGGCTGGTGCAGCAGCATGGCGTGATACATCCTTCTGTAGATGAGAGGGCAGTGCAAGCAGAGTGTTGTTTTCCGAAAGCGGCATTGTTCATCCTGAACTTGCCGGTGGGGCTGCATTCCGTGTTCCTTTGTGCAGGACAGCTGCCTCTCACTGTGGGTCTCTTAGAGGATTTCTTGCTTGGTCAGGGTCAGCCCTGGTTCCCCATGTGTTTCCTGGCTGATTGCAGTGTGCAGTGGTAACTGGATCATGTGCGTGGCTAGAACAGGAGCGTGATAGCCCCCCACTCTCTTCTTTGGAGCTGCAATCCCAAGAGACCTGTCCCTCTAAAAGATAAGGGAGCTGACTCGGGTCAGAAAGGTCTGTGCCTAGCCAAGAAAAAAGGCATTTTCAGCGCCTTGTTTTCCATTTCAGGAAACTGGCAAGCTGCCGCGGGGAGACAGCAGCGCCGGCTGGCCCTGGCCCCGAGGAGCCTGCACACTGGCGAGGTCGCCTGTCTGGCGGGCGGGCGGCAGAAGCACACTGACTGACGGGGTAGCTCAGCTCACAGACAAACTCTGCATACCTCTTCTAGACACGAGCTACAGGCTGCTCCGCCCGAGGAAGACTCCAGGGCTTCAAACCCCTCGAATGTGGACCACTCAGGACCCAAGAGAAAGTTCTCTGTTGATGCGTTGTAGGGTTCCTACAGAAGTAATGTCACTTTATAGTCAGTAATACCACTGGGTGAGGAGCACTATGCAGGGAGAAACCTTCCACAGAAAGACAGGCAGGGAGAAGCACGGGCTGACTGCAAGCTTGCCACGCACCGCGGGCCTGAGATAGACTGCAGGATGGCTGAGTAGGAGGCCTTCCGAAGGAACTAGGAACCAGTGCCGGTAAAGAAGGTTCTCCTCCGAGTCACGATACCAAATAGGAAAAATGATCTACAAGTGCCCCATGTGCAGGGAGTTCTTCTCCGAGAGAGCAGATCTTTTCATGCACCAGAAAAGCCACACGGCCGAGAAGCCCCATAAATGTGACAAGTGTGACAAGGGTTTCTTTCATATATCAGAGCTTCATATTCACTGGCGAGACCACACAGGAGAGAAAGTGTACAAGTGTGATGATTGTGGGAAGGATTTTAGCACTACCACCAAGCTTAACAGGCACAAGAAAATCCACACGGTAGAGAAGCCCTATAAGTGCTACGAGTGTGGCAAGGCCTTCAACTGGAGCTCCCACCTGCAGATTCACATGAGGGTGCACACGGGAGAGAAGCCCTATGTCTGCAGTGAGTGTGGGAGGGGCTTCAGTAACAGCTCCAACCTGTGCATGCACCAGAGAGTGCACACCGGGGAAAAGCCCTTCAAGTGTGAGGAGTGTGGGAAGGCCTTCCGGCACACGTCCAGTCTCTGCATGCACCAGAGGGTGCACACTGGGGAGAAGCCCTATAAATGTTACGAGTGTGGGAAGGCCTTCAGCCAGAGCTCCAGCCTGTGCATCCACCAGAGGGTGCACACCGGGGAGAAGCCCTACAGGTGCTGTGGGTGCGGGAAGGCCTTCAGCCAGAGCTCCAGCCTGTGCATCCACCAAAGGGTGCACACTGGAGAGAAGCCTTTCAAATGTGATGAGTGCGGGAAGGCCTTCAGCCAGAGCACCAGCCTGTGCATCCACCAAAGGGTGCACACCAAGGAGAGAAACCATCTGAAGATAGCCGTCATGTAGAGAGTGCTTGCTGAGAGTTAATAATCCGGAAACCCCTAAGTGCCGCTAGGAAGTAGCCCTGAGCACCTGCATTGACCCAGAATGCTTGCAGCAGTCCCTGGCAGAACACTGAGGAAGCGTAGGTGAGGCATTGTTTGTTCGTTCATTCACACCAGTGTGTCCCTCAGCTTGACTTTGAACGTGGAATCTGATCGTGTGCCCGAGGCAGGCCACCTGTCCCATCCCCGTCTGCCTGTTGTGGTGTGTGGCTTTAGTGGTTGACATGCTGCCCCTAACCCTTCAGCAGTACTTGGAGTCACTTTGTCTGTGCTGTTCTTCAAAGCTCTCTTTCGGAGCTCATGCCCCTTCCTTCCTCTCAGTTCAAGTCTGCTGGTCAATGCGCTTGAAAATGGACAGCCCCACTAAGAGCATATGCTGGTATTTCTGAGGTGGCCACTTCACTCAGCCCGCCATAGCCTTCCATCGCTCCTGCCACTTCTGAGCCCACTTGACCTCACCGCCCTTCCTAGATGGCATTGATTCGTTTTAGATTAGTGGCTCGCTCAGCCTGTCAGGAAGTCGTCAGCAGACATGCCTGCCCGGAACTTTTTAGTTTTGTGGACTCTGCCAATCACTGTCTCCATGTTAGACTTAGTTTCTAGTGGTTGCTTCATGTATTTTTAACTTGAATTTTTTTTTTAAGTAGCTGAATGTAAATAGCAGGGAGAAGCGAGGTGCACACTTGTCTCCAGCGTTGCCCCGGGTGGGCTCCTTCCACGCGGGGTGGGCCCTCCGGAGGGAAGCAGGGAGGAGCTGCTGTCCCTGTTGCTTGTCATCTTGGGCAATAATGTGTCCGACTCATTGCGGATTGGACCGCGTACCAGTTCCTTGCAGGCATGGATGTGTATTGTTCATCCATCTTCTTTTCCGTCTTCATTCATTCAACAAGTATTTATTGAACGCCTGAGTGCCAGGCACTGGGCTGGGTGCTGGGAATGCCACTGGATCAGCCAGACAGACGAGGGCCCTGCTCACGGAGGTAACTTCCGGTGGGGCGGACAGCTGATAAGTAAGCAAATAAATAATGTAGTTTGAGGTAGTGATTACGTGCTATGAAGAAATAAACTAGGGTGGTATGTAGTGGGGGGTGGGGGGAGAGCGTTCGCCAGGGTCCGGGGCATCTGGGGCCAGGTGGAGGGGCGCCGGCCACAGTGCAGGTGCTGCTTGCTGGGGACAGCAGGGAGGCGGGTGCTGGCATTGTACGGGGAGGGGAGAGGCCGGGCTGCTCGGGATCTTGACTTCTGCAGACCTGTTGTTTGTTTTGTTTGATTGTTTCTGCTGGATATTAAAACTTAAGTGGAAGAACTCAAGGAATGTTTAAAAGACCAAAAGTCCCCAATGACAAGAACAAAAAAAGTGACCAGTTTTTAACATTGTTTTTCTTCTCATTCCCATTCTCATGTGTGTCCCACATGTAGTCCCTTTTGCTCAGGAAGTCTTTGGGGAAATTAAGGACCTGTGAAGTGGGCAGTCAGGTGACGGCATCTGTCAGCTGTCTAAGAGGCCGAGATGGCTTCTCAAGGTGGTCATGGCATTGCCAAGGTGACCCTGGGGTCATCTCCACGCTGGGATTGGCTCCGGCCGTCTGGAAGGGGTTCTGTGCAGAGATTGAGCAGTGGGCTAAGGCCAGAGCCAGACTGAGATTTTCTGTCACCGCCTTGATCTCGGTGCCGACACCTCTGCTGACAGCCTCTGTGTTGCTGCCACCCCTGTCCTGTCCGGAGCACAGGCACAGGTGCCGGCTGCAGCCACCCCAGGCCTGACGGCCGCCACAGCAATTTACTGTAGTGTCTTATCACTTCATGTCACAGTAGCGTGGAGCGTTAGGGGAAAGCCTAGACTTTTAGTTAATAGAAAGCCAGTTGAAATACCATTGGTAGAATTTTAGTTTTAGGATAAATTGGTTTGATTTCTAGCTTTATTACTATTAGGTATGTAAGCTTGGGCAAATTGTTTAATCTTTTGAGTCTAGTTCTCACAAAATGAGAATATTAGACTAAATAATTTCTGAGTTTCCAGCTAGTCCTAGAGTTCTATATTTCTACATAGTTGAATTATTTTATCATGCTGTTGCTGGGAAAATGACTAACACTTTTGAAGCTACTAATTTTATGTCGAGCTTTAAAGTCCATAATTGTTATCTTCAGAAAATATTATTTGACCTACAGTATGTCCAAATCAATTTAATAAAACCACTTTATAACAGGGTCTGGGCTTGCCTGTAGTGTGTGCCTTCCGTAGTCCACGGTGGGAGGGGAGCTTGGACACTGCGCCAAGCGGGTAGGGGTCCGGAAAGTAGCGGTGAGCTCGTTCCTTGGGGATCCAATTTGGTTCTTTCTGTTGCCCAGCTGGCAACCATAGGCGCTGCTTCCGCTCTGAGCCTGCCCTCCCAGGTCTGACCTGTGCTGAGAAGCAATCCTCTGTGCCTGCCCCCATCTGACCGCCTGGCAGCTGAGTCCCAGCCCAGGGAGGGGAGGGGGCTCCCCCCCAGTAATACCATCTTGTTACGGCACCACCATGGGGTAAATGTATCCACAGAAGGTCCCAGTGCCCCTTCCACAGGGGCCACAGCTGCTAAACTGTCCAGTGAGTGACGTTGCTGTAAGCTGGAGAGAAATTACAAGAGAGGGGACACATGTATGCATGGATTTTGCGTGGAAGGGAAATACAAAGGGCAGCTCTGAGTGAACACCTGCCCTTGGAGCCTGCAGCCACACCTCCAGCAGTTCCTCACTTCCCATCATGCTGTGGGGCTTGCTTTTCCCCTAGCAACCCTCAGTCCCACAACTCCCACCCTTTAGCTAAGGCTTTCCTCCTGCCACAGTCCACACACACCCTGGTGCACTCCTGAGTTGTGCATTGCCTCAGTGCCAGGGTCTGGTGGCCTGTGAGTGAAGTGTACCGTAGCTGGGGCAGCACATGGCTGGCCAACTTTTCTTTGCTATTCAAGCAGACGGGAGGCCAGGTTACAGATCCTGGAGGTTCTAGAGGTCCCCGACGTCCAGGCTCTCCCTTGACAAGTGTTATCCGGTAACTAGCTGCAGGGTGTCAGTTAAATGAACTCTGTATACAGGACACACTTAGGCCAGAGGTGTTTCCTTGTGAATCTGAAACCCAATTAACTGGATACCCTGTGTGATTTGTTGCTGTCAAGCCTGGCAGCCCTGCCCTTAGGTGGGTACGGGCCTCCCATTCAGGAAAGGGCTGAGTGTGCCACAGCCCCTGCTGTGAGTGTGGGAGAGGCTGGGTGTGCAGCGGCCCCTGCTGTGTGTGTGGTAGAGGCTGGGTGTGCAGCGGCCCCTGCTGTGTGTGTGGGAGAGGCTGGGTGTGCAGCGGCCCCTGCTGTAAGTGTGGGAGAGGCTGGGTGTGCAGCGGCCCCTGCTGTGAGTGTGGGAGAGGCTGGGTGTGCAGCGGGTTTGCTTCTAGAGCAGGAAGGCATGGGAAAGATTCTAGGCTCCCAAAAAATAATACGTCCAGGGCTCCTAAGTGGCTTGACTTTAAAGAGTGGCTGTAGGGCTGCCTGCCACCACCGCACCCACACACCGGGGGACCAGCGTTGAGCCAGGAAGTCCCCTCGGTGACATCTGTGCTGGGCCCGTCTGAATCTCCCGTTCTCTGTAATAATTTCTAGGTTGGAGGGTGGCTGTGTATCTGTGCCTCCAGGGCCTGAGGGACTACTAAAGGGCCAGCTGGGCAGCGGCCAAGGGAGGCGGAGCTGGATATGGTGGGAGCTCACCCGTGGGAGGGATGGCTGCCTTCCTCTACCACTGCTGTTCCAAAGGACCACAAACCCCATGGCTTAAAGTAACACCAACCTCTCTTGTCCTTCTGGAGGTCAAGGTCTGAGGCGGGCCTTTCGGAGATAACCCCAAAGGTGCCGGTTGCGCCACATTAGGCATTTGTTTATGTGAAATTTACACTTAACAAAATATGTGAACTCTTAAGTCCAGTATTTGATAAGTGAAGTGCAATGCATCTTTTTATGTAACTCAACTCCCTTTCTGGATAAAGAACATGAACATCACCCTGTACCCTTCCTAGTCAGACCCCCAGTTCCAAGTAGCCCTGTTCTGATTTATCATTTCCCCTTCTCAGACTTCATATCAACAGAATCCTATTGAGCCCAGTGTGATGGTGTGTATAATCAGAGCACACAGAAGGCTGAGGCCAAGGCTGAGCTTGGACTACACTGGGAGATCTTATTTTTAAACCAGCAATAATGCTGAAGGCCTGCGCTAAGCACCACATCCTGATTTAGATTTTACTTATTATTATAAAGGTAGTGTACAGGGCTGGGAAGGTGGCTCAGTGGTAGAGTGCTCGCCTTGCATGCATGAGGCCCTGGGTTCCATTCCTCAGCACCACATAAGCAGAAAAAGCTGGAAGTGGTGCTGTGGCTCAAGTGTTAGAGCGCTAGCCTTGAGCTGAAGAGCTGAGGGACAGCGCCCAGGCCTAGAGTTCAGGCCATACAACCAACAAAAAAAAAGCGGTATACAGAAAGTGTAAAAGGGGGCTGGGAAGATGGCTCAGTTATAGAGCGCTTGCCTCACATGCATGAGGCCCTGGGTTCCATTCCTTAGCACCACATAAGCAGAAAAAGCTGGAAGTGGCGCTGTGGCTCAAGTGGTAGAGTGCTAGCCTTGAGCTGAAGAGCTGAGGGACAGCGCCCAGGCCCAGAGTTCAGGTCCTGCAACCGACAAAAAAAAAGAAAAAATAGTATATCCATGGAGCTCACTGGACACTGATAAAAGTGAACTATACAACTTATGGGTGGAGATGGGAGGGAGGGACTGAGAGAGAGTGAAGGAAAGACACTTCCAAAGGAAGTGTGCTCACTGCCTGACTCATGTCATTGTAATACCTCTTTATAAACAGGACTGCAGTTACATCGACGCGGTACAGGTCTTTGGGCAGTGTTACCACTTGCTCTCTCCCAGTTTTCGCCTCCCATTCCCACCCACACGTTGAATAGTTCAACATAGTGTCCAGTGAGTGCACTGCTGCATTTGTTCACCCTTTGTCCTATTTCTTTTTCTTTTTCACCAGTCCTGGGGCTTGAACTCTGGGCCTGGGCACTGTCCCTGAGCTCTTCAGCTCAAGGCGAGCGCTCTACCACTTGAGCCACAGCGCCACTTCTGGCTTTTTCTGTGTATGTGGTGCTGAGGAATGGAACCCAGGGCTTCATGCATGCGAGGCAAACATTCTGCCACTGAGCCACCTTCCCAGCCCTGTCCCTCCTATTCTGAGCCCTCCACTTGCCCTCCCAAAGACGTAACTCTTCATCTGTGTGCCCGCCTGTACCTCCTCTTTCCTGTGTGCGGTGTGCAGTGTTCCCCCACCTGCCATGACTTACCCACTCACCCGCTGATGCCACTGGGTTGGGATCTGAGACGTGTGGGTGGGCTCATGCTTAGAGGGAGAAAACACAGTCAGCTTCCCTGTGGTGCCCATGACTCTTGTCCCTGGCTGAGGAAAGCTCAGTCCTGGAGCCAAGGCTCTGAGCCAATGGGCTGCCCTTAGGCAGATGACAGCAATGGGGTGCCTGTGCCCCCCCTACCTGGAGCTGAGAACCCCGTATCTGAATGAGTAGGCCACGTGCCCACGTTGTGGGTGGTGCGGGCCCTCCCACCTGCGGCCACAAGGGGGCACTGGCTTGCTTCATCGGATTTCCGTTTTTCCTGTTGGCAATGTTCTTCCAGAAAACAAACCTCAAGATTTTCCCTCCTTTTCTTGTTCTGTTCAGCTCAGTAGAGATACTTGTTCAGTGTTTACTGAATACCCACCATGTCTGGCGCGCCATACCAGGCATGGGGGCGGCAGAGAAACAGAACGTTTCCTGCCCTTGGTGTGATGCTGAGCGGCGGCAGGCGGCAGGCAGGGAGGGAGGCAGGTGGCACAGCACAATTGCTGGTGGGTGTGAGCTGGTGTTGGCACGGCGCAGGAAGGGATGATGTCAGGAGCTAGGGGGAGAGGCCAGAAGGTTCTGGAGCAGGATATTTTTAGGGAGACTGAAAGCCACTAGATGGGCCAAGGCTGGGAGATTTGGAACTTACTCATCATGCTGAATGCCACCTAGGAGTTCCTAGTGAGCCGGTGATGGCAAATTCCAGATGGAGGGCGGGGAGCGGGCCAGGCAGTGCCCTCATCTGCTGGGAGGTGATGGGGCTAGCCTGAGGTCACAGAGGAGGTTCCTCTGGGGACAGAATGGCAGGGCACATCTGTATTGAGTGCTTTTTTACTCAGACTATCAGGGGTGTCATAGATCACTGTGGTGATCGCTTCAGATTCACTTGGGGGTTCAGATGGTCTCAACAGGGCAAAGAGACCAGACGGTGTACAAAGTGCAAAAGCTGGGGTTTGCACCCCAGGAGCGGGTGGTGGGCCTGGGTAGAAGCTGATCACCAAGACACAGCCAGGCTGTGGGATTTTTCCCCAGAGGACTTGGCAGGATTCTTGCACAGGACAGAAGGCAGGTAGGAGCCGGCTGCCAGGCTGAGCCCTTCTGGGCTGGGCATCTTTTCCCTTCTCAGGGATTAATCAGATCTTTTATAAATGTAGATTTCAGTATACCAAGTGACATTTTTAAAGTAGGAAGCCAACACACATGCCTCCTTGGAATTTTATATTTTAAATGTTTGTATTTTATTTTAAAGTGTATACTTGTCCTGGTTTTTTTTGTTGTTCCTCTTCAAAAGTCCCCTTTTTCATTAGCACAGGCTAGTCCAGCCACAGGTCCTGAACTCGAATCCAGAGCCAGCCCAAACAGGCTGTGGGACTGGGTTCTTGCAGGACAGGGGTAATAATAGGATTGTGCATGGGACATGCTGAGCCAGCGCACACCGAGAGCTGGGCATTCTGGGAAAGCCGCTATTCCTGGTTTCCTGTCATCTTTGTCCCAAGTTGTCTCATGTAAGAAGGAAAGCCCCCCCCCCCCCCCCCCCCCCGTTAGCTGAGCTCTGTAGATGAGAAGGGCAGTCTTTGCTTCTAACTCGCCTACACGGCCTCTGCGTGTCCCTAAACCTTTTCTGATGTCTCATGAAAGATGAGTAAGAATTCTAGAGACCTGCTGGTTCTCTTACTGTGCGGTCATCTGGGCTCTTTAGCCTTTCTGGCCTTGGTACATGGATTGTCCCTCAGATCCTGGAAACTGGCACCATGGCCTGGATCCAAAGCCCGAAGCTTCTTTGCTCGGATCGCCCTCCTGAATGCTTCAGAGGAACAGGGAAGGAGCTGCCACAGAGAACCATCCCCAGGGGGCCCAGAAAGAATCACACCTGCTCCACAGAGCTCTCTGTCCTCTCGCTTTGCACATTTCCTGCACAGACAAGCTTCAGGGAAAGGTTGCTGGCTTGTGAAGGTCATTGATTCCCAAGCAGCCTTTCTTCCCTCCTCCCCTCTCCCCTAGCACAGGACATTGCACTACAAAGAGCATCAGCCAGGGGGCAGCCAAGTACAGCAGATGAGACACCTGGCTGCTTTCAGCACAGTGCAGAGGCCCAAGGCCTTCCCTACCTCTCCCTCTCTCTGCTTTTTCTATGATCAAGACGTTTCTTGGCCAAACACCAGTGGATCACACCTATAATCCTGGCTACTCAGGAAGCTGAGATCTGTGGATCGAGGTTCAAAGCCAGCCCAACCAGGAGAACCCGTGAGAGCCTTGTCTAAATTAACCACCCAAAAACTGGAAGTGGCGCTGTGGCTCAAGTGTTAGAGTGCCAGCCAGGCCGAGTTGAAGCCCTTCTACATTATTATCTTATTTTTCTTTCTTAAGAGAATCATTGAAACAATAGAATTCTGATTTACAGTGCTGGCCAATTTCTAGGCTGTACATGCTACTCTCAGGGTCAGCTCGGAGCTGCCCCTCAGATGTCACTGGCTGTAAAATCTGGAAGGGCCGCAGTGGGGACTCTTCCATCAGTCACTGCAGATGCCGATGACCTGAAGATTATGCATAGAAGTAAAACGTACTAAAACTGTTATAAAGATATGTGTGTCACCGGGGCACCAGTGGCTCACACCTGTAATCCTAGCTACTCAGGAGGCTGAGATCTGAGGATCGAGGTTCAAAGCCAGCCCGGGCGGGAAAGGCCGTGAAACTCTTTATCTCCAATAAAAACCACTAGAAAACCAGAAGTGGCACTGTGGTTCAAGTGGTAGAGCGCTCGCCTTGAGCTGAAGAGCTGAGGGACAGCGCCCATGACCACCACCACCAACACCAAAAAAGGTATGTCCAGAATTTTATTACCTTTTTTAAAAATATAATTTGTTATCTTTTAAGTTGAGCATGGTGGTTCGTACCCAAGGACCTCCCAACAGGCTGGCCCCTCCTCTTAAAGAGCCATGCCACCTCCCAATACTGTGCTGGTTGAACCAAACTTCCAAATCGGCTTCCTATGTACTTCGGATTTCCTCAGTGGCTTTTCATTGTTGTTGTTGTTTTATGGTACTGGGAATTGACACCAGCCCTCACAGATGCTAGACAAGAACTCTACCACTTGAGCCAGGCCTCCAGCCCTGTTGTTTATGTTGGTTTTGAGACAGGGTCTGGCTAACTAGCTTTGCCTGCCCTGGCCTCAAACTCACAATCCTCCCACCTCTACCTCCTGAATAGTGGGGATTACAGCTGTGTACCACCACACCAGCGTGATTCTTATCCCGCATCTACCCTCTAGGGTTTTAAATACCTCCTTCCCTCCTAGGATTGGGCAGGTAATCAAGGGCTGCGTGCACAGGAGTGACCTGGTTCCCGGGAAGAAGAGAAATTCACAAACCTGAAGTGTGACCTTACCTGTGGCCTCTGATGCTGTGGCAGCCTCGCCCACCCTGCCCGGCTCTTCTCCAGGAAACTTCCGGCCGTGTCCTCCCTGGAGGCCTCTGCTGGCCTTGCTGGCCTCTGAAGTGTCCTGGGGTGATGGTGAGGCTCTGGGAGAGGCCGGAGCAGGGGAGATGAAAGGGCTGCTCAGGAGCGCTGGGCAGCAGGTCCCCACGCCTTTGAAGCCTCTGAGAGGAGAGGAGGCTGGCTGGGAACCCACTGTGCTTCCTTCTGAACACAGCTAGACTTTGCGGGGGGGGGGGCTGCTTCTTCACAAGAAAACAAAAGTCAGGCTCCTAGGAGGGGGCTGAGGGTGGGGCTCCCCGGGTGCCCCTGACAGCAGTTCAGAGCTGCGGTTGCCAAGGTTCGTCGAATGGGGTTGTTTTAGACAGTGCTACTGGAGTGGGCTGTGCCCTTGCACCCAGCCAATGGGAGCAGGGCACTGCCTTGGGTCTGCTTTGGAGACTGGGGGGCTGGAAGCCAGAAGGAGGGCCTCCTGGGGCATGGAGTGCATAGGGGGAGATGGGGAGGCCAGGGTAAGGAAGGAGGCATCCTCGGGCCCTGTGCTCTGTTCAGTACAGCCACTAGACGGCGCTCTAGTCCCATCCTCCTCCTGTCCCTGACCCCAGACAACCCCAGGACCTGGGACCAGGATCCCAGGCCGGATGGTCTGAGAGGCACAGGCACAAGGCCGGCGCAGCCGACTGTACCGCAGACAAACAGGTTTCTGTCTCCTTTGGTTGTGACAGAAAACCTGTCTGGGTTAAACCACTAAAATAATGTATTGCTTTGTTTGAGGTTGCAGGCTTTGGGGTCAGTTACGTGTAGAGGCCCTGTGATATCCCCAGCATGTGGTTTGGGTCCTTCTCATTCTCTAATTCTTACCCCATTGTCTCCATGGCACATCTAGGCCTTTTCCCCTTGAGCAACAGCAGCACTGCCATCCTTGGCCGTCACAAGATGGTGGCACCAGTTCAGCCGCTTTAAAGGGGCAGGAGAGAGAGCCAGCACCTTGCTCCCAGACACATCCTGTGGCTTCCCATTGGTTCCTATCAAGTCATCTGTTCAGCCTGAGCCAATCATAGCTTCTCCTGGCTCCTATCACTCTGAGCCAGTTACAGTGGCTGTAGATCCCTGGGTCCCTACTGTCTTAGTGGAGCTCTTCTGAATTATTTGAAAGAGTTCAGTAAGGGGGCAAAGCCCCAGAGGGAAACTGAGGCACTGTTCAAGAAGCAAAGGAAGCATGCTGGGCAGCACAAACCAGTGACCCTGATACTATCAGGAACAGTAGGACCCACCTGAGGGAGGGCGGTGACTTGCCGAAGCAGACCCCTTGACTTTCTGAGCTCTCAGGGTAACCCCACATCTCTGCATTCCTGAAAATGCATAAAACCCTCCTCACGTCCAGGGTAGGTCCCAAGGGCAGGAACATTGCTCCTTTAATTAAATCAATTACTTAATACCTTAAAGCTCTGTGGTGATATAAAGAATGAGTCTCACACATAGGCACAAGAGGTTTTTATAGACTCAACTCGTGTTGTGAATTAAAACAATGTTAAATTCCTTAGTAACTCTAGCAGAAAAAGGAAGAGAGAAGGGGAGAACCTCTTTTATTTCTGAATCACCACCAGTGGAATTTTAAACATTATTTACACACTCAGCCTCAAGTCCCTTTATACCTGACAGGTTTGGCAGTGAGACATGAAGAAGTAATTAAAAGCAGATTGGGGGGGGGGGGCAGCAAGGCCCTCTCCTTTCCAAACTAAACCTACCACTGGATCCATAAGAGCGGAGACTTCCCTGGGACAGACTGGTCCTTTGGGAGCCGCTGTCAGGTGGGTGGGAGGAGTGGGCTGCCGCGGCCGCTGCCCTATGGGGATGCCGTAGAGATGCGGATGCACCTCTGGCCACTCTTCCCGCTCTCGAGCTCCCGGAAGTTACTCGGTGCTCAGTGGACTTATCCAAGTGTGGCACTCAGGGCCTCAAACTTACTAGGCTGGAGCAATGCCTCCAGCCCTGTTTCTCGCCGGTTATTTATTTAGTGTGTGTGCCAATTCTGAGGCTTGAACTCAGGGTCTCAAACTAGGCTGGAGCAATACCACTGAGCCATGCTTCAGCCCTGGTTCTTACTGGTTAGCACAAAAGCGTGCACGTGCGTGCGTGCGTGCGTGTGTGTGTGTGTGTATACACATATGCCAGCCAGTCCGGGAAATTGAACTCAGAGCCTAGGATGCTGTCCCTGAACTCAGGGCTAGCTCTCTATCACTTGAGCCACAGCTCTACTTCTGGCCTTTTGGTGTTTAATTGGAGATAAGAGTCTTAGGGACTCTGTTGCCTGGGCTGGCTCCAAACTACTGTCCTTAGATCTCAGCCTCTTGAGTAACTAGGATTACAGGCATGAATTACAGCACTTGACTGGCTCTCTCTTTACATGTAATTGATCTCCTTCTTGACTTTTTTGGGCTCCCTCTCTCTTGAAGACCCATGTGTGAATCGGGCTCACTGTGGTCTGACTCCACTCTGCTAATATGTAATCATGATCTTTTCCAAACACAAGCTGAGCTTGCCGCCTGCTACAGCAACCCACAGAAAGTCGGCCTGAAGTTATCTCTGACCTGAATTGAGGCAGGAATTTGGGCCGGTTTTATTTTTGTCTTACCGTTATCAGCCTTTGATCAGATCCAGACTGGCAAGGAGCTTAGTCTGCCTGGGCAAAAGGCCAAAGGAAGCAGAGAAAGATGGGTTTCACATGTCGGGTGTTTAGAACAGGAAGTCTCCCAATAAAAGCTGGTGGTGAACTTGGTATTTGTTCTGGGACAGCGGGTGACAGTGTGTCCGCAGGGAAGAGCTTTCAATTGACTAACTCCTTTCTTAGATCTACCCACTCCCCTAGAGGTGGGTGAATTCTGATTGGTTGAGGTGAACACATGGCCCCACCCCTTCTACCTCTTTTGGCTTGGGGACATGTGATCCAGCTCTGGCCAATGAGATGTGGAGAAAGGTCTGCTGGGAGCTTCTGGGAAAGTATTTCTAGCCCAGGGATAAGAAATGGTTCTCTTTCACCTCTGGATATTGCATGTAATGTTTGCCTGAAGCTGTGACAACCATGTTGAGACCATGAGGAAAGACACAGAGATGACAGAGAAGTAAAAAGGTATCAGTCCTTCTGCTATCAACAAGCTAGCCTGTTCTCAGAGATGAGAAACGTGCATCATGCTGACACGTAGGATCATGCTTGCGTGTTTGCAGACAAGTGCCTTCCAGTGGGCCTGCAGTTGAGTCTCCGTGGTAGGTTAGAAGTAAGGGACGTGACAGGTGCCCGAAGCCCCGTGCAGCTCAATCTACGCAGACTGAGCCGTGCAGTTTTGGTAGAGTCCCCAGGTTCCCTGGGGCCTGGGGACTCTGTCACCTGTAAATGGAAGTCAGAGTGGTCGCTACCTTAGGGACCCATGCCTGAGCACCAGCCGTGCCCTTCCAGCCACAGGAGAGTCTCACAATTTTGTCTTTACAGTCCAACCACCTGAGCCCCTGGTTCCCCCTTTGCCGTGTCATCCTACAGTGTCTGAGGCTGCTCTCTGAACACCTCTGGGGGATCCCCGCTGCTGGGGCTTCCCACACTGCGGGGTGCACACGGGGTGCAATCCAGTCTGTAGCTTAGACCGGTGAGACGCTCGGCTGGTGTGGTAGTTTGGAGTTCATTGATTTCTCTTGCATCCTGAAGTCGAGTGAAGATTTTAGTGTTACTATGTCCTGGACCAAAGCCTTACCACATTCGTGGAAAAATCTAAGGGAGGACTTTTGCTCCTAAGAGCTCATATAAATTGCATTCAAATTGTGGCCTGCGGGGCCGACCACTCCCGAGGCCTCCCCTCCGCCCCCCAACACTGGGCCTCGCCTCTCTACCTGCAAAGTGCCATTGGCCACGCCCAGTACACCGGGATTCCCGTGGGGATTGCTGGGGCCTTTGGTGTGCTGGGCATGGCGATGGTCCTGGCCAGTCACCAGCTCCGGTGGCAGTGTTGCCTTGTACCCCAGAACCCCACGGCTGACTCTGCCAGAGGCTCTAGGGCAGAGTCCATTCCTGGCGTCTCCCAGTGTCCAGAGTGGGCACATCCCTTTGCTAGCGGACACATCGCTGGGACCTCAGGCTCCTCACCGGTCTCTCCGTCTCTGGCCCCGGACCTCCTTACTTGTGGACTTCAGGATTCCATCGGGCACCAAGCAGCCCAGGACAGCACTTCTCCGGAGCATAGAGCCTTCCATCCCCAACTGGCCACCGCTCACCAGGGGTCAGAACACCGGCCTCTCAGGGCCATTATTCAGTGGACCACTCCGTGCTGTCCGATGGGAGGTGGGGGTCCCCTCAGCTTCACCATTAGTCTGCTTTACTTACCTCTTTCATTTGCTTTCTCCAAAGCTCAGCCACCTTGGTGTAGCTTAGGGAGAAAGTGCCTGCATTGCCGGGTGCCGGTGCTCACGCCTGTCACCCCAGCTACTCAGGAGGCTGAGAGCTGAGGATTGTGGTTTAAAGCCAGCTCTGGCAGGAAAGTCTGTGAGACTCTTACCTCCAATGAACCACCAGAAAACCAGAAGTGGCGCTGTGGCTCAAGTGGTTGAGCATTAGCCTTGAGGTGAAGAGCTGAGGGACAGTGCCCAAGCCCCGAGTTCAAGATCCATGACCGACAAAAAAAAGAAAGAGCCTGCATTGAGAGCTCCTGCTTTCTCATCCCAGCCCTGTTGCCCACCAGCTGTGTGACATTAGGGAAGTTACTCAACCTATCTGGTCTTTTGAGACCTCATTTAGAACAAAGGACAGAGACAGCAGCTTCTCTCCCTCTTGGTGGAAGTCATTTCCTTTCCTTGCTGGAGTTCTGGGAGAGCTGAGCCATGGTGGTCCAGGAAAAGGATCTCAGTTAGAAATGTGAAGAGTGTGAGCCCCTGTCTTGGCTTCAAAGCCATCCACTCACCCTTGGCCTCCATCCCCCATCTTACCACCAGTATGCCGAGAATAAACTGGCATTCTGCTGGGCATGGTGGCTCATGCCTATAAGCCCAGCTACTCAGGAAGCTGAGATCTGAGGATAGAGGTTTGAAGATAGCCAGAACAGACAAACAGAGAGACTCTTATTTCCATTTAACTAGCAAAAAACCAGAAGTGGAGCTGTGGCTCAAGTGGTAGAGTGCCAGCTTGAGCAAAAAAGCTCAGGGACAGCACCCAGGTCCTGAGTTCAAGTCCTAGGGAGGACACAAGACGAAATTGGGGGACTCTGAACCACGCAGCTCAGATGCCTTTGTGGTCCCTTGTGCGACCGTGGGACCCTGGAGGCCGCGTCTGTGGAGGACGCGCAGGCGGGTGTGGTGCAGCGGGCACCGCGGGCCCTTGCAGAGACTCAGGGGCGACAGTCTCAGCGCCACCAGGGGAGGCTGGGCTCTGGGGTGTCGTCCTCCCTGGGGAGGCCCCGGCCCTGGCCCAGGCAGTCTCCGAGGGCGGCCACCCCTCCCTGGTGCGGCAGGAAGAGCGGGCACTGCCCTCGCTCTGGCACCACGAGGCCTCCAGACTGCTTCAAATGATCTGTGAGTGAGTTCCCCTTTGGACCAGCAGGCAGCAGGGCCCTCCAGGAAAATGGCTGCCAGACGCTGGGAACTTGGCTGGAGGCGGCGTGTTCACAGCCAAGGCCCGGCATCACCATCCGAGGCGAGGGGCTAACAGCACCCAGGGGCGCCGGGAGAGGCGCAGATGCGTTGCCCCCAGGCTCCAGGCCTGCGCAGGCCTCACTGCAGGCAGGACCCCCCAAAACAAACTGCACAAAATGTCCCGGCTGGGGAAGAGGAGGGGACCCCGCCCTGGGCCCCGAGGAAAAACGCACTTCTGAAAAAGCCTCACTGCAGGAAACGGAGGCAAACTGCAGAAAGCCGTCTCGCGTTCACAGCAACATTCAAGGAAATGGGATTTTAGAAAGGCTCGAAATCAAGGGGGAGACACGGGGCCTCCGCGGGGAGATGGACACGGTGTGAAGGAGGTCGGGGTGATAGAAGAGCCACCAGGAGCTACACGGGGACCCAGAATAGAAAGGAGACCTAGGTGTGCCCCCACCCCGCGTGACTGCGTTTAGTCAGGTCTCTGAGGCCACGTGAAGACCCCACAGCCAAGCGAGGGGCTGAGAGGAAAGGCCACGGCCTGGGCTTGGCCTCCAGCCCCCAGAGGGCATGGAATCCCCTCGCCTGCCTCACCCGCTCGCGTCGCGTGGTCTTGCAGAAACTGCTACCAGCTTTGGCCCCAAGCAGTGGGGTTTGCTGCGACAAATCCGGGGACAGTGGCGGCTGGAAGACGCCATGGTGGAGGCCGCAGGGGCACTGCAGGAGCCTCGCTGTCGCGAGCCCCCGAGGGCTGCGGGCCGGGCTGCGGGCGGCTGCCTGGGAGAAGCAGGAGTTAAAGCAGCTGCGGTGGAGGTTCCGAGCGGCGCTGAAGGTGCAGCCTGGCTACTCCAGGTCACCCAGAGTCGAATGTGGGACGAGGGAGAGAGGAAAGATGGAAGCAAGGAATTAAAGCTATTCATATTACCAAACACAAGGAGTGGGCCGTGGAGCGGGCTCAGCGGCCCCCGGGGTCAGCTGCAGCGGGGCACAGGACGGGTGAAAACACTGACGTGCACAGCGGACATGCTGCAGGGGGAGGTGGGCGGGGGGCTCATGTGCATTTCTCCAGCCTCTCAGACTTTCCAAAAGCTGGAAGCCAGGGACCCTGTGTCTGGTTCCAAAGTCTCTTCCTGGAGGAGCCTGCCCTCCCCACCCGGGATGGGGGCTCCTGAAGGCCAGGCCGGGTCTGCTTCCCAGGCCCCGCTGCGGAGCCCCACCCAGCCCCACTTGGCCCAGCCATTTTGATTCCCTTTGCTCCCAGTAGAACAAAGAGTAACCCCGATTTGATCTGCAGCTGGCCGTCACAAGCAGGCTCTGGAGGGGCTCTGAGATCCCCTGCACACAGCAGCGGGGTCCCCTCCCCCGTCATCAGCCCGGGAAAGACCTCTCCCTGCTTTACCACTTCCGAGGGCCCCTCCAGGTCTCCTCAGCCCTTCCTGCCCCCTTCAAGGTGACCTGCCACTCATGTCCCCGATGTCCCCGACCCCCTGCTTCCCCCCTCGTTCCCGCCTTCTCTGAGCAGGGAATGGGGGGTGGGGTGCCCCGCATGTCTGCGGGCTTGCTCCTCCTCCTCTTTAAAGTCTCAGCTCTGGCCAGGTGCTGGTGGCTCACACCTCAGCAGGCTGAGATCTGAGGATCACAGTTCAAAGACAGCTGGCCAGGAAAGTCCGTCATCTCCAGCAAAGCAGCCAAGAGTCAGAAGTGGAGCTGTGGCACAAGTAGTAGAGCGCTAGCCCTCATGAAAAAGCAAGCGGCCGCGCCCAGGCCCTGAGTTCAAGCCCAGTGCTGGCGCACACGCATGCGCACGCGCACACACGCAGCAGCTTGTCTCCTCTTCTGAGCGCCGTCTCCATTTTAATTGAGAAGAGCTTATACAAAAGCGTTCTAGGGCTATGTGTGTTACAGGCTACAGGACCCGGAACGGCGCCTCTGTGTCCTGCTGGGGGCCCCCGATGCGCCCCTGGCATGGGCACAGGTCCTGCTAGTCCTGCTGCCCCAGGCTCAGCACATACCGCACGTTCAATGAAGACGCGTTGATTCTTCTTCCAGAACCCGGCGCTGCCGTCTGCGCGCCGCAGGCTTCCAGCCAATCAATATTCGCTGAAGGAACAGACTTGACTTCAGGGCCTAACACGGGAGAGTCCCGGCGAGCGCGCCAGCGCCACGCTGAGGACGCCCGCGAGCGCAGACGCAGACGCACGGCCAGCGCCACGCTGCGGACGCCCGGCCAGCGCCACGCTGCGGACGCCCGCGAGCGCAGACGCAGACGCACGGCCAGCGCCACGCTGAGGACGCCCGCGAGCGCAGACGCAGACGCACGGCCAGCGCCACGCTGCCGACGCCCGCTCGCGCAGATGCACGGCTAGCGCCACGCTGCGCACGCACGGCCAGCGCCACGCTGCCGACGCCCATTCGCGCAGACGCACGGCCAGCGCCACGCTGCGGACGCCCACTCGCGCAGACGCACGGCCAGCGCCACGCTGCGGACGCCCACTCGCGCAGACGCACGGCCTGCGCCACGCTGCGCACGCACGGCCAGCGCCACGCTGCCGACGCCCGCTCACTCGCTCGCTCGCGCAGACCGGGACCATCTGTCGGGCTCCAGAAGGCTCAGGAGGAAGGCAAGCCGTCCAATCCTCCCGAAATAGCACAAACAGGATTTCCGGGTGGGTGCGGGGTCCAGGCCAGCTGTGGCGCGGGCCGGCGGGGTAGGCACAGGATGGCTGGCGCCGACGCTCGCCCGTCCTCCGCGGGCACTCGCCCCGCGCACCTGAGCTGCCGCGCCCCGGGCCTGTTCACGCCCCAGCCCCTACTCGCACCAGACAGGAGCCCGGTGCAGACCTCAGAGTGCAGCCGAGCAGGCACCAACCTGACAGGTCGGGAAGAGAGCGACCGGAGCTGATCACAAAGCATTGCCAGGCGCCAGTGGCTCAGCTTCTGTCCTAACTGCGCAGGCGTCCAAAGCCAGCCCAGGCAGGAACTTTCCAGTGAACCGCCCAAAAGTCTGAAAGTGGAAGTGTGGCTCGAGAGGTAGAGCAGTAGCTGGAGCAGTAAAAGCTGACCACGCCCAGGTCTTGAGTTCAAGCCCCAGTGCCAAATGGAACACAGTGCCTGCATACCTCAGTGCCGATCCGCGCCGGCCGCGGTTTCCACGCTGCCTGGCAGTTCCTGTTTCAGACGTGGCCAGCTGCCCGCTCACGCACCCCGTGGTCTAGGTGTCCTCCAGCCACCCGTATCCGCATCATGGGGCCCCGCACGGGGAGGGGGGCCAGTGCTGCAGCTCATGCCTGTCATCCCAGCTACATGGGGGAGGGAAGCAGGGTGATCCACGGCCAGAGCTGCTCTGGGCAAAAAACTTCAGATCCTAGCTGACAAATAACTAGAGCTCAAAGGGTGTGGGAGTGTGGCTTAAGCAGTAGAGCACCTGCCTATCAAGCGCAAGGCCCTGAGTTCAGTCTCCAATACTCCAGGGCACAGTACTGAACTCTGTACACTGTGAGCCCCTGTGTGTCCCGGCACCCCCCCATTCCTGCCCTGTGTGTTCCGGCACACCCTCCCCCATTCCTGCCCTGGGACCATTAGTAAGTAAAACAAGGCTATCCAACAGATACATGAGCTGAGCGGTGGGGGGGGAGGGGGGGACTGGGCTGGAAGGCCTGGATCACCACTCCAGCATGGCCAGTGCCAGCTTGGGGTCTGCGTCTAGACTGACCCCTGGCATGGAGGTCTGTGCCATCGGTTTCATTGCTTTGACAAATACCTGAGCAAAACAACAGCGAAGAGGAAGGGTTTGTTTTATCTCCTGATTTCAGAGGTCTCCGACCGAGGTTGGCCAGCCTTTCCCATGGCGTGGCACGGCACGGTGTGGCACGGCACAGCATGGTGTGGAGTGAAGCCACTTACCTTATGGTGAAAGCAGACAGACGGGGGGGGGGGGGGGGGGGGGGGGGGGGGGGGGGGACACGACGACAGGGCAAGACACAGGCCCCCAGGGCATGCTCCAGTGGCCCACTTCCTAACTTTTCTATCATCTTCCAAACTGGTGTGAGCTGCGGGGGAGGGGGGGCTGCGTGTGGGCGCTTCCCACCCATGCCATGGCTCTCAGTGGCCTTGACGGGATGAGGGTGCCATAAACTCCAGCCTTTGCCTTGGGTAGCTTCCTCTGCATCCTTTTGATCAAAACAAGTCACTAAAGCCAGGTGCCGGCGGCTCACATCTGTTGTCCTAGCTACCCAGGAGGTTGAACTCTGAGGATCACAGTTCAAAGCCAGCCCAGGCAGGAAAGTCCATGAGACTCTTATCTCCAATGAACCACCACAAAACTGGAAGTGGCACTGTGGCTCAAGTGGTAGAGCGCTCGCCTTGAGCTGCAGAGCTGAGAGACAGCGCCCAGGCCCAGAGTTCAAGTCCCACAACCCACAACAACAAGAACAAAACAAGCAGGTCACGTGGCCAGGCCCCCTCAGGGGGAGGAGCCTCGAGGTCCCAGTGGGAAAAGGCACCTAGGAAAGGGGCGCTCACTGTCCAGCCCCACACCCCAGCTGGCACGCTGGCTTTCCAGAGCTGACCCAGCAGACAGACAGCCTTTGCCTGGCCCCGGCTGCCCACCCAGACCCCCAGGGCCAGCTGTGCAGCTCTGGCTGCAGCTCCAGCGTGGTTGGACCCAATGGTACCGCAGCCAGCTGCTTCCCCACAGGGCACGGCGGCGCCCCCCAGCCCTCCATTGCCCCGAGTCTCAGGGGCTCAGGAATGTTCGGGGTCCCCCCCACCCCGGCAGCTCCCTGCAGGGCACTCCCAGAGCCCCTGGAAAGGCCACAGAGCTCCAGACAAGGGCCCCTTCATGCCGCCCTCCTCACCCACATGGGCCAGGCCGAGCAAGGTGAGAGGTTCCTGTTTGTGTGCTGACTTGGCCGCCGGCTGGACAGAGACACAAAGAGCTCAATGTTCGCCCCAGGATTCCAGCACATTCCAGATTCCAGCACATTCCCAGCCTTTCCCTGCCGATCGCTTTATCCGCGCGGCTGCAGCTCGGCTTTATTTTCTCAGGTGTCGTGTAAACCCTTCGGGCCTCCGCGCAGGGGCCGTGGCCGCCCGGCCCGACAGCTCCAGCCGGGCTGCGCCTGCACAGCCAGCTTTTCATGGCAGCGGCGCAGACAGGCCGGCGGGGAGCAGCCAACCCCCAGACACACATGGGGCCACGGCTTTCTCTTGATCAAGGGGCCCAGGAGGAGTTGAGTCAAGCTCCAAGAAGGCTGGCTTTGAGCTCGAGCTGGCAGGGTGTGGTGGCTAATGGTGCAGGCAGGGCGGCAGGCGGGAGACACGGTGGGGGTGGAGGAGGATGAAGGAGGACAGAGGAGGTGTGGCAGGCTGAAGAATGTGGGACAGAGGTACAAGGAAGGTGGACAGATTTGGAATCAGGCAGTTTTAGTCCATCCACCCATCTGTCCATTCATCCGTCCATCCATCCCCCTGCCCATCCAGCCATCATTTGTTCATCCCTGGTCCACGCTGGGATCTGGGTTCGGATGTCCTCTCATTCACTGCTGCGCAGAGACAGGGGCCCTGCGTCTTCTTGCTGGACAGGAGGGATGGCGTTACTAGTAAGCAGAAACCAGAGAAATGATGTCACCTCGTCCCCAGGGACGCAGGGTGGGCCCCCCAGGGTCTACAGGTTGCCATGGCCACCAAAGGGCACTGCTGATGGTTGGGCCTTTGGAGAGACAGATTCGGGGTCACCTGGGGGAGTCCTGGTTCTGAATAACACAGAGGGCAGAAGCCGACAGGCCTGGTCGCTGGCCTGGCCCTGACTCGGCTCCTGGAAGAGGTGAGCGGCGGAGGAAGGAGGCCTCAGAAGGGATGAGCAGCAGGAGAGCCAAGCGGCGGGGCTCAGCTATGGATATGGTTCAGTGGCCGGCTGAGGGGTGTCAGCAGCCCTGGCCTTTGTTTGCCTTCTTGTCAGTGCTGCTGTGTAACGAGCAGGCCCACTCGGCCTTGTGCTGGAGGCGAGCTGTCACCCTCACATCTGTGTGCCTGCTGCTCAGATGCTCCATCCCCGCCTTCCCCTCAGCTGCCCCCCCCCCCCCCCCGCGGCTGTGCCGCCCCCCCACCCCCCGCCGCCCCCCCGCCCCGCCGCCCCCCCCACCCCGCCGCCCCGCCGCCCCCCCCCCGCCCCGCCCCCCCCGCCCCGCCCCCGCCCCCGCCGCCCCCCCCCCCCCCGCCCCTGCCGCCGCCCCGCCGCCCCCCCCCCACCCCCCCACCCCCCCGCCCCTACCCCGCCTGAGCTGTGGGCCCTCCGCCCCCGTTCTTCTGCTCTGCCCTTTCTTATTCCCACTGCAGTCTGTCCTGTACTTTGCCGTCATGTGGGACATAGCTGCTCCGCCGGACATGGGAGCCAGGGGATGGGCATCTTCACCAACTTCCTTCATTGATGGGTTCCTGGGCCCGGCGCCTGGCTGCTCAGCGCTCGGACCCCAAGTCCCCGGCTGCTCACGCTTTACGATCAAGCCCCTTCCTCCCCGTCCCAACCCGTGGCAGGTGCATTTCGCCCGGGTTCTGAAGTTTCTGTGGCACATCCGAGACCCTCCCCAGTCACCACGGCCACGTCCCAGCATGCGCAGCGCAGGGCCGGGGCACAGCCCTCGGTCAACATTTGCACAACAGGGCTGGCCTTTGGGATCAAGGGCCCAAAGTAGGAATGTGAGGCGCTGGGGTCCCCCCGCCCACCACGCGCAACGCTGCCTGCAGCCTCCATGTGGACGCCGCCTCATGCTGGCTGTGACACGGGGTGCAGGGGTGCGGGAAGCCCGGGCACCCTGTGGCCGGCAGAGCCCGCTCTGCACCCTAGGAAGAAGGGCGTCAGCAGGGAGACGCCTCACCCCTGCCGGGGAAGGGAGCTTGGGAGGGGACACACGGGACGTGGCCCCTGGTGTGTGGTACAGGGCCACGAAAGAGCACGGCCACCGTAATGTGCTTCCCTGAGAGAGGACAGCGGAGCCCCCGAGCCGCGGCCGTGCCTGGAGCAGCCACGGAGCGTCCCGGCCCCTCTCCACGCATTGCTGTTCTCCAGTAATGGGGGTGTCTGGAGTGAAGTGGTCCCCACTTCCAGCTTCTTTAGAAAGCAGGCCCTCCTTCAACATTGTCCCGCACACTGGATGCCCACTAGGGCTGTGGGAGGATGGATGGGGGACGGATGGAGGAGGAAAAGAGGAGGACTCCTTCCTTCTTGGCTCCGCAGGCTGCAACTGAGAAAGGCTTGCCCACTGTTTTGCTGTGTGGTGTCAGGCAATCCCTTAATCTCTGGGCGAGGCGCAGGCTGGCGAGGTGCGGGCGGAGCGGTGGCCGCGCCCGCCGGTTGTGAGGGAGGCTCCGCGGCTGCTCCCAGACCTGGGCATGCCACGGGTCCCGCTTCCCCCCAGCCCCCAGGTCAGGCTGAGGCGGCCACCGGACCCAGAACCTTCTCTCTAAACACACTATGGTCACAAACCAAACCAGAACTGACAACTGGGCTTAGAAATCCTGCCAGGGAAGCCCCGCCCTGCCCCGCCCCGTTGCCAAGGCCGCTGACCAGAGCCAGAGACGCAGAGCCAGGTCCCTGCGCTCCTTACTCGCTGTGCTGGGGCCCAGGGAGGTTGCTGCTCCTTTGCAGCCAGTCCCTCCGAAGGTCTCTGCCTGGAGCGGCCCCTCCTGCCTGCTTTCGATTTACTTTGAGGCTTTTCTGGGGGGAGCAGTGCAGGAGCTTGAACTTGGGGCCTTGCACTTGCTAAGCAGCTCTCCTACCGCTTAGCCGAGTCCTCTGTGCCTTAGCTGTTTTTCAGAGAAGGTCTTTGCTTTTGCCCAGGCCAGCCTGGGCCGGATCTTCCTACCTCCGCCTCCCACGGAGCTGGGAATACAGGCGTGAGCTACTTCTCCTATTTGCTTTTTTGTTTGTTTTTAATTTTTTTGGTCTAGGGGCTGGGAAGGTGGCTCTGTGGTAGAGCGCTTGCCTTGCATGCCTGAGGCCCTGGGTTCGATTCCTCAGCACCACATAAGCAAAAAGAAAAAAGCCAGAAGTGGCACTGTGGCTCAAGTGGTAGAGCGCTCGCCTTGGGCTGAAGAGCTGAGGAACAGCGCCCAGGCCCAGGCTCTTCAGCCCAAGGTGAGTGCTCTACCACTTGAGCCATAGCGTCACTTCCAGTTTTCTAGTGTTTTATTGGAGATAAGAGTCTCATGGGCTTTCCTGCCTGGGCTGGCTTTGAACCGTGATTCTCAGATCTCAGCCTCCTGAGTAGCTAGGATGACAGGGGTGAGCCACCAGCGCCCTGCTTTTCTTTGACCATTTTTAAGTTAAAACACAAGCAGCCTTGGGGTGGCTAGGCAGTTGGGGTGCTTGCTCCTGGGCTGCAGGGCCGTGCTGCTCTGGAGAGAGGAGGTACACCCCAGCCTCAGCCCCCAGGGAACTGCAACTCCTTCTTGCAAAACCCCATTAGAGGGCTCAGTGAGTCCTGTCCATCGCAGCCCTGAACGTGCCCAGCAGGCATGCGGAGGAGGCGGTGGCCGGCACCCCTCACCAGTCAGCAGAGTCCTGCGATGGCTCGGGGAGCTGCCAGGCCAGGCACCACTGCGTGTGACACTGCAGTCCTGGTCTGTTCCTGCTGGGCCTGGTGTCACCATCGCTGGGGGAGCATTCGTCTCAGCCCGCGCCGCCGCCGGGGCACCCGAGGGTCTGCTCCCTGCCTCCATTCCTTGCCCCAAAGACGTTGTCAGAAATGAGATTCATGTTTGCTTTGCTTTCGGTGTGTTTGGATTTGTGAGTCCTGCTCTGCTGCTTACCTGCGTGAGCCTCCGCCGGGTGAATGAGGCTTTTATTCAGGGCTCCGCTTTCCTCCAGAAAAGAGAACTGGAGACTGCGTCCAACACAGAGTGTCTTTAAGTAATGAAACAACACTAGATTCATGCGACGGCAGCGGCCAGTCAGGGCAGAGTCCGGCGCAAGAATGAACGATGTCGGTGACGGACATGGGACTCTTGGCCGAGTGTCCTGGCGGCCAGGCCAGAAGTGGAAACGCGCAGTGTCACCTTCCTCACTGTAGCAGAAGAGGAGGGCGCGGTTACGTTCCTTTGCCTACTTCATTCATACTTCTGCAGTAATCTCTTGTGTTGGGTTTTGGTGAAAGATACCACATTGCATTCCACTTGAACACCGTCCCCGCCCCCCTTTTGTTGGTGGTGGTGGTTGTGGGCCTTGAACCCAGGGCCTGGGCACTGTCCCTGAGCTTTCTTGTTTTTGGTTCAAAGCAAGCGCTCTAGCCTTTTGAGCCATAGTGTCACTTCCAGTTTTCTGGTGTTTAATGGAGATGAGCGTCTCATGGACTTTACTACCCAACCTGGTTTCAACTGGGCTCCTCAGAGCTCGTTGAGCAGCTGGGGTTACAGGCGTGATCCCCGGTGCCCAGCTTGTCTGTTCTTAGTACCTGTCAGGTGCTGCGCCGAACATTTCATGCTTTTCTTTAACCCTCAGAGTAGGATCCTGTTCAGTGCTGAGACAGAACCAAGGGAAAGCCAAGGGCTCAGGCCAGGGGGCTCTGTCCCTCCCGGCTGACTGGGGACCCCGGTTCCCGAGGCACAGGCACTGCGCCCCAGAGCCCAGGCGCTCCCTCGGGCTCCAGCTTCCTGGTGGGGCCCCCAGCCCACTGCCAACCCCACCAGTGGCCCACGCGAGGGCACGGTGCCTGCGTGTGATGCTCCTGCTTGGTGTGATGACAGCGCCTGTGTGTGTGACAGCGCCTGTGTGTGACAGCGCCTGTGTGTGTGTGTGACAGTACCTGTGTGTGTGTGTGACAGCGCCTGTGTGTGTGACAGCGCCTGTGTGTGTGTGACAGCGCCTGTGTGTGTGTGACAGCGCCTGTGTGTGTGATGACAGCGCCTGTGTGTGTGTGACAGCGCCTGTGTGTGTGACAGCGCCTGTGTGTGTGACAGCGCCTGTGTGTGTGACAGCGCCTGTGTGTGTGACAGCGCCTGTGTGTGTGACAGCGCCTGTGTGTGTGTGTGACAGCGCCTGTGTGTGTGTGACAGCGCCTGTGTGTGTGACAGCGCATGTGTGTGTCACAGCGCCTGTGTGTGTCACAGCGCCTGTGTGTGTGTGTCACAGCGCCTGTGTGTGTGACAGCGCCTGTGTGTGACAGCGCCTGTGTGTGTGTGTGACAGCGCCTGTGTGTGTGTGTGACAGCGCCTGTGTGTGTGACAGCGCCTGTGTGTGTGACAGCGCCTGTGTGTGTGACAGCGCCTGTGTGTGTGTGTGACAGCGCCTGTGTGTGTGACAGCGCCTGTGTGTGTGTGTCACAGCGCCTGTGTGTGTGACAGCGCCTGTGTGTGTGACAGCGCCTGTGTGTGTGTGTGACAGCGCCTGTGTGTGTGTGTGACAGCGCCTGTGTGTGTGGCAGTGCCTGTGTGTGTGACAGCGCCTGTGTGTGTGACAGCGCCTGTGTGTGTGTGTGACAGCACCTGTGTGTGTGTGTGACAGCGCCTGTGTGTGTGACAGCGCCTGTGTGTGTGTGTGACAGCGCCTGTGTGTGTGTGTGACAGCGCCTGTGTGTGTGACAGCGCCTGTGTGTGTGTGACAGCGCCTGTGTGTGTGACAGCGCCTGTGTGTGTGACAGCGCCTGTGTGTGTGACAGCGCCTGTGTGTGTGTGTGACAGCGCCTGTGTGTGTGTGACAGCGCCTGTGTGTGTGACAGCGCATGTGTGTGTCACAGCGCCTGTGTGTGTCACAGCGCCTGTGTGTGTGTGTCACAGCGCCTGTGTGTGTGACAGCGCCTGTGTGTGACAGCGCCTGTGTGTGTGTGTGACAGCGCCTGTGTGTGTGTGTGACAGCGCCTGTGTGTGTGACAGCGCCTGTGTGTGTGACAGCGCCTGTGTGTGTGACAGCGCCTGTGTGTGTGTGTGACAGCGCCTGTGTGTGTGACAGCGCCTGTGTGTGTGTGTCACAGCGCCTGTGTGTGTGACAGCGCCTGTGTGTGTGACAGCGCCTGTGTGTGTGTGTGACAGCGCCTGTGTGTGTGTGTGACAGCGCCTGTGTGTGTGGCAGTGCCTGTGTGTGTGACAGCGCCTGTGTGTGTGACAGCGCCTGTGTGTGTGTGTGACAGCACCTGTGTGTGTGTGTGACAGCGCCTGTGTGTGTGACAGCGCCTGTGTGTGTGTGTGACAGCGCCTGTGTGTGTGTGTGACAGCGCCTGTGTGTGTGTGTGACAGCACCTGTGTGTGTGTGTGACAGCGCCTGTGTGTGACAGCGCCTGTGTGTGTGACAGCGCCTGTGTGTGTGACAGCGCCTGTGTGTGTGTGTGACAGCGCCTGTGTGTGTGACAGCGCCTGTGTGTGTGTGACAGCGCCTGTGTGTGTGTGTGACAGCGCCTGTGTGTGTGACAGCGCCTGTGTGTGTGACAGCGCCTGTGTGTGTGTGTGACAGCTCCTGTGTGTGTGACAGCGCCTGTGTGTGTGTGTGACAGCGCCTGTGTGTGTGTGTGACAGCGCCTGTGTGTGTGACAGCGCCTGTGTGTGTGTGACAGCGCCTGTGTGTGTGACAGCGCCTGTGTGTGTGACAGCGCCTGTGTGTGTGACAGCGCCTGTGTGTGTGTGTGACAGCGCCTGTGTGTGTGTGACAGCGCCTGTGTGTGTGACAGCGCATGTGTGTGTCACAGCGCCTGTGTGTGTCACAGCGCCTGTGTGTGTGTGTCACAGCGCCTGTGTGTGTGACAGCGCCTGTGTGTGACAGCGCCTGTGTGTGTGTGTGACAGCGCCTGTGTGTGTGTGTGACAGCGCCTGTGTGTGTGACAGCGCCTGTGTGTGTGACAGCGCCTGTGTGTGTGACAGCGCCTGTGTGTGTGTGTGACAGCGCCTGTGTGTGTGACAGCGCCTGTGTGTGTGTGTCACAGCGCCTGTGTGTGTGACAGCGCCTGTGTGTGTGACAGCGCCTGTGTGTGTGTGTGACAGCGCCTGTGTGTGTGTGTGACAGCGCCTGTGTGTGTGGCAGTGCCTGTGTGTGTGACAGCGCCTGTGTGTGTGACAGCGCCTGTGTGTGTGTGTGACAGCACCTGTGTGTGTGTGTGACAGCGCCTGTGTGTGTGACAGCGCCTGTGTGTGTGTGTGACAGCGCCTGTGTGTGTGTGTGACAGCGCCTGTGTGTGTGTGTGACAGCACCTGTGTGTGTGTGTGACAGCGCCTGTGTGTGACAGCGCCTGTGTGTGTGACAGCGCCTGTGTGTGTGACAGCGCCTGTGTGTGTGTGTGACAGCGCCTGTGTGTGTGACAGCGCCTGTGTGTGTGTGACAGCGCCTGTGTGTGTGTGTGACAGCGCCTGTGTGTGTGACAGCGCCTGTGTGTGTGACAGCGCCTGTGTGTGTGTGTGACAGCTCCTGTGTGTGTGACAGCGCCTGTGTGTGTGTGTGACAGCGCCTGTGTGTGTGTGTGACAGCGCCTGTGTGTGTGTGTGACAGCGCCTGTGTGTGTGACAGCGCCTGTGTGTGTGACAGCTCCTGTGTGTGTGACAGCTCCTGTGTGTGTGACAGCGCCTGTGTGTGTGTGTGACAGCGCCTGTGTGTGTGTGTGACAGCGCCTGTGTGTGTGGCAGTGCCTGTGTGTGTGACAGCGCCTGTGTGTGTGACAGCGCCTGTGTGTGTGTGTGACAGCACCTGTGTGTGTGTGTGACAGCGCCTGTGTGTGTGACAGCGCCTGTGTGTGTGTGTGACAGCGCCTGTGTGTGTGTGTGACAGCGCCTGTGTGTGTGTGTGACAGCACCTGTGTGTGTGTGTGACAGCGCCTGTGTGTGACAGCGCCTGTGTGTGTGACAGCGCCTGTGTGTGTGACAGCGCCTGTGTGTGTGTGTGACAGCGCCTGTGTGTGTGACAGCGCCTGTGTGTGTGTGACAGCGCCTGTGTGTGTGTGTGACAGCGCCTGTGTGTGTGACAGCGCCTGTGTGTGTGACAGCGCCTGTGTGTGTGTGTGACAGCTCCTGTGTGTGTGACAGCGCCTGTGTGTGTGTGTGACAGCGCCTGTGTGTGTGTGTGACAGCGCCTGTGTGTGTGACAGCGCCTGTGTGTGTGTGACAGCGCCTGTGTGTGTGACAGCGCCTGTGTGTGTGACAGCGCCTGTGTGTGTGACAGCGCCTGTGTGTGTGTGTGACAGCGCCTGTGTGTGTGTGACAGCGCCTGTGTGTGTGACAGCGCATGTGTGTGTCACAGCGCCTGTGTGTGTCACAGCGCCTGTGTGTGTGTGTCACAGCGCCTGTGTGTGTGACAGCGCCTGTGTGTGACAGCGCCTGTGTGTGTGTGTGACAGCGCCTGTGTGTGTGTGTGACAGCGCCTGTGTGTGTGACAGCGCCTGTGTGTGTGACAGCGCCTGTGTGTGTGACAGCGCCTGTGTGTGTGTGTGACAGCGCCTGTGTGTGTGACAGCGCCTGTGTGTGTGTGTCACAGCGCCTGTGTGTGTGACAGCGCCTGTGTGTGTGACAGCGCCTGTGTGTGTGTGTGACAGCGCCTGTGTGTGTGTGTGACAGCGCCTGTGTGTGTGGCAGTGCCTGTGTGTGTGACAGCGCCTGTGTGTGTGACAGCGCCTGTGTGTGTGTGTGACAGCACCTGTGTGTGTGTGTGACAGCGCCTGTGTGTGTGACAGCGCCTGTGTGTGTGTGTGACAGCGCCTGTGTGTGTGTGTGACAGCGCCTGTGTGTGTGTGTGACAGCACCTGTGTGTGTGTGTGACAGCGCCTGTGTGTGACAGCGCCTGTGTGTGTGACAGCGCCTGTGTGTGTGACAGCGCCTGTGTGTGTGTGTGACAGCGCCTGTGTGTGTGACAGCGCCTGTGTGTGTGTGACAGCGCCTGTGTGTGTGTGTGACAGCGCCTGTGTGTGTGACAGCGCCTGTGTGTGTGACAGCGCCTGTGTGTGTGTGTGACAGCTCCTGTGTGTGTGACAGCGCCTGTGTGTGTGTGTGACAGCGCCTGTGTGTGTGTGTGACAGCGCCTGTGTGTGTGTGTGACAGCGCCTGTGTGTGTGACAGCGCCTGTGTGTGTGACAGCTCCTGTGTGTGTGACAGCTCCTGTGTGTGTGACAGCGCCTGTGTGTGTGTGTGACAGCGCCTGTGTGTGTGTGTGACAGCGCCTGTGTGTGTGTGTGACAGCGCCTGTGTGTGTGACAGCGCCTGTGTGTGTGACAGCTCCTGTGTGTGTGACAGCTCCTGTGTGTGTGACAGCGCCTGTGTGTGTGACAGCGCCTGTGTGTGATGACAGCGCCTGTGTGTGTGACAGCGCCTGTGTGTGTGACAGCGCCTGTGTGTGTGTGTGACAGCGCCTGTGTGTGTGTGTGACAGCGCCTGTGTGTGTGACAGCGCCTGTGTGTGTGTGACAACGCCTGTGTGTGTGTGTGACAGCGCCTGTGTGTGTGACAGCGCCTGTGTGTGTGACAGCGCCTGTGTGTGTGACAGCGCCTGTGTGTGTGACAACGCCTGTGTGTGTGTGTGACAGCGCCTGTGTGTGTGACAGCGCCTGTGTGTGTGACAGCGCCTGTGTGTGTGTGTGACAGCGCCTGTGTGTGTGTGTGACAGCGCCTGTGTGTGTGTGACAGCGCCTGTGTGTGTGTGTGACAGCGCCTGTGTGTGTGTGACAGCGCCTGTGTGTGTGTGTGACAGCGCCTGTGTGTGTGACAGCGCCTGTGTGTGTGACAGCGCCTGTGTGTGTGTGTGACAGCGCCTGTGTGTGTGACAGCGCCTGTGTGTGTGACAGCGCCTGTGTGTGACAGCACCTGTGTGTGTGTGTGACAGCGCCTGTGTGTGTGTGACAGCGCCTGTGTGTGTGTGACAGCGCCTGTGTGTGACAGCGCCTGTGTGTGTGTGTGACAGCGCCTGTGTGTGTGTGACAGCGCCTGTGTGTGTGTGTGACAGCGCCTGTGTGTGTGACAGCGCCTGTGTGTGCAACTATCCCTCCTCGTGTGCCAGTGAGCTGCTGTGCTGCTTCCAGACCCAGCCTTGTTCCTTTCCTCTGGCTGGACGGGGACGCTTAGCTGACCCAAGTCCCCCCAGAACCCGGCTCCCCCAGTGGGACTGTGGTCTGGGCCCCGCCCCGCTGCCTCCTCTAGAGCCCCCACCTCCCACACGGAGCCCCAGAGCACAACAGGGCAGCGGGCGCGGCCCGGTGTCGACGACCATCGCCGGGCAGGGCCGTGCCCAGGGATGGGGGGCATTTGTGAGCCCTAACTCCAGGAGGGCCACCGGCTCCACCTGCCGCTGAGCACTGGGCCAAAGGACAGCCGTCCTGGACGCCTTCGGTGAGGACAGCCGTCCTCCCGTCATCACCGCAGTCTCTACTGCAACAGGACTGGAACCAGCCGTGGGGGCAGGAAGCAGGTGGAAGCCTCCGGGCACAGAGTGGAAAGAAGGGGCTGCTGGCGGCCGAGCGGCATGGTGCTTAGCTGAGGCCCGGGAGCCAGGCCGTCCCGTCTGCCGGGCCGCAGGCGACCCACCCCAACTCGGTTCACCTGCCTGTGTGGTTCTGTCCCTGGGAGAGTGTTTCCTTTGTTTTGCTTTGTTTTCTCTGTGTGCTGGTTCTGAGACTTGAACTCGGGGCCTGGGCTCTGTCCTTGTGCTCTTTTGCTCAAGGATGGCGCTCTACACTTTGAGCCACAGCACCACTTCTGCTTTTCAGCCTCCGGAGTAGCTAACAGGCGGGAGCAATGGCTCCCAGCACCTTAGTGGTTTTGCTTTGGAGGACATCTGGATTTTTGTTGGGGGCTGGCCTTGGACCCCACCTTTCCTCGCTCAACACACACTGGATAGCATGCCGAGAACTTTGCACAATCTCCCCCTTGTTCCTAGCCCAAACGTTATTCTCACTGTGCTTAGCACAAGAGTTGCATTCATGGAATCCCCCCCCAAAATAGACACACAGCACCGTGTGCACACATTTCATTATGCTGTATGCTCTCACACATGCATGTAGGGTGTATATGTTGCACACAAGGACCATGTGCCACTGCCAGGAGCTTGTGTATACACACATGCACATACATTTACCTGTGCATTCTTGTGTTTGTGTGTGCACACGTGCATATATACCTACAGTGTTCACACACCTTATGCTCATACGGATGTGTGTGCATGTGTGTGTGAACACCAATGCACACGTGTGTGAATAAATTTGCATGTGTGTGCATGCATGCAGCTGTGCACACATATATCTGTGTGTTTGTGCAGTGTTCGTGCTAAGCCCACAGCAGTCCATGCTGTGTCACAGGTAAGCACTTGGGGCCAGCTGACCTGGGGAGCCGTCCTGGCAGTGTGCCAGAGCCTGGTTCGTCCCTGCACGCCGCTCCCTCGCTCTCCTTCGCAGTCCCTCCCACGACAGGCCCTGGTTTATGGATGGGGACACTGAGGGAGAGGGCACACAAACCGCACAGGTCACACAGCCAGGGAGTGCCAGGGCTGAGCTTCCCACCCAGGCAGCCGGAATGTGTCCACGGCACAGACCACATCCACCGCAAGGACACCGCGTCACAGGCTGGCAACATCATGGGTCCTGAGTGAGCCACGTGAACACCCAGCTTTCCGTGCCCCAACTCCTTCTCTCCTGTCTTTCCTGTCCTCCCCTCTGCCCGCTCCTCTGCCCTGCCAGCCGCGCTCTGGCGGTGGGGTTGGGAGACCCCCTGGCTGCTGGGGCTGGCTGGTATCCCAGTACCCCCTTTCCCCTCCACATGCTGCCTTCACACCCTTCCTGGAGTGGGGGACAGGTCTCTGCTCCCCACCCCAGGCACCTCCACACGCCCCTTTCCCGTGGGACCCCTTTCTCTCTGGCCGCACACCGCAGAGGCCACAGCCCCTTCCCACAGCCCAGGCTCTTGGAGTTTGTGCAAATCCAGCTTTTCCTTCTGTGACATTTGAGGAGCATCTGGGCCCAGAAGGAGAAGCTGGCGGCCTGTGGCCTTCGTCGGACGGGCAGCCCCGGCCTGGGGCGGTGGACCCCGCGGGTCAGAGGTCAAGGCCACTGGGTCATCCACGCGGGGTATCTGACATTTGCAGGTGTGGACCCTCTCTCACGCTACCCAGCAAGGAAGCTGTGTGGAGTGCTGAGAAGCTTCCACAATCCAGCAGGCACGGTCTGAAGGCACTCTCCAGGCCTGGGGTGGTGGGCAGGCGCCTGCGGGAGGTGGGGGTGCTGCGGCAGGGCCGAGGGGCGCCCCAAACCAGCGGCCCACCCCGGCCCAAGGGAGGCTCTGCCTTCTGAGCGGGGGCGGGGCTGGCCCTCGGGGGCGTGGTCTTTCCTGGGGCGGAGCTTCCGGGGGCGTGGTCTGCGGGGGCGTGGCACGGAGGGGCGGGGCCTGGGGAGGAGGCGCGGGCCGGGGAGCGCGCGGCAGGCAGCCGCGAGCGGCCGATCGATCGGGACTCGGGGCCGGCACGCGGGCGGGCGCCGGCGGGGCGCCTTCTCTGCCCGCAGGTCCGGGCCGCGCTGCCCTCGGCCGCCCACCGCGGCCTGTCCCGGGCCGGAGCGCGGTGGAGGGGTCTCCCGAGGAGCCGGGGCCCCGCGCCCCGCGCCCCGCAGACATGGTGGGCCACCTCCATCTGCAGGACACGGAGGACGGCCCGAAGGCGCAGGGCCGCGAGGGCTTGCTGGACAGCCCCGACTCCGGGCTGCCGCCCAGCCCCAGCCCCAGCCCGCCCTTCTACGCCCTGGCGCCCCGCGCCCTGGACGCCGGCGCGGAGGGCCCCGGCGCCCCCTCGGACGCCCCCGGGGCCGGCGAGGCCCGAGCGGTAAGGGCGCGGACGCGGGGTCCCCGCGGCGCCCGCGCGGGCCGCGGCCCCTCCCGGGCTCTCCAGGCCGGTCGGCTCCCGCGGGGCTCCGCGGCCGTCGGGGGCGGGCGGGGCGGGCTCTACCCCGGGCCGGCGGGCGGGGCGGGAGGGCCGGCCCGGCGGGCTCCAGCCCCGGTCCGTGGTCGCTGCGCCCGGTGCCCGCGCCGTCCCCGCCTCCGCCCGAGCGCGGGCCCCGCGGGGCTCCGGACGCAGCGCAGACCGAGAGCCTCGGAGGGCGCCGGGGGTGTCGACGTGGACGCCGGCGGGCGCGGGGAGCCGTGGCGGGGCCCCGGGCCCGCGGAGACGGCGGCCTGCGCCCCCGCCTCCCTGCGGGGCGGGCTCCGCTCGGGCGCAGCCCCTCCGCGAGCTCCCCGCGCCCGCTGCGCTGGGGCCCGGATCGGAACCGGCTCTTACCCGGAAGCCGTGACCTTGAACCTGGGCACGGGACCCCGGGCCAGCGGGAGGGAGGCAGCCGGTGGACGAGGGGGCCACAGGCCGCGGCGTGGAGCCCGCCGGGCCTCTGGCGCCCGGAAGCGCCTTTCCCGGGCCCCGCACGAGGCCGGGCCGCAGCCTCGCTCACGGATCTGGGCCCCGGGTTTCTTTCCCCCGGTGTCGCACGGGTTCGGCCCGCATGAACCGCCCTGCATCCCGCAGAGGCGCAGCCACGCTGGTCCCGCCACGAGGGCCGGCTCAGGCGCGCTCTCCAACCTGACCCCGATGCTGTTACTGTCTTCTGTGCGGCTCAGTAATAACTTCTTGGGGGGTCCTGCGCCGGGGCTGACCTCAGGTGTGTGTGTGTGGGGGGCCCTGCACAGAGGCTGACCTCAGGTGTGTGTGTGGGGGAGGGGGGCCCTGCGCCGGGGCTGACCTCAGGTGTGGGGGGGCCCTGCACCGGGGCTGACCTCAGGTGTGGGGGGGCCCTGCGCCGGGGCTGACCTCAGGTGTGGGGGGTCCTGCACCGGGGCTGACCTCAGGTGTGGGGGGGGCCCTGAACCGGGGCTGACCTCAGGTGTGTGTGGGGGGGGCCCTGCGCCGGGGCTGACCTCAGGTGTGGGGGGGCCCTGCACCGGGGCTGACCTCAGGTGTGTGTGTGGGGGGGCCCTGCGCCGGGGCTGACCTCAGGTGTGTGTGTGGGGGGCCCTGCACAGAGGCTGACCTCAGGTGTGTGTGGGGGGGGGTCCTGCACCGGGGCTGACCTCAGGTGTGGGGGGGCCCTGCACCAGGGCTGACCTCAGGTGTGGGGGGGCCCTGCGCCGGGGCTGACCTCAGGTGTGGGGGGGGCCCTGCGCCGGGGCTGACCTCAGGTTTGTGTGTGTGGGGGGCCCTGCACAGAGGCTGACCTCAGGTGTGTGTGGGGGGGGGTCCTGCACCGGGGCTGACCTCAGGTGTGGGGGGGCCCTGCACCAGGGCTGACCTCAGGTGTGGGGGGGCCCTGCGCCGGGGCTGACCTCAGGTGTGGGGGGGGCCCTGCGCCGGGGCTGACCTCAGGTGTGTGTGTGGGGGGCCCTGCACAGAGGCTGACCTCAGGTGTGTGTGGGGGGGGGTCCTGCACCGGGGCTGACCTCAGGTGTGGGGGGGCCCTGCACCAGGGCTGACCTCAGGTGTGGGGGGGCCCTGCGCCGGGGCTGACCTCAGGTGTGGGGGGGGCCCTGCGCCGGGGCTGACCTCAGGTGTGTGTGTGGGGGAGGGGGGCCCTGCGCCCGGGCTGACCTCAGGTGTGGGGGGGCCCTGCACCGGGGCTGACCTCAGGTGTGTGTGGGGGGGCCCTGCACAGAGGCTGACCTCAGGTGTGTGTGTGGGGGGGCCCTGCGCCGGGGCTGACCTCAGGTGTGTGTGTGGGGGGGGCCCTGCGCCGGGGCTGACCTCAGGTGTGTGTGTGGGGGGGGGGCCCTGCGCCGGGGCTGACCTCAGGTGTGGGGGGGCCCTGCACCGGGGCTGACCTCAGGTGTGTGTGGGGGGGCCCTGCACCGGGGCTGACCTCAGGTGTGGGGGGGGCCCTGCGCCGGGGCTGACCTCAGGGCCCAGGCGCTGACTCTCAGCTTCCTGCAGAATGAAGGCTGTCACCACCACGTGAGCCAGGGCTCCACTTCCAGGCCCTGTGTTTGTTGGAGATGAGTCCTGCGACCCTCCCATCCGTCTGGGGTTGCAGGTGCACACCCCCGTGCACGGCTGCTCTCGGCGCTGAGGTGTGGTGCGGGTCTCCCCGCCTGCCTAGCGGATGGGGTGTGTGGCAGGTACTGGCCCCGGACCCTCTAGCGGGTGAGGGACCAGCCAGGCCTGTTCCGCTGCCCTCAGGTCCGCGTGTGGCCTGGGCCGCGCCGGAAGGCCTGTGGGTGTCCAGGTGCCGCCCCACGGGGGTGCGCACCGGAGAGACGGGCCGCTCGGGACCCTTCCCCTTCCCAGCTCTCGGGAGAGCCGGCCCCACTGAGGGCTCCCCGGAGGCACCGGCCCGCGGCGCCCCGCGGAGGGGGGAGGGCTCAGCCGGGACGCCCGCGTCCTCGCCTCCAGTTCTCATCTAGGACGGCGAAAGCAGGCACGAGCAAAAAGCAGAGGCAGGCAGGCAGGACAGACGGACGAACGAC
Organism: Dipodomys spectabilis; assembly: GCF_019054845.1. Classification (NCBI taxonomy): domain Eukaryota; kingdom Metazoa; phylum Chordata; class Mammalia; order Rodentia; family Heteromyidae; genus Dipodomys; species Dipodomys spectabilis. The sequence goes on along the minus strand of NW_024871157.1, from coordinate 458,801 downwards.
GGACAGACAGCTAGGTGGAGGGCAGAGGGTACGTGACTGGACGGTGGAAGCGCCAAGAACTCCGGCACCTGTGGCTTCCCGGCGCCCGGGCCCGGCCGGCTGCGGGGCCCAGGCAGAGGGAGGCGGGGAGGGCGTCGGACGGGGCGGCTGCGGGGCCCAGGCAGAGGGAGGCGGGGAGGGCGACGGGCGGGGCGGCTGCGGGGCCCAGGCAGAGGGAGGCGCGAGGGACCGACTGGGCGGGCCGGGAGTCTGCAGAGGAAGGCGGGGAGGGGCCCGGGGGGCCCCCAGTGTCCCCGTGGACGGGCCTGGCTCACGGTGCGGCCGTCACAGCCACGTGCCACCCACGGGGCACCTGCGTGGAGCGAAGGCCCAGCGTGGCAGCGCGTGGGGCCGAGGCGCGGCCTGGCCGGCGCGTCCCTGCTGGCCTCCCGGCCTCGGGCCAGCCATGCCCTCTCAGCCTCTGTAGCCTCGGGCAGGCCGCGCACACGCGTGGGTGTGAGGGCTCAGCCCTAGACCCCTGGAGTCCGCTGCCCGCGGCCCAGGGCCTCTGCACGGAGGACAGGCCCCCCCACCGGGGTAGGTCCAGATCCTTCACTCATCCCCCCGCGAGCTCGGGCTGCGTGGGCCCCATCGCCCCACACAGGGTGGGGCCCCCCTACCGCCCAGCTCTCCCCGGGAGCCGCGTGGCAGCCCGGCCTCTCGTTCCTCCTCTGCGCAGCTCCCGGACAAGCGCCGGGGCCTGCAGCCTCTGGACTCGGTTCTCCGAGCCTGCCTGGCCCCCGCCCGCTCCGGAGCCCAGGCCGGCTGGGGGGATCCTGGCGGGGGGGTCGGTGTGTCCAGAGCTGCCAGCGCCCACCACCTGCGCCTGCTGGTGCCTCTCTGCGCCCCGCGGTGCCCAGCCCTGGCGCGCAGGCCTCCGCCGCGCACCGAGGCTACGGACGAGCGGAGGCGCGTGGCGGTGGGCAGGGCACCGAGGGCCGCCACAGCTCTGCGCCCCGGGGGAGGCCCAGCCCGTCTGCGGCCTTGTGCGCGCGCGGACGGTGGGGCAGGGGCCGTGGCAGCGGGCCCCTGGGCAGTGTCCGGTAGAGGGCATCTTGCAGGGGCCAGCCGGGCCTTGGCTGAGGGGCGTTGCCCCAGCCGCAGGCTGCAGAGCCGCGGGAACTCAGGGGTGAAGCAGAGGGTGGCCGGTGGCCTCACCCCCTCCTCGGGTCTGATTCTGGGTCCCGGAGCTTCGTAGATCTCGGTGGCGCCCCCGTGTGGACGGCGGGGTGTTTGCGGCGGGGCCGTCCCGGTGGCGCCCCCGTGTGGACGGCGGGGTGTTTGCGGCGGGGCCGTCCCGGTGGCGCCCCCGTGTGGACGGCGGGGTGTTTGCGGCGGGGCCGTCCCGGTGGCGCCCCCGTGTGGACGGCGGGGTGTTTGCGGCGGGGCCGTCTCGGTGGCGCCCCCGTGTGGACAGCGCGGTGCGTGCGGAGCGGGGCTCCGACTCCGGCTCCACTGGCTGGGAATTGAGCCTCGTTTGCTGCCCGCTGCCAGACGAGCACATCCGGCAGGCCGGGTGCTGGAGGTCAGCCCAGGCCCGGACGCCCCTGATCGGGGCGGGGCGTGTGTTCCTGAGCTTCCCGGGCCCCCGGAGCCCCGGCGGGAGGAGCGGTGGCGGGACGCTGGCCCGGGCCCGCAGCGGGGTGGGGCGAGGTCCTGGTCCTCCGGTCCCCCGCCCTGCCCGCCCTCCTCGCGGGTCCGTGCGGGGCGGAGGGGCCGGGCCAGGGTGCGGGCCGCTCCGCCCCCTTCCTGGGACCCGTGGGCACGGCGCCCGCGCGGGGCCGTGGCCGACCGTGGCTCTCTCCGCAGCCGGCCGCCCTGCGCCCGAGCCCCGCGCCTGGGACGAGGCCGCGGCTGCAGCCCGTGTTCTTCGGGGAGAGCATCCGGGTGGACCCCGAGCCCGCCCGCGAGATCCGGTGAGTGGGGCGGGCCCCGCGGGCCTTCTGGGGGCCCTGGAGAGAACCTCGGCCCGCGCGGGGGGCGGGGGGCGGACGCGGCCCGGTCTGCCCACCCCGGCCGGGCGCTCTCCGCTCGGGGCCGCGGCCCCGCTCCGGCCTTTCCGCCGGCTCCGCGGGGCGAGCCTTCGGCCAGGCGCGGTGCGCCGACCCGACCTCCTGACCCGACCCCTCCCCGCAGCTGCAACTCCGAGGTCACCTACGCCTCCGAGCGGCGCTTCCGGGACAAGGTGTTCTACGCGCCGGTGCCCACGGTCACGGCCTACAGCGAGACCATCGTGGCGGCGCCCGGCTGCTCGTGGCGCCGCTACCGCAGCCAGCTGACCCTGGAGCCGCGGCCGCGCGCGCTGCGCTTCGGCTGCACCACCGTCATCTTCCCCAAGCGCGCGCGCCGCTCCTTCCGCACCACGCTGCGCTGCGGCCTGGGCCGTGCGCGCCGCTGCTTCGCCGCCAGCCTGCGGCTGCAGCCCGGGGACGCGGGGGACGCCGCGCCCTGACGCCCCGGCCCGGCCCGGAGGCTCCCCGCAGGGCCCGCGCGCCCCGGGGCCGCCCCACCCCACCCCGCCCCGCGTCCGGCCAGGCCTGCGGCCGCGCAGAGCCCCGGTGACCCCAATAAAACGCGCGACCCACGGGCTGGAAGGTGTCGGACTCTGCCTCCGGGCTGGCGGGCGGCTGGCGGTGACCTGTGCGTCGGGGAGGGGGCCCGGCCCCCCTCGGTGCCCCCGCACCCGCACCGAGGCCTCACGCTGCGGGGCAGCGCGGCCCAGCCCGCCCGGGCGCTGGCTCCACCCCCCGGGGCAGAGCGCCCGCCTTGAGCAGCAGCAGCTCAGGGGCAGCGCCCGGGCCGAGTTCAAGACCCAGGACTGGCAAAAACAAAATATCCCAGGTCCCCGTGGGCACAGGCGACCCGGCAGCCCGAGGCCCAGCCCCCGGGCCCTGCCCTTGCTCCTGACACCAGCTGAGGGCCTGGCCTGGGCCCCAGTGGGGCACAGCAGGGACGGGAGGCCCCTCCTACACCAGCGTCCCCACCCACTGTGCCGATGGGAAACTGAGGCAGCGGGCATCAGGCTTGGCTCCACAGCCCGCCCCCAGCCTGGCCCGGACCCCAGCTCAGACCCCTGGCCCCGTCTGGAGGCCCCGCTGCTCCCCGCCGGTGCAGGGCTCACGGCAAGCAACTGCCAAGCGCAGTGCCAGGCTCCAGACGAGCCTCCGGCGGCACCCGACACGCTGCTGACCCAAAGCCATGCTGACCGCGGCCAGTGACCTCTCGGCAGGGCAGCCAGGTGCAGGTCTCAGGCCAGCCGGAGAGGAGAGGCAGGGCTGGAGGGCGGCACTTGGCAGCACAGACTGTGCCGGGAGGCGGGGGGGGGGGGGGGGGGGGGGGGGGGGGGGCGGGGGGGGGGCCAGGAGCGTCCACGTTTGTAAATGGGGGAAACAAGGCCAAATGGGTCTGAAAGGCCGCGTGGGAGATGCCTCTGCAGACAGGTGAGTGGAGAACTTGAGAACCCCCAGCAGCAGAGGCTTCCCCGCGTGCTGGCCCCACATCCCCCTGCTGGACACCCTGCAGCCGGCCCAGCCCTGACCCCGACAGGAGCCCAGGGCCCAGGGAGCTGCAGCCCTCCTCTCCCGCACCCAGGCCTCTGCAGAACCAGGAAGGGCTGGGCAGGATGCACAACTTGGAGCCCCAGCTGAGTGAGCAGCTCTCCCTTGCCAGCCCCGCGGCCCCAGGGCATTAAGCCTAAGCAGACAGGCAGGCAGGCCAGCACTGGCTGGGGACCGGGCAGCACCAGCCTGCATGTGGCCCCGCATCCGGCAGAGCCCCTGGCAGCTGAGGCCACCACCACCACCCGACGCTGCTCACCGGGAGAGCAGCCAGAAGAGAGCAGCCTCTGGGGCTCGAGTATGATTCCGTTTTTAATCAGAACAATGTGTGTGAATGACAAGACCCCACCACGCTGCCGATGGCGGCCACAGATCACGCATGAATTCATCCCACCCAGGGAAGGAGGGAGGACGTGGGGTCCCTGGCCTCCGCCCGGGGCCGTGGGGCCGCCTCCGGAGGGCAAGCAGAGGTGGGAAAGCACAGCAGTGATACTGGGGAAATCCTTCCTCGTGGAAAACATCTGAACTCATTCACTGAAGGTATCAAAAATACACCCTGTAAACCAATGTGTCGTTTACACCGCCTCCCTCCCGTGCCGCACCGCACAGCTCCTCGGCTCCTGCGGGCCCGGGCTGCACCCAGCCTGCTGCACTCGGGCCTGGTCGGCCTGGGCCGCCTGTGGGGTCTGTGGACAAGAGCACTGGGGGACAGGGCCTGTGTCGCCGGTCCAGCGGGAAGCGGGTGGGGCAGCGCGAGGGGGCAGGGCCGCTAGCTCGGTATAGACTTTGGTTCCAGATCGAGGGGAGGGCGGGCGGTGGCATGGAGGTGCGTGGTCGTCCTGGCTTGGGTCCCTGGCCTGCCGCCTCCCCGCCTCCCCTCCCTCCCGTCCCGAGCACCAGGCAAACGTCTCCTGAGTAAGGTCACTGCGCAGGGCCAGCCCGGGGCGGGGCTTGGTTAAGGCTTAAGACAGGCAGGAGCCGCGGTGGACGGATGGCGGGCGGTGGACGGATGCGCAGGCCGGCTCCGGGCTGCTCCAAGGCACGCGCCGGCCCCACGCCACTTGCGCTGCACGGAAGTCACTGGAAGTCACTCGCTGTCGGACAGCGTCTCGTACTGAGAGCACAGCAGAGGCCGGGGCTCCCCGTCCCAGGCGCGCTGGGGGCCGGCGGGGAGGCCCGGTGGGGGCGGGGAGCCCATGACTCCGGCCTGCAGCCGCACGGTCAGGGGGTTGTAGGGGAAGGGCGTGGAACCTGCGGGACACAGACAAGAGACAAGGCCTAGCTTCATCTCAGGCCCCAGCACGCCTCCCCCCCATCCACCACTTCTGCCCCGCCCCTGTCCCCTCCCTCTCCCTGCAGCCTGCGGCCCGCCCACGAGGCCCAGGCTGGGGCGGGCCGAGGGCCCACCTGTGGACGAGGGCCGGTCCTCCCACACGCGCGTGGTGAGCGGCGTGCGGCGGTTGCAGTCGCCCTCGGAGTGCACGGAGGAGACGGAGGGCGGCCGCTCTCCCGATGCCGCGCCGGGGGCCGGGGACTTAGCCTTGCGGCTGCCGGGTCTGCCAGGGGCTTTGACCTTCCCGCCACCACCTGCAGGGGGAGGGGGAGGCAGCATTGGTGGCTGCAGAGGGGCGCGGCCAGGGACTGGGTGGGGGGGCATCTGCGCCCGGGGCCTGCAGGGGCTGAGAACCCGATGACACCCCAGCCCAGGCCGACCAGACAGCCAGAGCCCCGGTGCAGCTTGGAGCTGGGCTGCGCCCCACCCCAGCCCCCTAGGACCAGAACCTGCTTCACCCAGGATGGCACTGGGGCTGCCACAGACAGAACTTCTGTGGGACTCTGGGTCCAGATGGACCACTGGGCCCAGGCATCCTCTGCTCGGCTCCTGCCCGTGAGAGGGGCGGATGGGGCCTGGGTGACGGGGGGGCTGGCCCTCTGGTTCTGGAGGTCACACAGACCCCGGCCTCCTCCTATCAGCCCCAGTCCAGCCTTAGCATGCAAGGCAGGCCTGGGGGGGCTGCCTCTGCCCAGTGGGTGGCCCCCCTAGCCCAGCCCTGGGGATCATGGCTGGGGCCTAGCAGGGGAGGGGCGGGCAGGGTGCCGGTATCCGGGAGCGGCAGCGCGGGGGGGGGGGGGGGGGGGGAGGGTGCCCAGCTTCTGATTAGCAAACTCACGACAGGAAACGAGCACAAAAATCAAGTCACAAGCTCCAAAGCCGGAGGGTGAGGCGCGCAGGGAGGGAGGTTAATGACACGGCGCGGACAGACGGGCGGACGGGGAGAGGCCTGCAGACCTGGCGAGGTGAGCGTGGGGTCGCTCCGTCCGTCAGCAGCGGTTACAGGCAGAGCGGCAGCGGGCAGGCTGGCACTGGCATTGAGAGGGTTAAAAGCACCGGTGCCCAGCGGCGGAGGCTCCTCCCACTGCTCGTATTTACCCATGAGCGCCTTTCTAATAATGGCCTCCAGCCCCATGCTGGTGCCCGCATGCTCCTGCACCGCCTGGCTTCTACAGGTCATAAGGCCTGGGAGAGAGACAGACAGACGACACACAGGGGCGGGAGCCAGAGGGGGCGGGGAGGGGGGGAGAGAGAAATACACAGTGAGCACATTTCAGCAAAGCAACACGGTTCTGCGTCCTTCCCTCCCGAAGGGGTGACGGGGCTCCTAACGCGGTGCCCCTGCGCTTGGGCCCCACCACCTCTGTGCGCACCGGGAGGTCAGAAGCCCCAGTGTTCAGTCCTGGCCGGAGGCCGGTTTTTAAGCACCCTTAAATAAAGCGGCAGGCCGGATGGGAAGCAGCCCGTTTGGAGTCGGGCTCCGGGGTACACAGGTGGAGCTGGAGCCTGCGGGCCAGGGGGTGTGTGTGGGGGGACCGCAGCCCGGCCCTAGGCCGGGAGCCAGAGAGAGAGGTGCGGAGGTGCGGGGTGGGGACGCAGCCATGCAGTTATGTGCAGCTGGGGGCAGGGCAGGCTAGACAGGACAACCACGCTTTGGACCCCCCATGCGGCCTGGGCCGCCTCTGCTCTGCGGGGCTCCTTTCCCTTGCTTTCGCTCACAGCTGGTCTGGGGGACTTTTGCAAAGCTGGGTCTCTTTAGCCAGAACGCTTTCAAATCCAGGCCCCTGGGGTTTGAAGGGCTGGAGGCCCCTGCTGGCTGCAGCCCTGGAGGGTCTGGAGGCCACGCGGGGGATGCTCCGGCCATCCTGTCTGTGATCTGGGCCTGGGCTGACCAGCTGGTATGGCAGCTGGGGTGAAGCTCTGGGCCCTGCGCCGGGCCCTGGGGTGAAGTCTGGGCCCTGCGCCGGCCCCTGGGGTGAAGCTCTGGGCCCTGCGCCGGCCCCTGGGGTGAAGTCTGGGCCCTGCGGTTGGGGGTGCAGTCTCTGAGCCCTGCGCCGGCCCCTGGGGTGAAGTCTGGGCCCTGCGCCGGCCCCTGGGGTGAAGTCTGGCCCTGCCCTCTGCCTGCCTCCGGCTCTACTTCTCTTCCCCAGGTCCCCTCACAACGGCATCTTGCGTGGTGTGTGGGCCAGTCCAGCTGTATTTCAAAAACAGCTGTGCTGTGGGCATCAGGCAAGCACACAATGGCAACAGCGGGAGCACCCCAAAATACAAAGATCCCCAAGAGCAGCCCATGGCTGCAGCCAGTGCCAGGGCCCTAGCACTCAGGGAGCGCTGTGACCTGTCCTCAAGGGTTATGACCCATGACCCTACGGCACTGGGTCTGGGTCTCACCATGCCTGCCTCCCATCTTCACTGTGCCACCATAATTTTCTTTTTTGCCATGGGGCCTGAGCTCTGGGCGTGGGCGCTGTCCCTCAGCTCTTCAGCTCAAGGCGAGCGCTCACCACTTCAGCTACAGCACCACTTTTGGCTTTTTCTGCTTATGTGGTGCTGAGGAATTGAACCCAGGGCCTCGTGCAGGCGAGGCAAGCGCTCTTCCACTGAGCCACCTGCCCAGCCCCTCCCATGGTTTTCTATAAACAGGTACACCTGGTGTGGAGCACCTGCATCAAGATTTGGAACATTCCAGGAGCGTCCTCCTGCGGGAAGCTCTCTCAGGCGCCCCCCATCAGCCCTGCCAGTGCCCGCAAGGCTCAGGGCTGGACTCGCGGCCTTCCATCGGAGGGCGGGCCGCAAAGGCCCACCCCTATCACCCCGCAGCCCTCCAGCCCCCAAACACCACATCTTTCCTGCTTCTGCTTAAGAAATAGTGATTTGCACTCAGCTTTCTCACACCTGTGCATGTGATTCTGTAGAAAACAGATCAACTGGCTGCAGTTTTCAGGGAAGCTGTCCTGACCCTGACCTCAAACAGGGGGCTGCCCTGACTTGGCCTCCAGATGCCTGGCATGAGCAGGCGCTCGCCGCAGACAAGCCCCTGGGGCTGCCACCTGGACAGGAACCCCGCGTCCCACAGAGGCAGGCTGGCTGGGGGACGGTACCTGCTCCGGTGATGGCAGGCATGTTGAAGATCTCTGTCCCAGGCTGGCCAATATCTGGAGGTGGGGAACAAGTGGGTGAGGCCTATGGCCCGAAGATCCCAGGATACAGCCTCACCTACCCTGTGTGGTCCTGGCCAGTACAGGGCATGACCTGGGTGGTCCAGCTCCTTCCAGAGGGTCTACAAGGCAGGGTGGAGCGAGAGCCTGAGCCTCACCCACAGGACGAGCGGCCATGCTTGCAGGGCCAGGTTCTGGAGCTCCTGGCTGAGCAGGGCCTTGGACAATGTTCTACACCAGCCCTGGTCAGCTGCGGGCTGCCCTGCAGGAGCCTCTGGGGAAGGGCGTGTGTGTGTGCACCGGCCATCTTGGCCGGCGGCATGCTGTGCTGGCCCGCCCACCCCACAAGAGTCACAAGAACCCACAGGAGGCTGGTGGATGGGTGGAGGTAGCACCAGATCCTGGAGTCAAGGAAGGGTGGTGGGCAGCTGTGGGCGGGGCCTGGCTCCCCCTCCCCCCGTGGGCAGCTCTGGGTGGGGCCTGGCTCCCCCCCCCACCGTGGGCAGCTGTGGGCAGGGCCTGGCTCCCCCCCCCCCCCCCCCCCCGGCTCTCACTGTACTCCGGCTCGTTCCGGTTGTGGGTGTGCAGCTTCTTGTTGATCTCTTGCTTCTTGGACTTGACCATGGCTGAGTTGCTCTCGGTCAGCTTGCTGAAGAAGGCGGGCGGCTGGCTGGTGCCCGTCCTGCTGGGGGCGTGAGACCCCAGAGCGCTGAGTGGATGCGCTACTGGACGGCGTCCACCACCCGCTACCCAGGGACGGGAGCTGACCCACCCCGGCCGAGCCCGAGGTACCTGGGCTCCCCCTGCTCCCCGTCCCGGTACAGCAGTGGGTAAATGGCGCTCCGGGGGTGCCCTGACTCAGCCACGCCCTCTGGCGGGGACACAGGCTCGATGCCATCCTCGCCACCACCGAGGACCAACGTCTTGCTTGGCTCTGGAGACCTGGGTGGGAGAGGCAGGCTGCGCTCAGAGCCCGCTGCCGCCCTGCCTTTCGCAGATCAGCTCTCAGGACTGGGCCAGGCACCCGCCCAGCCAGTGCAAGGCCCCACGTGCAGCCCCTAAAACCATAGAACCTCAATCCCTAGCCTGCCGCAGACCCCTGGCCCCGGCACCGCACCTGCACCTGCCCAGGCCCTGACCACAGGCCCACGGGGGCAGGTCAGAGCGTCAGTGTGTGCTGCGTGCACGTGGGGTGCCCTCCAGCCTCCCCTCCCTGCCAGGCCCTCCTCCAGCCTCCACCTCCTCCTGTGGTGCCCACCAGCCTCCCCTCCTCCAGCCTCCACTTCCTCCAGCCTCCCCTCCCTGCCAGGTCCTCCTCCGGCCTGCACCTCCTCCGGCCTCCACCTCCTCCTGTGCCTGCACCTCCTCCTGTGGTGCCCTCCAGCCTCCCCTCCTCTGGCCTCCACCTCCTCCGGCCTCCCTCCACCTGCTGGCGGGTGGGTCTTGGCAGGCTCTCACCTCTTACCCCCCTCACTGTGTGGGGAGCCGCGGGCTGGGGTGCTGTGCTCAGGGGGTGGGAGGTAGAGGTCGCTGGGCGGGCGGCGAAGGTCCAGCACGGGGCAGCTGGCTCCGGGGAAGGAGTAGAGGGGGGCAGGGAGAGGGGTGCCGAGCTGCTGGGGGTGATGACGAGTGTAGTCCTGTGTGATCACCTCCTGTGGGTCAAGGGGGCTGGTCAGGGAGGGGGGAGAACCGTCCTTCCCCACCCACAGGCAAGGGCACGGGGGGGGGGGGGAGGGTGGAAGAGGGGCGTCTGCCCTGTGCCCGCAGGGCAGACCTACTGGGAGCCGCCCTCCCGGGCACCCAGGGAAGAAGGGTAGTTACACTGATGTGCTGGGCCAGGGTGACCACCCGCTGGTGACCTTTGACCCCTGGGGTGGCCTGGAGCAGCGGGCTGGAGGATGCGTGGCTCTCGGGCAGTGGCCGCAGGTGGGGCAGGTGGAGGGCCTCCCCGCTGAGCTTCCCAGGAACTGCGGACAGGGCCGGCTGTCAGGGCTCCGCACCATCTCTTCTGGACCTCAGTGCACCACCTCCCTACAGGCCCGCCCCCCCCCCCCCCCGGCTGCCGGTGCCGCAGCGCCTGCCCACGCAGTGTGCCCTCCCCCTGACTGCCTGTGCCGCAGCGCCTGCCCACGCAGTGTGGGCCCCCCGACTGCCGGTGCCGCAGCGCCTGCCCACGCAGCGTGCCCTCCCCCCGACTGCCTGTGCCGCAGCGCCTGCCCACGCAGTGTGGGCCCCCCGACTGCCGGTGCCGCAGCGCCTGCCCACGCAGCGTGCCCTCCCCCCGACTGCCTGTGCCGCAGCGCCTGCCCACGCAGCGTGGCCCTCCCCCCGACTGCCTGTGCTGCAGCGCCTGCCCACGCAGCGTGGCCCTCCCCCCGACTGCCGGTGCCGCAGCGCCTGCCCACGCAGCGTGGGCCTCCCCCCGACTGCCTGTGCCGCAGCGCCTGCCCACGCAGCGTGGCCGGCCCCACCTGGCTGCCTGTGCCGCAGCTCCCCCTCCAAGTGGCCCCTGTCAAGCTCCTCTGGGTGTCGGGGCACCCCCTTGTCGTGGGTCAGGCTTGGGGAGCTCACGGGGCTGGCCGGCTCCACTCCGTCGGGGCTGTAGCTGCCACCGTGGTAACCTGGACAGGCAGGCTGGGGTCAGGGGCGGCTGGGTCCAAAAGGCAGGGACACCGTCCCGCCCCGCCCACCGCTGGCTGTGCCCTGGGATGGGGGGGCCCTGTACTGGACACCCCAGGGACAGTGAACAAGAGGGTGAGAGAGAATGGGGCGGGGGAGGGGAGGGAGAAAGGAGAGGAAAGCAGGCTTGAAGCGGGGGAGGCAGAGGGCCGAGAGGGAGGGCACCACGCAGACTGGCACACAGATGGGTGGAGACAGACTTCCGGTGCCAGCCCCAGCGTGTGAGGCAGGGCGCACAGGGTGTCAGCAAGGAGGGGGACTGGGGTCCCGTGTCCTCCCGTCCGGCTGGCACAGCGGAGCCGGCAGTGGGTGTGGACGTGCCCCTCTCTGCGGGACCGGCAGCTGGAAGCAGAGGCCGGGCCCCTGGCCTCCTTGCCGGTGTGGGGCCCCGCCCTCCCCGGGCAGCAGGGTGCCCCTGCTCACACCCCACCCGCTCCCCAAACCAAGGCACGCGGGGAGTGATGGGAGGCGTGGTCGGAGTCCGAATCACAGATCCATTCATTAAAGGAAAAAAAGCGAAAATTCAAAAACAAAACGATAGAACAATGAGCAGGTGATGAGCCTGGTCGCTTGCAAATCGACGAAGACGGATTCAAAACAAAATACCAACAACAAAAACTAAAAGGAAAAAATGGGGAAAAATAAAAAGCAAGGATCTGAAAAGATCGTTAGGCCTCCGCCGGGCGGGCGGCGCCGGGAGTCTTACCATCCAGAGGGGGGTCCTCAGCCAGCGAACCTCCGTCGCGCGGCCCCTTATCGTGGGCAATTTGACGCGTGATTATAGCGTCTATGAAGGTGGCCGCTGTCAGGGTGGTCTTACCCAGAGAACGGAGCTCCAGTTCCTGGATGGAAAAGGGTTTACTTTGAATCTTTTCCCGGTGGGTCTCTGCGGCCGAGGCGGGCGCTGGAGGGTCCGGGCTGGCGTGGTGGGCTGCAAGGCTCTTCGCTGGGGTGCGGGTGATGGCTAGGGGCCGGGGCTCGGAGCTCTTGGGGGAGGCGGCGGGCTCCCGGGCGGGGGGCTTGGGGAGGAAGGCGTGGCCAGTGTCTGCACGTGGCCGCTCCGGCCGCGCCACCCGAGGGGCATCCTTGGATATCAAGACGGGCTCCATGAGGGTGGGGTAGACCCCGTCCAGGGCGCTCCCCAGAGGGCAGTGGGTAGCAGGGGGGAAGGTGGCGGCCGGGCGCACAGGCGAGGAGGTGGAGGTGGACCTGGGAGAAGAGAACCGTGTCAGCCGGCCCTTTCCCGCAGCCCCACCTGCAGCCTGCGCTCCCCGTGCCCCGGCGCAGGCCTGCGGTGGCCCCAGCCGGTGAGGCCCTGGCCGCTCTGCATGGCTCACTGGGCGGCGGTCCCTCCTGCTTCACTCAGCGCAAGCGATCCACTTTCCTGTGACGCCACGGGGCGCCAGGCGCCGTTCCAGCCGTGGGAACAGAGCGCTGAGTAGGGTGGGCCAGGGGACGCCCAGCCTGTCCCTGCGAGGTGCAGCTCGAGGGGGAAGGGACCTCTCGGGATACGGGCAGAGCCAGCTCCACCTCTGTGGCCCCCCGCCCCGCCATGCTGACTCACCAGCTCCCGCGCCCACTCATCCATGCCCACCTGTCACCCAGCCACCTGCCTCTCGCACCCACGGTCTATCCCTCCTCTCCCCCTCCATTCTTGTCCATCTGTCCACCCTCCCTCCCGCCTGAACCATCCCCCACCCACCCCTGGGCTGCTCTCCCCTGTCTCTGCCGCCCCTCCCGCCGCGCCGGCCGCCGTGCACCCACCTGCCTACTCACCTGCCCGCCGTGCCCTCCCGGCCCTCCCCGCCCGTGCGGCCTCGTGCCAACCTGGCCCACCTCAGGACCGTGGGCGTGCTGGGCTCCACGGACGCGATGATGCCCTTCATGCTGGTGTTGTGCAGCACGCTGGGCCTCTGCTGCAGGGCGTCCTGGGTCCGTGGGGAGATGGGTGAGTGCTGGTGGGCATGGGTGGCGGGCCGGCCGCTGCCGCCGCTCTGCTCAGTACCTGACGACAGGAAGGGGAGTCAGTGGAGGCCGGGGTGCGGGCGCCGTGGACCAGGCCGGGGGGGGGGGAGCCTCCGCTGCCCACCGGGCCTCCAGATGGGTGCGTGCTCCACCGTTGTGCTGGACGTGAGGATGGACTTCTCCCGCTCCCGCTCCGCCGAGGCCGTGGACTTGCTCAGGTGGGTGGGGCCTCCTGGGAAAGGCAAAGCAGAGACTCAGCCCTGGGTCTGGGGTAGGGATCTCGCCTGCGGTGGGGTGGGGGGGGGGGGGGTGAGTGGGCGTGGTACCCGGGGAGAGCGGGGAGCTGCTGTGGCGGCTGCTGAAGGGCTGCGGTGCTGTGGGGAGGTAGGCGAGGCGGTCGATGGTGGCGGTGGGGGTGCCTGCGGGTGGCACCAGCACGGGCAGGTGTGGCACTTGGGACAGGTCGATGATGCCTGTGGGGAGTCAGAAGCGGCTGGAACCAGTGTTCCCTTTCTGCCAGTGCTCCTCCCTGAGCTCTGCTCCCTGCCCCCCCCCCACGGCTTTCGGGGTGCTTCCTGTGGCTGGCACCCCACGCTGCCAGACAGGTCCCGCGTCCCAGCAACGCTGTGACTTCAGTTGCTTTGGACCCTGGCCAGCACCCGGCTACTCCTCCGCTCTCCGGATGGCGCTCTGCCAGGCTGTCTGAGCGCTGAGCACGCGCGCCGCCCTGCCTTCAGCCACCCACCTCGCGGACCCGTGGCGTAGTTGAGGGCCAGCGAGGACTCGCGGGGTGACAGCCCACGCAGCGCGTCGGCCCGCTGGGCCATGGCGGACGCGGCGTTGTGGTGCATCTGCTGTGAGGTGATGTAGTCGTTGATGATGGTCTGGCGGTTCTCCAGCGCCGCGCTGTCGGGGTAGCCGCGGATGAGGTACGGCGGGTACAGGTGGGGGTACGTGGGGTTGGGGGCCAGGTGCCGGGGCAGGTAATAGGCAGCGGCTGTTAGAGGGGGAGCAAAGGTCAGGCAGGCCCACACTGCCTCCACCGGCTCCAGACCCCACTGTGCCCCACCGCTTCCCCTAAAATGGAATCCAAGGTCCAGAAGCTGACGTAGATTTGCTGCACAAGCACACGCGCACACGCACACACACCCAGCAGTGCTTCCTACGTGGCAACCCTGCAGCTCTGCCAAACCACATCCAGCCGTTCACCACAGACACAGACCAGACACGTGGACCACAGAGGTGGCAGCGGCAAGGCACCGGTCCCCCGCCCCGGCTCCCGGCACTCACCGGCATCCAGGGGGATCCCACGGGGGATGGAGGTGGGGTCGAAGGCCAGGGGGAGGTGACCGCGGTACAGGTCCACACCGCGGAGCAGGTGCTCGTACGGGGAGATGGGGTGGGGGTGGTGCTCCGGCACCGTGCTGTGTGGGGATTTGGTGAGCTCGCGAGGCGCGGACGTCAGCTTCCGGTCCGGGGCCGCCTTGCTGGACAAGAGGCTGCCTGTGGGGACAGGCACGGTGTCAGGGTGGCTCAGCCCTGCGCTCTGGCAGCCTGGGTGGCGCTGAGGACTGCTGGGTCTCTGGGAGCCTTGGAAGTCCCAGGGTGCCCTCTCCTTCCCAGCTCCCGCTTACTCATTGAAGCCAGTCCCTTCCAGAAAGATCCACCTGTTCACTTGTTTATTCGCTCAAAGTTCATGCCCCACACTAGTGGTAAATATTTATGTAGCACTTATGCCAACTGCTGCTCTGAGAGGTGGGGTCACCCCAAAGAAGAGAAAAGGACCCCAAGCCTGGCCCACTGACGCTAAGGCAAGAGGCTAGTACACGAGGCTGCAAGGTGACAGACTGAGGGAAGAGGCCACCGTCACAGGACGTGACCGGAACAGGACAGGGCGGCAGGGCTGCGGGGTCTGCGTGGGGGCGTGAGCGGGAGCTGCCTGCACGTGGCTGGTGCAGAGCAAGCGGAATGTGGTGGAGGAGGATGGCGGGCTGGCAGGTGTGGGAAGCCTGTGGGGGGCGGGGGAGGACTTCCCTGCGTGTGGGGCAGCGGGCGTGGGGAGCTGGCACGGGGCGCGGCGGGGGCCCCTGCAGCCCACTCACCCTCCTGCAGGCGCGGGGTGGGCTCCCTCGTGGTCACAGGTGAGCCACGTGGCAGGTGGCTGGCAAAGGGCGCCGTGTGATCCTCGTAGGTCAGAGGGCTCTGGCGAGGCTTGCCCAGCTCGGGCACAGGTGCCCCGCGGGCGAGGGAGCCCCCGGTGCCGGCAGCGGCCCCCGGGCGGCTCTTGAGGCTCTCCTCGAAGCAAGCGCGCTCCAGCGCCCGGGCGTCGGCCATGACATCGAGTGGGTGCGCGGCCTGGAAGGTGCGGCCGGGGCTGCCGATGATGGAGCGCACATCGTGCTTCTTGGAGCCCACGGAGGCGGCGCTGGTGTCGTACTTGAGTGGGGTTCCCTGTGGGGTACAGCGGGCGCCAGCTGTGACACAAGCTGAGCCCAGCCTACGACCTCTGCCATGTTCCCCGCCCCCACACACGGCAGAGGCAGCCTGGCCAGGCCTTGGCGGTGGCATCTCCTGACATGGGTGCCGGCCCGCCCCTCCGTGGCCCCGGCCCCAGGCTGCGGCGTCTGGCCTCGGCCTGTCTTGGTGCTGCTTGCAGCGTAACCGAGCTCTGGATGCAGCGCCGATGCAATGCAGTCCCGCTCCTGACCTCTGCTCAGCACCCTGAGCCACGGGAGGCCCAAGGTTTTCCAAAGAATAGTCTGGAATCAGCCTGCCCCACGCGGACGCGGTCTCAGGGTCCTCCCGGCCACGCCGCGCCTCACCTGCGTGATGGAGCCCTCCTTCAGCGGCCGCGGAGCCAGGGGCAGCTCGGGTGTGCGCCGCAGCTCCTCGCGGGGGATCTCGTGGATGGACCGGCCCGCTTCCTTCACGGTGGCCACCAGGCCCTCGTGGCTGGGCTTCAGCTTCAGGGCCCCCAGGGGCTTGTAGGACTCGGGCAGGTCCCGCGGGGGTGGTGTGCCCTCGCGCTTCAGGAGCTTGGCCTCGCGCCGCAGGTAATCCTCCTGCGCCTCCACGTACGCGCGCGGGGTCCCTGCGGCGACACGCACCTCAGCCTGCACCCCTCCCGCCCAGCCCACCACGGGGACGGCGTCACGGGGACGGCGTCACCGGGCCGCCCTGCCAGCAGAGCCCCGCACGCGGCCGTGGGTGCCGTGTCCACGCAGCGCTGCACCAGGGCGGGCCAGGCACTCAGCGGATCCCAAACACCACCCCCGGTTAGCACGCCCGTCCTCCACGGCCCTGCGCGGGGTCCTTCCACACGCCCCGCGCCCGGGCGCCACGGCCGGCGGGTACCTTGCGTGATGGAGCCTCGGATGTGGTGCTGCTCCTTGAGATGGTGCGGGCTGTGCCGCTCAGAGGGGATGGCCCGACCCATGAGTCCTGGGGGCGGGGGCAGGGGTCACCGCACAGAGGTGGACACAGACACCCACACAAAGCCCCACGCTCTGAACCTCACGTCGCACCCACAGATAAGACTGAGCCTCAGGAGAGCCAGCCGTAAAGTGGGGTCAGACGGGCCCCTGCCTCCTCCAGGAGCTGAACCCCCGCTTTCAGGGAAGCTGGCCCCCAGGGCGGGATGGGGCGGTGGTCCCCAGGGCGGGGTGGGGCAGCGGTCCCCGGGGCGGGGCGGGGCGGGACGCACCCTCAATGCTGGCCGAGGAGACGGCCCTGCTCGCCCGGCCCTCCATCATGTCGTAGGTGCGCTTGGGGCCGGCCGTCTCATGCGGCGGGTTCGAGCCGCTCCTGCCCTCCTCCTTGGAGCACTGGGCCCCAGATAGGCTACCTGGGAACCAGACGGCGGGTGACGGGAGCCCAGGCATGGGAGTGGGGGGGGGGGGGGGGGGAAGAAGGGGCGGCATTCCCAGGGTGGCCAAGGCCTGCTATGCCCAATTCCAGGGGGGCAGCACAGCCAGGTGACCCCAGGGAGCTAGCCTGGGCTGGGCAGGATGGGGAGCCCCCGCCCCGCCCCGGCACGCACCCTCGTAAGACAGGACGTGGCCCTTCTTGCCCTCGTAGATGACGTGGCCCTTGATTGGGGTGTCCTCGCGGGCCCGGTCCAGCCGGCTCGGGCTGTCCTCCCCGATGATCCGGGTGATGGTCCCTTTGTACAGAACATCGGCCGGGGTGCCCTGCAGGGGCAGCAGCAGGGGTGAGCGCCAGGGCCGGCGGCAGGGCGCCTCATCCACCTCAAGTCCCTGCCCCTCACTGGACAGCATGGCCCTGTCACCCAGCGGCACTTCCTGCTGTCACCGTGTTCTGAGCCAGACAGCCCTAGGAGTCACCTAGGGACGGGTGCTAGCATCATGCCTACTTCACAAGGGGAAACTGAGGCACAGCGCAGTTTGCTGACATCTCCCAGTCACCTAGTTAGTGAGGGGCAGTGCTGGCCTCAACCCCGGGGTCGTGGGTCCTACTGACACGACCAGCAAGTGGCAGCCTGCAGCGCGCGGCGCGAGAGCCATGGGGTGAAGCTCAGTCGGGCTGGGCACAGAGGGCCGTGCTGTGCCCAGCCTCCCACCCAGGTCCACAGAGAGCTGGGGCCTGAGCGCAGGCGGGACTTCCACACCACACCTGGCTGCCCCGGGACACCAGGAGACCCAGAGGTGCCTGGGGGGGCGGGGTTGAGGCTGTACGGTGTAAGATCCGCCCTGGGGAGGCGGGGCAGACTCCTCCCTCCTCCTGGCTAAGTCTGCCCAGTACCTGGGTCACCTAGGTCACTGGTACCCCTCCATTCTGGGCCACCCTGGCACACAGGACGGAGAGTCCCAGGCTCTCTGAAGCCGCATCCTCAGCTGGGGGTGCCACACCCTCTCCCCACCCCTTCCCTCCCTTTCGGCCCCACACAGCCAGGCAGGCGCTGCAGAATAACCTTCTCTTCCAGCCTGAACAGTGCGGTGTTGTCTTCTGACTGACAGCACCTCTGCGCCACAACACCATTCCACCTCGCCCTTGCCGTGTGAGCGGCGCACACACGCACCCGCCCTACAACACGCGCTCCGCACGCCTGGGCTCACCCCTGGCCCGCACGTGCCAGGAACTACCCTGCATCTCTGCCTTCGCACCTGCTAGTCTCGGGCCAGAACCTTCCTGCTCTCGTCTGCCAAGGTCACGTGTCACCTCTCCTGCCTAAAGATCTTTTTTTTTGGGTCTAGGCTAGTCTGAGAAAGCAGTCCCTCCGCATACATCTGTCTCCTGAGATGCTGGCGCACAAGCATGTGCTGGCTGCCTGCAGATCCTCCTCGCTCATCCCTCCTCAGTGCGCCCAGCCCCCCCCGCCCCGCGCCTCCGTGGGGCCCAGACACCTACGTGGGTGATGGAACCGCGGTAGGAGCCGGGGCTGTCTGCGGGCGCCCGAGGCCCAGGGAGGCCTTTGCTGATGCTCCCGCCAGGAGCTGAGCCCAGGGCTGTCCCTGGAAGACAGGAGACCGGGCTCAGAGCCCCCGCCGCTCCTGCCCTGTCCACGTGGGGAGATGGGCGCCCCTCTCTATAGGGAGATGGCACCCGGCCACCCCACCGCTCCACGCAGCTGGTGTGGCTGGGGACTCGGGGCAGGAGGCAGCCCGGGGCCCGCAGCAGCAGGGCCTCACCTCTCAGCACAGACGTCTCCTGAGCCGTGGGCACTCCAAGACTTTCGGGGGGGCCGGCCTGGCCTCGTGGGGACAGCTGCTCTTGCTTCACGCTGCTGAAAGGTGCTGAGGGCCACAGGAGAGGTGAGCAAGGGCATCTGTGCCCGCCCCACCCGGGCCTGCCGGGATGAGGGCTCATGGCATCCCCAAGCCCAGGGGCTAACCCCCCCCCCCCGCACCATCCCCACCCCAGGGGATGCAGCTGTCCTCACCCAGCTTCTTGGGGTCCATGGTGGCAGGCAGCCCCACGGTGACAGGACCCACTGGGGCCTTGGCGTGCTCAGAGTACGGGACGTGGAGCTGGACCGACATTCCCTGCAGGGCAGAGGCATGGGGGTCACGGGAGCCAAGGCCCTGGGGTCAGCTGTGTGACCTGGGCAGGCCAACGCTTCCCCCGATCCCCATCCCCTTAGCCGTGCGCGTAGTGGCACAGAAGGTTCTGGGAGGGGAGGGGACGGGAGAGGAAGGGGGGCAGCGGCCAGCTGGCCCGTGTGCCCCAGGGACACCCACGCCCAGAGTGAGAGGCAGGCCTCTGCCTCGCAGGCAGCTGGCGGCCCGGGCCGGGGGTGGGGCCTCACCTGGGAGATGGCGCCCATCTGCCGCTCGAGAATGCTGGGGTGCTTGGTGGAGGAGATGAGAGGTGGGGGGTTGGAGATAGCGGGGGCACGTGGCAGCACAGGCCTGGCACCGTCATGAAGGCCCAGGGGCAGCGCGTGACCTGGGGGGCACACGGAGGCCTGAGCACACGATGGGCGCAGGGCACAGGCAGTCCCACGCTGCCTTCCTCGGGCCCTGAGCCTCCGGAGGCGGGCGGCCGGGGCGGGGTGAGGGGCGGCCGGGGCGGGGTGAGGGGCGGCCGGGGCGGGGTGAGGGGAGGCCGGGGCGGGGTGAGGGATGGCCGGGGCGGGGTGAGGGGCGGCCGGGGCGGGGTGAGGGGCGGCCGGGGCGGGGTGAGGGGCGGCCGGGGCGGGGTGAGGGGCGGCCGGGGGCGGGGTGAGGGGCGGCTGGGGGCGGGGTGAGGGGCGGCCGGGGTTGGGGTGAGGGGCGGCCGGGGTTGGGGTGAGGGGCGGCCGGGGTTGGGGTGAGGGGTGGCCGGGGCGGGGTGAGGGGTGGCCGGGGCGGGGTGAGGGGCGGCCGGGGCGGGGTGAGGGGCGGCCGGGGCGGGGTGAGGGGTGGCTGGGGCGGGGTGAGGGGTGGCCGGGGCGGGGTGAGGGGGGCGGGGTGAGGGGTGGCTGGGGCGGGTGAGGGGTGGCTGGGGCGGGGTTAGGGGTGGCTGGGGCGGGGTGAGGGGTGGCCGGGGGTTGGGGTGAGGGGCGGCCGGGGGCGGGGTGAGGGGCGGCTGGGGGCGGGGTGAGGGGCGGCCGGGGTTGGGGTGAGGGGCGGCCGGGGTTGGGGTGAGGGGCGGCCGGGGTTGGGGTGAGGGGTGGCCGGGGCGGGGTGAGGGGTGGCCGGGGCGGGGTGAGGGGCGGCCGGGGCGGGGTGAGGGGCGGCCGGGGCGGGGTGAGGGGTGGCTGGGGCGGGGTGAGGGGTGGCCGGGGCGGGGTGAGGGGGGCGGGGTGAGGGGTGGCTGGGGCGGGTGAGGGGTGGCTGGGGCGGGGTTAGGGGTGGCTGGGGCGGGGTGAGGGGTGGCCGGGGGTTGGGGTGAGGGGCGGCCGGGGGCGGGGTGAGGGGCGGCTGGGGGCGGGGTGAGGGGCGGCCGGGGTTGGGGTGAGGGGCGGCCGGGGTTGGGGTGAGGGGCGGCCGGGGTTGGGGTGAGGGGTGGCCGGGGCGGGGTGAGGGGTGGCCGGGGCGGGGTGAGGGGTGGCTGGGGCGGGGTGAGGGGCGGCCGGGGCGGGGTGAGGGGTGGCCGGGGCGGGGTGAGGGGTGGCTGGGGCGGGGTGAGGGGTGGCCGGGGCGGGGTGAGGGGGGCGGGGTGAGGGGTGGCTGGGGCGGGTGAGGGGTGGCTGGGGCGGGGTTAGGGGTGGCTGGGGCGGGGTGAGGGGTGGCCGGGGGTTGGGGTGAGGGGTGGCCGGGGGTGGGGTGAGGGGCGGCCGGGGGTGGGGTGAGGGGCGGCCGGGGGTGGGGTGAGGGGCGGCCGGGGTTGGGGTGAGGGGCGGCCGGGGGTGGGGTGAGGGGTGGCCGGGGCGGGGTGAGGGGCCGCTGGAGCAGGGTGAGGGGTGGCTGGGGCGCGTGAAAGGCAGCTGGGCCCCCCCCCGCGGCTCACCAGGAGGTGCATAGGAGAAGGCAGAGGGGTCGGCGGCGTGGGGAGAGGCTCTGATCACCTCGCGAGGCGGCATGGGGAAGGGCAGGCCGGACGTCCAGCGCGGGGGCTCGGTGGGCAGCTTCGGGCCCTCGGCGGGGAAGGCCGGGAAGAATGCAGGCTTCTCTGTGGAGGGACAGTGGGTGATGTGGTCAGGGCAGGGCCAGCCTGCTCCGCCTGCAGAGCTGACGGCAGAAGGGGGGACTTGGGGCCTCCGATGGCCGTGTCCTCCAGGAAGCCCCTGCCCGCTGCAGGATCCCGGGACGCCTGCTGAGCGTGGAGGGCGGAGGGTTCTCTGGCCACGGGGTCCCTGCAGAGGACACAGAGCAGCGCCTGGGAATGCCCTCCATTCGCTTTACGAGTTCTCTGTCTGAGGCCAGCGCCTCAGTTACTGGCACGGCCGGTCCAAGGCCCCCGGTGCCCACGGCGTTGCTGTGAGTGGCGGGCGGGCAGCAGGCGGGTGGTGGTGGCCAAGAGCAAGCCTCCTGGTGACCACTATCGCCCGGGACCACCTGCTGAACCCACCAGGCTCACCGTGCAGTGAAGCCGGGCTGAGGCCAGGCGACCTGTGGCTGCAGCCAACACAGGCCACGTGGCCATGGGCGGCACAGGGGCCGGACGCGCTCGTGCAGCCTCCAGCTCCTGTGAGTGAGGCGGCCCCGGCGGGCGGAGGGAGGCGGGCTCCCGCGCCCCTTCATGGCTGTGTGTGCCCCACGGCCCACAAGCGAAGCAGCGCGTGACCTTCACGGCTCAGGTCTGGGGAGTGGGGCCGCGTGTGCCCCCAGCACCAACCCTCTGGGAGACCCTGAGGACGGCAGCAGGGTGCTAAGGTCAGCTAGCCATGCCTGCTCCTGAGACTCAGCTCTGCCTGCAGCAGTGCGGCCTGGCGCGTGTGGACCCCCGTCCTCACCAGACCCCGAGGAGCAGGAAGGTCGGGCTACCGCCCTAGCCCCATGTGCGCCGCCGCCTTGGCTGGCCAGGCTCTCGGGCCGGGGCTGGGTGGAAACCTGGGGCCAGGCCAGGCAGGTGGCGGAGGCTGGAGAGACAGCTTGTTCCTCCGGCCCGGCCCCGGGGGAGCCCAAGAACGCCAGGCCCAACAGCTGTGTGTAGGGGGAGGGGGAGGCTGCTTCCTGAGGCCAGAAGGTCTTTCCGGGCGTGGAGCGGCCGTGCATCTAGGAACCGGTCCTGTGAGCCGGCCAGGGCCCCTGGCCCCTGCTCAGCGCTGACCGGCCACAGCTGTCCAGTCCCAACAGGGCGTAGCCCCCCCAGCCGCAAGGCCCCCCACTGTGCCCGGTCAGTCACCACACACCTGGCCCTGCGCACCTCTGCAGACAGCAGCGCCCACCCCGGCCTCCGCCCCGGCCCGGGGGGATCTATGACTCCCCAGTCCCACGCGTTCACGTGAGCGGGTCTGAGATGGCCACCAGCCCTCACGGTCTGTTTCTCCAGCTCCCTCTGACCTCTTCTCTTTCTGACAGCTTCCTCTGATGCCCACACGCTCCCCCACATGTTCCCGCCCCAGGGCCTTTATGTGTGCTGTTCCTGCCACCCTGATGCCCTTCCCCACTTCCACACCAGCTCTGCCCAGACTCCAACACCCCCCCCACCGGCTGTGCACCAGACGCCCGGGGCAGGGGTCCTCGGCCGGTCCTCTGTGGCGGCCAGGCTCCTGTGACCCGCCCACCGGGAGCCAGCTCCGCGTGGGCCTGAGTGTGCAGCAAGAGGGAGCCAGGGCCTCCGCCCTCAAGGAAACCCATGTTCCACAAGCAGACAGAAGCGGGGCCTGCGCTGGGTGCTCTCCCTGGGGAGCAGCGTGAGGGTGAGAGCCCGCCGGGGCTGCCGGGCTCCGGCCTGCGCAGCGCCAGCCTCCCGGCCACCTCGGCGGGCGGCGGCCGCGGCCCCGCCACTCACCCTCCTTGTCGGTGGGGGGCGCAGGGCTCCTGCTCTTGCCCCGAGGGCTGCTGCTAGCTGGCAGGGACGAGTCGCTCTCGGGCTGCAGGTGTGGTGGGGGCGGAGGAGCGGGTGGAGCCGGCTTTGGGGGTGCCGAGTCCTCCCGGGAGGTCTCGTGGGCCTTGGTGACCTGTGAGGAGCAGAGGCAGTGAACAAGCAGTGGTTCGGGCACTGGAGGGAACAGTCGGTGGCAGCCATGTGTCCAGCCTGTAGCCCGGGAGGGGTCTGCCCAGGGCCCAGCCTGGGATCTCTACAGTAGCAGGACCACGGGGGGGGGGGGGGGGGGGTCCAGGGCCCCCTCCTGGCCAGGGGGCTGTGACAGCGTAGGGGCTTCCAGCCGCCCCACTGGGGTCAGGAGAGCCCGTGGAGGGCAGCGTCCCTGGCCAGGCGAGGTCGGGGGGAGGGCTGGCCCAGGGGAGCCCCAGTCACACACACTCACGATTGGGGGGATGGCGGCCGCACGCTGCTTCAGCTGTTTCAGGTCCAGCGGCTTCTGGGGTGACACGTTGGCCCTGGGGTCGCCTGCCGGGGTGAGGAGGCTGGGTCTTGGGGACAGCAGCCTGAGGGGAAATGAGGGTCAGGCAGGGCGGGGCTCGGGGCAGCCACAGCTCCCCGTGGACTGTCTACACCCCTGGCCTCCTGCCTCAAGCCCTGGATGGTAGAACCTTCCAGAAAGGTCCTGGGAGGGCCATTCAGTCACACCCAGCGGTCCTGACTGGTGCACACGGGGCTGAGCCCCCCTGGCCCATGCACGCCTGGGCGGCCAGAGGCACTGCCACGGTCCACAGCCCGAGACAGCCCGCTGGGCGCATCTCAGGAGAGGGGGCCACAGGAGGGCCAAAGCCTCAGCCACATTAATGGACCGTCATGGGGCTGATCTGTTGCCAAGCCAGAGGGGTCGGCTGGGTGCTGGGCAGAGCTGGGCAGGGCTGGGAGCGAGCTCTGCTCCAGGGGCCGCCCCGTGCGGGGAGGAGCGCAGGGCACACGGCCTCAAGTGGTCCTCCAGCCTCTGCTCAGCCGCCAGCCACCGGGGCCCGTGGGCTCCCGACCTGCCCGCTGGTGGCTGCTTCCTTCAGGAAGCCTCTAGAGGCTTCCAAGACACCAGAGCAGCTGCCTGCTCACGGCCCTGTTGGCGCGCAGCCTCCAGAGCGCCCAGCATAGGCCGAGGGGCGGGCCTCGCTAGGGCTGCCTGTAGACCCAGCCAGTGGCTCTGCCTGGGGACAGAGCAGGGCTAAAGGACCTCACGGCCTGAGCGGGTCCCAGAGGGTGCACGGCACGGCTCCGTGTGGACAAGCAGGCCGCAGGTGGAGGCCTGGCCGCCACAGCTGCTCTAGCCCTCCGTGCACATGCCGGGGAGGGGCCCACAGCCCGGGTGCAAGGCATCTGCAGGAAACCACGTCCAGGGGACAGAGGAGGCACCGTGCTGCCACCGCAGGCCAGGACGGGCGGAGCGGGCACTGCTGTGCAGCCCACACCACCTCCCAGCCCTCCAATCCATCCTTTCAGGAGAAAGAGACTCCATGCGCTTCTGTGGAAGTCAGGACTCGGGAAGGTCTGTGCAGGCCGGAGGGGAGCAAGCCTCCCCGGGGCCTCACACAGGGCCCAAAGGCTGGAGACCCGCCCTGCGGGGAAGCCTCCACCTCCAGGCAGGAGGGCAGGGCTGGGCCGCTGGGGCTGTCTGCCGGATGGACTCCAGCAGAGTGGCAGGTGAGGGGGAGTGTGGTGGCCGTCGCTGCTAGGTGGGAAGGAGGGGGGGAGGGGGGCGGGCAGGGGGAGGCCCATGGGGAGGCACGGGAGTGAGTGGGTGGGCTCTGGCGCGTCCTGCCGGTGTCCCGTGCCGGCTCTGTGTGGTCATGGCTGGCAGTGGGAGGGGTGGCGGCTGCCAAACAGGAAGTGGTCAGCAGGCTGGCCTACGTCCAGCCTCTTTCCTGGGAGGGCAGGGCAGACCCTGAGAGTAGGTGACCAGCCAGGTGTCCACAGCCCCAGCCTGGGGGCTGAGGACGGGCAGGCCCCGCGGGCAGGGCAGCGGCCTGGAGGACTCGGCTCAGTGCCCGAGCAACTCTGCCTCCGGGTCTGCTCAGCCAGCAGAAGTGGGGTGCTGGGCCCAGGCTGGAGCCAGAGGGGCACACAGGGTGCCTGGCAGCTCCGGGCACCCAGGGCTGAGGAAGGTGTGGATCAGATCCCCATCCTCACAGCCAGAGGAGCGGGGGCGGCCTGGGTCAGAGCCGCTCACCTGCTCCCTGTGTCCAGAGAGACTCAGAAACAGCCCACCGTATGGTCAAACCACCAGAGGAGCAGGGCCTGGGTGCCGCGGAGGCCCCACCTCAGAGAGAGAACTTGCACTCTGGACTGAGGCGAGGGCTCTTGTGTTTGGAGAAGGGCACCTCATACAGAGCCCCGTCAGTCACCTGGCCCGGGAAGGCCTGCTGCCACCCTATAAAGCTGGTGGCACCAGGCCTCAAGCACTTGAGCCCTTGCCTGGCAAAAGAGCCCCCCCCCCCCCCACCTGTGGCCTGGAGGGCCTACAGAGCCCTCTTGAAGAGCTGCACAAGCAGGTGTACCCCCGGGCCTTTGCATCTGCACTTCCTGCACGGAGACAAACCAAGCCCCATACTGGCCCCAACCTTGCATCCTGTGCGTGGGGCCATCTTTAGATCAGCGTCTATGGAGGTGGCCAAGACGGGGACACAGGGCCAGGGAGGGTGAGGAGCCACTGGAGGGGGAGCCTGTGGGGCTCCAGGTGTGCGCGCCACAGGGGCTGAGGGAGCTGAGGGTGCCCGGCGCCTCGGGTCGGAGCCCTCCCTCCTCCCAGCAAGCGCCCTGTGCGCAGGGGGGGGACGGGCCTGGACCCGCCGCGGCTGCCCCCACCTGCTCTTGTCGCCTCCCTCGGGCTCATCCGCCTCGTCTGCGCTGCAGGTGGCGCTGGAGTCGCTGTCCTGGGGGGCGCCCAGGCCCTTGGCCAAGGCGGCCTTGCTGCCTGCAGCCTCCTTCTCCACCTTCACTGGTCCCTCGGGGCGGGGTTCAGGGGCCTCGGCACCTGCACCCCGGTCCGGGCCAGAGCCCTGGGCCTCCGCTGCCTCGGCCTCCGCTGCCTCGGCCTCCTCGGCCTGGGCCTCCTCCTTGCACTCGCTCTTGATGCTCCTGCCAGGACCCTCGGTGGCCTCCGGTTCCTCCGCCTTCCCCATGTCCGGTGCAAGCTCCTCGGCCACAGGAGGCTTCCGGTCCTCAGCCTCATCCACCAGGGAGGCCCCGGTGGCCTCGGCTTCCTCCTCCTTGGGAACCACGAGCGGGGCACGGGGCGGTGACGCGGGGGCTGTGGAGCCGCTGGCCTCGGGGGCGGGGGCCGGCCCTGCGGGGGCCGTAGCCTCCTCCGGTGCTGGGGCCGGAAGCTCTGGGACCGGGGCCCCATCGGCACCCTGGGGCTTGGGTCCATGCTGCCCCACATCCTTGGGGGCCTCGGCGTGTGGGGAGGGGACACTCTCCGTGTCCGAGCTGTGGTTGACCGCAGCTGTGAGGGGCGAGCAGAGCGGAGCTTGAGCCACTCAGTGTCTCCACCACAGCCAGCCACCGCGCGCCCAGTGCCAGAGCCCGGGGCCACCGAGCCAGCCCACCTCCTTCCACCCAGCCCAGAGCCGGCAGGGTACTGACAGCGGACAGATGACCTGAGAGGCCCTCCCATGACCACCCCCACCAGGCAGCCGTGTGCACCTGTGCCACTGCACCCCCCGTCCCCCACCCTGCCCACCCCCCACCAGGCAGCCATGAGCACCTGTGCCACTGCACCCCCCCGTCCCCCGCCCTGCCCACCCCCCACCAGGCAGCCATGTGCACCTGTGCCACTGCACCCCCCTGCCCACCCCCCACCAGGCACCATGTGCACCTGTGCCACTGCACCCCCCTCCCGCCCCCACCAGGCAGCCATGTGCACCTGTGCCACTGCACCCCCCCAACCCCCGCCCTGCCCGCCCCCCACCAGGCAGCCATGTGCACCTGTGCCACTGCACACCCCCTGCCCCTGCCCTGCCCACCCCCCACCAGGCAGCCATGAGCACCTGTGCCACTGCACCCCCCTGCCCTGCCCACCCCCCACCAGGCAGCCATGTGCACCTGTGCCACTGCACACCCCCTGCCCCCGCCCTGCCCGCCCCCCACCAGGCAGCCATGTGCACCTGTGCCACTGCACCCCCTGCCCAACCCCACCAGGCAGCCATGTGCACCTGTGCCACTGCACACCCCCTGCCCTGCCCACCCCCACCAGGCAGCCATGTGCACCTGTGCCACTGCACACCCCCTGCCCAACCCCACCAGGCAGCCATGTGCACCTGTGCCACTGCACACCCCCTGCCCTGCCCACCCCCACCAGGCAGCCATGTGCACCTGTGCCACTGCACTCCCCCAACCCCCGCCCTGCCCACCCCCACCAGGCAGCCATGTGCACCTGTGCCACTGCACACCCCCTGCCCAACCCCACCAGGCAGCCATGTGCACCTGTGCCACTGCACACCCCCTGCCCTGCCCACCCCCACCAGGCAGCCATGTGCACCTGTGCCACTGCACCCCCCCAACCCCCGCCCTGCCCACCCCCACCAGGCAGCCATGTGCACCTGTGCCACTGCACACCCCCTGCCCTGCCCTGCCCACCCCCACCAGGCAGCCATGTGCACCTGTGCCACTGCACCCCCTGCCCACCCCCCACCAGGCAGCCATGTGTACCTGTGCCACTGCACCCCCCTCCCGCCCTGCCCGCCCCCACCAGGCAGCCATGAGCACCTGTGCCACTGCACCCCCCCAACCCCCCACCAGGCAGCCATGTGCACCTGTGCCACTGCACCCCCTGCCCAACCCCACCAGGCAGCCATGTGCACCTGTGCCACTGCACACCCCCTGCCCTGCCCACCCCCACCAGGCAGCCATGTGCACCTGTGCCACTGCACCCCCCTGCCCACCCCCCACCAGGCAGCCATGTGCACCTGTGCCACTGCACCCCACCGTCCCCCGCCCTGCCCACCCCCCACCAGGCAGCCATGTGCACCTGTGCCACTGCACCCCCCCGTCCCCCGCCCTGCCCACCCCCACCAGGCAGCCATGTGCACCTGTGCCACTGCACCCCCCCAACCCCCCACCAGGCAGCCATGTGCACCTGTGCCACTGCACACCCCCTGCCCTGCCCTGCCCACCCCCCACCAGGCAGCCATGTGCACCTGTGCCACTGCACCCCCTGCCCACCCCCCCACCAGGCAGCCATGTGTACCTGTGCCACTGCACCCCCCTCCCGCCCTGCCCGCCCCCACCAGGCAGCCGTGTGCACCTGTGCCACTGCACCCCCCCTGCCCGCCCCCCACCAGGCAGCCATGTGTACCTGTGCCACTGCACTCCCCCCGGGCCGCCTCGCTCCCCGAGGCTGGTAAGGCTAGAAGAAAATAAGAGAGGAATGAGAAGGCAGGGTGGCAGCAGGAGTGGGGCGGGCAGCAGGTAGGCGTGGCCATCGGAGGGGCGGGGCTGCTGAAACTTCCCACGGCGCCCTGGCCTGTGCGGTTCTCCCCAGCCCACCCCAGTCCCTCGTCTCTGCCGCAGCAGCGCAGACGCTGGGACAGCAGAGCTGTGGCAGAGGCGGGAGTGACATGCAGGGGGTCAGCCTCTGCTCCGATGGGGAGGGCCTGGCATCCGGCGCCGGGGTCGGGGGGCCTGTCTAGGGGTCCCAGGTGTCCCCAGGTGCAGGGAGGGCCACATGACGCCCCCTCCCCCACTGGCCTCACCCTCCGCCTCCTCGGCCATCTCCTCCTCATTCCCACTGGCGCCCGAGGCCTCCATCTCCTCGTCCTCCGTGGCGGGCGGGAAGGCCGCCTCCTCGTTGGCTGTGGCCGGGGTCTTCTTCTTCTTCCGGCGTGCGTTCCTCTCCTTCTCCTGGGGCACAGGATGGGGTCAGGGCCAGGCCAGCCCATGCCGGAAGCCCAGCCACAGCTGCGAGTATCACCTGGCTCGGGCCACGGTACCCAACCTGCCAGGGCTATTTTTACCAGGGCCTTTCTCCCCTTGTCCCAGAAACACCAGGCGGGACGCTGCACCACGTGCTGGCCAGGCCACCCCGGACATCTCACCCACTCCTGGCGCCCAGAGGACTGGCAGATGCGGAAGCCGGGTGTCGAGGGGTGTGCTGTGTGCCAGGCCCCCCCTCACCAAGCACAATCTGCCCTGAAGACGTGGGAGGAGTTGGCAGGGGGCAGAGGCGTCAACTAGAGGCCAAGAAAGCATGGGGGGTCGGGGGGTTCAGCATGACAGCCAGGAAGTGACATCTGGAGCCGGTGCCGGCAGCTCCCGCCTCTCATCCTAGCTACTCAAGAGGCTGAGATCTGAGAATCAAGGTTCAAAGCCAGCCTGGGCAGGAAAGTCCCCAAGACTCAAGTGGTAGAGCTGAGGGACAGTGCCCAGGCCAAGTTCGAACCCCATGACTGACCAAAAAAAAAAAAAGGACATTTGGGCCCAGATCTGAATGGAGCAGGAACTGGCTAGACAAGGCTGTATGTTTGTGTATGTGCACGTACGTGTGTATTATACACAAAGGCTCTGTAGTATAAGATGTGAATGTTAACGGGACAGAAAGAATCCTGTCCATATACACTGGAACCCAGGGCCCTGCCCGCCCCAGTTCCCACACCTGCCCGTTCCCTGTCTTGTCTATGCTGAGCCAGCAAGCAGCTGAACCCCCCTAGTGGCCCCCCCCCACTTGAGCATGGGCGAGCAGGGCTGAATGGTGGGGGGCAGAGGGAGCGATGGGACAGGGTGGGAGCCATGCAGAGCCCGGGGGTCTGATGGGCCCTGGCGAGGCTGCTCTACAGTGTCAGTGACCCAGAGCACTTTGTGCCCCTGGGACCCACGGGACCCGTGGAGACATGAGTTCATGGAAAAGGCCGGTGTGGAGGGGCGGGACCGTGACTGGCATCCGAGAAACAGCAGAGGCAGAGGGTATGGGGGGCGGGGGGATGCAGGGGCACATCTGCGGGCCAAGGTGGGCCTCCAGGGGTGCTGGGGGCAAGCCGGGCTCCAGCCTGCACTCGGGGACACGGGCGACGGTGCTGGGCACCCGGGCTGTGGCTGTCTATCACAGGGAAGGCCTGCCGGCCCACCTGTCCCGGAAGCCGGTGTGTGTCACCGTCAGGAGGGGGAACGGGGGCCTGGGCACGGCCACCTCTTCCTCATTAGTCAGCTTCATCAGCAACGCTAGCCAGAGGCCACAGCCCACCGACAAGAGTCTGCAGACCTGCCACAGGGCTCGTCTGTCACCATGGTATTCCATGGTCTGGCTCCAGACCTGAGCGCCTCCCAGGGAGGGCATGGGCTGGGGTGCGCGGAGGGGCTGGAAGCTGTGCAGTGCGCAGCCAGGCCCCCCCAATGCCCCTCTTCCCTGTCCTTAGAGGCGGTCTGGCCAAGCCCCGCCCAGGCAGTGGGGGACAAGGGAACATGAGCTGGGAACAGCCCATGGCCCTCCTTTTGGGGGGGGTGGTGTCTGGGAGGCTCTGCGCCCCTCAGAGGGTTTACGTGGGTGACACCCAGAGCCCACTCTCTCCACGCGGGGCCAGGGTCTGGGAACGAGGGGGGGGGAGCAGGGGGGGAGACACACCAGCCTGCTCTCCCTCATCTGTGTAACTCCAACGCAAATCCAGATAGCTGACCCCTACCACATGCCTCGCGGGCCAGGCCTTCCCAGGGGGTCACTGACCTCCGTGGCAGCTCCGCACCGCCGTGCCTGCCACGTCTCCAGGGTCCCCCCACATGGAGAAAGGTTCCAGTCCCCCATCAGGGCCGCCCTGGTCCAGCCCCGGCCCCGTCCACCTCTCCAGGTTACCCAGAATGCCTGGCACAGGGCCTTTGCACTCTGCCCTTCTCTCAGACGGCCTCGGGACTCGTTGCCTCTGTGCTGGGTGCGGTGGGCCTTCCCAGACGTCCCCCGACGTCCCTGTCCACACCGGCTCATCACCGCCCACAGCACCGAGGGCTCTGTGAGCCCGGCCGCGACTTCACGTCCCTCTCACCACAGCTTGCCCTCCCCTGCGCCTGCCTGCCTGCCCCAAGGTCTTCAGCTCAGAGGCTATGACACGTGCCCACGACCACGCAGGCTGGGAGTCAAGCAGCCTGATCGGAAGGCAGGCCAGGTTCAAGCACTCCCCAGCCAGGTGGAAGCTGGCTTCCTCATGAGAAAAGCACAACCTTCAGCCACACGCAGGGGGAGGGAGACCTCGGGCGGACACGGGTGCCAAGCATTACGTAACTAGACACACTCGCCGCACCCCCTGCTTCCTGCTGACGTCCCCAGGTCTCCGTTGGCCAGGCCTGGGGTAAGCGAGAGGGGACAGCACACGGTAGTCTGCCCCCTCCTCCCTGCACAGGGGCCTGGCTGGGGGTGCTGGCCAGGGCAGGAGGCCAGCTGGCACACACGCTACCAGGACACCCGGCCTCCGTGGAGCCCAGCTCCCGGGGCCCTCCTTGCTCAGTGCTCCGAGGCTCGGCACCAGTCCCATACCTCGGGGCTGTGTGCCGCCTGGCTGCTGGTCCCCGGGTCTCCCACGCGTGCCTACAGCGGGAGGCCTTCCTGACCAGAGTCACTCTGCAGACACTGCTGCTCCTTCCGCCTCCAGCCCTGGCCGCTCCCCAGAGCTCCACTCCCCAGCTGGAGGCGCCCAGGGCGCACTCTGCAGCACCCAGGAACAGGCCTGGCCCGTCCGCTTCGCCGCACCAGGGCAGCAGGGCTGGGTGCCCTGCCCCCCCCCCCCCCCCGCAACATTGCCGGGCTAGGGTGAGCAGTGCTCAGCTAGAGTGAGCTGCGCCTCCCGCACCACGTGGCTCTTCAGGCCGGGGGCTGCCAACAGGATGCCTGGTGCTTTGTAGAGAACACCCAGAAGAGCCCCAAAGGAGTGGTGCTACCATCGTCCCTACTCCACAGGTGGGGAAACTGAGGACTGGGGGTGGAGGTGGGAGACAGCCTGTAAAGCGCAGAGCCCTCATCATGGCCGGGACCCCGCACAGAGAGGAATCTGTGACAGAGGGTGGGCGGGGTGCTGAACCCCAGGCAGTGTCAACCCCATGGGCCAAGTGGAGCGCTGGCGGCACACGCCTGTCATCCCAGCGACTCAGCAGGCTGAGAGCTGAGGATCGCGGTTCAAAGCCAGCATGGGCAGGAAAGCCCTGTGAGGCTCTGATCTCCAGTGAACCACCAGAAAACCAGAAGTGGTAGAGCTCTCATGTTGAAGCTGAAGAGCTGAGGGACAGTGCCTAGGCCCAGAGTTCAAGACCCAAGACCGACCAAACCTACAATAAGACAATAAACCCACAGCCTGGACCGTGACCCATCCCCGCCCCGCTGGCCGGCGTCCTGGCCCCTCCTCTCCACCCCAAGGAAAGGCGGGCAGCGGCAGGCTCGTGCCTACAGTGACCAGCTAGAGGAAGAGGCTGGGAGGACTCGGCTGTGCTGACCCGTCCTCTCTTGTGGGGTATGGCTGGCCGAGCCCCCCTCCCGGGGCCTCACAGGCACCCCCACCCCACACAGCAGTCTCTCCAGGCAGTAAGGCTCTGCTCAATCCCCAGGTGCCCTCAGGCTGGAGCCCCCACAAATGTGGCCGGTGTCAGGCTCAGCCTCTCCGGGCTTCAGCTGACTGCATCTCTTTTCCAGAACAAGCTGCACAACTTTAAACCCAGCCTGAGGCCACCCAGGGAGCCACGAGGGCCTGGGCCTCTGCAAGGACACAGGCAGCCTGGTGTCACCCCGGGGTGCCTTACACACCTGCTGTCATGATGTATGTGCATGGGCCCTGCGACTGCTAGGACGGCGGGGTGGGGGGGGCTCCCCACAAGCCTCCTTCCCCCCACCTCCTTCCCAACCATGCTGTCTGGGAAGTAGGAAGACAGGCTCGGCTGGGAGTCCAGCAGCCGCCCCTCTTCCCTCCTCCAGGAGGGCTCATCCCTTCTCTCCTCCTCCTGTGCTGGCTGGGTGACCAGGCCCAGGGCCAGGCGGTGGCTCACCATCTTCAGCCGGTGCTGCTGCAGGATCCCATCCAGGTTCTGCCGCTTCTTGTAGTTAAAGTAGAAGTTCTTACACTGGGACACAGTCTTGGAGCCCACCATGCGTGCGATGGCCGACCAGTTCCGGCCATGTTCCAGGAGACCTGAGGGGCAGAGGGCAGTGAGGGGCGCCAGCCTGTCCATCCCGCTCGGCTCCACACGGCTCAGTGGGGTGGACCCCGCCTTCCCCGCGTGGGGCGCGGAGCCTGGCTGTCCTGACCCCAGAGCCGGCCAAGCGCAGGTGAAGTGCCCTGGGGCGCGGGAGGGGGGAGAAGGGGGGTGGAAGTCAGGCCAGGAGAGAGCCAGGTTCCAGGGGACACTGCCAAGACCCCCCCCCATCCCTTCAGATCTGCACCAGACTCACAGGTCCTGTGGCGGGGCCCTCTGCCAGGGTTCCCAACCTCGGGGTGCAGGCAGGAGCCCCCACCCACCTTGTTCAGGCTAGAGCTGCACAACACATTATGTCCTGAGGCCTTGAACCCCAGAATCAACAGAACCCCCAGGAGGCCCAGGCGGGGCAGCCACTGGCAGGAGGGCAGGTGGTGGGTCCCCGGTGTGGGAAGCTGGGCTAGACTAACAGTTCCTGTAAGCTATGCTTTAGGCCATTTTCCTAAATCAAAATCTGCAAGGAGCTGTGGGCGGGCCATATTTGTCTTTTCTCAGCCATTCAATCACTGAAGAGCCACCTTTTCTCATTCATTCACTCACTCAAGAGCCACCTTCTCTCATTCATTTGAGGTGTGGCCCACTACCCACAAAGCCCGGCAGACAGCCCAGAGGCAGAGGCCCTCAGGGTGTGCAAACCCTTCCCTTCCACTGCAGCCAAAGTCCCACCCAGGACATCAAAGCGACTGCCGCTTGCCAAGGGGGGGGTGCGGGGAGAAGGGGAGAAAGGGGACACCTGTCGCCAGCTAGAGCCCCAGGAACCCCAGGAGTCACAGGAGCCACGTGGCTCCACCCAGCTCCAGGGTTCCTCAAGGGCAGGGGGGAGGGGACGGAGCACAGCTCGGCCTCCTGACCTTTCCCGCCGCCTGCGCCAGCAGCAGCAGCTGCCACATCCAGAGCGGGCGGATGGGGACGCGCGTTTATTTATATTTCCCAGCCCGGGCCAAACGTCAGGCCGGAGGGAGCTCGCCGGGACCGCGGAGGGGCTCCCACGGGGACCCGCGGAGGGGCTCCCACAGGGACTGCTGGGGCTGGGGGGCAACCGTTCCAAACTGAATAAACAAATGAGGAGCTGCCTGGGAATGAGCTGTGGGGCACCTGAGGGAGGGGAAGAGAAGGGGCCCCCCATCTTCCCAGGGCACCTGAGGAAGGGCACGGCACGGGGCAGGGCAGGGCAGGTAGGAAGCCAGGACACATGGTCCTGTTTCCTGTCTGCCAGGCGGGGGGTGGGGGGTGGAGGGGGTCTCCTCCGGGTTAGATCTGGGAGGCCCCGAGGCTAGGGCGCCGGGTGCCGGGCAGAAGGGAAACACGGCCTCTGGTCCCTGGAGGCAGCCCTTCTTCTGGGGAGTCCCGCTCCTGCAGGCCCCTCACCCGCCCACAGCCCGGCCCCTGGGGGTCACTCACATCCTCTCATGGGTGGTTCCCCCTCGGACAAGTTTTCTGGAAACATCCGGCGGGGCTGTGAGGCGGCGGGGCACGGGGAGCGGGGAGGAGGTGCCGGCTCCTGGCTGGCGTCTGCTGGCTTGCAGGCAGCGCAGCTCAGCTCACATCCCGTCCACCCAGGGAGGGGGAGGAGGGAGGAGGGAGGAGGGCAGGCGGAGGCTGCTCTGCGCCTGCCTGCGGTGGCCACCTCTGACGCGTACCCCAGCTGCCGCGGGGCGGGGCGGAGGGGGCGGGGAGGGGCGGGGCGGAGGGGCGGGGCGGGGCGAGGTGCCCTTCCCCGCAGGGCAGGAGGCCGCCAGCTGCGGGTGCCCCTGTGCCAGGCGTCACCAGGGTGCTTGGTGCCCACGGCTCCTCCGGGCACCACTGTGCCCCGGGGGTCAACGAGGGGTGGCTGCCAGGAGCCTTGAACCCTCAAGTCTGCCTCAGGCACACAGGGCTGTGGCTTGGCGGGCAGCCTCGGCCAGGGCCGAGTGTCACCTCCAGACGGGGCTGGCGGGAGGCCGCGGGCTGTGGCTCGGGCCCAGGGCCCAGCTTCGGGAGGGCAGGCCAGCTGGCCCTGGTTCCCTACCCAGCCTTGACCACAAGACTCACACCCCGCGGGGCAGCCCGGGAGCCGCCTGGACGCCCCTCTACAGGAGTACCAAGGCAAGCATGGACGTGGGGCTGGGAACCAGGCCACCTTGGCCTATGACCCCCTCCCCCCACTCTAGCCCCCCCCCCACACCTGCACTCAGCTCAGGGCTGTACTTTGAGCCAGCCACATCTGGGCCTGGCTGACTTCTGGGGTGCTAGGATCACTGACCGCTCAGCCCTCTGACCCCTGGCCTCTCTGTCTTGCCCTAGGAAGTCTCCAGAGCTGCCCAGGGCTCAGATCCTCCCCAGAGCTGGGTCCGTGGGGAACAGAGGGCACTGCAGACCTAGGAGGGAGACCGGTCTGGGCAGGCAGAGCAGGCTACGCACCTGCCCAGCTCCCTGCTGCTGCCCCATGCAGCCACAGAGGCCGCCTCCACACAGAAGCCTTCCTGGGCCTCCCGCAGTGCCCAGCCCCTGGGCACACGTTTCCCACACTTGCTCTGTGCGCGCATGCCAGTGTGCAGGGGAGGCGCAGCCCCTGCCACAGTTTGGGGCTCCGCAGGGAGACAGGGCCTCAGGGCTTGCCCCAGGCCTTCTCACCCAAGGCAGGCTGGACAAGGCGGCCGGCCGGATGCCGCCTCTGCCAAGGGGCAGCCCTCAGCCCCACCTCTTTTCACAGAGAAAGCTATCTGCACACCAAACCTTGAACCCAGAGCACCTCCAGGGGAGAAATGGGTTTCTGAAGCCCCAGGGTCTCAGGGTGGCAGCCGTGCCAGGCACCTGCTGCATGCCTGCCCCGCAGGCCCTCGGGCCTCCCCTCTGCCTGCCGAGGCCCACCCGTGCCTCTCCAACCTCAGCAGAGCACTCCGCCCCAGGGGCGCTCACCAAGCTGGCAGCCATCCTGCTGATGGAGGGCCGGGCTGTGCGCTGCCTCCAGCGCCCGCCCTCCCCCCTGCCTGCCCACCCACCACCCCCAAACCCCGTCCAGGTGGCTCCTGAGCAGTCAGGCTGGCCTGGCTCGGCGGGGGCAGCAGGCACCTGGGGGCCTTCGCCCCTTTGAGGGACACAGACCGCTCTCCAGGAACTGAACCCACCACTCTGCCCTGCAAGCCAGACAAGTCTGGAGCTCAGCGTGGCTGCCTCGGTCCTGGTCTGGACGGACGGGGGCACTGGGCTTTGCTAGAGGAGGGGCAGCCAGGAGACCAGCCCCTCCAGCCGAGCAGGGACCGGGAACTCAAGGCCGGAGTACTGGCCGATCCTCCCTCCCTCCCTTCCTCCCCCTCTCCCTGCAGGGCACTTGGCGGGACAGCAGCTAGCTAGCTCCCTGGGGCTGTCCAATTCCTGGGGACGCTCGGTCTCCAGCCAGTGTGAGCTCTCGGGGACAACGGGCCCTGGGACCAAGGAGCAAGAAGGGTCTGGTGAGGACAGGTGGCCACGTGAGGACCCAGGTTGCCAGCAACAAGGGCCCCAGGGCACGGGCTGCCATGCTAGGCTGGGCAGCAGCACCCGCTCCCGAGGCCTCTGCAGAGGCCCACGCTCTGACTTTGAAATTCTGGTCTCCGGGAGGCAATCTGAGTAGTCTCCTACGGCCTGTGTCAGCCACGACAAATTCCCACTACACAGACACAGTAACCAAGGCCCAGAGAGGGCGGATGAGCTGCCTGAAGGCACGGAGCCAGGAGGCGTCCTGGCCGACGCTCTCTCCGGCTGCGGCTTGGTGCCAGGGAGAGCGCGCCAGAGCTCCGGAGGCCGGAGGAGCACGCCTGACACGGCCACAGCCGCCCTGGGCTTCTGGGTGCCAGAGAGTGGGCTCTAGAATATTCCTAGCCTCTCACTTCCCACTGGCTGTGGAGAGGGAGCGGGTCTGCGCACCTGCCTCCCGCCCCCGCCAGGCGCACAGCTGTCAGCAGCCACCCCGCACCGTAATTGTCCAGATTGCTGTAATTCACGGCAGACGAACGCACGGCACTCCTGGCATTATTAGAAATGTCACCGAGGAGCCGGGGCCGACTCCCTGGCTGTCACTCGCGGCCAACTGCGTGGGCAGGAAGCAGCCAGGCTTGAGACAGCGCAGCCAGGAGCGGCCCGCCCCCTCTGCCCAGCCCGGACGGGGAGAGGGCAGCGGGCGGCCTGCGGGGACAGCAGGCCCCAGGCCCTTGTGTGTGGATGGAACCCCATTTAAACAGACAGGGACGGGCACGGGCTCTGCACCACAGCCAAGCCCACCACCGCCATGACCTGCCAAGCCCAAGGGGTTAGAGGGGGGAGGAGCCCCCCAGGAGCAGCCCCGCCCGCCATCCGCTGAGACAGAGCCCATTAGAGCCTGCCAAGGCCTGGCGGGCCCAGGGGGCTGGGGAGTGCCCGTTAATGGCTTAGGAGTCCTGTTTGGAGTGCTAGAAGGTTCTGGAACTAGAAGCTGAGAGAGTTGCGCAACACTATGGACGTATTTAAGGCTGCTGGATTATTCACTTTTCCATGGCGAACACGGCATGTCGTGCATGCTTAAGAAGCAAGATTAGAGAAAACCGCGTCTGTTTCCAGAGCCCCGTTCACACCGGCCTCTGAGGGCACAAACGGCAGAGCGGATGTGGGGGCGGGGGGATAGCGCCCACACTGCACCCAGCCCCTCCTTGCCCCTGGAAGGCAGCCAGGCGGAGGGCAGGGGTCGTGCAGGGGTCTGGGGCTATTCCCGTGAGCAGCACTCCCGCCAGGCCCATGGTAACCCCAATGAACGCAGCCGGAACTGGGGTTTCACACCACATGCGCCTCCACCGGTGACAAGCTGGCGCTTTGCACCCGAGCCAAGGAGAGACAAAGGGCAGGGAGTGAGGACGGGGAGCATGGGCCTGCAGTGGGCTGCCCGCCCTGCCACGGGACCCCACAGCTCCCAGGCGGAGGAGAGCTGCCCAGCCTGGCATCCTTGCGCCCCTCACACCGCCCGGACGCCATCCGCTTTCACAGATACCACGAGGCCCAGAGAGGGGTCGCCACACTGAGCCTCGAAGTCCCAGCTGTGCGGGCTCCGGAGAACAGCCCAAGGCTCCCAGGAATCACGCGGGGTGCACACCAGGCCCACACCAACTGCCAGCCCACCCACCACGCTGGTGCCCACAAGATCACCTGGAAGCCGAGAACAGCTTCTGTTCACACCAGCACCTGCTGGCCACTCGCTGGGCCTGTGGGCCCCGACCCGCCAGACCGGAACCCGCGTGTGCGCATGCTCCATGCACAAGAGCTCCACAGGCACAGAGCCCCAAAGCCAGGGAGGCCCCGCTCTGCCCCCCCCCCCCCCCCGCAACACATCCAGATCTGCCACCTCGCGTGGTCACACACCTGCCCTGGCCCAGCCCAGGCAGCCCGGGGTCTGGGGCCACAGCCTGGCCTTATGAGGGTGGAACCGAGGCTCCAAGGAGGTACGACCTCCACCACCCCGGCCCCCCCACCCCCAGCTGGGGGAAGAGCCTGCAAACCCCTCTGACGCCACCCCCATACCAGGGAACGCGGGGACCGCACACCTTACCTTTCTTGGCCGTCTCCATCTCCTCCTCCGTCCAGCGAGAGCTCTCGTTCATCTCGATGCAGGCTGGGAGGGAAGGCAGGCCGTTGGCCAGGCTGTATCTGGGACCAATGCCCCTCCACGCAGCGGTGCGGGTCTTCTGGCCCCTTCACGGGCCCCCTCCCCGGCAGGTGGGCAGGGCAGCCACGGCTGACCACATGCCCACAATGGGCTTCGCAGGGGTCAAGGCTGCATGGGTCTACGTGTCTACTTCCCAGCCCATCGTCCAGTCAAGGCTGGGGCCTGACATGGAAGGGTCCCTCCACCGCCCCAGGGCAGCCCGGAGGACCTGCATGGGGCTTGGGACTGAGTTCAAATCCCGACTACACCTGGGACTCAAAGGAGACTGTGTTTGTCCTCTGGGCCTCCAGCAGCCTATCTATAAAGTGGATCTACACTGCTCTTCCTGCAGAGGGGACTGCGCACACTGCTGCCCCCGGTGGCCACACTGGGAGACTGCTGCTCCAGTCCCCCTACTGTTCCCTTGGAGGGAAGGATGGCCAGCTCCTGGCAGGAGAAACCCAGGCCTGTGAGGGTGAGGGTAGAAGTCTAGACAGCCGCCTAAGGAGGGGCAGCCGCTACCTGGTCCACAAGCAGCCAGACCAATGATGTAATAGAAACAAAACAGTGCCAGGTGCCAATGTCTCACGCCCGTCATCCCAGCTACTCAAGAGGCTGAGATCTGAGGATCATGGTTTAAAGCCAGCCCAGGCAGGAAAGTCCCTGAGACTCTTGTTCCAATTAATTACACAAAAGAAAAAAACAGAAGTGGAGCTGCGGGTCAAGTGCAAAGCACTAGCCTTGAGCAAAAAAAGCTCAGGAACAGTGCTTGGGCCCTGAGTTCGAGTTCCAAGAATAGCAAAACAATAATAATAAAAGTAATAAAATTAAGAAAGATAGAACAGGTTGGCTCAGCGTGGCTGCCAGAGCTCCAGCTGCGGTGCTGGTCCCTTATGCTCTTCCCCAACTGATTCCCCTCCGTGTGCTGCTAGGGATACTGAGGCACAGACGGGGAAGGAACTGCAAACTCCACAGCCGACCCGGGGTTCTGAACTCCGACTGCTACAACCAGGCTGCAGCTGCCGCAGTTCACTGGGATCTCGGCGCGTTTCTGTGCGGTGCCCGGGGCCTGCGCCCGCGGCTCCCGCTCTGGGGCCTCACCCAGCTCGGCACTCTGCTGGGGGGTGGCGGCCTCCTCGTGGCTGGCCTCGCTGGCCATGGAGCGGGTGATGCGGCCCTTGCGCCGGCCCTGGCTGTTGGCGGTCTTGCGGCCCTTGGCGGCCACGGCCTCCTTCTCATCATTGTCCTCCCCGGAGGTGTCATCAGCCTTCTCCCTGAGGGTGAGGGACACGCGGAGGGGGTCAGCGGGGTGCGTGCTGCTGCAGGAGGAGGGCTCTGCGGGCGCCCAACGCCATCTCATGTCTGGAGGGAGGGGGGCCACTGATGCTTCTAGGCTCCTGGAAGGGAACAGCCATGTGCTGTGTGGCCAATTTCATCCTCTACGCTGGAAGTGTTCTCCTGCGCAGAGCTCCGCACCTCGGGCCTGCGGCCCTGGCTGCGTCTGTGCACCGCCTCAGCTACGCGCCTGGAGCTTTGCGTCCGGGGCTGCGGGCACGGCTGCCCGCAGAGGCCAGGGTCTCTGGGCTACAGGGTTGCGGAGTCGCTCGGGGTCCGCTCCCGCCCGCCCAAGCAGCCCGGCCCAGGCGAGGGGCACAGGCTGGGCGCAGAGCGGAGCAGAGGCTTCTGGGGCGGGCAGGCGGGCGGCTCAGGAGATTTATGGCCTCTGCTGCCCATTCATCTTCCTGAAAGGCCCTGGCTGGAGCCAGGAGAAGAGGCAGCTGCGCTCCTGGGCCCATCACAGGTACCTGCGCTCCCCCCTTCTCCCCCTCAGCTGGCCGCCTGCGCTCCCCCCTCCTCCCCCCTCCAGCCTCTGGCAGGCGGGGCCCAGGGCCAGGCCTTGATCTGCAGGGGCTGCGCTGACGCTGACACACACAATTCTGCAGGTGGGCGCGCAGCTGGCGTCTCCCGCGCCTGCGACCTCTCGAGGGGGCGGCAGGCAGAGTTCCAAAGCTGCTGCCTGTTTTATCAGCTCCAGAGCCTGGCTCAGGCACAGAGGAGCTATCGGTCTCCCAGTCTCGGGAGGGCGGGGGGGACTTCCAAGAGGAGGGGCCCACAGAGGCACAGGAGGGCTGCCTAGCGGGGCCAGGTGACCACCGGGCAGCAGCCTTACTAAGTGCTCTCCCTGTGGCGGGGGAGGGGCGTGCGTGATGCCTGACGCCGGCAGCGCCTTACTTACTTGCTTAGCTCTTCCTTGTCATGGCCGTCCACCTCAGGCTTGTCCTCCTCCTTCTCGGCCTCCTTCTCCTTCTCCTTCTCCTCCTCCTGGCCCGTCCTGGCCATCTGCTGCTGCTGCTGCTGCTGCTGCTGCTGCTGCTGCTGGGGGCGGGGAAGCAGGTGAGCAGGTGGGCGTGTGAAGTCACACCGGGCACTACCCCCGAAGGGAGGGAGGGAGCTGCTACTGGCCGGAAGAGCGGGCAGCCGGATGCCTGGACGCTGCATGGCCTGGGGAGGCCAGAGCCAGTTCCCTGGGTTCAAATCTTGCCTCCTCGGGGTGGCCGTGTGCCGACTTCCTCAGGTTGATAATGGGGAATCTGGGGTGCTAGGGTGTCTGGCGGGGCTGGCCACCGTAGCCGGAGAACCTCACCGAGTGGGTGTTCAAGTGGGGTACAGGGACCCATGGCGGTTCACGCGAGAGCTAAGTGCTGGGGGTCATGGGGGTCAGGGTAGGGGGCTTGGCCTCCAGGCCATAAAGGAGGAAGTGGGGAGCCCAGTTCCCCAGGCCTGAGGGAAGACCACAGCCAGGTCAGCGGCCCCTCAGGGTCCTGCCCCGGGCTGGGTCCCCATCCTGCTGCCCGTCCCACGGGGCAGGTCCAGAGGCAGCCCGGCGGCCCAGGGCAGGAGGCGGCGCATGCACGCACGCACGCACGCACGGCTAGCTTTCCTGGTGCCTGGGGCCCTCCCTTGCCCCCCACGAGGGCAGGACTTCCCTGACACCCCAGGGGCCAGCACATGAGGCTCAGACTGGGACAGACACCTCAGGAGTGCTGGGGGGGGGGGGCTGGGAAGGTGGCTTGCCTTGCATGCATGAGGCCCTGGGTTCCATTCCTCAGCACCACATACACAGAAAAAGCCAGAAGTGGCGCTGTGGGCTCAAGTGGTAGAGTGCTCGCCTTGAGCCAAAGCAGCTCAGGGACGGAGCCCAGGCCCTGAGTTCAAGCCCCAGGACTGGCCAAAAAAAAAGGAGTGCTGGGGGCGCGGCTGGAGAGTGGCCCGGGCTGCGGCACTGAGGAGAGCAGCCCCTCCCCACGCAGCGAGCACCGGGCCGCCCAGACAGCACTGGGACTCAGAATGCGGGCCTGACCTGTGCGGCAACTGTGGGCTTTTGAGCCCCCAGCTCTAGCAAACCAACAACCACCAGATCCTAGGGACTTCGGTCCCTGCACCGGGGAGGCAGCGCTCCTGGGGAGGCAGCGCTCCTGGGGAGGCAGCGCTCCTGGGGAGGCAGTGCTCCTGGGGAGGCAGTGCTGCAGCCCTCAGTGCCGCCCCGCACCTGCCCCCAGCCTGAAGCCACGGGCCGGCAGGGAGAAGCAGGGCCCACAGCAGCCCTGAGGAGGACGGAGCTGGATGGCCACCCCACTCCTGCAGCTGTGTCCTGGCCGGGAGCTTGGCACTGCCCCGGCTGCACATTCCAGTAGGCCCGCAGCTGGCGCTGGCAAACCTTCCCGACAGATGCAAGTCCCTCGTCCGGGCTGCCCCGGGGCCCCATGCCGGCCTGGGTCTGTGCCGGAGTGTGAAAGCAGCCTTTAAGTGAAGACTGGGCATGGCCATGTGCCAATAAAACTTTATTGACAACAGCTGGAGGCATGGCTCAGGAGGTAGAGCGCATCCAAAGAGCAAAAGCCACCAGATACTGAGTCCAAGTACAGGTCTCGGACAAAAGCAAAAACAAAAACTAACAACAAAACTGCTCCTACAAAAAAAAAAAAGTTGGGCACTGAGGCTCACTCCTGTCATCCTAGCTACTCAGGAGGCTGAGATCGGAGGATCACAGTTAGAAGCCAGCCTTATAAGGAAAATCCATGCGATTTACCTCCAATTAAACAGCACAGGGCGGGAATGTGGCTTGGTGGTAGAGTGCTTGCCTAGCATGCGTGAGGCCCTTCATACCACATAAGCAGAAAAGGCTGGAAGTGGTGCTGTGGCTCAAGTGGCAGAGCGCTAGCCTTGAGCTCAGAGAGGCTCAAGGGCAGTGTCCAGGCCCTGAGTTCAAGCCCCAGGATCTACACAAAACAATTAAGGAAAAATAAAAGGAAAACTTACAAAAGCAGGTGGGGGCCAAGTGGGGGGTGACCTGGGGGGTGAGGTGACCAGGGGGTGGAGCCAGATTGCGGGGGGGGGGGTGGCTGGCAGTCTGTGGGGGGGTATGCGCGGGGGGGGGCGACAGTCGGGAAGTGGTCTGCGAGGGGGGGACAGTCAGGGGGGGCGGTCTGAGGGGGGTAGGGACAATTGGGGGGCGGTCTGCAGGGGGGACAGTCGGGGGGAGCAGTCTGCGGGGGGGGGTCTGCGGGGAGAGCAGTCTGCGGGGGGGAGCAGTCTGAGGGGGGTAGGGACAATTGGGGGGCGGTCTGCAGGGGGGCGGTCTGAGAGGGGTGGGGACAATTGGGGGGCGGTCTGCAGGGGGGACAGTCGGGGGGAGCAGTCTGCGGGGGGGGTGTTATGTGGGGGTGGGGACAGTCTAGTGGGAGCAGTCTGCGGGGGGGGGGTCTGCGGGGAGAGCAGTCTGGGGGGGGGAGCAGTCTGAGGGGGGGCGGTCTGCGGGGGGGGGGGGACCAGTCTGCGGGGGGAGGAGTCTGCGGGGGGAGCAGTCTGAGGGGAGTATGCAGGGTGGGGACAGTCGGGGGGAGCAGTCTGCGGGGGGGGGAGCAGTCTGCGGGGGGGGGGTGTTATGTGGGGGTGGGGACAGTCTAGTGGGAGCAGTCTGCGGGGGGAGCAGTCTGCGGGGGGGCGGTCTGCGGGGGGGGGACCAGTCTGCTGGGGGGGAGCAGTCTGAGGGGAGTATGCAGGGTGGGGACAGTCGGGGGGAGCAGTCTGTGGGGGGGTGTTATGTGGGGGTGGGGACAGTCTAGTGGGAGCAGTCTGCGGGGGGAGCGGTCTGCGGGGGGGCGGTCTGCGGGGGGGGGAGCAGTCTGCGGGGGGGGAGCAGTCTGCGGGGGGGGGAGCAGTCTGCGGGGGGGGGAGCAGTCTGCGGGGGGAGCAGTCTGCGGGGGGGGGGGGAGCAGTCTGCGGGGGGGGGAGCAGTCTGCGGGGGGGCGGTCTGTGGGGGGGGGGACCAGTCTGCTGGGGGGGAGCAGTCTGAGGGGAGTATGCA
Organism: Dipodomys spectabilis; assembly: GCF_019054845.1. NCBI lineage: Eukaryota > Metazoa > Chordata > Mammalia > Rodentia > Heteromyidae > Dipodomys > Dipodomys spectabilis. Next base: position 414,976 of record NW_024871157.1, on the reverse strand, counting down.
GGGTGGGGACAGTCGGGGGGAGCAGTCTGTGGGGAGGTGTTATGTGGGGGTGGGGACAGTCTAGTGGGAGCAGTCTGCGGGGGGGGGGGGGGGAACAGTCTGCGGGGGGGCGGTCTGCGGGGAGGAGCAGTCTGAGGGGGGTATGCAGGGTGGGGACAGTCGGGGGGAGCAGTCTGTGGGGGGGTGTTATGTGGGGGTGGGGACAGTCTAGTGGGAGCAGTCTGCGGGGGGAGCAGTCTGCGGGGGGGCGGTCTGCGGGGGGGGGAGCAGTCTGCGGGGGGGCGGTCTGCGGGGGGGGGCGGTCTGCGGGGGGGGAGCAGTCTGCGGGGGGGCGGTCTGCGGGGGGGGAGCAGTCTGCAGGGGGGTGTTATGTGGGGGTGGGGACAGTCTAGTGGGAGCAGTCTGCGGGGGGGGGGAGCAGTCTGCGGGGGGGAGCAGTCTGCGGGGGGGGCGGTCTGCGGGGGGGGAGCAGTCTGCGGGGGGGGGAGCAGTCTGCGGGGGGGGGGGTGTTATGTGGGGGTGGGGACAGTCTAGTGGGAGCAGTCTGCGGGGGGGGGAGCAGTCTGCGGGGGGGGGAGCAGTCTGCGGGGGGGGAGCAGTCTGCGGGGGGGAGCAGTCTGCGGGGGGGAAGCAGTCTGCTGGGGGGGAGCAGTCTGCGGGGGGGAGCAGTCTGCGGGGGGGGGAGCAGTCTGCGGGGGGGGAGCAGTCTGCGGGGGGGGAGCAGTCTGCGGGGGGGGGGGGAGCAGTCTGCTGGGGGGGAGCAGTCTGCGGGGGGGGGAGCAGTCTGCGGGGGGGGAGCAGTCTGCGGGGGGGGGGAGCAGTCTGCGGGGGGGGAGCAGTCTGCGGGGGGGGAGCAGTCTGCGGGGGGGGAGCAGTCTGCGGGGGGGGTGTTATGTGGGGGTGGGGACAGTCTAGTGGGAGCAGTCTGCGGGGGGAGCAGTCTGCGGGGGGGCGGTCTGCGGGAAGGAGCAGTCTGAGGGGAGTATTCAGTGTGGGGACAGTCTGGGGGGAGTAGTCTGCGGGGGGCGGGGACAGTCGGGGGGGGGGGGGTCTGCAGGAGCACCTGAGGCTCTGGGGAGGGGCGGACTTCCCTCAGGGCCTGGGAGGCTCCCTCCGGCCCGACCCTCACTGAGTGGGAGGTTCTGGGGTGCCCATCCCACAGAGCACATAACCCAGGATCCCCACCTTGGGGACCCCGAAGGGTCTGCAGGAGGCTTTGCTGTCCACGCAGGCCTTGAGCCAGGTCGGCTGGGGCCCAGTGCTCCATCGGGAATGTACCCACAAATCCCAGCACAGCTCTGGGGAAATCTTGGGCCATCAGTACACATCCCCAGGGACCTTGCTGTTTTGAAACACAAACACTGCTGAGGACAACAGGCATGACCATGGCTCCCACAACAAGAACGCAGGGACACAGAGAGGGTGAATGAGTTGCCCAAAGACACCCAGCACACCAATACACGGCATCAAGTAATCACGACCCCACACACTAGCCTGGAAGCTACAGGGGGCACAAGGGGGAGGGGGCATTGGCGCTGGGCTGTCAGGTGGCGTCCTGGGGGCTGTGGGCAATCTAACGATCCCACACAGAACATAGCAGCTTTCTAGCAGTGAGGGTGAGAGGACAACTGAACCCTGACCCCAATCAAAGCCAACACCGAGCACCCTCGTGCACTGTGACCTCACACCCAGCCATCAGCTAGGCTGTGTCTCACAGTGGGGCCAGAAGCACAAGGCCTTCCGGCCAGGGCTGGTGACAATGGCAGTGGCCGGCACCAGGCCCTCCACGTGGGCCGCAAACACCCACCAGTGCTGGTCTCCCGCTGGGATGTGTCCCGTGGGCCGGCTCCGGCCTCGTGCGGGCCGGCTCCGGCCTCCCGCGGGCTGGGCTCCGGCCTCCCGCGGGCCGGGCTCCGGCCTCGTGCGGGCCGGGCTCCGGCCTCCCGCGGGCCGGGCTCCTGCCTCCCGCGGGCCGGTCTCCGGCCTCGTGCGGGCCGGGCTCCGGCCTCCCGCGGGCTGGGCTCCGGCCTCCCGTGGGCCGGCTCCGGCCTCGTGCGGGCCGGCTCCGGCCTCGTGCAGGCCGGGCTCCGGCCTCCCGCGGGCTGGGCTCCGGCCTCCTGCGGGCCGGGCTGACCCCGGCCCAAGCTCCACATCAGATCCCGACTCAGACCCTGTGCGGCTGCCAGAACAGAGCCACGCGCCTCCTGGCAGCCGCCCTGCTCTGCCCCCTGGCAGAGGTGAGCTGGGAGGGGAGGCACCGGGCAGCTGGAGGAGGAACAGGCCCAGGCTACAGGGAGACAGGTGCAGGGCTGAGCGCAAGAGGGCCACGCCACAGGGAGCAACACAGAACGGAAGAGGGCAACCATCAGCCAACAGTGCCCTCATCTCACAGGGAGCGGAGGGTCGAAGGTCGGGGGCTCACCCTCCCCCCCACCTCCCCCCACCCTCCTCTGGACAAGGCATGGCCATGGAGCCCAGGAAGAAGCTTCCTGCCCGTCTCCTCGTGCTGTCTCCGTGGAAAGGCCACCGGGGGACCTGACCTGGTCCACCATGACCCCCTCCTGCCCCTGCCCCCTTCTCTGTGGCAAAATGGCCTCCCTCCAGGACATGCATCCTTGGTCACAGCCCAGCACAGTGCTGCACTGGCCTGTGCCCGGCTGTCCACCAGCACACACAGCTGGCTGGCCACTGGCCACTGGCCGCAGCGATCCTACGCCTGGCTCTGCGATTCGTTGGGGTAACGGAACACGCCCTTCCGTCTGGACCACAAAGGACGAGCCGCAGTCTGCACAGCGCACGCCACAGCTGGGGTGAGGCAGGGCCCTGCCTGGCCAGGGACAGGGTGGGGGGCGGGGGCTACTGCCTAAGTGAGGGTCGGCAAAGGGGCCGCCCCTCCCTCTCTGAGCCCAGAAGCCTCAAAAGGTAGACCCGCACTGAGCAGCGGCTCGAAGCCCGTCCAAACGACAGGTCTCACGTGTCTGAGGGGTGGGCGGGCCGGCCAGCTGTGGCTGGAGATGTGGACACCGCAGGCACAGACAGCCATGCTCGCAGCCCTGCCGGCCAGGGCCGACGTGAGGTCCTGGGCTCCGGGCTGCCCAAAGGGGATGCAGGCAGCACGGTTTACCGCTGCCACCAGAAAAGCTTCCTAGCTGGTCACGTACATGACAGGAGACGGCTGTGTCTTGGACAGAGACCTCCCCTCCCCCTGAGGAGAAGACAGCCAAAACTGTCCCCTCTCTCCATCTCTCCAACACCAATCACGGGGACCCTAGGCCTTTGCCAGAATACCCCAAGTATGTACTCGTTCAGTATTTACTGACTGCTTTCCTGGCCAGCCCGTTCCTGGGGTGCAGGGCTCCATGGCCTTTTCTGTAACAGGAACAGAGAAAGGCATGAACCGCTTGATTTCCCTGGCCGCTGCCATGACAACCCAGACGCTGCTGTGAAGATGTGGTGGCTGAGTTCCAATAAAACTTTATTTACACAAACAGGAAGAGGGCCGGGCTTGGCCCTTGAGCCACCCAGGAAGCAATGTGTTTTTCTCTCAAACAGCCACTAAAATAAACACACAGTGCTATTAAAACTTACAATGCTTGAGCTTGTAAACCACCCCCAGTTGTCCCAGGAAGCCTTTGCTTTGGGAACGTGGCCTTTTAACCACAAGACCCTGCACCACCCAGACTGGAGTCCCGGAAATTTCCAGGCTCAAAAGGAAATGACCAGTTCTCCCGGTTCCATTTCCAGCTTCTAGGAAGGCTGCCACCAGAGAAGCCCTAAGAGCGCCTCAGCTCCTGCTACCACTCACCAGGGCACACCCACACACACACCCACATACACATGTGCATGCACGCACACCCATGCACGCATGTGCGTGCATGCGCACACCCACACGCACACACGTGCACACGCACACATGTACACGCGCACACACGCACACATGTGGACCTGCCCCAGGAGGTGACAGCCCACGCCGTGCTCACCTGGCTTTTGCCACGGCGCCGGTAGCTCCGCCTCACCAGACTCTTGTAGTTCTCATTCTTCTTGGTCAGGTAGTAGTAGAGGACACACTCGGCCACCGTCTGCAGGACAGGGAGAAGGCTGAGCAGGAGGCAGAGGCCGGGTTCAAATCAGGCTCCACCACAGCCCGAGAGGTAACCCAGGTGCCAGGGCTCGGCTTGCGTTGCGGCTGTGGACAGCCGTGGGGAGGCGGGAAGGCCCGCCCTCCACGGGCCGAGGCGTGGGGACCCAGCCACCTGCTTCCGTCCTACCACGAGGACAGTGTCAGCAGCCTGCCCCGGTGTGTGTGAACAAGCTGCAAACCCAGACCTGTCCTTGTGGCCATCCCCCCTTCCTGACAACGCCCGGCCTCTGAGCAGCCCCCCCCAGCCCTCACCCATCGGGACCCAAACGATGTGCCACAGGCACTTGGCACAGGACCCAGTCAGATGCCAGCCCACGAACCTCCCGGTACACTGGGAGATGCTCTGAGACCCCCGGCCAGCGCCAAGCAGGGCACCTTCCCCTCCAGGGGTCTGCCCCCCACCCCCCGGCCCTAAACACAAGGCAGCGACGGCCTTCACCCAGAAAGTACCGCCCACCGAGGCTGCTCTGTGGGGCCACAGCAGCGACCCACAGGGGAGAACATTCTCCAACCAGGCCAACGCTGGCAAAGTGGGCGAGGCGGGTGTGCGGGGCTGAGACCTCGCCCCTGGGCTGGCATGGCAGCTCCGCCTTCTGAAAGCTCCAAGCCTTACCCCAGAGGTCTCTTCAGCAAGAGTGCCACCAAGGCCTCCTGCAGACAGCACCACCACCCAGACGGGGTGCTTCACCCCGAATCTCAGCAGCAGGCCTGCGCGGGGGGGGGGGGAGGGGGGCATCCATCCCCCTGTGAGAGGGGAGGGGAGGGGAGGCTATTTCTAGGGCTGGCTAGGTGAGCAGCAGCCTGCAGAGGGCGGACGCTGGGGTGACAGTTACCCGGCCCAAGGCGTCGAGGCTCAGGGGTGCATACCCATGCTGAGGACCGCACAGGCATGCCCCAAGGTGGGCAGTGGGGACGCCATCCCGCTGTGCCCAGCGCTGCCTCTGGCAGCCCAGCCTCCTGGCACGCTGAGGAGCAGGCCCCGCCCCAGGACACCTGTGTCTCTGCCGATGGGCGCTTCCCCCAGGAGCACTGCAGGCTAGGGCTGGGGGCAGGGTGGGCTCGTGTGTCATTTCCAGAGGAGGGTTTACCCACAGTGGATGGGGGGACATGTTGGCATGGGCCAAGAGTGACACGGGGGTGTCCAAGAGGCAGTGAGCACAGAAAGGCTCTGGATCTCCAGGGTGCGGACCCCACCCACCTGCAAGGCCTTCACTGGGCCTCCAGACAAAGCCAAGCTCTCAGACCTGCCCCAGCCTGAGGGCGCTCCTCGGGCCTGCGGGGCTCTGGTCTAGCAGCTCCCCTGAGCTTTCAGGGCTCTGGAAGCCCGAGGCTCCTCCCAGGCCTGGGTGGGGCCGTGCAGCTTCTCCTGAGAAAGGAGGGAGGGGGCAGGGACGCCAGAACCAGGCCAGCAGAGGAGAGGCCGGGCGGGCGGGCGGGCCCTCCCCCGACGGACGCAGGCCCGCCACTCACCTTCCTCTCCAGAAAGGAGGCGATGAGGCCAAAATTCTTGGGATGCTGCGTGAACCTGAGGAAAGAGCAGGGTGGGCCGGAGGTCAGGCCTCGGGGGGCCCTGAGGGGTGCCCGCCATCCCCGGTGCCCGCTCGGAGCTCAAGGCAATTAATCTGGGGGTGTGGGAAGGGCTGCGGCGGCGCGGGCGGGCCCAGGGCGGAAGGCGTTCCTTGGAGTGAGTCACCAGCTGCAGTGCCTTTGAAAATGTATTTGTTTGTCCTGCCGGAGGCTTCCAGGAAAAATGAGGACATGACATGCCTGTCTGTGGGGTCCCCCCACAAGATGGGCTATTGTTTCTCTCCCCAGCTGGACCTGGGAAGCGAGGCCCCAGCCGGCCACAGGCCCACCCGGGCGCGGGGGCGGCTAGCCCCGCGGGGCTTCCCCGGGAGGGCGGGCACTGGCGGGGCGGGCCGGCAGTGCCCGGCAAGGCTGCCTGTGGGAGGGGCCTGAAAGGACAAGGTGGCGGGAGCTGGCACGGCTTCCTGCAAAGCTCGGAAGGTTCCGGGGAAATCACTCAACTGCTGGAATGTCAGGGCCTGGGAACGGGCGGAGGGGATGGCGGGCCCGGCGGACGGGGAGGCGGACAAGGGTGCTGGCTGGGGTCACTGCCCACCCTGGTGTCCCCACAACCTGCCACCACCGTGGGCTTCCTCTGGCAGCAAGTGCCTGGACCTGCCCTGCCAGGCCTCCAGAGGGCCGGGCAGGCAGCCAGCAGGGCCCTTCTGTTCCTGGCTTGTTACTGGGAAACCCACAAGAGCCTCTTCCCCTCGGGGAGGAAGCGGCAGTGCCAGGGCTGCAGGTGGTGACGGGCCGTGCTGATTGTCTAGAGGTCCCGCCCTCCAGACATGGCCAGTCCCACCCTCCAGACCCACAGGAGCCCGCAGACCAGACTTCTCACTTCAGCCGACTCTCTGCCCCTCCCCGCCCCAACAGAACTGCTCTATTTCAGTCAGAACCCTGCCTCCGCTGCTGTGTGGCCCGTAGTAAGCATCTGAACCTCTCTGGGCCTCTGGTGCACTGCCCATGGGATGGGATGGCTTGGCTGGGCTGTTCTAAGGCCCAAGAGGACAAATGAATGAGTGCCGAGACGCCAGGACGCTGCCTGGGCCCAGCCTACACTGATGCCGAGCTGACGCCCACAGGCCCAGGCGGGGTGGGCTCACTTCTCCCGGAAGGTCTCCTTCTCCTGCTCGCTCCACATGTTCATGACTTGGCGGTCCTTGTACACCTTCATGGGGTCATCCATGAGCCCGTTCATGTTGATGAACTTGATCCGCTGCTGGTCTGCGTCGTACAGCATGGGCGGAATGACGGCCAACTGTCGCATCTGCTTCTCCAGGTTCTGCGGCAGAGGGCAGGCGGGCCGGGGTCAGAGGCCAGCCGGCCAGGCGGGCGGGGAGGGAGGCAGGCACCCTCCTGGGAGCCCCGGGCTGCCAGGAAGTGCACACTCCAAGGAGCAAGACACCAACGAGTTAAAAACCACCGACGGCTGGCGCTGGCCGAGGGAGAATTTAAAGGCACTGGGACAGGTTTATGGAGGGCAGGGCAGTAAATTAGAGACTCAGGGCAGCAGCCGCCTCATCGGCAGCAGAAGGCAGCCATGAATTTTCCCTTTGGAAAGGTAACTACCATAAAACACCATAGGGAAGACACACGGCCCAGCTGGGCCCACACTCAGGAGATGGCACTGCCAGGCAGCAGGCCTCTGGGCCAGCTTCCCCAAGGGGCGAGCAAGGGCAGCTGGGAGGAGCCCCAGGCACCAGCCTCACAGCCCCCCAGCCCACACAGCAGAAGGCAGGCAGCGCCCAAAGCAAGGGCTGACTGGAAAGAGGCTGAGCCGCCCTGGCTGGGCCCGTCTCCCAAACCGCCACAGCCAGCCAATCACCGGGGAGGAAGGACATGTCCCCAGAGGCTCAAGGGCCCAAGGCGTCCACTGCTGGCACTGGCCCTCCTAACTCGGGGCTCACGACACTCAGCGGATGGCAATGGGGGCCAGCTCAGGGCTGCGTTCTGAGGAGTCCCAAGCAGCCTTCGTGGTACGCATACCTCTGACCCCCCTTGGCTGCCAGAAAGGCAACTGGCACCGGCCACGGATCGCCCGCTGGGGCTCCTTCCGCCGATGCCCTGTCCTGGCCGGGCGCCTTCTGACTGGGAGCCTTCCCGGAGGATGGATGGCGTCCCTGCCCGTGCCGGCCTCCCTCCCAGGCTCCCAGGGGAACGCAGGGAGGCTTGGGAAATTTCTTTCTCCAATTCTATTCCCAACCCTCACTCCCAGAAATAGCTCACTCGACGGGCTGTGTGGGGCCAGGGCGCAGCAGGGCCCTGCTGGAGTGGGTGACACTCAGCCTAGAAACACCCAGCTCTAGCTGTCAGTCCAGGACACACAGAGGGGAACTTCCTTCCTGTCTGCCCACGAAACCCACCTCTCCACCCACAGGCAAGACGGGGGCCACGCGGCTGTGGCACGGCTGCCCCGGCTCTGCTTCTACCCAGCGGCCACTGTTTGGGAGCGAGTATATCACCAGGTGTTACAATTAGGACTTTTCTTGAAAGGCCCGCAGGCCTCTGTGAACCACCTGCATCCCATCACTCTGGACGGGGCTCCGGGGAGACTGAGGTCTGGGCCGGCCCAGTGTGCTGTCCAGGGAGGGGGCGCGGGCCCCAGGAGTTCCACTGAAAGACCAAGCTTTTCCTTTCATTCCATCGTCACCAACTTCAAGTTACAAACAGCCAAGAGCAGGACAGCTGGCCTGGGCAGGGCAGAAGCTGCCCCTCTGAGCCAAGTCTCCAGGGAGGAAAGAGGTGGGGTCTGTGCTGAACACTGGGAATAAACGTGTCTCCAGCCTGGCTCGCAGACAGGCCGGGAAGGAAGGCCCCTCTGTGTCCTGGCGAGCACGGCCGGCATCACCGAGCTGGCTTCGAGGGGGCTGGGTACCTGGCAAAGCCTGCGAGAATGCCTGTCAGAGACAGACTCCTGTGGGAGGGTCTCGCGGTGCGCTCTGCGGTCAGCCCCAGCTTCCTGCTGCCGGGGCACCAGTGGCCACACAAGCCAGTGATCCTGCCGGCCCCTCCCACACTCCGTGGGGACCCCTCTGCAGGCCACCACTGCCCGTGGCTGCTGGCCCCTGGGGCCTCTACCTGCACCCCACATTCCTGTGGCACCTCACTAAGCACTTCCTGCTGCTGCAGCTGCAGCACAGGGAAGTGGGCGGGGCCAGGGCTGCACTTACCTCCTGCTCCGAGAGGCCGTCAATGATCTCAGACACCTCATGCTCGCTGCGGGCGGCCGACATGGAGAGTCCGCTGCCCCGCTGCCCCACACGGCTGCAGACCAAAGGGATCCAGTCAGGACCGGCCCACCGGCCAGAGTCCTGGGCAGCATCTCAGGGGAACCCTGAGCCCACAGCAGCCTGGAAGGCCACAGAGCTGGATGGCGGGTGACAGGAGGCTGTGCTGCACTGCCAATCCCAGACTCAGGGACCCAGAGAAGGCTGCCCCCGCCCCGCCCATACCGATTCCTAAAGCCAGCCTGAAGACGCAGTGAGACCTGGCACAGATCCTGTAAGCAAAGTCACTCTGTGCCTTGGTCTCTCCACAACGATGGGGATTAACGGGTGGCAGCAGCCGCCTGTCTGATTTTTGGCCGCTGTTCCTAGCGAGCAATGGCTGATCGCTAAGAATAAACAGCAGCCCTCGTCCCCACGCCCTGCCCACGGCCCACCCTCACAGCCGTCACGGGAAATAGGCCCATCCACAGCTCCTGCACAGGGACTCAGACACAGCCGCCCCTCCATCTGGCAAGCTGCACACGGAAGCGAGGGGCAGGTATGATCTGCGGCCCTCAAAAGGAACACTGGTCCCACCGACACAGGGCTGGGTTCTGAGCATCCCAGAGAGCAGCAGTGCGAGCAGGCGGTGGGCCTGTGCTGTCCCAGTGCTTGTGGGAGGGGCAGCCCCTCACCATGCGGTGGGCACGCGCCTGTGCTAGCTGGTTCACCTCTGCACAAGCGTGCTTCCACCAGAGGTCCTGCCCCGCCGCAAGACCTGCTCCATCCTTGAGGGCCTGCCCACATCTCCATCGCTCCCCGCCTGCTCTGCCAGGCTGGGCCAGGGCTTTGTCCACAAGGTCACACCTCCTCCACATGGCCCCACCGGCCAGTGACCGCACCTTCCGCAAGGACATGCATCCTGGCCCGCCCCTCCCACAAGGCCCCGCCCCTCGCTGTGGCTACCTCCTCTAGGACACGCCCCCGGCTTGTCCCTTCCACGCAGCCCCAGGCACCGTGACCACACACACGCACACGCAGCCCCAGGCACCGTGACCACACGCACACACACGCACACACAGCCCCGCTCACCTCTGCATGCGCTCCTGCAGCTCCCGCTGCTTGCGGATCTCGGGGAACTGCTTCTCGTAGTACTCCCGCACCTTGCTCTCCTTGGCACGCCGCCGTGGGTTGTTCTCAATGCGCTCCACCTTCTTCTCCCAGGCCTCCATGAGCTGGTCATAGCGCTGGCAGAACTTCTGCTCCTGTGGGCCAGGCGGCGTCTCTGAGTGCCCCGGCTCCTGCTGCCCACTCACGCTTGCACAAATATACAACACTTGCATACACACACACACACACACACACAACAGAGGCAGACAGATGCACACTTACACAGATCCAAACACAGGCCAGCATGGGCAAAGGACACAGAGGCCCCGGCATCCCAGATTCGGGAAAGGGACATGGCCGCGGTCACCTCCTGAGAGGCCTCATCCCGCCACTGGAGAGAGCAGCAGGACTCAAGCTCATGCCTCGGAAGCCTCCGGGCGCCATGGGTGTCACCCAGCCTGGGCAGGTCCTCCCAGCCCTCCAGGGAGTGGGCTGGACAAAGAGGCCCCAGGCATCATGTGGTAAGCTAAGGGCCCTGGGAAGTAGCGCTTCTAGGGAGTTCTTGTTCCTGGGCCTCACAGCCCCCATTCCCAGCCCGAGCCCAAACCCCAGAGGGCCCTGCCATCCTGTCAGGACAAGGCCCTATCCAAGTCGAACCATGGTGCAGCCTGCTCCACAGCCCTCTATCAGCCCAGACATGCCAGGCCTCTCCTTCTCCTCGGAGTAGCCTGGGCCAGCCTGTGCAGGCCCGTCCTGCAAGGTCCTGCCATCCCCAGCTCCCCACACCGGCCTGGGACTTCAGCACCAGGCTCTCTGGCTGGCCAGGAGGACATGGTTCCTGGGACCTGTCGCCTGACCACTCACCCATTGCTTGCGGGCGTGGTTCCGGCGTTTGAAGTACAGGATCAGCTTCTTCCGCATCGCCTGGTTTCTGTGGGTGGGAGAGGTCAGCCTCAGACTGCAGGGCAGCGGCCCAAACCCGCCCAGGCTGCTGGGGGGTGAGGTGCAGACATGGGGCGGCTCCAGTGGGACCACCAGCGCCACAGACAGCGAGGCCGACCTCGGTCCCCAGCCCCTGCCTGAGGCCTGGCAATCCCAGGCTTCGACCTTTGTAAACTGCCCAACACATGCCCAGGACCCTAACTGGGGTCCCGCCGCTGCTCCTGGGTGGGGCCTGGCCAGCCCTGGGCTCTGCCCTGGCCTCCATGGCATCCCATCCAGTGCTGGGCGCAGGCCTGGGAAAGCCGCAGGGGGCTCGGGGCTGGGGCCGGCGGCCACGCCCCCTCTCACGGTGGGGGTGGGAACAGGCTTATACCACCAGCAGCCGGCAGGGAGGTATGCAAAGACGGACAGAGAGATCAAGACACAAGGAGTCCCAGAGACCAAGTGATAGGATCCAGAGATGGGGACAGAGACTGGAGACACGGGGAGTGGAGATCAAAAGAGGAGGGCAGACACCTGGGGACGGACAAACAGACGCAAGATGGGGGAGGGGGGGCAGAAGGGAAGTCACAGCCTTAGAGGAAAAGGACACAGACTTGAGGGAAGATGCTCAGCAGAGCAAACGAGGGATGTGGACACCCCGCGTCAGCCAGCCCGAGGACTCCGGGCCCCCAACCCTGACACACAAGCCGGAAGCCACAGTGAGTGTCCAGGGCATCGGGGGCCGAGACAGGAGCCAGGACTGCCGCCTCCCTGAACCGATCCCCAATGCAGGTGCACGGCCTTCCTGGGGAGGGTCCCCACGTGCCCCAACCAACAGAAAAGCCACCCTGGTACTGACCCCAGGAGGGCATCACCCTGTGACCTCCAAGACCCTGATTTAAAAGGACAAGAGGAAGCCGGGCGCCGGTGCCTCACGCCTGTCACCCTAGCCACTCAGGAAGCTGAGATCTGAGGATCACGGCTCAAAGCCAGCCCAGGCAGGAAAGTCCGTGAGACTCTTATCTGTAATAAACCACTAGGGAACCAGAAGTGGTGCTGTGGCTCAAGAGGTAGAGCGCTATCCTTGAGCTAAAGAGTTGGGGGACAGCGCCCCACGACCGACAAAAAGAAAGACAAGAGGAGCAGCAAGGCACCATGCCCAGGGCCAGCAGGCCCGGACCACCAGCCTTGGCCTCCCGGGGCATGCACGAGGCCCCGGCCCCCCCCATGGCGCAGCAGGCCTTGGGGTCCCCGCGCTCCAGCCCACTGTATCCTGAGCACATCTCACAAGGTTTCCCCACCAGCATCCAACATCCATCATCCAGCAGCGTCCCCTTGGGACTGCCCTGGCTTGGAGGGGGAGTGGGGGGAGGGGGGAGGGGAGGGGGGAGACAGACATGAGGAGTGAGTCAGGTGGCGACCCAGGCACCGCCGGGGTCAAGCAGTCACCTGGCAAGGGGCCCAAGATGGGGGCTAGAGCTCAGGGTTGCGGTGGAGCAGAGGCCTCCCAGGGGGACGTGAGCTGAGGGGCATCTGGTCAGCAGGGCCAGCTGGGGGGCCCCTGGCAGCCCACACTACAAGCACAAAAGGGAAGGTCAACTGGGCGCCAGTGGCTCACGCCTGTAATCCCACTACTCAGGAGGCTGAGATCTGAGGATCAAAGTTCAAAGCCAGCCCGGGCAAGAAAGACTGTGAGACTCTTATCTCCAATAAACCACCAGAAAACAGGAAGTGGTGCTGTGGCTCAAATGGTGGAGCGCTTTCCTTGAGCTGAAGAGCTGAGGGACAGAGCCCAGGCCCAGAGTTCAAGCCCCATGACCGACAAAAAAAAGAAGTAAAGCTTAGAGCAACCTCAGCACATGAAGCAAGTGAAGACCAGAGCACCAGGGAGGGACACGGGACACGGAAACTGGACATGGGACAGGGGACAGATGGGAGACACCGAGACACAACACCCAGGTCCTGGTTCTAACGCTTCTCTCCAGGGAGTGGTGGGGCTTCCTGGAGCAATGGTAAGGTCCAGGGCCAGACTAGCACAGGAGCCCAGATGACTGCAAACAGCCAGAAAAGGAGAAGGGGGTCAAAATGATGTGTGATCCGTTGACACCAGAGTGTAAGATAAACTCCAGCACAGATGAAATAAACGGCTGCACAAACAAACTGGGGGCGGCAGGGATGGGGGTGATCCACAGGGGGTGATCTGCAGGAGAGACAGAGCAACAGAGCTAATCTCAGCCTCAGCTGGACCCTCAGGTGGACGCAGCATTGGAGGAGACACTGGCAGGGCCTGCAAGTGTGTCAATGCAGAGGTGATCAGTGATGCACTTCACTGTCCACGGATTCAGTGTTTCCCTCACGTGTGCACGCGCGCGCGCACACACACACACACACACACACACGGGTAGGCTGCACCTAAGCACTGGTTTCTACACAAAGCATGGAGGGACCCTCAGCAGTCCCTGAGCGATGGTCACCCTCGTGACCCCCAGTCCCCAGCTCACACCTCATGACGCCCTGACATGCAGGCCAGGGGTGGTGACGGTCAGGGCCTGCCAGCCAGTGCTGCACAGGGGGACAGACGCTGGGCAGGAAGGCAGGGGCAGAGCCTGCATGGCTCCTGGAGGGTCTGCCGGGGATGTGGGGGTAGAAGGAGAGCTGGGGGTGATCGGGGGCTCCTCCAGGGGGAGGAGGTTTGAGCAGAGCAATGGGGAGGGACAGAGTGGGGGCAGGGAGAGGAGGCTACGTCCCAGGGATGTGGAGGGGTGAAGGGGGTCAGGGAATGCACCCCTGCATGCTGGAGAAGAGACATGGTGAGCAGGGCCCCTGAGGTGTCCTAAAAACCCTGGAAGAGCCCGATGGCCCCGGTGACGAGTGACCCATGGCAAGAACCCTGACAGAGATCGTCCGAGGTCACCTAGGACCCAGGAGGGACAGCGCGGTTCCACAGGTCCGGCCGCTCTAGGGCTTGGCTCTGTGGCTCTGGGCAAGTGACTTGGCATCTCTGAACCTCCACAGACCAAAGAGTTCTGCTAAGGACGCTCTGGGCCTGACAGAGCAGGAGGAAGAGTAACCAGGCCAAGAAAGAGCACAGGGAAGGAAGGCGCAGGCTTTGGGGCCCAGAGGACCAGAGGCCCGGGGCCAGTGCCAGCCAAGAAAGCCAGGGCTCCACGTGGGCGGAGGTGCTCAGGCTCCACGTGGGTGGGGCAAAGCTCCTCACCAGTGCCCAATGCTCCGCCTTTTGCCAGTCACAGGATGCTCAGGAAGCTGGCGTGCCAGGGGCTGGACCTGGCAGACCCCAGCCAGCCCTGCCATGTGCTCCAGGCCGTCCCTGCCCGGCGGCCAGGCTGGCGCCTCTGCGGGCGAGCACAGGTGACCTCCGCACGTCCCAGACCTCCGCGCGCAGGAAGCCGAGCGTGAAATGAGCTTCACCACCGCAAGGCCGGCACACAGACACAGAGAAATTAAAGTGACAGGCCCGGTCCCCGGGGAGCGGGTGACCTCCCACCTAGAGGCAATTACAGCAGCGGGGGAGGGGAGACGCTGAGCGGTGAGGGGGGGCTGGTGGCGCCCGCCGCAGGCCCCGCCAGGTCGATCTTGCCGCGCTTGTCACCGCGTGTCACGGCTGCCACCTGCCACGTGCACAGCAAGTGCATCTGTCTCCCCCACTGTGATGTCAGGCCCGGTCCCCCGCCGCCCCTCCAGGCCCAGCCAGGGCTGGCACAGAGAAGGAAGGAGGGGAGGGGAGAGGGGAAGGGGGGAGAGGGCAGGGGAGGGGAGATAACCTGCTCTACCTCGGCACACACACACACACACACACACACACACGGGACCAAAGTGCAGCTTTCCCGCCTAAGTCTCAGAGCTCAGCACACGACCCAGGCACGCCGGGGCAGCCAGAGTGGCCTGTGTCACCCCTGTCTCCCAACCAGGAAACCGAGGCAGGAGGAGCCAGTGGCCAGCCATGCAGACATGCTGCTTGTCAGAGGAGCCCGGAGCCCCACGCCCCAGGTCGCAGAGGGACGGACTGACATCCACAGCGCCAGCGCCGCCTCCAAGCTCCTGCGAGGCTGTCACCCGAGGCCCCTGGGTCCCTCCCGTCACCCTGCCCAGGGTCACAGGGGCTTAAAGCGGATGCATGACGCCCACCAGCTGACTCAGGAATGATCACACGAAACTCAGAAAGGGGAAGGGTGCTCTTGGTGCAAAGTGGAGAAAACCCAGCAAGAGTCTGCTGACAACATGTGCACAACGGTCCTGGCTGACAAGAGACGCACTGCATGCGTGTGCACAACAACGGTCCCGGCTGACAAGAGAGAGACGCACTGCATGCGTGTGCACAACGGTCCCGGCTGACAAGAGACGCACTGCATGTGTGCGCACAACGGTCCCGGCTGACAAGAGACGCACTGCATGCGTGTGCACAACAACGGCCACGGCTGACAAGAGACGCGCTGCATGCGTGTGCACAACTGTCACAGCTGACAAGAGATGCACTGCATGCGTGTGCACAACGGTCCCGGCTGACAAGAGACGCACTGCATGCGTGTGCACAACGGTCCCGGCTGACAAGAGACGCACTGCATGCGTGTGCACAACAACGGCCACGGCTGACAAGAGACGCGCTGCATGCGTGTGCACAACTGTCACAGCCGACAAGAGACGCACTGCATGTGTGCACACAATGGTCCCGGCTGACAAGAGACACACTGCATGTGTGTGCACAACGGCCACGGCTGACAAGAGACGCGCTGCATGCGTGTGCGCACAACGGTCCCGGCTGACAAGAGACGCACTGCATGTGTGCGCACAATGGTCCCGGCTGACAAGAGACGCACTGCATGCGTGTGCACAATGGTCCCGGCTGACAAGAGACGCACTGCATGTGTGCACACAATGGTCCCGGCTGACAAGAGACGCACTGCATGTGTGCGCACAACGGTCCCGGCTGACAAGAGACGCGCTGCATGCGTGTGCACAACTGTCACAGCTGACAAGAGACGCACTGCATGCGTGTGCACAACGGTCCCGGCTGACAAGAGACGCACTGCATGCGTGTGCACAACGGTCCCGGCTGACAAGAGAGAGACGCACTGCATGTGTGCGCACAACGGTCCCGGCTGACAAGAGACGCGCTGCATGTGTGTGCACAACGGTCCCGGCTGACAAGAGACACACTGCATGCGTGTGCACAACTGTCACAGCTGACAAGAGACGCGCTGCATGCGTGTGCACAACGGTCCCGGCTGACAAGAGACGCGCTGCATGTGTGTGCACAAGGGTCCCGGCTGACAAGAGGCACACTGCATGCGTGTGCACAACGGTCCCGGCTGACAAGAGACGCGCTGCATGCGTGTGCACAACGGTCCCGGCTGACAAGAGACGCGCTGCATGCGTGTGCACAACAACGGCCACAGCTGACAAGAGACGCGCTGCATGCGTGTGCACAACGGTCCCGGCTGACAAGAGAGAGACGCACTGCATGTGTGCGCACAACGGTCCCGGCTGACAAAAGACGCACTGCATGTGTGCACACAATGGTCCCGGCTGACAAGAGAGAGACGCACTGCATGTGTGCACACAATGGTCCCGGCTGACAAGAGAGAGACGCACTGCATGTGTGCGCACAATGGTCCCGGCTGACAAGAGACACACTGCATGCGTGTGCACAACTGTCACAGCTGACAAGAGACGCACTGCATGTATGCGCACAACGGTCCCGGCTGACAAGAGACACACTGCATGCGTGTGCACAACGGTCCCGGCTGACAAGAGACGCGCTGCATGCGTGTGCACAACGGTCCCGGCTGACAAGAGACACACTGCATGCGTGTGCACAACGGTCCCGGCTGACAAGAGACGCGCTGCATGCGTGTGCACAACAACGGCCACGGCTGACAAGAGACGCGCTGCATGCGTGTGCATAACGGTCCTGGCAAGCCTCCTGTGCACTCATGTGGGCTGATATAAAGAATCCACTTGAAAAAAAAACCCACTTGCCGCGCACCGATGGCTCACGCCTGTCATGCTAGCTACTCAGGAGGCTGAGATCTGAGGATCATGGTTCAAAGCCAGCCCGGGCAGGACAGTCCGTGGGACTCTTATCTCCAATAAACCCCCAGAAAACCGGAAGTGGCGCTGGGGCTCAAGCGGTAGCCCGCTTGCCTTGAGCTGAAGAGCGCAGGGACAGCGTCAAGGCTCAGAGTTTAAGACCCATGACCGACAAACGACAAAAAAAAAAAACCCACCATTCACAGACACATTGGCCATGCGGCTGACCGCCCGCCGGAAGTTCCAAGGGCTCGCTGTGCTCTAGACGCTGTGAGGGTGCTCCTGCCCTCCCCAGGGCTGCCCCCCGAGACCCCCCCAGGGCTGCCCCCTGGCCCCCCCAGGGCTGCCCCCCGAGACCCCCCAGGGCTGCCCCCCGGCCCCCCAGGGCTGCCCCCCAGCCCCCCCAGGGCTGCCCCCCGAGACTCCCCCAGGGCTGCCCCCCGAGACCCCCCAGGGCTGCCCCCCGGCCCCCCAGGGCTGCCCTCCGAGACCCCCCCAGGGCTGCCCCCAGACCCCCAGGGCTGCCCCCCGGCCCCCCAGGGCTGCCCCCCGGCCCCCCAGGGCTGCCCTGCTAACGCACTCAGCAAACACAGCCCCTTCTTCAGTTGTGAAAAGCCCCAATGTGAGCCCAGGCTGTGGGGACCCCCAGTTTCTATCTCAGGCCTCAAGCGGAGACGGGGGTGCCGGGTGCACCACCACTCCCAGCCTCAGCGGCTCCCACGGAGCGCGGGGCTCATGCTCTTCTACCGAGAGGAAGATGGAGCTGCGTTTTCTCTCGGGACCCAGTGCACCATGACTGAGTGGATGGACGGATGGATGAATGGACGGATGCCAGGCAGCTCTGATTTCCTGGGGAAGCCCCTGCCCCGAGGGCAGCGTGGCTAGGCCCTTCACTCTTACCCAGCACCCCTGCAGGCCCTGGCGGCAGGACGGGACCCAGTGCACCCTCATGGGGGACTCAGGGCCTCTCCCACACGCCTGCGCCCCCAGCCAGTGAGGTAGCACCTCCCAGCGGCCCGGGAGCCATAGGAGCAGCCACGGCTGACCGCAGCGGCCATGCGGCCCTCCAGACCCCAACCCCAGAGTAGACCCCGCCCGAGATTCCCACACCAGCGGCTGGGACCCCCAGAAGTGTGCAGGTGGGTGCTCAGCACCGCGCCTGCCCTGTGCTCCACCCGGCGGAGCTTGGAGGCCTGCCGTGAACAGTCCCCTCCCAGGAGCCCCCAGGAGAGCGGACTCTAGTTCACACATCCCAAGAAGCCAGCGCCCACCCGGCAACTGCCCCCAACACAGCCAGCGTCCCCGCCACACCAGCTGTGCGGCACACAGGGGGCTCTCTCCCCTCCTTGCCTCTAGATAGAAAAGCCCACCACTGGGACCCACCCTGCCAGCCCCAGAGCCGCCACCCACCCCACACTGGTTGTGACGCCCCCTCAGCCGGCCAGGACCACGCGTGTGCCCACTGGCCTTGCCCCTTGCCGGCGCGGGCCTCAGCTGAGCACCGCACCCCACGCCAGCCCCCGGCTGAGCTCCCCACCCCACGCCAGCCCCCAGCTGAGCTCCCCACCCCACGCCAGCCCCCGGCTGAGCTCCCCACCCCACGCCAGCCCCCGGCTGAGCTCCCCACCCCACGCCAGCCCCCGGCTGAGCACCCACCCCACGCCAGCCCCCGGCTGAGCACCGCACCCCATGCCAGCCCCCGGCTGAGCACCCACCCCACGCCAGCCCCCGGCTGAGCACCGCACCCCACGCCAGCCCCCGGCTGAGCACCGCACCCCACACTGGCCCCGGCTGAGCACCGCACCCCACGCCAGCCCCCGGCTGAGCACCCACCCCACGCCAGCCCCCGGCTGAGCACCACACCCCACGCCAGCCCCCGGCTGAGCACCCACCCCACACTGGCCCCGGGAGCGAGCCCACGGCCCGGGTCCCAGGAGCGGCTGGCACTCACATTTTGATGTTCTCATGGTACTGCCGCGTGTCAGAGGGCTGGTTGTACAAGGGCTGCAAAGAGAGAGAGGCAGGTCAACACTGAGGCTGGGGCCCTGGAGAGGGGAACAGGGGCTCTGTGCCTGCACCCCAGAAACCCCAGTCCTGGAGCCGTCACGGGCCCAGCGACTGGCCGCAGGGAACAGGGCCACGGGCAGGCGCTGGGCTGGGAAGGCCGGGACTTGCTCTTCTGGCCCGGGTGGCCGCTCTGTGGGGTGCAGTGGTGCCAGTCTGTGGGGGTCACAGCCCAGGAAAAGCCTGGGCTCCTCCGCCACTCCACACAGGGGCCCTCATGCTTCTTGGGTGCCATGGAAACCTGCTGCCCCGCACTGGCCACCTTTCAGGTCCATGGGTGAAGAGGGTCACGGGGCTACTGTGCACCCGTGCCACACCCGGTGGGAACCCAAGCCAGGTCCACACGTGCCTGTAGCTGGCCGCAGGGTGGAGGCTGAGCTCACCACCCAGTGCCTCCTGCCCGCACGCAGCACTGCAGCAGAGGATGATGGCAAAGCCTGGGTTCGAACTCTGGCTCTGCCACTCTGGCTGGCGACCGGGCTGTGACCAGGTGCGGCCACCGTGTGAGCTGTGCAGACTCCCCAGCTCCCACACACCGACTAGCTGAGCAAAAGCAGAGGCGTGGGAAAGCGGGTCTGTGGGAGGCGGGCAGAGACGGCTTGGGGTACAGGCCCACAGACCCAGCCACGGCCTTGCCGGGACCCCCCAGCTGACCACAGGGTGGTGAGCTGCCACATGAAGCGGTGATGCTGCCTGCTGAGGAAAGCAGCTCACAAATACCAACACCGCCCGACTCACCCGTGCTCGCCCACAGCGAGCACGGGAGGACCGCAGAGAGGTGGTCAGTGGGCAAGGGTCTGCGCTGCCGGCGTCTGGCCGGCTCCCTCCCTGTCCACCCACGGGCCCCAGGAGACGGGAGGAGCTCACGCGGAGCGGACGCCACCAGGTCCTGGGCCTCGGGCCCCGCGGTGCACTTCGGGCACGGCCAGACCCAACCCATCCTGACAAACTGCCAGGGGGGCCAAGCAGCGGCAGGGAGGAACCCACGCCAGCCCGAGGGGCTTGGCAGCCCTCATTTGGTCTTAGGACAATGGCTGGTGGGAGCTGGAAAGAGCCAAGACTCAGGTGTGGGTGACGCAGGGAGGAAAGGCCACAGCACCCGCCCCTCGTGCACCAGAGCGCCGAGTGCGGCGGCCCCGCCGTGAGGATGTCAGAGGCAGGAGCGAGGGGACCCCGCGGAGCAGACGGGATGGGGCGCGCTGGACCCCCAGACAAGGCCCCGTGGCCATCCTGGAGGAGGGACGGGGGGGGGGGGCCATAGGCGCGCCCAGGCCTCAAGCCGCCGAGGAAGGCGGCCCTCAGGCTCCGGACACCCCACACCTCTGCGCTGAGCCCAACCTGGTGGCCATGGCAGTTTTAAAGTAAAGGCCTCCTCACCAAAGCCCAGAAGAGCGAGGAAGCCCCTGGCAGGCAGGGCAGGGTGACTGAGAGACCCGAACCCGGGCCTCTCTGCAAAGAGGGGGTGCAGCATGTGGATGCAGAGCAGAGACGGCAGAAACAAGGTGCTGGTCTGATCAAGGAGACCAGGAAGGCGGGGGGCGGGGGGAGGCATGGCTCCAAGACAGCTTTGGGGTTACCCCGGAGACAGGTGCCCGGGGGACTTGGCTGGCAACAGCCGGTGTCAGTGGGGCCTCTGCCCTGGGCGACACCAAGCGCTCAAAATAACACTCCGAGCAGGAAGGAAGCAGACGAGGAGCAGCAGGAGGGAGGCCGCACCTGCTGGCCCCAGCCTACCTCCCCGCCCCCCCGCCCCACACAGGGCACACGCGGGGCCCAGGGCACCAAGGGGGTGGCAGAGTCCCATAGCCTGGCGGTCCTCCCTCAGCCGCGAGCCCCTCCCTCCCGGAGGTCCCCAGCCATGGGGGCCCCGACTCCTCTCCATGCCGAGGCCCTGGACTCCCAGCTGGTCCCCGTTCCAGCCACGGAGGACAGCCAAGACCAAAGCAGTGCCACAAACTCACACGCCCACCTCACCTTTACTGTGTGGCTCTGAGCAACACACTGCCCTCTGTGCCGCCACACAGGAGAGCCGAGGCTGTATTCCCGCTGCAGGCCACCGAGCCGACAGCCCTGCAGGGGCCTCTGCCCACGACCCCAGCAGGACACCCCCCCGCCCCCCGCCAAAAAAGCCTGCAGCTCTGCTGTGCTGTGCTGTAGCCTGGAAGCATGGCTCACCAGACAAGCCTGTGTGCCCCTGCCACACCCTGAGCCACGGCCCAGCGGCCCGGGTGAGCCCCGAGACCACACGCAGAGGGGCCACAGAGGCCGTGAGCCTGAGAGTGGCTTCTGGCGTATCCCATCTGGCAAAAAAGAGAAACCAAGGCCAGGCACCACCGGTGCCGTGGAAGACGATGCCACCACGCTGGGAGGTGGCCGGAGCGTGGGGAGGCAGCAGAGGGGTCCACACCGGTCCCTGCCACTGCCTGGAGGAGGAGACACCCGTCCACAGAGCACGCTCACGCCGGCCCCCAACAACCAAGCTCACCAGCAGATGGAAAAGCCAAACAGGGCCTCGGATCACAGACCCTGACACCCGAGAGGAGGGGCGGGGAAGGAGCGGAGGAAGAGAGGAAGAAGAGCAGAGGAGGAGAGGAGGAGAGGAGGAAGAGCGGAGGAGGAGGGGAGGAGGAGAGGAGGAGGAGCGGAGGAGGAGAGGAGGAGGAGGGGAGGAGGAGAGGAGGAGGAGAGGAGGAGGAGCGGAGGAGGAGAGGAGGAGGAAGAGAGGAGGAGAGGAGGAGGAGAGGAGGAGGAGGAGGAGTGGAGGAGAGAAGGAGGAGCAGAGGAGGAGAGGAGGCGGAGCGGAGGAGGAGAGGAGGAGGAGCGGAGGAGGAGGAGGAGTGGAGGAGAGAAGGAGGAGCAGAGGAGGAGAGGAGGCGGAGCGGAGGAGGAGAGGAGGAGGAGAGGAGGAGGAGAGGAAGAGAGGAGGAGAGGAGGAGAGGAGGAGAGGAGGAGAGGAGGAGGAAGAGAGGAGGAGAGGAGGAGGAGCAGAGGAGGAGAGGAAGAGAGGAGGAGAGGAGAGGAGAGGAGGAGAGGAAGAGAGGAGGAGAGGAGAGAAGGAGAGGAGGAGAGGAAGAGAGGAGGAGAGGAGGAGGAGGAGAGGAGGAGGAGAGAGGAGGAGGAAGAGAGGAGGAGAGGAGGAGGAGCAGAGGAGGAGAGGAGGAGAGAAGGAGGAGTGGAGGAGGAGCAGAGGAGAGGAGGAGGAAGAGAGGAGGAGCGGAGGAGGAGAGGAGGAGAGGAGGAGCGGAGGAGGAGAGGAGGAGAGGAGGAGAGGAGGAGAGGAGGAGGAGAGGAGGAGGAGGAGGAGGAGGAGAGGAGGAGCGGTGCAGGCCGGGCCGGTGCTGGGGAGGTGGGCGGGGGTCAGAGTCCAGGCCGCAGAGCCAGGGCAACGAGGCCCTGCCTCAAAACCAAGTTCAGAGACGCGAGCCAGGCTGGGCTCGGGGTACGGAGCTGTGGGGCGGGCGCGAGGCCCTGGTGCTGAAAAACCAAGAGACAACGTGCCAACTCCGCACCAAGGCCTCGTCCACAGGACCAGCCGCAGGACCAGCCAGGGGCCCAGCCGGGGACCAGCCGCAGGACCAGCCAGGGGCCCAGCCGCAGGACCAGCCGCAGGACCAGCCAGGGGCCCAGCCGCAGGACCAGCCGCAGGACCAGCCAGGGGACCAGCCGGGGACCAGCCGCAGGACCAGCCGCAGGACCAGCCAGGGGACCAGCCGCAGGACCAGCCAGGGGACCAGCCGGGGACCAGCCGCAGGACCAGCCAGGGGACCAGCCGGGGACCAGCCGCAGGACCAGCCAGGGGACCAGCCGGGGACCAGCCGCAGGACCAGCCAGGGGCCCAGCCGCAGGACCAGCCAGGGGCCCAGCCGGGGACCAGCCGCAGGACCAGCCAGGGGACCAGCCGGGGACCAGCCGCAGGACCAGCCGCGGGACCAGCCAGGGGACCAGCCGGGGACCAGCCGCAGGACCAGCCAGGGGCCCAGCCGCAGGACCAGCCAGGGGCCCAGCCGGGGACCAGCCGCAGGACCAGCCAGGGGACCAGCCGGGGACCAGCCGCAGGACCAGCCAGGGGACCAGCCGGGGACCAGTAGGGGGGCAGCTGGGGGACCAGCCACGGGACCGGCCGGGGGACCAGCCGCGGGACCAGCCGCGGGACCAGCCATGGGCCTGCTCTGAGCCCAGGGCCCCGCGCAGATGGTTGCCGGGCTCCTGTCAGGCCGGGCGGGGTGCAGCCAGGCGGAGGTCCAGGCCGTGGCTTATACTGAAGGCATGCCACCCCCACCCCACCCCAACAATGGGTGTGGGGACGCTCTGTCTGCCTGTCCACCCCGGCTGCCCGCACACCCGTCCTCCGCTCTGGGAACCCTGACAGCTGTCTGGGGGCTCTGGTGCCCGCCGCCGCCCGGAGCCCTCTGTACCCCTGCGTGACAGAAACAAGTGCCACGGCCCACACCGCCCGCCACAGCCACCATGCTCAGTGCCACCCTGTGACCCAGCGGGACACATGCTCCAACTCCCGTCTTATAATGAAGCACAGAGAGGCCGAGAGCCTGCTCGGCATCACACAGCCACAAAGCGCAGCCCGAGGAGCAGAACCTGGATCGCTGGCCAAGAGCATGGGCAGGAAGAGGGGACAAGGCTCCGGATCTGCAGCCCGGTGCCGGCCCTGCGGTACCGCCGCCAGGGCTACCCCGCTATCTGCAGTTCTCTTATTTTATCAGGACACTGTGTTTCCTGCTCTCCCTCAAAGCTGCTGCCCAGGCCTGCGGGCAGCACGCAACTTCCTCCTCCCTGCCCCCACCAGCCCCCCCAGTCCCCACCGCGCCCGGCTCCGCTCACCAGCTCCACCTGGGGCCCCAGGCCTTCCAAGATCCGATGGGCAGCCTCGGCCTTCTTCTGCAGCGTGGCCAGCGGAGGAGAGGGAGGAGAAGTGAGAGGTTAGAAGTGGCGGCGGGCAGGACACGGCCCCGGGCCGCTCCGCGCCTCCCCCTGCCCGGGCCCCAGGGCCCCCGCAGCCCCCACCCAGCCACAGGGCACTGCGCCGTGCCCGCTGTCTCTGCCAGGCCGGGAGGCTGCAGCGGCGAGGGCTCCAGCCGCCATGCCCCCCTTTTTTATTTTCCCAAAGTATATTGTTTATTTTGTAGGAGAGATTGAATTCCTACCAGACTTAAAATGACTCGGAATCACTACCATATGGCTGTAGCTATTAGGGCATTTCACTGATAAGACTTTGGTTGTTTACTTCTGACAATAAGCAATTACATTTGTAAATAAGATCAAATCATATTGGAAACACCACACACAGAAACCTGCGAGTCGCACTGGCCGTAAGCCCCTCACCTGAGAGGCAACGCGGCCCCGAGACTGCAGGGAACCCGAGCCACCGACCCGCCAGCACTCACACCACCCAGCACTCACGAAAACCGCACAGCAAAGCCCTGCTTCTGCCCTGGACTCCAGCTGAACCAGCCTCTCCTACGGACTTCTGACGAGGAACCCGCCATGCCCTTCCTAGGATCGCTGTGTCTCACCATCAGTGACCATTTGCAGAGTGCCAGACTCCCCGCCCCCACCGCCACAACCCGGGGCTGGTGAGGGAAGTGGGCACACGCTAATTCAACAGTCTAGGCATCTGCCTGGCTCCTGCCAGGCCTGGGACACCAAAGAGGCACCGAGCAGCTGGGGAGGGGCGGGCCTTCCCTGAGGCGTAGGGGGAGGACCGGGGATCAGGACCCTGTAGCTGGGCTGCCCAGTCTGAAGCCTGAGTCTCGGCAGCAGGGTCAGCACACACCCTCTCCCATGTGGGACCATGTGGTGTTTGGCGTGGGCTTGGTGGTCAGGCCGCACAAGTCTGCTGCTCCCCAGTGACCCCCAGCTCACAGCCAACCGTGTGAGACTCAGAGCCCGGGGTTGTACCCCGCCTCACCGGGCCCCCACACCGTGTGCCGGGTCTGAACTTGGACCCACAGCCTCAGCGGTCAGGGCCCACGGGGCAGGGACGCCAGCCGTGCCGGGCCACCCACGATCCCGGGACCTTCGTGAGCCAAACTGGGTGCGTACACAATGTGGAAGCCGACGTGGTTTACAGATGGGGAAACTGAGGCCCAAAGGCGGTGCTGCTAGGGGGCCTCCCACACTGCTCTGGGCGAAGCCCCGGGTCCCCCTCACGGCTGCTGGCTCTGGTTCTCCCACCACCCCAGCTGGCACCACAGAGCGATCTGTGGCTCACATGTGCACCCGTGTGCCCCGTGCATGGGGAGGGGAGCCTCACAAACGACCCGGGACCCGCGCACACACGTAAATGTGCACACGCACGTAACACAATCACCAACAGCCCCTCACAATCATGCCAAAACACAGCCACATACACCGTACAAGAGCTATGTGCACACAGCCAACCCGTGAGCATGCACACGTACGCGCACACGCACACACACGCACACACACACACACAAGCGGACCAACACACACAGCTCTCCTCTGCTCCTCTGGGAGAGGCCACAGCGTCTCTATGGATGGCCCTGCAGCCCAGCTCCTGTGCCTCACCAGAGGGCCCCGGGTCGCTGCCACAGGGGAGGGGTCCCAGCCTGGGAGTCACAGCAAGGACCCACAGGCACACCGCACCGCCTGTGCCAGGGCTGCGGGAGGCGGGGGAGGGGGGACATGGGGGGGAGGGGAGGGATGAACCACTGCTTGGAAAGCCCCAACCGGGACTCGGCCCTACACGGCCGTCACCATCCGGCAAGACAGCACACGCCAGGCCCACGCCTGCTCCTGCGACCCCTCCTCCCCAGCCTGCTGCTCTGGCCGCCCCGTCCTGCCCACCTGCTCCCCCCCACACCGCCATCTGCGCACACCTGCCGCTGCCCGCACCACAGGCAGTGCCCGCAGCGCAGAGCTGAGACCTGCTGCAAATGGGAAATGAGCCCACGCCCACAGCCAGCAGCGGGCACTGCCAGCTCGGCAGGTGGCTCTGCCCCGCGGGAGGCTGCCCGTCCCGGCCGGCCAGCTCGGCTTTCTCAGCTTTCACAGACCGACCCTGCCTCCACCTCCCGGAGAAGGAAGGAGGATTAGAATTTAATCCCCCAACCCAAACTGCCTGCGGCCCTGGCTCCAGCTCAGCCCCTCGGACCCCAGCCCCACCCCTCCGAAGGCGCTGCAGGGGGACCTGGCCACTCAGCAGCACCTGCTCAACAAACACTCCCTGAGCACCTACGCCCCGCCCCCAAGGAGCTGCCACCCAGAAAGCCAGATGGGGAGGAGCGGAGATGCCAGGCAGGGCAGGTGTGGGAGGGCTCCCGTGGCCCTCAGGGACAGCCTCAGACCCAGGGCGGGCTGGGCTCGGGCAGAGGCCAGACCCTCACAGCCGCCGCTGGGGGCATCTGCACCTGTTCTCCCACCCAAAATTGGTGGAGGGGGAGAGATGCTACCCCTCCTGCCCAGACCCTTGGCTCACTTGCTGTGCAATCTCAGGCAGGTTCCTCCCTGCCTTCTCTGAGCTTGGGATAGAAGATATCCCAGTGGAATGAGAGGAACATGGACGGGAGCCCAGGGCAGGGTGAAGACCGCGCACCAGTGGGTGAGCTGGTAGGCAGACGCGGCACACGCCGCCCCTGGCATCAAGGAGCACAGGCACAGGAGGTCAACAGTACGGTGGGTCAGAGCCAGGTAGTGGTGGGGACAGGATCTGAACCCAGAACAGCCCGGCAGAGGCTGGGGGGGGGGGGGGGGACCTGGCCTCTCCTGAGGCAGTGTGACCTGGGCACCCGTGCCCAGGCCTCCTGCATTCCACTGCTGCTTCTGGAGGAACAGGCATAGCCGCTCCCAGCTACAGTATCTGGCAGGACCCGTCCTCGGCTCCCAGGGCAGCACCCGTGCCCACCCAGCCAGGGAAGGCATCCTGAGGGCACAGCGGGGGCACAGGTGAACCCCATCTGCCACCGGGACACCGCCCCGCTCTGGCCTCAGTTTCCCCTACCTAGGACGTGGAGGGTGAGCAAGGCTCCGCCCCCTGGCCTGGGTGCACCTGGCCGCTGCCTCGCAGCCTCGGTCCAGCCCTTGGGGCGCCCCTCACGGGGACCCCACCCCGCGTCCTGCCGCAGGACCCGCTCCTTTCACCAAAGGCCAGCAAAGGCTGCAGGGCCGAAGAGTCGGGACCACCGACCCCAGCCGTGGGACTGACCGCACAGAAGCTGAAGCCCAGCCAAGGTAAGAGCCACGCGGCCACACCTGCCCCACTAGGACAGCGGGGACCCGCCACCGAACACGACCTGTGGCCTGTCAGCTCCACACGGGCCCAGGCTCACGCCCCCCTCCAGCCCCAGGGCCCACCCAGGCCGGGCTCCTGCGGGGTGCGTACCCGGTTCTCGTCGTAGATGATCTGCACCAGGCTGCGGTGCTTGGACTCGATGGGCGGCGGCGACACGGGCCTCTCGGGCTCGGGCGGCTTGGCGGCCTCCTCCTCCAGCTGTTGCTGCGGGAAGGGAAGGACACAGCGTGAGGCCACCACCGCCACCCCAGGAAGTCAGGCCGCTCGCCACTTCCTGTGAGTCACGCTGGGGACTCCGCACCCACCCTGGCCCCAGCCCCTCCGGCCACAGATCCAACCTTCTGGGGTTCAGATCCCACCTGAGGACAAGCAGCTGGGATTAGGTGCCCCAACCACCCAGCCCAGCTTTTCCACCCAGGGCTGTGCCACTCTGACGCTACTGGGCTTCTCTGCGCCTTGCTTCCCTCGTGTGGAAACAAAGGGGATGAAAACCCCTAGCCTGGTAAAGGCGGAGCGAGCAACGGTGTCAGCCCCTAGCCTGGTAAAGGCTAGGGAGCAACGGTGTCAGCCCCTAGCCTGGTAAAGGCTAGGGAGCAACGGTGTCAGACCCTAGCCTGGTAAAGGCTAGGGAGCAACGGTGTCAGCCCCTAGCCTGGTAAAGGCGGAGCGAGCAATAGTGTCAGAGCACTGAACGGAGCACGGGAGTCACCACCACCATCCTGGCCACCGCTGCCATCATCACCATCACCACCCCCGCCAACGGCCCTGCATCATCACCATCACCACCCCCGCCAACGGCCCTGCATCTTCACCCTGGACCCCCTTCTCCTACACCTCTGGACGGACCCCCCCCCCATGCTCCGGTCTGCTTTATACCAAAGAGGAAAGCCCAAACCAGAGAGCTCAAGACACTGGCTCTAAGCTACAAAGGAGGCTGTGCCAGGCCTGGCGCCTGCCAGGGCTTCATGAGTGAGATGCATGTGCGGCCTGCTCGCCGCGACCCAAAGGGCTCAGCAATGAAGCCCAAGAAAGGCATACAGGCCAGGGGGTGGGTGCTGGGGTGTTCTCCCTCTGACAGGACCTGCCCCAGGCCCCAGAGAAAATCCTGAGCGGAGACCACACGGAGACCCAGCTGCAGAGGGTCCAGGCCCTGTCCCGTGGGCCGGGACCCAACAGCCCACGCTCCTCCTGTAACCACGCCATCAACCCTCGCGCGTCTTCCTGTAACTACAGGATCAGCGGCGACCGCTGCCTTTTTATCTTGGGCTCCTGCCTCTCCTCACGGTCCTGTGAGGTGGAGGAGGACCTCATTTGTGTGCGCGTGTGCATGTGTGTCTGTGTGTGCATGCACACATGCACGGGTGCCCGTGTGCCAGTCTTGGGGTTTGAACTCAAGGCCTGGGTACTTTTGCTGTTTTATTTTCTCTGATTTTTTATAGTTATTATAAAGCTGATGTCCAGTCCCTGAGCTTTTTTGATCAAGACTGGTACTCTACCACTTTAGCCACAACTACACTTCTGACTTTTTGGGAGTCAATTTTTCCTTCCGCTTGGAACCCCAATCCACGGGTCTCAGCCTCCTGTGTGGCTATGATTACAGTAGGCGTGAGTACCAGCACTGGCTTTGTGCACATTTCTTTTCTTCTTGTGGTCGGTCATGGGGCCTTAACTGGCCTGGGGGCTATCCCTCAGCTCTTCAGCTCAAGGCTAGTGCTCTACCACCTGAGCCACTTCCAGCTTTTTCTGCTTATGTGGTGCTGAGGAATCGAACCCAGGGCCTCATGCAGGCAAGGCAAGCCACCTTCCCAGTCCCATGCTCCTTTCTCAGACCAGGAAGCCAGGGCTCTGACCCGATGACCGCCTATCCTGTCCTCCAGAACCTGGCCTCATCCTGACCCAGACCCCACCTCCAGCCAGCACACACTCGCCGCCCCCGCCCCAGCACATCACACGCATACACACGTGTGCACACGGCCCGCCTGCACTGCACCTGCTTCTTCCTCAGCTTAGAGATCTGCTGCTCCACCATGGTGATCTCCCGGTCCACACGGTCCATGCTCTGAATCAGTTCCTCCTTGGACAGCCTGGGGGGCGCTGGCTCCAGGTCAGGGTCAGTGTGCGGGGGGCTAGGCGGGGACACGGGCTCCAACTTGCCGGCCAGGCCGCGGTCCTGGGGTGGGGAGAAGGCCACGGTGAGCCCTGGTGTCCAGCACCAAAGAACTGGGGGCCAGAGTCTGAGAACAGCTCTGGGACCCCAGCCCAGCCCCGTAGAACACTCACACACTGGCTCTGCAGGAAATGCACGTGGCTCGACCTCCAGGACCCCAGGGACCCACGGGGTCCCTCAAGGGCTGTTAGAAATCTCCAGGACCTAGGGACTCTTGGGAGCCCCTGGGAACAGATGCAGCACCTGGGGGAGGCCCCTTAGCTCTTTCCTTACTGGCGATTTTCCAGGAGAAAGCCTCACAAGCACAGGCCCCTCACTGGGCTTGGCAGCCTCCTCAGTTTACCCAACAGGGCGGGGTAGGCACCAGGGCCGTGGGGGATGCTCATGGAAAAGCAGCCCAGTCCTCACCCGCGCAGCCCTGGGTTCTAATCCCAGCCCGCTCAGTACTCCGCCCCCGGCCCGGGGCTTCCTGCCCATGCAGCAGGAGCGCCGGGGATGCCCCGGGGTCTTGGCCGGCATGGTGAGTGCGGGGAGCCGGCAGGCGCCCAGCAGCCTGGAGCGGACAGTCCTCCCCGGATGTGTGCTGGAAAAGCTGGCGCCCCGCTGCGCCCAGGCCCAGGCCTGCGGTGCCTGAGGGCGCGGGCCCCGCCTGCCGCCCCACACGGCCACCCCCAGGACACAGCCACAGCCCGGCTGTGGCGCCCCCGCCACCTCACCATCCCCCCCTCTGCCCGCAAGGCCGCCCCCGGGGGCACCTTGTCCTCCCCAGACCGCTGCGGGGACTGGCCGCCCCACGGCTCCTCAAACACCGAGTCCCTACCCCACACCCCCAGGGGGCGGCGAGGGGACCACAAGCATGAACGTGCCTGGCCACGGCTCTCCCTTGGCTCCCACGGCCTTCCCTGGTGAGGGCCAATATAGTTGTTCTTGCCACACGGCCACAGGCCGTCCACTGACAGGACCCGGTCCTGACAGCTAAAGCCACCGGGCCATAGACTGCTCAGCTCTGTGCACAGCGCCTGCCACCAAACCACCACCAAATGGCCATCACCAAATCACATCTCCTGGCCACCCTGCGAGCACACATTCAAGGTAGTCTGCATAGCGTGCAAAATCAAAGACCAGGAGTCCGGCGTCGATGGCTCACGCCTGTCATCCTAGCTACACAGGGGGATGAGATCTGAAGATCCAGGTTCAAACCCAGCCAGGGCAGGAAAGTCCAGGAGACTCTGATCTCCAATGAACCACTAGAAAACGGGAAGTGGGGCTGCAGCTCAAGTGGTAGAGCGCTTGCCTTGAGCCGAAGAGCTCAAGCGCCCAGGCCCAGAGTTGAAACCCCATGACCAACCAAAAAAAAAAAAAAAAAATCAAAGACTGGGGGGCTAGGGACACCTCTGGGGTTCTCCCAGCTCTGGGCCTCGATGGCAGGCCGGGACAGACAGAGCATGGAGGCTGAGACTGCCACCCTGGACCCTGGAGAGACGGCTCAACCATCAGCAAACCCTGGCCTTGGGTCTGTGCTGGGAGCCGGCTCCACGCCTGTGCCAGGCTGCCCGTCTGCTCTGCCAGCGGGACACCCAGAGCGCTTCCCCTGGCAGTTCCCAGGTCCTGAAGAAAGTTCGCTGGACCCCCAGGGAGCCGTCTCCTGCCCAGCCTGAAGCCCCAGGCAGGACAGCCACGAAAAGGAACGTTTTCATAGGGAAAATGGGCGCGGCGGGAGTGGAGCCTTCGCCTGACTCTTGGCTCCGCTTCTGGCCGAAATCCACACACAGCAGACCCAAAATCCACCTGCGCCCGCACGCCCAGGCCCAGCCCGTGCCATGTAGCTCCCCAACCTCTGACAGCATGGAGCAATTACCACCTGCAGCCCACCGGCCCCACCGCCCACCGGCTCCACCCCTGCCCAGCCCAGGGAGAGGACAGTCAGACCCAGACATAGGAAGAAAGGAAAGATGAGTTGATAAGAGACAGAGGCAGGGAGACAGCAACACAGAGCCGCAAAGTGTCGAGAGGGACGAGACGGCGGTGGAGACAAGCTGAATGGAGCCGCCGCGGTGAGGCACCTCACGCGGGCAGAGCGTGGGGAGGAGAGGCGCGTCTGCGCCCTGGCTTCCCCAGCAGAGCCAGGCTGGGCCGGCTGCAAGGGGTCTGAGGAAGACTCATCCTGGGACGCGTGGGATTTGCTGACGGCGGGGGGAGGGGGACCCCCGAGTCCCTGTTCGACCCAGGCCTGGCCAACTATGGACGTGGAGCGCAGGAGCCAACCCTGAACCAGCCAGCCCCCTGTCGGCCCCCGTCTGCCCCCCTTGCCTCTTTAGCCAACCGCAAGGGCTCCGCGCCTGGGCCCTGCGCTGCCCTCGGGTCAGCCAAGGCCAGCCTTACCTTGGCGAGGTCCTCCGAGCCGCCAGGCTGGCCAGTGGCCAGCAGGGGCGCGGGCCGCAGCAGGGGGTCGGGCAGCAGCTCCAGGCGCGGCCGCTTGCTCTCCATGAACTCCGCCTCTGCCTTGCCCAGCTCGGGCAGGTAGGGGTGCGACTGCTGCAGGTGCAGCTCCTGGGCCCTGCGGGAGGCACAGATGCCCGTGAAGCAGGTGCCGGGCGCCCGCAGGGAGGGCGCGGGCGGAGCGCCCTCCCAGGCCCTGCGCCCCACCGTTCAGCACGGCGCAGGGACCCGCTGCCCACCCGATCCCGCGGGCAGCCCACTCACCCGTACCCCACACCTCACCAAGATCCACCAAGATCTCCCAGAGATGCACAAACTACTGCTCCCTCGCCCCCACCCAGGGCAGACAGCGCCGGCTGAGCACAGAACACAGGCCAAGGCACCCAGCCTGGCGACTCCGTGATGGGGGTGTCCAGTCTGACCTCTGCTGGCCTCTTGAACTTACCCCTCCATTCTCCCACAGAGGGCATGGTCTGACCCAAGCACACACAGCAAGACTTAGGCCCCGGCCTCCATCCATCAAGCTGGGTCTGGGCTGCTCTAGATGCTTCTCAACACACCCAGAACAGAAGCCAAGCCCCGCTCCACTGGCCTCACCGCCAGCCCGGGGTGATCGGACCCTGCCAGTCACAGGGCCTCTGTGTGTGCCGGGGTCTGCCTGGGCCTCTGGCACCCAGCCCCTTCCCATCCGCCCCGCGCCCCTGTGGTCGCAGGACCACTCGGCTCTTCCTGGCCTGTGTCCTCCACTCCTGTGGCTCTGCCCCCGCCCAAGGCCCGCACCCCGCCCGCGCCTCTCCTCACCGCTCATTCCCCGGCTGGAACTCGGACAGCAGTGAGGGCCGCCTCCTCTGCGACGGGATGACGGAGCCGGGCGACAGGTGCGAGGTGTAGTCCCGGGGGTGGTGCTGGTACTCCAGCAGCCCCACGTCCTGCGGGGCAGAGGAGGGATGGGCAAAGGCAAGTGCAACCGCAGCCTGCTTGCCGCCCCGAGACCAGCAGGCACCTCCTGCCCGCGTCTCCCCAGCCCAGCCCATGGGCACTGCCGGACGCCCCGGTGCGGGAAAGGGCCGCCAGGCTCCACCCAGGTGCTCTGAGTGCCGCCCAGGCAGCCTCGCGTGCCCACCTTCCAGCTGCACGTGTGGGTGGGGCCTGCCGGGGGCCAGGCTGGCAAGAGCCAGGACCGCCTGCCTGAAGTCCCCTGCCCCCCCCCAGCGCCCACACCGGCCAGCCGCCGGTGCGCAGGGACCCAGCAGGCACTGCCGCCACCCCTGCCCACAGCTGCGCAGGCGCCAGACATACACGGCAGGTGAGCGTGGACGGCGAACTTCATAAAGAGCAACGTGAGCAGAAGACACGGCGCACCGGCAGGCCTCAGTCCGCCAGAAAGGGCCAAGGAGCCACGCGGCCCGTGCGTGCCCAGCTGCTTGCACAGGGAGGGGGAAGACGGCACGACCAGGGGTTGTCAGCTCAGGAGCCACCGGCTAGCGAGGGACACACCCTGCACACCAGGGTGCAGAGGCCAGCACTCCGCCGCCAGCGGCAGCCTCGCATGCCCAGCTCACAAACACCACGGTGTGATGGGTCCTGACACACCCAGTCCGACTCCCTACAGCCCTACTGGGCCTCCGCCTCCCTCAGAGCCCTGGACTGGGCCTCCGCCTCCCTCGGAGCCCTGGACCGGGCCTCCACCTCCCTCGGAGCCCTGGACTGGGCCTCCACCTCCCTCGGAGCCCTGGACCGGGCCTCTGCCTCCCTCGGAGCTCTGGACCGGGCCTCTGCCTCCACTGGAGCCCAGGCCTCCACCTCCGTCGGAGCCCTGGGTGGAATGGGCCTGGCCTCTGCCTCCACTGGAGCCCAGGCCTCTGCCTCCCTCTGAGTCCTGGGTGGACCGGACCTCCGCCTCCACTGGAGCCCAGGCCTCCGCCTCCCTCGGAGTCCTGGGTGGACCGGACCTCCGCCTCCACTGGAGCCCAGGCCTCCTCCTCCCTTGGAGCCCTGGACTGGGCCTCTGCCTCCACTGGAGCCCAGGCCTCCACCTCCCTCGGAGCTCTGGGTGGACCAGGCCTGGCCTCTGCTGCTCGCCAGGGCCTGCAGAGCCTCCTCCCAGAAGCCCTGCCTCAAGTCTGTGTTTTTCGGGGTCTTTTGCACAGGGTTTCCCAAGGCAGCCGACGCTAGCCTGGAACTCCCGACCCTCCGGCCTCCCCATCCCAGGGGCTGAGATGACAGCACGCGCCATTGCTGTGTTAGCAGCACATCCCCCAGGGAAAGTAAACGCTTACCAATTAAATTAAGTGGACCCCAACTTCCAAGTGCACCCCAATTTGAGAACTACTCTGTTTTGGAGAGGAAGAGACGAAGCCTGTCTAAAACAAGGAAACAAGACAGGCTTCCCAGCTGACTGACGGGTCAGCTGACGGGCCAGCTGGCACACGGTTACGTCGTGTGGCGACTGACTCGCAATGGTGGCATGGGCAGGCTGGTGGGTGGCACCCCTCTTGGTTTTTGTTTTGTTTGGTGTTTGCCATGCTGTTATTTCCCCGGCTTTCTAGAAAGATCCAAACTTCCTTTTGTTGCCTGGCCTTGCATTTGAGAGCAGGTATTTCCACAGTCAGAAGACGCAGCAGGTGTGTGGGGACATGGCTGTTTCTGAGACTCCAAAGCAAGCGTGGGAGGCTGTGGGCAGCGGGGCAGGGCCGGGCCTCAGCCCTCCACCTTCCCAGAGGTGATGGAGATGCCAGCACAGCCACCCTGTGACCCCCAGGGCCCAGACAGGGGCAGCTCCCAGGAGGCAGAGGGGCAGGAAGCCGGCACGGGGCGGGCTGTGGAGGCCGCAGTGCCAGGCTGCCAGGCCTAGTGAGATCTCCATGTGCAGCCGGGGTGAGGGAGGTAATGGGCACTGCGCCAAGCCCTGCACAGAGCTCATTAGCGGCAGGGGAGAGGGAGAGGGGAACCTGAGGCCCAGAGGGAGCAAGGTACCCTCCCCTGCGCTCAGCAGGGACCACACAGCTCTGTAAAGTGCACGGTAAGCCAGCATTCTGCAGAGGGGAAGAGGGCGGGCCCTGGGGCTCCCAGCCTGAGGGAACGAGACTGCCTCAGGAGGCCCCCTGCAGCTCTTCCTCCACCCCAGAAGCAGCCCAGGAAGCCCACGGGCCGCACAGGACAGGGGAGGAGGCGGCAGTGAGTCCATTCCTGGACTCACAGGATTTCCAGGCCCCCCTGCAATGATGGGGCTACCCCAAGAGTCCCCCCAGGGCCTTTGCACAGGTAGTCCCTCCCACCTGGGGGACTGCCACCTGCCTGGCCCTTCATCCCTCAGTCACAGCTCCACTGTCAGCTCTTCGCTCTTGACCCCCAACTTCGCTCTGGTGACCCCCAGCCCCGCGCCTCCCTGCACCACACAGGTGCCCGCTTTATTTACAGCCACATTCCCGGGGCCCAAGAGACCCGCACCCAACATGCCAGCCGTGTCAGCTGAACAAAGGAAAGAGCGAGGAACCAGGAGTGAGGGAGCGAGGGAGCGGACAGCCACACACAGAGGATGGGTGGGTGACGGGTGAGTGGAGGAGCGAGTTAATCAGTGGGTCGCTGAGTGAACGATGCAGGAATGGCAGATGGGTCAGTAAGCAGACGAGTAACCGAGTAAATGGACAAACGTGAGAAGGGGCGGGTAGATGAGCAGGTGGGCAGAGGGATGGCGTCAGGCACTGGCACCCACGAGGGTCCCAGTACTGGGGTGAAGCGGGCCTGGGACGCGCACACACAGGGGCCTCCAGGCCTGTGCAGCAGGCTGCAGACGGGCTTGTGACAAAGGAGAAAATAACCAGATGGCCCCTCCAGAGCTGCCCGGGTCTAACCTAGGCCAAAAGCCAAAGCTCAGGCCCGAGGCCAGGACGCTGCTCCATCGGGCATCAGGGCACTTGGCCAGCGCCCTACACAGCGACACACACAGCAGGGCATCCTGTCCACAGAAACTGCCCACCACCCCTGTGCCAGCCAGGGGACAGGCCACCCTGGTCCTCGGGCGGGGGGACAGGCCCTGGGCCTCAGGCGGGGGACAGGGGACAGGCCATCCTGGGTCCTCGGGCGGGGGACAGGCCACCCTGGGTCCTCGGGCGAGGGACAGGGGACAGGCCACCCTGGGTCCTCAGGTGGGGGCCAGGGGACAGGCTACCCTGGGCCTCAGGCAGGGGACAGGGGACAGGCCAGACAGGCTGCCCTGGGTCCTCGGGCGGGGGGGGAGGGGGACAGGGGACAGGCCGCCCTGGGTCTTCGGGCAGGTGGGGGGGACGGGACAGGCCACCCTGGGCCTTGGGCAGGTGGGGGGGACAGGGGACAGGCCACCCTGGGCCTCGGAGGGGAGGGACAGGGGACAGGCCACCCTGGGCCTCGGGCCTGGAAAGGAGGAGAAAGGAGGAGCCTGGAATTCCAAACTGTGAAATGACCGATGTGGCCAGGGCGCCTGCCGCTCCACTTCCCACTCTCTCCGTCACCTGTGTGCTCTGTGGAGAACTAGGGGACACACACGGGCATGTACACACACAACCATACACACCCAACCATACGTCCACCATATCCACAGACACACACACACACCATACATGCCCAACTATACCCACTATGTACACAATACACGCCATACACACACATACACACCATACACTTGTCTATTCATACGTACACCACACACACCGTATACATACATACGCTACACACACAACTGTACATACATACGTGTACATACACATAGCACACGCAGCACACATACAACCATACACACATCATATACATACATACCATATGCTACACAAGCTACATGCACGCACGCATGCAACACAGCTAACCTCACAACCTAACTGTCCCTGCTCAATGCTGGGGTCACAGGGGCCAGGCCGCCCAGCCAGCCCTGCCCCCGCCGCGGGCTGCGCGGCGCTCAGGCCACAGACCGAGCTCTCGGCCCAGCGGTGTGGGGATGCTCAGGAAGAGCGAGCACGCTGGGCCCGCGCTGGGCCTCTGCAGGCCACGCCCGTGGGTGGCTCCCCATGGAACCCTCTGCCCTGGGACCCCGGGGAATGGCGTGAGCCCATCCTGAGGAGAGCGAGCTTGAGCAGTGGGATGGGCAGAGCCAAGCAGGAAGGCCAAGGCCGGGGCAGGCTGGAGTGACACCCGGGTCACGGGGGTGGGGTCAGGGGTCAGAGGTCAGGCACTTCCGGGAGGGCACACATGGGTGGCCACCCCCCTCCCACCCAAGACGGGAACTGTGGCTACCAGGCAGAGCCCTGCTCACCCACCTCATCCTCTCAGCCGCATCCTGCATTCCTGCTGCCCCAGGAGTGAGGCATCCGGGGTCAGAGGGCAGGAATGCGGGTGAAAGGGCAGGGGCCGTAGCAGCCTAGACTCCCTGACACTGGCCACGGGGCGGGCAGCAGCCTAGACTCCCTGACACTGGCCACGGGGCGGGCAGCAGCCTAGACTCCCTGACACTGGCCACGGGGCGGGCAGCAGCCTAGACTCCCTGACACTGGCCACGGGGCGGGCAGCAGCCTAGACTCCCTGACACTGGCCACGGGGCGGGCAGCAGCCTAGACTCCCTGACACTGGCCACGGGGCGGGCAGCAGCCTAGACTCCCTGACACTGGCCACGGGGCGGGCAGGTGAGGAGCAGCCTAGACTCCCTGACACTGGCCACGGGGCGGGCAGCAGCCTAGACTCCCTGACACTGGCCACGGGGCGGGCAGGTGAGGAGCAGCCTAGACTCCCTGACACTGGCCACGGGGCGGGCAGGTGAGGAGCAGCCTAGACTCCCTGACACTGGCCACGGGGCGGGCAGCAGCCTAGACTCCCTGACACTGGCCACGGGGCGGGCAGCAGCCTAGACTCCCTGACACTGGCCACGGGGCGGGCAGGTGAGGAGCAGCCTAGACTCCCTGACACTGGCCACGGGGCGGGCAGCAGCCTAGACTCCCTGACACTGGCCACGGGGCGGGCAGGTGAGGAGCAGCCTAGACTCCCTGACACTGGCCACGGGGCGGGCAGGTGAGGAGCAGCCTAGACTCCCTGACACTGGCCACGGGGCGGGCAGCAGCCTAGACTCCCTGACACTGGCCACGGGGCGGGCAGGTGAGGAGCAGCCTAGACTCCCTGACACTGGCCACGGGGCGGGCAGGTGAGGAGCAGCCTAGACTCCCTGACACTGGCCACGGGGCGGGCAGCAGCCTAGACTCCCTGACACTGGCCACGGGGCGGGCAGGTGAGGAGCAGCCTAGACTCCCTGACACTGGCCACGGGGCGGGCAGGTGAGGAGCAGCCTAGACTCCCTGACACTGGCCACGGGGCGGGCAGCAGCCTAGACTCCCTGACACTGGCCACGGGGCGGGCAGGTGAGGAGCAGCCTAGACTCCCTGACACTGGCCACGGGGCGGGCAGGTGAGGAGCAGCCTAGACTCCCTGACACTGGCCACGGGGCGGGCAGCAGCCTAGACTCCCTGACACTGGCCACGGGGCGGGCAGGTGAGGAGCAGCCTAGACTCCCTGACACTGGCCACGGGGCGGGCAGGTGAGGAGCAGCCTAGACTCCCTGACACTGGCCACGGGGCGGGCAGCAGCCTAGACTCCCTGACACTGGCCACGGGGCGGGCAGCAGCCTAGACTCCCTGACACTGGCCACGGGGCGGGCAGGTGAGGAGCAGCCTAGACTCCCTGACACTGGCCACGGGGCGGGCAGGTGAGGAGCAGCCTAGACTCCCTGACACTGGCCACGGGGCGGGCAGCAGCCTAGACTCCCTGACACTGGCCACGGGGCGGGCAGGTGAGGAGCAGCCTAGACTCCCTGACACTGGCCACGGGGCGGGCAGGTGAGGAGCAGCCTAGACTCCCTGACACTGGCCACGGGGCGGGCAGCAGCCTAGACTCCCTGACACTGGCCACGGGGCGGGCAGGTGAGGAGCAGCCTAGACTCCCTGACACTGGCCACGGGGCGGGCAGGTGAGGAGCAGCCTAGACTCCCTGACACTGGCCACGGGGCGGGCAGCAGCCTAGACTCCCTGACACTGGCCACGGGGCGGGCAGGTGAGGAGCAGCCTAGACTCCCTGACACTGGCCACGGGGCGGGCAGGTGAGGAGCAGCCTAGACTCCCTGACACTGGCCACGGGGCGGGCAGCAGCCTAGACTCCCTGACACTGGCCACGGGGCGGGCAGGTGAGGAGCAGCCTAGACTCCCTGACACTGGCCACGGGGCGGGCAGGTGAGGAGCAGCCTAGACTCCCTGACACTGGCCACGGGGCGGGCAGCAGCCTAGACTCCCTGACACTGGCCACGGGGCGGGCAGGTGAGGAGCAGCCTAGACTCCCTGACACTGGCCACGGGGCGGGCAGGTGAGGAGCAGCCTAGACTCCCTGACACTGGCCACGGGGCGGGCAGCAGCCTAGACTCCCTGACACTGGCCACGGGGCGGGCAGGTGAGGAGCAGCCTAGACTCCCTGACACTGGCCACGGGGCGGGCAGGTGAGGAGCAGCCTAGACTCCCTGACACTGGCCACGGGGCGGGCAGCAGCCTAGACTCCCTGACACTGGCCACGGGGCGGGCAGGTGAGGAGCAGCCTAGACTCCCTGACACTGGCCACGGGGCGGGCAGGTGAGGAGCAGCCTAGACTCCCTGACACTGGCCACGGGGCGGGCAGCAGCCTAGACTCCCTGACACTGGCCACGGGGCGGGCAGGTGAGGAGCAGCCTAGACTCCCTGACACTGGCCACGGGGCGGGCAGGTGAGGAGCAGCCTAGACTCCCTGACACTGGCCACGGGGTGGGCAGGTGAGGAGCAGGCATCCAAAGGGCAGGATGGGAGCAGGATGGGGAGTGGGAGGGGAGCCAAAGGCATCTGGCAGCAAGAGCGGCCAGGACAGGCAGCTCAGCCTCACAGGGAGGTCACCCTGCAGCGGCCAGGACAGGCAGGGCGCCTCCGGGCAGCACAGACTCACGGGGAGGTCACCCCGCAGCGGCCAGGACAGGCAGGGCGCCTCCGGGCAGCTCAGCCTCACGGGGAGGTCACCCCGCAGCGGCCAGGACAGGCAGGGCGCCTCCGGGCAACACAGACTCACGGGCCCGGCGCAGAGGCTGGCAGGCTCCCCAGGGCCCAGACGTTGCCGGCAGCAGCGGTGCGCTGTTGGGGCCCCATGCCAGCAGCCCCATCACTGCCTGAGCTGGCCTCAGAGCCTCAGGAGATGAGCAGAGAGGTCGTGAGCGCCAGCGACAGGGCTCTGACGCCAAGGCCCCCGGAAACCAACCCAACCCAGGAGAGCAGAGCGGAGGCTGGGCAGGCTGGGTGGACACAGCTGCGTGGATACAGGACGCACACTGCAAGCTGATCTGCACAGAGCCTCTCACCCGACCCCGCCTCCACCCTCCGGGAGGCCCCGCCTCCCCTCCTCCCGCCCCCCCATCTAAAGGCTGGCTCCACCAGCCCGACCCACTTGCCAGCACAGGGCCGAGAAGGGTCCTGGGGGAGGCTGGCCGCTGTCTAAGACTCAGGGCCACTGAGGCCACACAGCCTGGCTCCAAGGACGTGGCAGAAGAGCCCCCGAGAGGCCGTGGCCTGCCGCGAGTCTTACCGTGTGGGGCCGGGCGATCTGCACCGGGTAGATGCCGTGGGGCGGGTAGCGGGTCTCGGTGGCCCTCCACGTCTGAGCCACTGGCTGTGTGGACCCCGACATGGCGCACGGGGGGCTTTGGGGCCCGGTGAGTGGTAATCTCCACAAAGGACTAGAGGCCGGTCCTCCTCACCAGCCCCTGAGGGGAAATAAACAGAAACAGAGCCCGGTCAGCGGGGACCGCACCCCACCCAAGACCGGGCGGGGTCCCCTCACGGTGGCCCCCAGCAGACCTCCTCCATCCAGCCGCTCACCCGCCACCCTCAGCAAGGGGGGAACAGACAGCCCACGTGGCCGAGGCCCCCATCCACAGCTGCGCCCAGAGCCCGGGAGGCCCCATACCCACTGGGCCGCAAGCACCACGCCACCGCCTGAGGGGCTTTCCGGGCTCCAGGGCAGAGCTTCCCAAAAGCCTCTGGCCGCGGCCTCTGCGCTGCCAGGTCTGGGCTGGGGGGGAGGGGGGGACACAGGCAACAGTGTCCAGCGTCATATCGGGCAGGCGTAGGTCACACAGCGTGACCCAGCGTAGCCCTCCCGGAGGACACCCCCATGAGAAGGTGACGCTGACAGGGCAGGACAGACAGGGACAGGGGGTCAGGGGCACTCAGAGCCCCATGAGGGGAGAGTCTGAGGACAGGAGCCGGTGGGGCCGGGTTCTGAACAGGAGGGCCTCAAGTGGCAGCCCGGCGACCTCAGAGGACAAAGACCCCACAGGCCCCGAGGCTCCCCGCAGAGCCTCCAGTGCCGGCCACGTTGGGACCCTAGGGCCCTGACCTGCGTCACCACAGCTGCTGACCCAGGGCCAAGCCCAGCCCCGGCCCGGCTCCCGGAGAAAGAACATCGTCAGCCTGGAAGAAGACTCCAGACCTGGAAAGCCAAGCCAAGCCGGCTGCTGGGTTGCCCCCCCCACAACGCCTGCCTGGGGCCGGTGCCGTCCCCACCGAGGTGCCCGGCCTGCAGGCCTGTGGTGACAGCCCCAGGGCCCACAGGAGCCACAAGCCTGTCCGTGTCCTGCTCCCCATCCTCACCCTCTGCGGGCGTGCTCATGCCTCTCGGCCCAGGATCCTGGGTGGTCACATGATCTGGGCCCAGCCAATCACCTTCCTGAAGCCAGTGATTGGCTGTGAGGCGGGCACATGACCCAGTCTGAGCCAGGAAGGCTGTCTTGAGACTCTGGCTGAAGACTGGGACTGGCGAGGCCCGCTGGGGGTCTCCCCCAAGCTCTCGGCAGCCACGCGGCAGAAGCTCAGCAACAAGGATAGATAGCTGTGGCTGGAAGGCCCCCACCCGCCCCGTCTGCCACAGCTGGGCCGGCAGGCCCCGGTGGGAAGAAACCAGAGCCCAGCCTGATGCCCCTCCAGAAAGGACATGCCCTGAGCCCACCACCCCTGGGCCGCGTGGCCTGGTGCTGGCGGGCCACCTCCCTCCTTGGGACCTCTGCGAAGTGGAGTGGCCACTCTAGCGGGACTGCCTCAGACAGCCCCACCGGTGGGCAACACGGCCGCTGGCACGGCAGCGCGAGCCTGGGCCCTCGGCTTTCAGGGGTGTCCGGGAGGGCCTGCAGCCACTGGCCTGCAGCAGCACAAACAGGAAGGAGCTGTGCCATCCGAGGACCCCCGTTGGCCGCCAGAACAGCATCCCGGCCAGTGCGGCCGCTGCGGCCTCGTGTCCTATCACCAGTTCAGCAGACCCTCTCCCACAACTCGATCCTCAGGCTTCTGTGTGGAGCCTCAGAGTCTACGGCGCGGCCCTGATGTTGGCCCTGGGACGCCACTCCCAGCATCACGTGGAAGGAAGAACCCACCCAGCTCGTGCACACGTGCATGCTCAGAACAGGGCGTCCACACAGCTGTCTGCTGGTGGAGTACTACTCAGCCATAAAAAAGCATCATACTGAAAAGGGGCCACACGCACACAGTGCAAATGTCTAGAGCAGGCCGTGCCCGGTCAGAGGTGGCCAGGTGAGGCTTGGGTAGAGAGAAGAGGCTTGATACAAGTGAGCGGGGGTACAGCAAAGGAGGAGGGCACTGTGGGGAGAGGGTGCGGAGGAGGCCACGCAGACCTCCAAGAGGAGAGACGGCGGCTGTGGGCAGAGGCCACAGACCCGCACACAGACGTGAGGAAGCGGGCAGGAGGGGCGGCACAGAGGAGGAGGCGGCAAGCAGGGCGGAGGGCAGGGCGGCCGCCAGGACAGAGGCGGGGCGGCCCAAGTGTGGAGCCTGGTAAACAGCAGGCGCTCGACGAGGCTTGCTTGACCAAAGGACAGGCTGAGCCCAGCCGCGGGCCGCCAGAATCCCCTTGGGCTGGGACACCCAGGGCGTGCCACCCCCCAGAGCCCCGCTGAGACCCCGGAGGTGCTGAGCTCTTCACTGACCAGCACCCCCACACAGGGCCTGCACCCAGCCCCCTGCTGCCCCCGGTGGGGTCCCCAAACCCCACATCCAGACAGGCTCAGAGCCCCCGCAGCTGCATTCTGCCCGCCGTGCCCAGACCCACTGTGGCGGCATCCGGCAGTGCCCGCCGGGGCTGCTGGCACACAGGTCCCGTGGCACTGCGGCAAGAAGCTGCCCCCCGACCCCGCTTCCCGAGGAAGCCATGGGGCTGGCCCCCAGGCGCCATGGGCCACGTGTGAGCATCAACTGAAGTCCTGGGCCAAAGACCAGCTCGCCGGCAGGTAGCTGGGCCGCCCCACGGCCCGGCAAGGCCCAGCGCCAGGCCGCCGCCTCCCCTACACCGGCGGCTCCAGGTGAGCCTGGCTGCAGATGGCGACCGAATGCCTCTAGGGTCTCCACAGCAGCGGCTGGCCCAGCCCTCCGTCTTGCTGGGGGAGGGCTGCCGAGCCTCCCCACCCCTGCCAGGGGTCAGGACCCCCCCACACACACTTAGCTCTGAACCCTTGCCTGGACCCAGCTGTGCCTGAAGCTTCCATGGGGGGGGGGGCTGTCCTCAGACAGAGACCCTGGGAGCTCCAGGATCAGGTCCCCTGGGACACTCGGGGCCCCACTCTGGGACGCGCCATCCTCCTCACAACACCAAGTGGGATCCCCACGCGGGGCCCCAGGGGCAGGAGGCTGCCATGGGGGTGCTGGGATGCAGCTTTGCAGACACCCCGTGTAGCCCTGGCGGCACCCCGCTCCTCTAGACTGTGGCCCAGGACAAACCTCCGACCTCTAAGGCCCTCAGGCACACTGGGTCCCGGAGGAGGGAGGCCATGGGCAGAGCAGCAGGAGGAAGGCCGTGGGCAGAGCAGCAGGAGGAGGGAGGCCGTGGGCAGAGCAGGAGGAGGGAGGCCGTGGGCAGAGCAGGAGGAGGGAGGCCGTGGGCAGAGCAGGAGGAGGAGGGAGGCTGTGGGCAGAGCAGGAGGAGGGAGGCCGTGGGCAGAGCAGGAGGAGGAGGGAGGCCGTGGGCAGAGCAGCAGGAGGAGGGAGGCTGTGGGCAGAGCAGGAGGAGGAGGGAGGTCGTGGGCAGAGCAGGAGGAGGGAGGCCGTGGGCAGAGCAGGAGGAGGAGGGAGGTAGTGGGCAGAGCAGGAGGAGGAGGGAGGCCGTGGGCAGAGCAGCAGGAGGAGGAGGGAGGCCGTGGGC
The DNA here is from genome assembly GCF_019054845.1 of Dipodomys spectabilis. NCBI lineage: Eukaryota > Metazoa > Chordata > Mammalia > Rodentia > Heteromyidae > Dipodomys > Dipodomys spectabilis. The sequence continues at coordinate 370,817 of NW_024871157.1, read as the reverse complement.
AGAGCAGCAGGAGGAGGGAGGCCGTGGGCAGAGCAGGAGGAGGAGGGAGGCCGTGGGCAGAGCAGGAGGAGGAGGGAGGCTGTGGGCAGAGCAGGAGGGGGAGGGAGGCCGTGGGCAGAGCAGGAGGAGGAGGGAGGCCGTGGGCAGAGCAGGAGGAGGGAGGCCGTGGGCAGAGCAGCAGGAGGAGGGAGGTCGTGGGCAGAGCAGGAGGAGGAGGGAGGCCGTGGGCAGAGCAGCAGGAGGAGGAGGGAGGCCGTGGGCAGAGCAGGAGGAGGAGGGAGGCCGTGGGCAAAGCAGGAGGAGGGAGGCCGTGGGCAAAGCAGGAGGAGGGAGGCCGTGGGCAAAGCAGGAGGAGGGAGGCCGTGGGCAGAGCAGGAGGAGGAGGGAGGCCGTGGGCAGAGCAGGAGGAGGGAGGCTGTGGGCAGAGCAGGAGGAGGAGGGAGGCCGTGGGCAGAGCAGCAGGAGGAGGGAGGCCGTGGGCAGAGCAGCAGGAGGGAGGCTGTGGGCAGAGCAGGAGGAGGAGGGAGGCCGTGGGCAGAGCAGGAGGAGGGAGGCCGTGGGCAGAGCAGGAGGAGGAGGGAGGCCGTGGGCAGAGCAGGAGGAGGAGGGAGGCTGTGGGCAGAGCAGGAGGAGGGAGGCTGTGGGCAGAGCAGGAGGAGGAGGGAGGTCGTGGGCAGAGCAGGAGGAGGGAGGTCGTGGGCAGAGCAGGAGGAGGGAGGCCGTGGGCAGAGCAGGAGGAGGAGGGAGGCCGTGGGCAGAGCAGGAGGAGGAGGGAGGCCGTGGGCAGAGCAGGAGGAGGGAGGCCGTGGGCAGAGCAGCAGGAGGAGGGAGGCCGTGGGCAGAGCAGCAGGAGGAGGGAGGCCGTGGGCAGAGCAGGAGGAGGAGGGAGGCCGTGGGCAGAGCAGCAGGAGGAGGGAGGCCGTGGGCAGAGCAGGAGGAGGAGGGAGGCGTGGGCAGAGCAGGAGGAGGGAGGCCGTGGGCAGAGCAGGAGGAGGAGGGAGGCCGTGGGCAGAGCAGGAGGAGGAGGGAGGCCGTGGGCAGAGCAGGAGGAGGAGGGAGGCCGTGGGCAGAGCAGCAGGAGGAGGGAGGCCGTGGGCAGAGCAGGAGGAGGAGGGAGGCCGTGGGCAGAGCAGGAGGAGGGAGGCCGTGGGCAGAGCAGGAGGAGGAGGGAGGCCGTGGGCAGAGCAGGAGGAGGAGGGAGGCCGTGGGCAGAGCAGGAGGAGGAGGGAGGCCGTGGGCAGAGCAGCAGGAGGAGGGAGGCCGTGGGCAGAGCAGGAGGAGGAGGGAGGCCGTGGGCAGAGCAGGAGGAGGGAGGCCGTGGGCAGAGCAGGAGGAGGAGGGAGGCCGTGGGCAGAGCAGGAGGAGGAGGGAGGCTGTGGGCAGAGCAGCAGGAGCAGGAGGGAGGCCGTGGGCAGAGCAGGAGGAGGGAGGCCGTGGGCAGAGCAGGAGGAGGAGGGAGGCCGTGGGCAGAGCAGGAGGAGGAGGGAGGCCGTGGGCAGAGCAGCAGGAGGAGGGAGGCCGTGGGCAGAGCAGGAGGAGGAGGGAGGCCGTGGGCAGAGCAGGAGGAGGGAGGCCGTGGGCAGAGCAGGAGGAGGAGGGAGGCCGTGGGCAGAGCAGGAGGAGGAGGGAGGCCGTGGGCAGACAGGAGGAGGAGGGAGGCCGTGGGCAGAGCAGCAGGAGGAGGGAGGCCGTGGGCAGAGCAGGAGGAGGAGGGAGGCCGTGGGCAGAGCAGGAGGAGGGAGGCCGTGGGCAGAGCAGGAGGAGGAGGGAGGCCGTGGGCAGAGCAGGAGGAGGAGGGAGGCTGTGGGCAGAGCAGCAGGAGCAGGAGGGAGGCCGTGGGCAGAGCAGGAGGAGGGAGGCCGTGGGCAGAGCAGGAGGAGGAGGGAGGCCGTGGGCAGAGCAGGAGGAGGAGGGAGGCCGTGGGCAGAGCAGCAGGAGGAGGGAGGCCGTGGGCAGAGCAGGAGGAGGAGGGAGGCCGTCGGCAGAGCAGGAGGAGGGAGGCCGTGGGCAGAGCAGCAGGAGGAGGGAGGCCGTGGGCAGAGCAGGAGGAGGGAGGCCGTGGGCAGAGCAGCAGGAGGAGGGAGGCCGTGGGCAGAGCAGCAGGAGGAGGGAGGCCGTGGGCAGAGCAGGAGGAGGAGGGAGGCCGTGGGCAGAGCCAGACCTGTCACGGGTGGTGGCAGTTCACAGGAGGGGCTCCGCCCTCCGCCCGTCCCTCCCAGGAGCTTAGAGGGAGCCCAAGTGGAAGCCTGAGGGCGGTCCAGGCCCCAGAGGAGCTTCCCAGCCTCCGCTGGGCAGGCGGACCTGTCTGGGCCTCAGTTTCCTCAGCTGCCCTGGGCAGCAGGGCTCTGGGGTGTCGCTGGGGGCGGGGAAGGCTTGGGGTTGGAAGCCAGCCCCCATGGCACCCCACACGAAGGGCTGAGGAGCCCAGACAGCACCCTGCGGGCTGCGTGCGGGCAGTGGAGCGGGGCTGGGACCCGGGTGAAGGCTGGCCTCCGGCCCTCTGGGCTCCAGGGCGGCTTCTGCAGTCAAGCTGCAGACACATGGCGGCCCAACGTCTGGGACAGAGGCTCCGTGGCCAGCGCGTGCGGTCACCGCCTCCAGGCCGCCTCCGGAGCTCTCCCACGGAGTCCCCAGCCCTCACCGCCGTGCGCGGCAGGCGGCTGGGCCACTCGGCCAGGTCGGCTTCCTCAAGCTCCGGGACGCCCCGTGTCATACCCGCACCACCCGCCGAGGCCGGCGCTGGTGCCTCACCAACCAGGCTCAGGCCGCAAGTTTGCATCTGGCCATGGGAGGCGCACAGGGCCGGGGCACCGGAGTGCTCCGGAAGAGAGGGGAAGCAAGTGGGCGCAGACCCGACCCCACCTCGGGACCCCCGGAGGCGACTGCCCGGAAGGTGCCATGTGGCACTGGTGGGGCTGCGCCTGCACAGTTACTGCCAGCCCAGCCCCGCCCACGCCGCTGCCCACCAGCCTTGACCAGAGAAAGGCCCCGTTATGATGTCACAGGCTGGGAACCGCGCCTGGGCTGCAGGCCCAGGGACAAAGGGGGCATTGTCACGTAAATGCCCCTCCAGAGGAAGGGGCGGACCCAGCTTCCAAGCTGCAGGAAAAATCCACCATCTTCCAGAAAGCCTGGCATGGGGGGGGGGGGGGGTGGAGGCCTGAGGGCCTCAGACCCACGGCACCACGGGCACAGCCTGGGATAGGCAGCCCTGCCCAAGCTGAGCGGGACCCAAGGCAGAGGCCGCCGGACCCGGCAAGGAAGGGCCGCTGGGGTGTCAGGACCGTCCCTCACAGCACCCATGTCCCCTGTCCACGCCACCCACTTCTGAAGCTGCGGGGCGGTCAGACCCCTGCCTACCCTCCTGACCCCTGCTCCCCGGCCTCTGGGATGGTGCACACCTGCAAACCAAGACATCCCAGCTTCCCGGGGCCCCCAGGCCGGCGCCTCTGCGGTGGCCCAGATTCCAGGGTGAGAGCCAGCGGCTGCACGGCACCGCACCCCAGAGGTACCATCAGCGGAAGCCCCTGTGCCCACCCGTACCCAAGGACACTCATACCCAACGAACCGCCACTTGAACACGGCCCAAAGGAGTGAGGGACCTGAGAGAGGACAGCACGTGACAAGGTCCTGGGGCATGACCGTGGCTGGAGTCTCGGAGCCATAGCCAAGAGGCTCAGGAGACTGGACAGCTCAACCTCTGTGGCCATCCTCCGTGCTGTCAGAGTGGCCAGGACACACGACCAAGCTGTAACCTATGCCCCCAACACTCATGCCAACACCCCTTCCCCCAACACCTGTCCCCCCTCATACCCCCAACACCTGTGCCCCAACACTCATACCCACCCATCCCCAACACTCCATCCCAACCCCCCATCCCCCAACACCTGTGTCCCCAACACTCAAACCCCCACCCGTCCCCAACACCTGTGTCCCCAACACTCATACCCCCACCCGTCCCCAACACTCCATCCCAACCCCCCATCCCCCAACACCTGTGCCCCAACACTCATACCCCCACCCGTCCCCAATACTCCATCCCAACCCCCCATCCCCCAACACCTGTGCCCCAACACTCATACCCCCACCCGTCCCCAACACTCCATCCCAACCCCCCATCCCCCAACACCTGTGCCCCAACACTCATACCCCCACCCGTCCCCAACACTCCATCCCAACCCCCCATCCCCCAACACCTGTGCCCCAACACTCATACCCCCACCCGTCCCCAACACTCCATCCCAACCCCCCCTCATACCCCCAACACCTGTCCCCCCTCATACCCCCAACACCTGTGCCCCAACACTCATACCCCCACCCGTCCCCAACACTCCATGCTGACCCCCCCTCCCCCAACACCTGTGTCCCTAACACTCATACCCCCACCCGTCCCCAACACTCCATGCTGACCCCCCCTCCCCCAACACCTGTGTCCCTAACACTCATACCCCCACCCGTCCCCAACACTCCATCCCAACCCCCCCTCATGCCCCCAACACCTGTGTCCCCAACACTCATACCCCACCCGTCCCCAACACCTGTGTCCCCAACACTCATACCCCACCCATCCCCAACACTCCATCCCAACCCCCCGTCCCCCAACACCTGTGCCCCAACACTCAAACCCCCACCCGTCCCCAACACTCCATCCCGACACCCCCCCCCCCCGTCCCCCGACACCTGTGTCCCCAGACGCAGCCTCCATCGGCCCAGACAACTAAGAGCTCTTCCCGAGGGGTCAGCATGGGGTCCAGGCCCTGCAGGAGCACAAGGGTCCCGCGTGGGTCCCGCCTGGGGTCCATGGGCACAGAGAAGCCCGCCTGGTGTGCAAGCCCCATGGGGCCGGCCTCTGGGGCCTCGGGAGGACCTCGGGCGGAGAACCAAGGGGTGACCCAGCCACGGCTGGCCCTGCCAGGCCAGCGCAGCAAGACGGCGGGAAGGGGAAACTGCGGGGGGGTGGGGAGGGACTCAGCGAAGGCGCCTGGCCATCGCCAGCGTGACCACGCGCGTCACTAAGACCTTGGGACCTTGGGAATACAGCCCACCAGGTGTCCCGGGGTCTGCAGATCTGGGGGGAGGGGACCAGAGGGGGAGGCCACCGGCCTCCCACAGAGTGAACCCCACGCAGCACCCAGTCCAGGCACAAGTGGAGCGAGCACTTCCAGGCCCACCACCCACCACCCTGGAGAGCCAGCCCAGCTCCAGCCCTACACACAGCGGCTGCGGTGGCTCAGCCTGTGCCCTGGTGGAAGAGCAGGGGGTCACACAGCACCTCCCATTCCACACCTGACGCCGGTGTGGACAAAGACAGTGCCAGGTCAATCCCCCACAGAGGACAGAGCGGGATCCACGGAGACCTCGCCACCAAACACAGCAAAGGTCAGTCCACGGAGACCCCACGAGCTCCACCAAACACAGAGCAGGATCCACGGAGACCCCGCCACCAAACACAGAGCGGGATCCACGGAGACCCCGCCACCAAACACAGCAAAGGTCAGTCCACGGAGACCCCACGAGCTCCACCAAACACAGAGCAGGATCCACGGAGACCCCGCCACCAAACACAGAGCGGGATCCACGGAGACCCCGCCACCAAACAAAGCAAAGGTCAATCCATGGAGACCCCATCACCAAACAAAGCAAAGGTCAGTCCACCGAGATCCCACGAGCTCCACAGAGATCTCACCACCAAACACAGAGCGGGATCCACGGAGACCCCATCACCAAACAAAGCAAAGGTCAGTCCACAGAGATCCCACGAGCTCCACAGAGATCTCACCACCAAACACAGAGCGGGATCCACGGAGACCCCACCACCAAACACAGAGCAGGATCCACAGGGATCCCACCACCAAACACAGAGCAGGATCCACGGAGATGCCATCACCAGAGTGGGACCCTATGAGATCCCAAACACAGCAGAGATCCCACCACCAAATAGAGCAGGGATCCACAGAGATCCCACCATCAAACACCGAGCAAGGATCCAGTGGTCTGACCACCAGATACACAAGATCCACAGAGATCCTACCTTGTGACAGAGCAAGGATCCAGAGATTCCCACCATCAAACAGAGAGGGATCTATGGAGAATCTAACTGTCAAATCCAGGGCAGAATCCACGGAGATCCCGCCACCAAACACAGAGCGGACTCCACAGAGACCTCACCACCAAACACAGAGCGGGATCCACGGAGACCCCACCTCCAAACGTGTAGAGGGATCCAGAGAGCCCACCTTCCAGGACAGAAGGGCTCCACGGAGACCTCACCAGATCACAGTGAGCAAACTGCGGCTGCCCTCCGTGGCACGCCCAAACACTCAACCCGGCTCGCTCTCAGCCCCACGTGCACAGGCACTGAGCGGGATGGGCACTGGAACCGGGGCAGCGGGGCCCCAGGAGCCCAGGCCCCCTCCGCAGCTCTAAAAGGAAGCTAAGAAGTTCCCCACGCCCCTCACCAGGGCCCAACACCTAGCTCAGCAGGGAGGCGGCCCCACCCCGACACCTGGGACGGCATGTGGACACGTGCTCACGGCGTGCAAATGTGAGCCGGTGTGAGGGCTAGTCCTGATTCCAAGCACCCTGCCCATGGGGGGGCCGGACAAGCACCTCAGACAGTCTGTCCAGGGCTGCTGCACCCAATCAAGTGAGAGGAAGCAAACCACGGGACCCTGGGGCAGCAGAGCAGCCCTCCCGAGCAGACACCAGGCCTTGGGTGCAGCCGGGAACCAGACCACGGGACTCCCCTGTCGTCCAGAGGTCCCTGGAGAGCCTTGAGGATGGCCAGACAGCGGACAGCTGGCCTGCGTGGCCTGCTCAGAGGCCAGCTCCCTGCCATTCCCGCTGGCCGGAAGTCCCATGCCAGCCACTGGCCCAGCACCCGGTGTCATTTACAAGCCCAGGATCACTGCCACCCCCTGCAAGGACGCGGGCTCCGGGCCACAGTGGGCACTGCTGGGCTGTCAGGCCCAGGCCTGGCGGGGGGGGGGGGGAGGAGAGGGAGAGGAGAGGGGAGAGGGGAGAGGCACTGTTAACGCAGAGCAAAAGTGCTTAGGGAGCCTAGGGAGGCTGGGGTCCCCTAGGTATGAGAGCGCCCTACAAGACTCAGAGGGGCTGGAGGCCAAGGGGGAGCCCACACCTGACCCTGTGTGGGGTACACTGAGGAGCCCGCCCTGCCCGGGGGCCCCTGCAGGCTGCCCCCTCCTGCCCGGGCTCCAGGCAAGCCCAGGACCTGCCTGAGGCCGCATTCCCTGCTGGGCACTGACTGGGACACGAACCTGGTCTACACTTTCGCTGGAGGGCCGTCGCCGGGCCCCATGGCCAGGCACGAGGCCACGCGGGCCCCCATGGGCACGCCTAACAGGTCCCCTGGACAGCACGACGAAGGGCCGGTGCGGTGCCCACCCCCACGTAAGCAGCCGGGCGAGGGTCACAGGGCTGGGTGGGGTGAGAGCCAACCCTGAAGCTGCCACCCCAACCCCCCGCTTTGCAGACAGGGAGACAGAGGCAGCACACCTGAGCAGGGACAGGCAGGGACCCGAGCGGGGTCTCACCGCAGCAGCCCGGCTGGGGCGCCCGCAGCTGCCGAGAAACCCAAGTCCCTCCCTTGGCCGGCTTGCAGCTGAGGCCTGTGCGCTCAGAAGCCCTTCCAACTTTCCAGTGTTTATCCGCCCGCCGCTGCCAAGGCCCTGGGCAAGCCTGGGCCGGTGGCCCTGATTTCAAACCAGACGGGGCACCGAGCCAAGCGCCACCTCGGTGGGAAGCCAGGCCAGGCCCAGCATGGCCTGCACCTGGCCGCCCAGGCTGCGTCCCGGGCCCCGGGCCCCACGGCCTCCGAAACCACCCACGAGCCCCAGTGGCCTCAGGGGTACACGGGGCCTGCGGGGGCCCCCAACACCATTCCGGACTTGAGCAACTTCAGCTAAGTGGCTTGAGCAGGGCCAGCGGCTCGTCCTCCCCGTCCACTCCCGGCGTCTCTCACCTCTGCCAGGTGGCCCCCAGCAGAGGCCCCACCGTGTCCTGCCAACGACTCCCCTCACCCACCCCGCCGGGGGACATGTGCGGCACCCCCCCCCCGCCCCGGCCGGAGAACACTGGGACACACACACACACACACACACACACACACACACACACACACACACGCCGAGCGAGGACGCAGCGGCATCTCCCCGCCCACGCCTGGCTAGCAAGTTCTCTTACCGGGCACATGAGCGGCAGCTTTGAATCCAACTTGCAGAACTCTCCCACGCAGGGCAGGAGGTGGCGGGCCCGCCCAGGTCAGCACGGCCCGCCAGGGTCCCCAGGACACACTGCCACTGGTGGCAGGCCCATCCTTCCGGGGGCGCGAAGCCGCTCCCCTTCCCGCGAGACTTGAGTTCCCACCCTGGCTGGGGAGGCCCTGCGGAGGGCGCCGGGCCCAGGCGGCCCCTCAGGGCTTCCGGCCTAACGTTGCCCCCCCCCCCCAACAGGAGGGGGCCAAGGCTCACCAGGGACCCCCTGCAGCCAGAGCGACCCACCACGGGCTGCCACCGCGACGCTGGGCCCGCCTGGGCCCGCCTGTGTGCCGGGCGTATAAACACGGAGAATTACATAAGTCCACCCCGCCAGCCCCTGCCAGGCGCACGGAGGGGCCACCCCTCTCCCGGCTTGGCAGCAAGTAATAATCCCCGTCACCATGGCAACGTGGGCGGCCTGCCAGCCTCCAGCCCAGGCCTTTTTATAGCTCAAGAGAAAGGAGAGAGAAGAGAACCTCGCCTTGCTGCTGGCAGGCGGAGCCCGGCCAGCCCGGCCCTCCCGTAACGGTTTCCTCCCGGCCGCAGCGGGGCCTGCAGGCCAGATGGCCAGGGACAGCAGTGCTGTCCTGGCAATCTCAGGGACAGGAAACCAGCTCTCCGCGCGCACGCCGCCCCAGGGTCTCCCGCAATGGCCTGGGGGACGACGGGGCTGCTGGGTCGTTCAAGGAAGCGGGCTGGGGCACGGCCAGCAGGCGGCGTGGAGGCCGGCCTGGGCTCCGGGGGCCCCTGAGCCTCTGGGCAGGATGGGGCCATACCTTGAGGGGCTCCGGGAAGCGGACCAGATAGCTTCCCAGCAGGCCAAGGAGTTTCTAGAATGGTCTCCAGTTTGCTCTCCCAGCCCAGCACCCAGGAGCCGGGCCCAAGGATCTGGGTCCAAATGTCATCTCCAGAGGGCCCCTGGGCCCTGGTGGAGGTCAGGCTGGACCGGATTGGGGTGCTGGGCCTAGTGGGGGTGCAGCGTGAGGCCTTCCCCAGACCTCTGCCTCGGCCAGCAGCAGGGGTTTCCCACCGGGACCCTGCTTTCGGAGGTGGGGAAACCGAGACGAGACCAGGGCAAGCCGGGCACCCACAGCTCACCTCTGAAGCGCTCGCTCGCAGGAGGCTGGGATCCGAAGATTGTGGTTCAAAGCCAGCCCAGAGAGGAAAGTCCATGAGATTCCCATTAGCCACCACAAAGCCAGAAGTGGAGCTGTGGCTCAGGTGGTAAAGCACCAGCCTCGAGCGAAAAAGCTCAGGGACAGCGCCCTGAGTTCAAACCCTACTTTTGGCACAAAAACAAACAAACACAAGACCTGGGCAACTGCAAGCCACATTTCGAGCCCAAAGATCCGTGCAGCACTGTCAGAACTCCAGCTTCAACGTGGTCACCACAGGACACTGCAATGAGCTGCCAGGAAGGACAGCCAGCAACGGGGCAGGGCACTCAGCCCCTTCTGTTCTAGACTGTTCTATATATGACCTTCCTGAAAATTGCTGAAGCAGCACGTGGCCCAGGCATCTGAGACACATGGCCATGCCCTCCCACCCCCCCCACACACACACACTGTCGCCCGGTCTCCCCAGCGGCGGTTGGGGGCCGGACGGTGGCCCAGTGACGGGGAGCGGCTGCGGCCTTCCATCACACCGTGGACAGTCAGGGACCCACAGCAAGCTGGGGGTCAGAAGTCACAGCAGCTCGGCGAGGGGGACCCTGGCTTCAGCCTCACGATGGCCACCCTGGGGCCAGCGCTTGGCCGAAGCCTCTTCTAAGGACCGGCAGGCCCAGCAGCACTGCCGATGGCTGCACGGGTCACGGCGATGTTTCAGGGCACAACTTGACAGCAATCAGAAAGACACAGAAGGCTGGGCACCGGCTTCCAAGAGAGAAAAAAAGCACCCTGCCCTTCCCTCCCTGCCTGGAAGGGCAGCGGAAGGCGGCTCGGGCTGAGCTCGCGCACGTGTAGAGAGGACGCCAACAGGGACTGCCACGCACACAAACCTCAGGACGCGAAACTCGGCAGGCACGCGGTAATTCCAGCCAGCCCGAGGGAGGCAGGGCTCTGCAGGAGGCAAGTTCAAGGCCAGCCTGGGCTCGGGGCGAGACCCTGCCTCAGGAACTCCTACCCCCATCTGGAAGAGTCGAAGCCCGCATGGCCGGGAGAGACTGGGGAACCCCAGTGGACACAGGGCTTTTGGGGGTGACAGGAAGAGTGCTGGTGGCTGCAGGTAGGTGGTAAGGGCCATGATGTGTTCTGTCTGGGTTCGTGGGGGCCTCCCTGCCACGCGGCACAGGACGGCGCTAATGCACCCGCCTCTCGGAACGTGGCCCAGAGCGGCTTCACAGGAAACGTGCACACACTTAGCTCCTACTGTATGCACTGTTGAAGCGAAGCACCGAAGGAGTCAGCCTTTCAGTGCGCTCACACCACAGGGCAGGCTGCAGCAGTCAGTTACCAGCCCCCTGCTCTTGTTCCCCAGCCCCCCACAACAGCACCCCAGAAGGAGGGGCTCCCTGCGCGTCAGCCCCAGTAGTAGCTTCCCGCCACCATCTCTTCTGAGAACCGTCAGCGGGGTCAGCCTGGCCTCCTCTCCCCCAGACCCCATCACGTACGGCTAGCCCAGTGCCACACCCCCACAGTGCGAAAGCTGCCCCCTCCCCGGGCCTCCCCACAGCGGCGGGAAGCCCAGGACAGGGCACCCCACGGGGGACCCGCCGGGGTGCGGCCCGCATCCTCTCCAGGGCCCTGGGAGCAGCGGCTGTGCCCGGCAACTGGCACGGCCAACTGCTCACTCTGGACCCGCTTCAGTTCCCACAGCACGTGATGACCCCGCGAGGGGCGGGGTAGGAATGGCAGTGTGGAGGGTCCTGGGGCGCCCAGCTGTCCCAAGCAATGGCCCAGAGGAGGGTACCCCTGGGTAACAGACCAAGAAACTGAGGCATGAAGCAAGGGAGAGCCACGCCAAGCGCCACATGGCAGGCAGCGTCCGAGTCAGGGTTTGAACCTGGAGCACTGACCAGCAGCCCACCCCCCCCCCCAGCCACTGAGCCACCGCCCTGACCTTCAGAAAGGGAGTCTCCAGGTGCCAGATACTCCTTCCCGGGACAGCGGTCCTGGGGTTAGAACTCAGGGCCTGGACGCCGTCCCTGAGCTTCTGCGCTCCAGGCTAGCCCTCCACCACGTGAGCTGCAGCTCCACTTTAGCCTCTTCTGATAATTACTTGGAAATTCAAGTCTTACGAGCTTTGCTGCCCGGGCTGGCTTTGAACCGCGATCCTCAGAGCTCAGCCTCCTGAGTAGCCAGGATGACAGGCAGGAGCCACCGGCGCCAGGCCTACAAAATTCTTATTTCCAGCTTTTCTTGGAAACAAAAGGAAAATAGCCAGCACGCCGCTTGGCACCGCGGTGCCCTCTCTCCTGTCCGCACCGCCTCCCACGCGCTCCAGACGCCGTCCCTGCCCCACGTGGGCCACCCCCTGCTGCCGGGAGCGATGAAGGCTGCCGCAGTCAGTGGTCAGACCAGTGGCAGCGAGTCCGGGGCTCCAGTGCTGCCCCCAGCCCCGGGGCGGGCCTGAACCTGCGCGAGCACCAGCCCCACACAAGGAAGCGCTGTCACAGTCAGCCCCAGGGCGTGCTCTGGTGTGGGTGCTCCTGGATCAGCTGCGCCTAGACTTGCCCTGCCCTGACTTCCTACCCGTTTGTCTGTGGCCAGACCAGGCCCCAGCGTCTCTGACTCCTAATCCACTCAGCCTCGGGCCTCAGGGACACATCCCCGCCACACAGGCCCTGCCCTCAGCACCCCTTCCAGGGATGGCACCGTGCGCGGGCTCCATGCTCTCCTGGACCGCTCTGTTGTTCTGAGTAAATATCCGGAGCATGCTGCTGACGGTAAATGTAAATGAGCCACTAAGACAAGGATGTAAGAAAAGGGTAAGTCTTCACCCTGGGTTTCTGACCTAAGTCACCAAGAGTCAGGGCCCCAGGGTGCCCACCCTGGAAGCACATCAGGCTGGGCTCTGCTCCAGCTATGCTCCTGAACCATGACGGCCCCAGGGCCTTTGCACCCGCTGGGTCCCTAACTATGCCTTCAATTCTTCCTGACCCAGCTCAGATGCCTCCTCAGAGGCTCTTTGCAATTCCCTCATCTAAAGTCACAGAAGTCCTTCCCACACCAGAGTGGCCCGAGCGCCCCTCCACTTACTTCCCCCAGCAGTGGGCTTCTGGCTTTGCGCTTGGGGTCTTCGCGCTGCACACCCCCACCCGTGAGCAGGCGGGGCTGGCACGTTGCCGCTGCGACCCGCCGGAGGCTGGCAGAGAGGTCTCCCTGCCCACAGGGGCTGGGCACGCCGGAGGCCCAGGGAGCCCCACCTGCAACCGCAGGCAGAGCCGGCCGGCGGCAGCCCTGACTAGTGCACCGCGGACGGCTGTGGGTGGTGCCACGCAAGCCCTGCAGAGTGCCAGCTGTGCGCCCCGCGAGCGGTCTCAGCCTCCCTCCCACAAAGCTGGACACAGCGCTGGGGGCCTGTGGGCCCTCTGGGGTGCGGGTGACAGGCCAGGCGTAGGCCCTCTGCAGCCACCACCTCCTCCTCCAGGCCGGACCTTCACCCCAGCTCCCCCAGCAGCCCCTCCCTCCAGCGGCTCCCAGTCCAACAGCCCCTCACAGGGGTGCTGTCACCTGCCCACTACAGCGAGAGCAAGGCACCCCAGGAGGCGTCCGCAGACGAGGGCAGCAGGCCCTCGGGGCCGCGTGGCTGTGTGCTGCCCGCAGACCCCGCGGCTTGGCCTCCCGCACTGCGCAGCCTCACCGTCTGCACCCGGCCCAACCAGACCAGATGGACACGCGGGGCAGGAAGGGGCGGGGCGGGGCGGAGAGGGGACGCAATCGGCACCTTCCTTATCACAGGCCAGGACAGCTTCTGTGAAAATGGGAGCCAGCACCTGGCCACCTGGGTCACCCTGCGTCCACCTCTGGGGACCGGCATGGGGACCACACTCGTGACATTCCCTAGGACAACGTGAGAAGCCCACAGTCCTGTGACCAAATCTCACCTGCCATAGGACCACAGGCAGGACCCCAGAATTCCTTGCCTCAGTTTCCCTTTGTGGAGGGGTGATGAGAAGGTGCACATCAACCAGGAACACGGCTGCAGGCAGCGTCCTGTGGCAGCCCTACCCCCCGGGCCCCGCTCGCTGCCCCCCCAGCTGGGAAGGGGGAGGGGCTGTGTCGCACGCAGGACACAGGTTGGATGTGATTAAAAGCAAGTGTGAGCCGGGCGCCGGTGGCTCACACCTGTAATCCTCGCTTCTCAGGAGGCTGAGATCTGAGGACTGTGAAACCCTTATCTTCAATACACCACCAGAAAACCAGAAGTGGCACTGTAGCTCAAGTGGCAGAGCACTCGTCTTGAACTGAAGAGCTGAGGGACAGCACCCAGGCCGAGTTCAAGCCCCATGACTGACAAAAAAAAAAAGCAAGCGCAATTACCCAGCGGCCACGCGGACGTGATGCGGCGCCCCTTAGTCCATTACTCATTTACAGATTGCTTATTTAACTTGTGAGTCTCCCTCCCTGAAAAGCCATCTCAGCTGACACCCCTCCGGCTCAGGAGGAGCCCCGCCTCACCTTGCACCCCCAGTTCAGGAAGGTTCAGCCCAGCTGAGCCAGGGACTCTTGGGGAGCCTTGGCCTGACATTGCTCCCCAGGGCTGGGGTGCGCACCCCACTAGCTCAGGATCCCCAACTCTCGAGCGGGTGGGGTAGGCGGGCCGGGCCCCAGGTTTGCCCACCAGCAGCCAGCCACTCCAGCCCCGGGCTCCCCGGGGGAGGAGGAGCCCCAGCTCACGCGGCCCAGGGTCCAGGCCGGACAGAGCACACTCCGTACCACCGCTAGGTGGACGAGGACGGGCAGGTGTGCACGGGCAGCCGCTCCACGGCCGGGAAGGCCGGCTGGGCGCTGTCTCTGGGCCGCGGGCTGCGGCCGGTCACCTCACTGCTGCCTGCTGCCCGACGCCTCCGGGGAGGATGGGGAGAAGCCCGGGCGCTGGGGCTCCCAGGGCCGCACCCAGCAGAGGGAGGGGGACGCAGCAGGGCTGGGGTTCCGTGTCCCCGCACGGCCAGGGTGCCGCCTCGGGGGAGAGGGCCTGGGCCTGCGCAGAGCCGCGGCCGCACCGTCACCCCAGCACCGCCACTTGCTGCATCTGAGGTGCCCCACGAGGGGGGTACAGGGAGCGTGTCCTGAGCAGGCAACGAGAGCCCCGCCCCACGCCCGTCCACCGCCGGGGGGACAGGGAGCCGCAGCCCTGCCCAGGCCCCACGCCCGGGTCCCCTTCCCCCACCGAGGCCCAGAGCTGTTCTGCGAGGACGGGGCCAGCAGCTGTGCCCGTGCCCCTCCTGGCCCCCCCGGGCCTCGGGGTCCCACCCCAGGGGCCTCCCAGGAGGGGAGGGGGCCCCTGTCTGCCTCCTCCCTTGGGCCTGCAGAACACCGGGGGAGGCGGCCAGGCGCCCTTCATCGTCTGGCGTGGTGGGCAGAAACGCTGAATGGGGGCACGGTGGGCAGGAGGGGGACGAGGGGGCCCGGGGGAGAGATGTGCCTGAGGTGCAGGCCGTGGGCTGGGCAGATGCCCAGGGCAGATGCCCAGCCCCCCCAGGCAGCACCCCCCACCCCCAGAGCCGCCACCACGACCGTGGCTGCGACAGGAAAACAGAGGCCTGGAGGCCCGACCCCCCCCCCAGCCGTGCCACGGAGGTCCCCGAAAGCTCAGGACAAAGAGATGTGGCCGGACAGTCAGATCTGTGGACAGGAGCCCCACACGCCACCTCAGGGTCTCTACACAGGCGGTGCCCTCTGCCCGCACCCCTCCCTCACCCGGCCCCTCCTCAGGGCTTGGCTCCAACGCCATCTCCCCCAGGAGGCCCACCCCGTGCCCTCCAGCACCCCACGCCTCCCCAGCCCTCCGCACGCCCTCTGCCCGTGAGGACAGGAAGCCGTCCACACCCGCGGCGTCCTCTCCAGCGCCCAGCCCAGCCCAGCACGCAGTCGGTGCTTCAGAAAAACACGCAGCAAAGGGAGGGTGAAACCTCTGCTATGGCAGCCCGTGGCCGCGCGCCCGCTGCTCCCTCGCCGCTGCCACAGGGACACACCGGTCCCAGCGGTGTCCCCTCCCGACCCCCTCCAGGACGGTCCCAGGACCAGGCCGCGGACAGACATGCACCTACCAGAAGCTGCCGCCGGCAAGGCGGTGTCCTCAGAGCCGTGGGGAGACCTGCGGGAGAACACAGGGCTGTGTTACTAAACGCGGCGCAGGTGGACAGGGTGCGGCCCGCCCGCCCAGCCCACAGGCCGGGGGGCTCCCACCATCACCCCGGAGCCAGACTCCGAAACCCACACCACCAGGCCTCCACAGGCCTCCCCAGACGACCCCTGGCCGGCACGCTCTGGACACCCCTGCCTCATGCACGTTCCGCACACCCAGCCGGGCACCGGGGCTCACGCCTGCAAGTCCTCAGGGGCTTAGCCACCGTCAAGCCCAGCGCAGACAGCCCAGCCCTCAGACAGCCCTAAGCCCTGCATGCCGCGGTGCCCACCTGCTTTCCTAGCTACTGGGAAGTGAACATGGGTGGGCTGTGCGTGACCCCAGCTCAGAAAGGGGGCACAAAAACCAGGGCTAGCCGGGCGCCGGTGGCTCACGCCTGTAATCCTAGCTACTCAGGAGGCTGAGATCTAAGGATAGCAGTTCAAAGCCAGCCTGGGCAGGAAAATCCGTGAGACTTTTATCTCCAATAAACTACTAGAAAACCGGAAGTGGCGCTGTAGCTCAAGCAGTAGCGCACTCACCTTGAGCTGAAGAGTGCAGGGACAGCGCCCAGGCCCAGAGTTCAAGCCCACGACTGACCAAAAAAAAAAAAAAAACAGGGCTGGGGGCGTGTTCTGCAGGAAGAGCACCTATCCAGCAAGCACGAAAACCCAAGTTCAAATGCCATGCATCCAAATAAAACCAAAGAACCTCTAGGTCACCTACGCAGCCACGGGTGGCAGTGACAACCACACCCACCGGACAGAGGACCGCAAGAGCCTGAAACCCGACCTGTCACGCACACTTGGTCAATGCGATGCACTCACGTCCGCAGTGAGGACAAAACGCAGTGACAACCAGAGGCCACAGAGGACCCGGGCGGCCGGTGGTGTGCTGCAGCCAGACGCTCCGGGTAGGCTGGAGCTCCAGTGGCGCAATCGGTTAGCGAGCGGCACTTACAAGACGTTACGGGTGGGGACAGGACCCAGGGCGGGCTGGCGGCAGACGCACCACACACAACCTTCCCAGAAAGCTCCGCCACCACTGGCTCCCACGAGCAGCGCGCTGTGCAGGACGGCGGACAGGAAATCCCAGTCACACGGAGACTGCCTTTACCCACGCCTCCACGCCCGAGGATGCCCATGGCCGACCCGCACTGCTCAGAGCACAGGGCAAGCACACGGGGCGCACCCTGAGGAACCCCAGGCTATGCACCCCAGCCCTGAGCACAGGATCCAGGAAAAGTGGGGGTCAACAATGCCAAGGGCGTGACCCTGCAGATGCAGGGTGCTGGCCTCTCCCCGCCAAGACAGGTTCCCTCTACCACCCCGCCTGCCACTCCCGGCCTGGCCAGTGACTCAGGACAGTGGAGGGGGGGGAAGGGGGGGCGAGGTGGGCTCTCCTCCCCTCTCCTGACCTTGAAACCAAGGGGATTCCTCCAAGTCATCCTGGAGACCCAGGCCCTCACACACCTCAACCTCAAGCGCCTGTCAAGGAACTGGACCAGCAACTCATGCCTCGGTCCTTGCTACCGAGAGACTGAGAGCTGAGGCTCTGAGTTCAAAGTCAGCATGAGATGCTTTATCTCCAGTTAACCACCAAAAGAACCGGAAGTGGAGCTGTGGCTCAGGGGGTAGAATACTCGCTTTGAGCGAAGAGGCTCAGAGTCAGTGCCCAGGTGCTGAGTTCGAGCCTCAGGACTGGCATGAAAACGAGGAGAGGAAAAAGGAACTAAAAAGAGAGAGAAGACGGTTGCGTACGCGGTGTTGGGGGCTGGGGCAGCCATGTCCGTGAGGGCTCGGGGGCCAGGCGCCCGGCTCCAGTCTGGCCTCTGCTCTGCCCTTGCGTGGGGCGGGCCGCCTCAGAGCTACTGGAGGTGGTGCTGCTGAGCCCGGCCACCGCGACCCTCTGGAAGCTCTGGCCATCTCGCCCAGGCCCAGCAGCCAGGCTGTGGGGCAGAGCTGGCCTCTGCCCGCCCAGCCCAGGCTCGAAGGGGTGGGGCGGCAGGGGCGCACAGGGAGGGTCCGGTGGCTTCTTCCCTGCCCTGCCCTGCCCTCCTCTCCCCTTTCCTCTCGGCGTTGTGTGTTTTCCCATCCGTGTGCCCCTGGGTCCTGCGAGACCGGCCCTGCAAGAAGGCTGACAGGGAAGCGGGCCGGGCTCTGGAGGCCTGGGCGGCCGGCCACCTGCCGCCTGTCCGTAATGGACAGACAGAGCCCCGTCTCGGGGAGTGCACTCACCCCAGGAGCAGCTGGGGTCCAGCCGCCCTCTGCCGGTCACCTCCCGCCGCCAAGGCCCGCTGACCAGCCCGAATCCTGCAGACGCTGGAGGAGCCAGTGCGAGGCATCCCGACTCCGCACCCCGGCACACGAGCCCCACCTAGGAACTCAGTAGGGCCCCAGGGGAAAGGCAGGGGACAGACTGCGAGCCCGGGCAGCTGGGGCCTGCACTGGGGAGGCCCAGAGCAAGGAGCCGCTCAGGGCCTCAGGCGGAAGAGGGACCTGAACAAGGCGGGGGGAGGGGACACAAGCTGGTGGCCAAGCAGCAGGAATGAGGACAGGGACCGAGGACACAGACCACCGGGACTGGGTAAATGATCACCCGAGGGCAAGGCCAGCCCTAGATCGCCCGCGGAGGATGAGGAGCCACGCCAGGCAGAGGCAGGCTGCACCTCACTAGGCACAGGTGACGCCAAGGCCGTCCTGGGAGGGGGATAGGGGACACTGTGTCCCCCAGGGGTCAGCCCTTCTGCCCAGCGAGGACACGTGGCCTCAGTGCAGACGCACAGCCAGGGGTCCCCAGCCAGCTGACACAGCTCCCTCTCCCCCCCAGGGCCCCAGAGGAGTCCGGAACCTGCAGCCCCCTCTCCCCATGGGGGCGTTCACAGGTCATCTGACCCAGCTGCCGGGAGCACCCACCCAAGTCCCCAGAGACAGGAAGGGGCTCTGGGATGGTCATGGAAACGGGATACCAGGCGGACCACAGACGGCACCGAACTCGAGTTCAGAGCCCAACCTGACACCGGTCCAGGTCCCGACACACAAGGCCTCCACGAGAGAGCCACCGTGACGGGGACATATCAGCGGCCGGGGCCGCGGGAGGGGCCGCCTGGCAGCCGCTGACACCCCGTATTCAGGAGGCAGAGGCAGGAAGATGGTGAGGCTGAGGTCAGCCTGGACTACAAAGCAAGATCTGTCTTAAAAACCCAACAAGCCAGGCGCCGGTGGCTCACACCTGTAATCCTAGCCACTCAGGAGGTTGAGACCTGAGAGTTGTGGTTCAAAACCAGCCTAAGCAGGAAACTTCGTGGGACCTAATAAACTACTCAAAAAAGCCCGAGGTAGTGCTGGGAAGGTGGCTCAGTGGTAGAGCGCTTGCCTTGCATGCATTCCTCAGCACCACATAAGCAGAAAAAGCTAGAAGTGGCTCTGTGGCTCAAGTAGTAGAGCGCTAGCCTTGAGCTGAAGAGCTGAGGGACAGCGCCCAGGCCCAGAGTTCAAGGACAGGCCAAAAAAACAAACAAACAAACAATGAAACCATAATCAGGACAGGCACCCGGGCTGTAAAAGCAGCCTGCGACGCTCACGGCTGGCCCTGGTCTCCACCACACCCACCGCACCAACACAGATGAGCCCCCAGGAGGCCGAAGCACCCCACACAGCCAGCCACAGTGGGGAGACTGGGCTAAGGCCTGCTGCCCTGGGCCTGTCCTCTGCTCGCCCACCATGTCCCAGACCCTCCTGGGCGCCACCTCCACCTGCGCCCCTGGCCATCTGTGAGCCGGCAGCGGCCGCACCAGGGCAGTTAGAGGCCAGGAGGAGCGGCATCGACCGCTGGCGGGCGGAAGGCACGCTAGTTGCAGCGGCCTGGCTCACAGCCAAGCGCCGGCCAGGCCCAGAGCCTGCAGAGGCCCAGGCAGCCCTTAGACGCCATCTGCCTGTCCACCTGTCTGTCCAGCACAACGCTAAGCCCTTCATTCCCGGTCACCCGGGTCTCACCCAGGCCCCCAACTTCCCCTCCTCCTCTCCCCCTCCCTTTCCCTGCCCCCCCATCCCCCATCTCCCAAGAGGGGAACCCCCCCCCAGCAATACCCCCACCAGCCTCAGCCCCGGGCTCTGCTGGCTGGGCCAGGGCGGTGGCTAGCAGGGCCACCATGGATCCATCGATCGCCAGAAGCAATTAATTGTCTGGGTCAGGAGATGGTGAAAGAGATTTGTCACCAGAGGCCCAGGGGCCGGTCCTGCAGCCACAGCTCAGCAGCCAGGGCCACGCGCGGGCCCCATCCCACACCCCCGCCAGGAGGACCCAGGCCCTCTCCCCACCCCGCGCCAGCCAGCAGCCGTCAGCGGCCCAGCCCAGCCGCCCAAGGCGACCAGACTCCGGCCCGCTCACAGCCACAGCCACACAGACACCGCCCCGCCTGGACAGCCATACCCAGACGGAGCCACAGGGATCCAGAGACTCCTATCCAATTAACCACCAAAAGCCAGACGTGCAGCTGCTTCAGGCGGGAGAGAGCCAGCCTGAAGCAAAAACAGCTAAGAGGCAGCGCCCGGGCCCTGAGCAGAAGCCCTAGGAGTGGCACCCGATAAACCGAGAAGATATAACAAAGCACAAAGTGAGAAGCTCGGTACTGGGGACTCGAACCCGAACGGGTTCTGACCGTGGCAGGTAGCGGAGCTGAGTGGGTCTCTGTGGCTGCAATGGCCTGTGTGGCGCCGCCTCCACCCGCAGCCCGGCACTCGGGCAGCATCCAGCCCCTCTGCGGCAGGGCCAGCGAGGACAGGGCAGGGGGGCTCCCAAGCCCACGCCAGGGACACCATGAGGACCGTGGCTGCTGTGTCCACGGGGCAAGCTGCGAGCCTGGGCCTCCGGGCCAGTCCACTCGTGCGCAGTGCGGACGGAAAGCCCAGCACGGCGGGACCACCAGGTAGACATGCAGAGGCCCCCACGCCTCAGCCACCCCACGCCTTGCCAAGAAACAGACGCAAACTGGGGAGGCCGAGGCCTCCTGGGGTGGGTGGAGAAAACTCCAGAATCCGGACAGGGCTAGGTGGCTTGGCCTCCGACTTTTAGCTGAGAGGCTCGCTCACTTGCTGGCTCACCCGCAAGAGCTCAAGTCAAGACCCGGAGCTCCCCTAACCCGCAGGGGTCTCTGAGGGCCGGGGAGGAGGGGGCTGAGGCACTGCCCCACCCTCCAGAGCAGGCAGGGAAACTGAGGCCCAGGAAGGAAATGGCAGGCAATCCCCCCTCAGTCAACCACAGCCTACAGACACCATGGGGAAACTGAAGCAGGGCATGCCCTGAACCTCCCCCAGTGTGAAGGCAAAACATAGCAAGCGGCCATGGAGAACACGAGAAGGGTGAAGGCACCCAAAAGACGGGAGAAATAAGAAAGCAGCAAACCCACAGAACCTTCAGAGAGCGGGGGAGTGGGGGACGGCCTCCAGGGACGAGGCCCAGGAGGGGGAGGCAGGGACCTGGGGCAGAGGCCCAGAAGGGGGAGACCGGGACCCCAGGGCAGAGGCCCAGGAGGGGGAGGCAGGGACCCAGGGCAGGGGCCCAGGAGGGAAGGCCGGGACCCCGGGCAGAGGCCCAGGAGGAGGAGACCGGGACCCCAGGGCAGAGGCCCAGGAGGGGGAGGCTGGGACCCCGGGGCAGAGGCCCAGGAGGGGGAGGCAGGAACCCAGGGCAGAGGCCCAGGAGGGGTAGACTGGGACCCCAGGGCAGAGGCCCAGGAGGGGGAGGCTGGGACCCCGGGGCAGAGGCCCAGGAGGGGAAGGGTGGGACCCCGGGGCAGAGGCAAGGCTACCCAGACCAGGGTAGTAAGTACACAGCCAATGTTCACCCCAACTTCTTTTTTCCCCCAATCCTGGGGCTTAACTCAGGGCAGGGGCGCTGTCCTTGAGCTCCTTTTGCTCAAGGTGAGCGCTCTACCACATGAGCCACAGCGCCACTTCCCGCTTTTTCTGTGTCTATGGTGCTGAGGAATGGAACCCAGGGCTTCACGCACGCTAGGCAGGCGCTCTGCCACTGAGCCACCTTCCCAGCCCTTCACCTGAACTTCCAGCAGCAGCACCCATACCACGACACAGATGACACGCGTCACCGCGAGACCCTCCACGGCTACCTTCGCAAGCTACAAGCACCAGGCCCGCAGGGCTCACCCACAGCCGCGAGGGGCAGCCCGCGCCCCTGGGGCCCGAGGCCTCAGCCACAGCCAACGCAGGGAGAGGCGCCATGGCCGCGGGGAGATCAGACAGCTCAGCGGGAGGGGACGGCCCAGGACAGCCAGTCCCGTCCCTGCCGGGGGAGGCCCGGCCCTCGGCTCCCTCCCTCCCGGCCAGGGCCACGGTCCCCAGGTCTCTGGCCTCTGCCTCCCCAGGGCTGGTCCAAACCAGAAGCCCGCGGCAATAACTCATCACTGGAGGCCGTGCCCGCCTAACCAGCCGACCACAGGCTCCAAAACAACACGGCTGAGCCAGACCCTAGCAGCTCACGCCTGTAATCCCAGCTACTCAGGAGGCTGAGATCCGTGATCTAACCTTGAGCATAAAAGCTATAGGGCAGTGTCCAGGTCCCAGTTGGGGGAAGGGGGAGGGGGGAAGAAGGGGGGGAGGAGGAGGGAGAGAGGGGGAGAGGGAGGGGGAGAGCGGAAACTACTCCAGAAAGACCCAGCGAGCCCGCGGGGAGGCATGACATCACAGGGGCTGCACTAGCCCCACGCACCCGTCTCACACATGGACCTATGGCCGGAGCAAGCGGGTCGGATGTCCCGGGGCAGGCCAGCACCTCCGCTCAGCTGATGACCCCCAGGCGCCAGGGCCATACGCACGGACCCAGGAAGCATGGCCAGCCTGGAGCCACCCAGCCACCACCCGCTCCTCTGCGGCGCGGACCCTCGGGTGACCGACCCCAGCCACCAAGGGGGACACGAGGGGCGGCCCTGTCACCCAGGGCCTCGAGGACAAAGGAGTCAGAACACAGGACCCATGAGGAGCAGCTGAGCGCCAGCGTCCTGGCCCAGGACACAGCAGGGAACAAAGTCCACCCCAGCCGTGGTGACAGCCACCAGCAGGCCTACGGCCAAGGCCAGGAGACAGCAGGCCAAAGAACAGGAGGGAGAGACCTGGGGGGGAGGGGCAGGTTAGGCCAGAACCCCCAAGAAGGCAATGTGGGAGCAAGGAGCCACAGGACTGATCCCAAGGTGTCTGGAGCAGTCCAGGCAGAGCAGGTACAAAGGCCCTGGGGTGGACGCCGCCACGTCTAGCAGAAGTAGCTGGCAGTCAAAGTGGCTGGCAGAGGGGAGGGGAGGGGAGGGGAGGGGAGGAAGCCTGGTGCAGGCTTTCGGGGCGCCTGAGCTGGGGTAGGGCCGAGTCCCACCTGGCTAGGTTTGGTTGGGGCTTTAGCTTTTGGGATGGGTCTAGCTACGTAAGACCCAGGTTAGCCGGAGCTGTGACCCTCCCAGTACTGGGGTTGCAGGGGTGGCCCAGACTCCAGCTCAGGGTCAGTCCTTCTAGAGTCAGGGCCTGTCCAGAATCCCCCCACCCCTCCGTCCCAGGGGCAGCGGGGCTCACCTCTGCACGGCCACACCGGCCTCCCTGTGCCTGCTACGTCCCCCCACCTCCAGGAGAACACCCTACTTTAGTCCTTGGCTTCTTTGAAACTAATGACACACGCAAAGGCCCCGTTTCCAAGCAAGGGCCTTGGAAGGGCGTGCGCGTGGGTGGGGCCCTCCTGCCCAGGCCTGCCTGGGCACGGCCACTCCCGACAAGGGCCCGCGGGGCACCAAGAGCCACCACACCAGGCCTGTGGCCGTGGTCCCCAGACCTCAGGGGCGGCCCCCCCAGCAAGCTCACCTGTCAGCCACCCACACCGGGCAGGCAGCCGCGGCCACGGACGCCCGGCCGAGCCGACAGGGCTGCGGAGCACAGCATGACGGCTGGCAGAGCCAGGCCGACCTCCCCGACCACAGTGACGACCCGGGGCCCCAGACCCTCCAGGCACGCTGCCACGGGGTGGAGGAGGGACGTGCAGGACGCCGCAGGGCCCGACAGCCAGGGACACGGTCAGGAGTCACGTCACCATCCCCGGGACTGGCTGTGCTAGCTGCCCGCAGGGGACACAAGCAGGAAGCCACTGGGGACAGGCAGGGCCCCGCCTCGCCCCAGGACACCAGCCCGGGCCAGGCTGACCCCAGGGAGCGCGGCCCGGGCCAGGCTGACCCCAGGGAGCGCGGCCCGGGCCAGGCTGACCCCAGGGAGCGCGGCCGGGGACACATACCCCCACACCCACGCACAGACCGACCCTGCCTGCGGGGGCTCCTCGGGACCCACACCCCACAGAACGCCCCGGAGCCGCGGCCCAGCACCCAGGGACAGCATGGGGAGCGTGGGGCCCCGTGCCCTGCCCCCACCCGAGCTCAGTTCTGCTCAAGAATTCGCGGGACAAGACCCGACGGCGATGGGCAAGGGCAGCGCCATAGACTAACGGGAAATCAAGCGAAGGAGGTAAAAGCCCAGACACGGAGAACAGCCTGCGGAAGGCACAAGCAAAGAAGACAACAAGATGAGCCGCACGTTCACCAACGCCATCTGGAAGGGGTCCAGGCAGCTCCGCGGTCCTGTGAGGAAGTCTCCAGCAACACGTACGAAGCCAAAAGAAAACCTAGCCAGAGTGCGCCAGACACCAGCTCCCCGCGCGGCCGGCCCCACTTTAGACTCAGCAGCCCCGCACCCTCCAGCTGCGGCCTCACTCTGCCAGCCGGGCCAGGAGGGCGCGGACCACTCGGCACCACCTGCAAACCCTGCCCTTCTGGGCACCGGTTCCTCAGGGAGGCGCAAGCACCGCGCCCCCACCTTGGGGCCTCACCTCTGACCTGTGGCACCCTGTGGAAGGGAGCACGGGAAGCCTGGGCTGCGGGCTGGGGTCAGGCCAAGGGCAGAGGACTTCCGCGTCCCCAGCATAGCATCTGGCCCCCCGAGACACCACGCGAAACACCAAATTCAAACCACGCTGTCATTGCAAAGTAAACACGGCCTCCATGCCAGGGCCAGCGGCGAGTGCGTGCGGATGCTTAAGATAAAAAGGAGCCTTCAAAGAGACGCGCGGACTGGCCGGGCGCGGGCACCGCAGGCCCCGTGGGGAGCCGGGGAGCGCAGGCCACGGCCCCTCGGCCGCTCGCAAGTCCGCAGATGGCTCTCCACCAGGGGCAGTGCCAGCCACCACACTCACGGCCGCCGCCCGGCTCCCTGACCTGGAGGGAGCCAGGCGTGCAAGTCCTTCCATTTGCGATGGGCAGCCGTGAGGGAGTGGCGTGACCACCCTGGGCCTCCGTGTGGGAGCCGGTGGGGTGTCCAGGGCCAGGCCCCTCACCAGGGAGGGTGTGAAGGCGGCCTGGGACCTTCCAGGCCTGCCTTCCCCAACCCATCTGGGGCCGTCTGGGGCGGTGGGCCTCTGAGCTGCACCAGCCCCGCCGGGCACTGTCAGGGCATTCTGCGTCCGGGGCCTGGACACGGGTGGCTGGGCTGGCCCGGCAGGGGGTGGCTTGCTTCTGGGGTGCAAACCGGGAACCGGCGGGGGACGGGCTCCTCCGGCAGTGAGCAGGGGCAGGCGGTGCCAGCCGACCGCGGGGCTCTGGGGGACAGGGTATGGGGGGGGAAAGGAGGGTGCGCCCAGGCCGCCGGAGGCCCTGACCCCCGGCGAGGCCGGGAGCCGGGAGGCGGCAGCCCCGCGGCCCAGTCACCGCTGGGGCCGGTCAGCGGTGGGGCGCCACGAGGCGCAGGCCAGGGCGGCCCGCTCCCCTCCCCTCCCCTCCCCTCCCCTCCCCGCCCCTCCCCTCTCCCTCCTCCCTCTCCTGGATTTTTTATAAAAAAGGAAGAAAGCCACCCACGAAGTGAGAGCGGCCTGGGCCCGCCCCCCTTCCCCCAGACCTGCTCCCCCACCCCGCCCCCCTTCCCCCCCAGCCCTGTTCCCCCTCCCCTCACCTCCCCTTCCCCCAGCCCTGTTCCCCCTCCCCCGCCCCCCTTCCCCCCAGCCCTGTTCCCCCTCCCCTCCCCTCCCCCCCAGCCCTGTTCCCCCTCCCCCGTCCCCCTTCCCCCCAGCCCTGTTCCCCCTCCCCTCACCTCCCCTCCCCCCAGCCCTGTTCCCCTCCCCTCCCCTCCCCTCCCCCCCAGCCCTGTTCCCCTCCCCTCCCCTCCCCCTCCCTCTCTTCCCCCAGCCCTCCTCCCCCGCTCCCCTCCCCCGCCCTCTCTTCCCCCCAGCCCTCCTCCCCCGCCCTCTCTTCCCCCCAGCCCTCCTCCCCCGCCCCCTCCCCCGCCCCCCGCGCCCCTCCCCCGCCCCCCTCCCCACCGGAACAGACGCGGCCGTTCTCAGCCTCGGGCTGCCGGCGGCCCAGACGCCCCGGGCGGCGCGGCGCGGCGGGGAGGGGACCCCGGTCCGGTGCGCCCGACGCCGGCGGGGGAGGGGACCCGCGCCCGCCCCGCCCGCCCTCCCCGCAAGGGGCCTCCGGCGCCCCGCTTCCCGCGGCCTCGGCCCGGGCGGGCCCGGGACCCGGCGCAACTTCTCAAAACTAGGGGCCGGCGGGGCGCGGCGGGGCGCGGGGCGGGCGCGGCGGGGCGCGGGGCGGGCGCGGCGGGGCGCGGGGCGGGCGCGGCGGGGCGCGGGGCGGGCGCGGCGGGCGCGGCGGGCGCGGGGAGCAGGCCGCAGCCCGGGCCCCGCGCCCCGAGGCCCCGCGCGGGCCGCCCCGGGGTCCCCGCCGCGCCGCCGGGCCCGAGGCCGCCGCGGGGTCCCCTCGGCCCGGAAGCCGCCCGCGTCCCGGCGACTCACCTCGCGGACGGCGGCGGCGCGGCGCGGGGCGGCCTCGGCGGACGCGGTCTCCCCGCGCCCGCGAGCGAGCGGCGCCGGCCCGGGTCCCCGGCCCGCGGCTGGGCGCAGGGCGCGGACGCGGTGAGCGGCCGCTCGCGTCCCGGCGGCGGCGGCGGCGGCGGAGGCGGGGCCGGGCGGGGGAGGCGGCCTCACGGCCCGCCCGCCGCGCCGCCCCCGGCGCCTTAAAGGGCCCGCGCCGCCTTCCGGGTCCGCCGCGCCGCGCGCTCCCGGCCCCGCCGCGTGGGGCGCCGGCGGCCGGACCCCGGCGCGGGCCGGGGCTCCCTCCGCGCCGCGCCGCGCGGGGTCCCGGGGCCCGCGGGCGAGGCCCGAGCCGGACCCCCGGTGGCTGCGGGCTCGGCGGCAGCGCTCAGGCCCGAGGTCAAGGCCCGGGGGCGCCAGGGAAGGCCGGCGGGAAGAGGTGTGCTCTGCCCCCTGCCACAGCAGCTGCCTGTGCGGGGCGGGGGCCCACGCACACGCACACGCACTCACGCTGAGAGGAAGCAGTCAGGTGGCAGAGGGACAGGAAGCGGACGGACAGGCAGCCGCAGGCCCTGGAAAATCCCCGGAGAGGGCCGTGGGCGCACGGGTCAGGTCAGGCCGCCGCCCGGCCGCCGTCAAGCCCTCTTCCTGGCCGGGAGGTCCGGGCACTGCCCCCCAGCACGCAGCCGCCCTGCGCAGCCTGCGCCCGCACACACCCCGCACAGCCGCCGGGAGCCGCAGGCCGGACCGGCCGGGAGGAGAGGGGGCCAGTCAGCTGCCGCTCCTGGGCCTCAGACCGCCCCGGCTCGGCGGGGCCTGGACACGGGGCGTCTGCGGCCTGACCGGCGGGCGGCTCCCTGCCAGTGCTGCCCTGCCTTCTGAGCGACCGCGGAGGGCACACTCTTACAAGCACAAGCGTGCTCACAGAGCCTTCGGGGCCCTCCCCTCAGTGCAGAGCACCTCCTGTGTGCCAGGCCCCTCCCCTGGCGAAGGAGGCAAGCCCGAGGGGCTGCCAAGCCAGACCCACAGAGCTCCATGTCTGTCCACCCATCCTGCCCTCTGGCACTCTGGGCGCGTGCCGGCCACTGCCCTGAGGCTGGGGTCGGGGAGTGTGATGTAAATAACTAGCTACCCTGGAGGTAGCTAGGTTCTCTGAAAAAAAAAAAAAATCTGGAAATCCGGATGGTGGGGAGGTAGGGAGCAGGTGCAAAGGCCCTGGGGTGAGATGGTGCCTAGCACGGTTGAGGAACAGCAGCGAGGCCCATGGGAGAGGCTGGGGGAGGCTGGGGCCAAGATGGGGAAGGGAGAGAGCCAGAGGAACTGGCTTCGGGGCCAGGGAGGTGGGGTGAGGGGAGGAGACTCCTCTGGCCACCTGTGAGGGTTGTTTAAAGATGCATAATGAGAATTCCTCCTGCCCTCTGGACATCTGCCCCCGCGGCCTTGCCGGCACATCTGGGCCACGAGACTGCACAGTCCCAGTCTCCATCCTTGCGGAATCTTTGCACCAACTTTTTCTCAGACTCCAGGAATGTCAGGAATTAGCCCTTGGGTGGCCCCACAGCCCCACGCGCCTGGAGGCAGAGCTCATGGCCGGAATCCACCTCACCGCCCTGCTCTCTGTCTCCTGACCTCTGGGCAGCCGCCTCCGAGGCCTGGTCTGAGCCCAGGCTCATCCACAGTGCTGGGCCGCGGCTGGGAGCTGGACACGGTGTGAGTGCCTGCCTCTGCCCCAAGCCGGGGCTCTGCCGCTCCGGGACCCATGGCCTGGGGCCCCGTGAGGGAAGAGGAGAGCAGAAAGGATCTGGGTTCAAATCCAGCCATTCCCTGCATGACAAATGTGGGCAGGCTGGCCAGGCCCAGAGGAGGCCGCAGGACTCCCTTCTGTCCTTGCTGGGATGGCTTTACCTTTGTGTGTGTGCCTGTGTGCATACGTGTGTATGCATTTCTGCGCATGTGTGTGTGCACATGTACATGCCCGCAGTGGGGTAAACTCAGGGCCTGGGCACTGTCCTTTAGCTTCTTCACTCAAAGCTGGTGTTCTACCACTTGAACCGCAGCAACACTTCCAGCATTTTGCTGGTTCTTAGGGGAGAAGAGGCTCCTGGCTGGCTTCCAGCCCTGATCCTCAGCCTCTCGGGAGACTGTGCCCTCTCCCCACCCTCCCTCACCCACTGGTGGTCTGTGGGCCGGGGGTGGGGCCTCCTGGGCTGCCCCAGGCCCTGCGTGCTCTGAGCCCAGGGTCCCGAGGCTGCTCCTAGGTGTGAGCGGCCCGATGCCCCCTGGGCCCAGGACTCCGCTGAGTCAGCCTGGCCTCTGTCTGTGGCCATATGGCCTGACTGCTGCAAACAACGCAGCCACTGCCTGAGGGAGCTCCGGGCTCTGTGTGGCCACGGTTAAGCTCGTGAGCCTGGGTGTCACACTGCCTGGCTGTGCAACCCAGGGCTAGTCACCGAACCTCTCCGATCCCCAGTTCCTGGCCCTCAAGAACACTGTGGGAGCTGAAGCACAAGTATGTGCAAGGGGCACACAGTGGGTGCCACACAGGCACAAGCTGCCAATCAAGTGTCACTGAGCCTCTGGTGATAGGGGACCGGCTGTGAGGGTCTGGGGAGGCTTCACCACAAGGAGGCCACCCACCCCTATCTCAGCAAGCCCTGCCTCCCGGGACCAGCCACCAGAATGCTTGATACACCCACAGGAAACCACAGGGCCTTTGCACCACCTAGCCGTCCACAGTCACCCTTCCCCCAGCAGGGATGAAGACACTTCCAGAAGTCTCAGGTGCGGTGAGGGAGGGGCGGTGTTGGGGACAGCCCCTAACTGAGGCTGTGGGAGACCAATGACAGCCAGACCGAGCTCAGAGCTGGGGTCTGCCTGGCACCTGGCCAGGGTGGGTGCGGACTTGCTTCTACCAGCTGCCGTGGGCGAGGGGCGGCTTGGCCACTAGTCCCAGGGATCACATCAGGACAGATCAAGTGAAAACGGCCCTACACACACGCCCACGAGCGCAGTGAGGAAAGGACGGCAACCGAGCCCCGGTGAGGGCCGGGCACGGTGGTGCGCGCCTGTCAGCCCGGCTCGGGGGCACGCCGGGCACCGAGGGCGGAGGGCAGCACCCACGGGCACACGCCGGGCACTGCGCTCGGAGGGCGGAGGGCGGCACCCACGGGCCCGCGCCGGGCACTGCGCTCGGAGGGCGGAGGGCGGAACTCACGGGCGCGCGCCGGGCACCGAGGGCGGAGGGCGGCACCCACGGGCACACGCCGGGCACCGAGGGCGGAGGGCGGCACCCACGGGCACACGCCGGGCACTGCGCTCGGAGGGCGGAACTCACGGGCGCGCGCCGGGCACCGAGGGCGGAGGGCGGCACCCACGGGCGCGCGCCGGGCACCAAGGGCGGAGGGCGGCACCCACGGGCGCGCGCCGGGCACCGAGGGCGGAGGGCGGCACTCACGGGCCCGCGCCGGGCACCAAGGGCGGAGGGCGGCACCCACGGGCACACGCCGGGCACCAAGGGCGGAGGGCGGCACCCACGGGCGCGCGCCAGGCACCAAGGGCGGAGGGCGGCACCCACGGGCACACGCCGGGCACCAAGGGCGGAGGGCGGCACCCACGGGCCCGCGCCGGGCACCAAGGGCGGAGGGCGGCACCCACGGGCCCCGCGCTCGGAGGGCGGAGGGCGGCTCCCACGGGCGCGCGCCAGGCACCGCGCTCGGAGGGCGGAGGGCGGCTCCCACGGGCCCCGCGCTCGGAGGGCGGAGGGCGGCACCCACGGCGCGCGCGGCCTCGCTGCCCAGGGCCCGATGGCTCCCTGACCCCAGGCCCAGCCTTTGACTCCTGGTCCCCCGTCAGGGCGCCCAGCAGCCCTGGGGCTGCCCCTGGTCCCCTCGGCCCGGCCGCCGCTGCCCTGAAGTCTCTGGAACTCACTCTGGCCGGTGGGGTCACCGTGCGCCCTGGGGTGAGGCCCCTACGGACACAGCCCAGGCCCCGAGGCCAGGGACGACCTGGGCCGCGGCCTAGACTGGCCTTGGGATCCCACCTAGAGCTCCGCCTCCTCATGATTGGCTCGACCAATCACAGTGTCATGAGGGTGGGGCCTTCGCTGGCCACGCCCATGTGAATGCCCACAAAGGCATTCCACTGATGCTCTCCTAAGCCACGCCCCCACAGGGTGTGGGGATCCACGAGCACGCCCGCCTTAGGGCGGGGCTTAAGTGGGCGGTGTCTTTCTCGGCCACACCGCTCTGGGCGGGGCTTCGGCAGGGCCCCGCCCCCACCGCCCTCCCCAGCTTCTCCAGGCCCCTGCTGCGGCCCTTCCTTCCTCTCCCACCTATCTCCCAGGGAGGAAGTGACCTAACCCTGCAGAACCTCAGGGACTGGCTCGGGGTGACCCGCCCAAGTTGCCAAGGTGATAAGAGGCAGCCAGACAGTTGCTCTGCTTGAGGAAGTCCCACTTAGCATGAAATCAATGCCACGGAAAGCAGGTCAGACACGCAGCAGCATGCACACTCCCCACGGTGACTCGTACGCGCTGGGCGCACCCACACCTGAGAGCGGAACATCCAGACATCTCTCTCAGGCTGAGTTGGATTTCTTTCCCTTCCCTTGCCAGGAAGATTATCAACTAATATGAGTTATTAAGATACAGCTGAGCCGCCGATGGGCAATTATTAGGGAAATTGCCTGCTATTAGGCTAGAGCACCACAGAAGGTGGACACAGAAAACTGAAGGCAGGTAACAAGGAAGGAAGGGACAGAGGCCCCACTGTTGAGATAAGAAGCTGTTTCTGTGGCTCTTCCAGCCAGCGGGGTCCGAAGGGCCTCTGGCCTCCTGGGGTGTGCTCCCCCGAGTGCAGGGCTATGGCTGACCAGAGGTAGCTTTGGGAACCTGTCTCAGGATTCTGTTTTTTCTCCCCAGCCCCAGCCATCTGAGTGACTATCCCCAAATTCGTCTGGGAAGGCTTGCTGTCAGCCCCCATCCCCCCCAATCTGGGGGTCTCAGACCCATATTATTTTCCCTTTGGGAAAAATCAGGGCCATCACCCATCTTGGAACCTTGTTACTTCCAGCAAATTCTCCTGGGCCCTCTTTTACTGTCTCCTGGCCAAGAGCGAATTCAATTCTCTCCTAGGACAGTGCTCACTGGGGGGGGGGGGGGCAGGACGGGAAGAACACTTGTCCTCCATGGGGTCAAACACGTGGCTCAGCCTTCTTCCTGCCGCCTGGCATCTGGCACATGACACGGGCCGGAAGCCACCACCATCACTTTTCCTGAGTTCATGAGAGTGCATCAGTCATTTCAAACACACTTGGGGAAATGGGGGGGGGGGGCGGTTTCTTATAATTTTTTGAGATTAAAGTGATTACGTAAATTTCAGAAATGTCACAGTATAGTGGTCACACTTTTTTGTTGTTGTTGGTTGTGGGGCCTGAACTCTGGGCCTGGGCGCTGTCCCTCAGCTCTTCAGCTCAAGGCTAGCACTCTGCCACTTGAGCCACAGCACCCACTTCTGGCTTTTTCTGTTTGCGTGGTGCTGAGGAATCGAACCCAGGGCCTCATGCATGCAAGGCAAGCGCTCTACCACTGAGCCACCTTCCCAGCCCAACACATTTTAACCTTCATGAGGCAATTGTCATATTGTGGTCTATGATGTCGGTGAATTCTATGAGCTTGGACAGTACAACTATTTCTTCCACATCGGGTGGTGTGCACATTTCCTTCCTTTTGCTTAGTGTGAGCTGCCCCCTCTTTCCCTCTCCTTCCCTCCCTCCCATCGCTGCCCTGGTGTTGCTTAGTTTGTTTTCATCCATGTCCAGTGCAGCTGATGGGCCTCTCTGTTGTATGTTTCCCCGTTTCCCTCTGATTCTGTGTCCTCCTCCCAGCTTCCCTCAGATGTGTGCATGTGTGTGTATATATACACACACACATATATATACATATATATATAATGGTTTACTTTTTTGTTTCAGTTGCTTTTTTGTTTGTATAGGTCCTGAAGTTTGAACTTAGGGCTGTCCATGAGTTTTTTTGCTCAGGGCTAGTGCTCTAGCACTTGAGCCACAGCTCCATTTCAGGCTTATTGGTGGTTAACTGGAGATAAAGAGTCTCGGGGCTGGAAAGGTGGCTCAGTGGTAGAGTGCTTGCCTTGCATGCCTGAACCCTGGGTTCAATTCCTCAGCACCACATAAACAAAAAGAAAAAAGCCAGAAGTGGCGCTGTGGCTCAAGTGGTAGAGCGCTCACCTTGAGCTGAAGAGCTGAGGGACAGCGCCCAGGCCGGGAGTTCAGGCCCCACGACCAACACCAACAAAAAAGTGTGACTTCACTACACTGTGAAATTTCTGAAATCACTTTAATCTCAATAAAAAATTATAAGAAACCGCCCCCCCCCCCATTTCCCCAATAGTCTGCTGGACTTCCCTGCCTGGGCTGGCTTCCAACCTCAGTCCTCAGATCTCAGCCTCCTGTGTAGCTAGGATTACCGCATGAGCCACCAGTACCCGGCTCACTGATCCTTAAGCCTAGATCTTTTTTTTTTTTTTTTGGGGGGGGGTCCTGTCGTGGGGCCGGAACTCTGGGCCTGGGCACTGTCCCTCAGCTCTTCAGCTCAAGGCTAGCACTCTACTACTTGAGCCACCCTGCCACCTCCCCAGCTCTCCAGAAGGTTCCAGGCCACCAGAGGGGTGTGGCGGGCCGACACACTTCCAGTGGCAGAGGAGCCATCTCAGCCCTGTTTTCTCGCCCAGCCCCCCTTACTATCACTTTCCAGCAGCGGCCATGAGATCACAGCTGGTGGGGGCCTAATTTGGGGTGACGCTAGGGGTGTGGGCTCTTCAGAGTAACTTCCAGGCCAGAGACTCAGGGGCGGCCCAGCCCGTTGCTTCTTTGGTGGGTTGGTTCTTTGGGACAGGGTCTTGCTCCAGAGCTTGGCCTGGAACTCCCAATGCTTCTTCCCCTGCCAGGATTGCAGCTGCTCGGGCATGGGGTGAGCCGTTCGGGGACCCCTGAGGTCCCCAGGGACAGGCTGCTGGGCTGTTTCTGAGAAGGACGGATGTGTGTTCTTCCTGGGATCATTTGAAAATGTAATTTCAGTGCTCGGCGGAGCACACCATCTCCCAGAGGCCTCTCCGCCAGGCCCGGGGCCAGGCTGGGGAACAGGCTGACCCAGTCAGCTGGCCGAGACTTCAAAGGAGGCCGCGCGCCTGGGAGTGAGGAAAAATCACCAGGCAAGCTCAGGAGAGTCCAGGAAGGTGGGGCAGAGGCAGCCAGGCAGCGCGGCTCCCCCCCCACACCCCCCCCCCAAACACCTTGGCCTGTGGGCGTTCCTCCCCAGGGCCTTAGCCTGACTTCCCGGCCACCTGGGACGCTGCCCACAGTCCTGTGGCCAGGTCCTGGCTTGACCCACTGAGTAGGACACTTGGCTGCCTGCCTTCTGGAGTTCTCCCCCCAACACACACACCTCCACTTCCAGCTTTTCTAGCTCTTGCTGGTTAACTGGAGATAAGAAACTCAGAGAGCTGGGAATGTGGCTTAATGGTAGAGTGCTTGCCTAGCATGCATGAAGCCCTGCTGGGTTCCATTCCTCAATACCACATATACAGAAAAAGCCAGAAGTGGCACTGTGGCTCAAGTGGTAGAGTGCTAGCAAAAGCAGCTCAAGGACAGTGCCCAGGCCCTGAGTTCAAGCCCTAGGACTGGCAAGAAAGAGAGCGAGATCGATAGGCTCTCACAGATTTCTGTCTGGGCTGGCTTTGAACTGTGATCCTCAGATCTCAGCCACAGAGTAGCTAGGATGGCAGACACTGCAGCTCCCTTCTGCCTAGGGGGTACAGTGGGGGCAGCCTTAGGGGGCTGGGAGCTCCCAGGGGACCAGCCTTCTTCCTCTGCAGGTGCTTAAGGTGGGAGAGGCTGAGGATGGGGAGGTGGGGATGGAGGGGGAGCCCCCACATACGGTCCAAGACAACCCAGGGTGGCAGTGGTCCCAGGACCACCCGAGTCCCCAGGCCACCCTTTCCATGAGCCAATGCTGTCCCTCATCTGGAAAGCAGGTCACGTTATGGTCACTCCTGTGTGTGTGTGTGTGTGTGTGTGTGTGTGTGTGTGTGAGGGGGGGGCAGGAAGTATCTGAAACAGGGAAGGGGGAGCCTGGCCTGCTGCAGACGGGCAGAGTGGGGGTCCCACCTCTCACTGGGGGAGGAGGCAGGCTGGCGGGCCAATGGAGGTGGTGGCAGCAGCATCTCCCTGTGGTTCTCAGGAACCTGTTCCTCCAGAGCCATGTTCTCCACATGGGAGTAAGGGCCAAGCTGTTTGTACGGCCCTAGGCCTGGGCTGGGGACCCTCTTTTTCTCTATGGGCAAGTTTCAGTCCGGGCAGGCATCAGAACTCCCTAGAGAGTTTTAAGTGTGGTCCAAACCCTACTTCAGGTCAGTGCAAAGCCAGGAAACATGCATTTATCTAATCCTTACTAAAAGATCCTGATGTACAGTCCTAATCAACAGCTACTGCCCTCAACCTACAGGGAAGACATTAATCAGCCCAACAACAGGAAGTCCACAGCTCACCAGCTAATGCTTGATACCTATGCTCAGGGCAGGCATCACTAATCCACCATGATCATCAGTCTCACTGAACTCAGGCAGCAATAATCGAACATGATCATCCTCACCACTGAACTCAGGCATCACTAATTGATCATGATCATTCCTCCCCCCCCACCCCCCCCCCACGCCCCACTGAATTCAGACAGCACTAATTGACCATGGCCATCTTTTCACTGGAGTCAGGCATATCTAATCAATCATGACCTTCCTTCTCACTGAACTCAGGCAGCACTCATTGATGATCATGCTCACAGATATTAGGCAGCACTAATCAACCATGATCATCTTTTCCACCCAACTCCAACTCAGCTGCAGACTCCCCCCAAGCGCAGAGGTTGCAGAGGAGCACTGGGTGCATCCCTGTGGGGCACCAACCATCCTGAGAGGCACCAACGAGCTCACTGCCTGCCACTCGCCTCTTCCTGCCAGGGAAGGTCCCCAGCCCTCCTGTTCTAACAGCATAAACCGTCACAACACCACAGGCATGGCCTGTGTTGATGACTGCAGTGTACCAGCTTCACCGCGGTAAGATGGGGAAACGAGGGCAGGGGCAGTCAGGGAACCCGCTCCAGATCACCCAAAGTGAAAGGTAGAATTTGAACCATAGTCAGGTGACCCCTGACTATGTCCTCTCCAAAGGCCTTCCTGCCTTCCTTCTTAGGGAAGCGGCTTTTCTCATGTCTGGAAGATTCCTTGGGCTAAAGCTCCCATTTCAGGACTTCTCAAAATAATTCTGGAAGATAAGGCCTCAGTGTCCCAGGAGGACGGAGCTGAGGGCCTGGCCAGGCCTGGAGGACTTAGAGTCAGGCAGAAACTGGCATAACTACCAACTGGCCCCGTGCTGTCCTCGGCCCTGGGAGCCTGGGGCCAAGGCTCGGCCCTGGGACGGCCTCCCTGCCTCCTGCCTCCACAGACAAGGGCAGCTGAGAGAAGTGGGGGAGCAGGCTTGTGGGGGACCTGCCTGGAAAGGACAGCCCCACGGTCCCCTGGCAAAGCACTGCTGGGGGCAGACAGGTCGTGCTGGGTCTGTGCCCATGGCACAGTGCGGCTCTTCATGCCTTGATGTGGAAACTGAGGCACAGAGCAGCCAGCCTCCAAGGGGCAGGCAGCCTCTCCTCCTGAGTCCCCATAGCCAGAGCCCTCTGCACATTGGACCAAATAAGTGTGGCTCGCGGCCGCTGCTTCCTCAAAGCGGGCAAGCACAAAACAGAGGACTGTGTCTCAACAGTGGGGGAGAGGGGCAGCGAGTGCTCGCTGAGTGAATAAATGATCCCCGAGCCAGGCTGAATGGGAGGCATGGAGATGTGTGTTTTCCAGGTCAGACAGTTGGGCAGCTGGGCACGGGGGCAGCCCGGCTGGGCCCCGCTCCCCTGCGTGGCCTCTCCGGCCTGCTCCCCAGAGGATGGCTCTGCAAAGGACCCCGTGTCCTTGCCCTTCCCCCCACAGGAGCTGCAAGCAAGTGCCAACGGGCAGGGCTCTGGCTGGCCTCCGGGGGTGGCCGCAGAGCTGATAGGGGCCGAGCGCCTCTGCCCTCAGGCTGTGCTGGCTGCAGTCCCAGTGCCCACGAGGAGGGGCTGCCACCGAGGGCAGCGGTGACTCCACCTCGGCCACACGGTGCCACCGGGACCCGCGCAAAGGCCCGCCCCGGGCATGGGCGGAGGGCCGGCCCGGCCTTGTTCTGCCAGAGCCGGCTTGAGGCCACGGGGCCCCCACGGCTGCCCTGTGGGGACCCTGAGGCCCAGCCGGCTGGAGGCCCCAGCGTGGTGCCGCGCCAGGTCGGTGGGGCCGGCCACAGCGGGGCCCCTGCCCCCGGGGGAGCCCACGTGGCCAGTGCCCAGGGCTGTGCCGGCCCTGGGCGGCGCCCTGTCCCACGCGCATCCTCAGACCTCCGGGCGCCCCGGCCACTGGCGGGACTGGAAACTCCACCGCGGCCGCCAGAAGGCGGTGTGTGGGACGTGGGGCGCTTGGCCAGCCGGCCTGGCCCCGCTGCGCCCATGGGGCCCGCACCCCCCACTCCGTGCCCACGGGCCTGCGTCCCCCGCCTCGCACCCACGGGCCTGCGTCCCCCACTCCGCTCCCACGGGGCACATGCCCCCCACTCCGCGCCCACGGGGCACATGCCCCCCACTCCGCGCCCACGGGCCCGCGCCCCCCGCCTCGCCGCATCTGCAGGAGCTCTGCTGTCCCCCCGCTCGCCGCGCTGCGCCCAGGGGCCCGCTGGCTCGGGCTCGGTACCGCAGCCGTGGATCCCGGGGCTTGCTAGGCGCCTGGTCTCCACACCTGGCCGGTCGGCGCAGTCGGGGCAGATGGCGGCCTGCGCGCTCCGCCCGGCTCCCTGTGTGCGGCCAGGCGCACGACGGCACGCGTGTTGTGGGATACCAGCGTGGGCATTACGGGATGTCGGCGTGGGCATTACGGGACATCGGCGTGGGCATTACGGGACGTCGGTGTGGGCATTATGGGATGCTGGCGTGGACATTATGGGATGTCGGCATGGGCATTATGGGATGCTGGCATGTGCACTGTGGGATGCTGGCATGTGTGGTACACAGCAAGCGGTTAATCGGTGCTGCTCCATGAGTTGGTGGCTCTTTCCCAGAGGCTGTCTGAGTCACTGCTGGCCAGCTGACCTTTTCAAGGACTCTGGCTGGGCTGTCCTTGGGTGGGACGCCCTGTTCTTCCCACAGTGAGCACATGCTCAGCGCAGTGCCTCAGTTCCCACCACCCACAAGCAGCTGGAGAGCAGGCACTGTCCTCTGGGCTGAGGTCAAGGTTAGCTCTGCAGCTCTGCCGGCCCTGGCTCCCCAGAAGTAACCTGGAGCCCAGCTCTGCGGGCGGCTGTGGCCAGCAGAGCTGTCCTTTCCAGAGACACAGACCCAGCAGACTGCAGACTGGGCATCTCCACGTCCTCTTCGCCTCCCTGGTGGCCCGGCTGGTCCCCCACTGGCGGT
Source organism: Dipodomys spectabilis (assembly GCF_019054845.1). Lineage (NCBI taxonomy): Eukaryota > Metazoa > Chordata > Mammalia > Rodentia > Heteromyidae > Dipodomys > Dipodomys spectabilis. Next base: position 332,858 of record NW_024871157.1, on the reverse strand, counting down.
AGCCCACTCCCCAGAGAGCCTGAGGGGTCTGGAGACCAAGGCAGTGCCACTGCGGCCACAGAGGCTGCGGGAGGCTCAGTGCTCCAGCGCTTGCTTGGCCGTGCGAGGCCCTGGGTTCCACCCCCAGCACCTTTCTGCCCCCAATTTAATTAAATAAATGAAGCCCCCTCCCCAATGCTTTCAGAGGATGTCAGCTGGGGGGCACAGTACCTGCTCCCCGCCCAGGGCCATTACACTGAGGCCCAGGAGATGATCCTGCGTAATCCAGCGGCTCCATGTCCTCAGGAACCCCGGGAAGAGAGGCGGCGATGGAGAGGAGAAACGGGGAGGGGAGGCCAATCCACAGTGGAGGCCCTGGATGGTGTGACAGGGATTGGGGGGCATGGGGGCTGTCCTGGTTCACCTGCTGGCTTACACCCCCATTCAGGACTTTCCCCAAGATTCTCTCAGAAAACTTCCCCTCCAGACTGGCAGCAATGCTATAAACTCCCAGCCGCTTGCTAATTACTCTGCCCTTGAGCAAAAGTGTTAATCTAGAAAACATAAAATTATAATGACTCTCTCGACATAATTGGAACAAGGAGGGATGAGTGTACAGCAGCAGGCCCCCCCAGGACTGTGGGGGGCCCAGGCCTGCGGGCTCCACCTCCTACCCCGTCTTCCTTCTGCTTCCCTAGGAACTGCAGGCCAGTCGCGGTCTGTTACCTGGGAGCATCCAGCCTTGGGACAGCAGCCATGCAGAGCCAGCCTGGCCTCACCTCCCAGCTCCCGGCAGAGGGGAGTCATGCCAGAATCCTGTCCCCCAGCCTCCCCAGTAGACAAAGTGATGATGCTGCCCAGGACACACATCACTAGTCAATCCCAGAGAGCTTGAACACTGCCCGGTCCAGCATGAAAATCCTCATTTCATAAATGCAGGAAGTAGAGTAGGGATTCGGATTTATGTCCTGCTCCTCAAGAGCAAGGGGCCGTTGCCTAGGATTTTGGTGGCACAGGGCAGATGCTTGTCCAGCAGAAGGAAAAAATCACCACAATCAAAGAAGGAGAAGCATTCCTGTGCTACGCTGGGTACAGGGAAACACGGGTCCAGATAACTTCAAAAACAGTCATAAGAGCAGTGCCCAGTCCAGCCCTGACCAGGTGCCAGGAGCCAGAGCTCCTGCAGGGCCGGGGAGGCGGGGCATGCCCCGCCCCACACTGTCCCTCATTGAGCACCTACTGTAGTCCCAGCAGAAGAAAGCAGCTGTTGGATTCCAGTGCAGACCCTGGTCAGAATCTGCATCTCTGTCAGAACCCATGGGCTCCAAGTCACAGAAGTGGGGTCCGGACCACAAGCACAAGATCTTGGGGAGAAGGCAGGGGGTATGGTCCCAGAAAGGACACAGGGACCCACCCAGGCACCAAGGCTGGTCCCCTTATCTCCCCCTGCTCCAGCTCAGCTGGCCGTTCTCTGTATGAGCCCAGGCTCCTGCAAGGTAGACACCAAGGTGAACTTACCTGCTGAGACTCCTGATGGGCTCAGGACAAGTGGGGAGCGAGGGGGGGGGGCTGTCTCACCAGGCTGACTACCCATCAGCCTCCAGTGGTGAGTGGCACCCCGGGGCTCCCTCCCGGGCTGCCTCACACCCACAGGTTGGCAGACTAGGCAGCCACACGCACCAGAACAGGTGGCCGCTGGGGGTGCGTCTCAGCTGGCCCAGGTGCCCTCCCCCGCAGAGCACGCTCAGGCAGTACACCAGGACTTCGCCGGGGCCCACCCGAGCGCTTGGGACCCCAAAAGGATGGCGTTAGGGATAGGGCTCTGGGAGCCCCCCGCCCGGGGCACAAGGCCAGAGCCCCTCTGCTGGAGCCTCTAGCACAGGCCAGGAGCCTCGCCGTGCAGGCACCCCGAGTCCAGCCTGAGAACTGGGGTACATGTGTCTGCTGTTGAATCCCAGCTTTGCCCCAGCCCGCCAGGGGCTGTCACAGTTTGGCGTCAACAGGCCTTGTGTTTGGGGTGTGGGGGCTTCTGAGAGGCCTGGAGTACAGGCAGGGGGCCATGGGGGGTGAGGACAGCTCCCTGCCCGCCCTCTCCCCGCCCAGACCACCCAGATGCAGAGGGAAGAGGATCCGGGAGCAGCAGCCACGCCCCACCCAGCCCCGGAGGGAGCTAGGCCCAGAACCTGCCCTCCAGGGGCAGAGCCTCAGTTTCCCCCATCTACCATGGGGCCATGGCCTCTGATGGCCATTGGAGAGGCGCTGTGACCTGTCCGGCTGAGGCCTCCGTGGAGGGTTTGGGGTCAGATTCTGACCCCTCTTGGGCTGTGTTCCCCGGCCCCTTTCCCCCTCCAGGTTCTCCGTGCCCCAGTAATGGCTCGCAGCACCCTGCTTCCCTCCTCGGGAGTCTTGGGAACCCCCCCCTCCCGTGCCTCACGAGGGCATGGCTGAGGGTGCCTGCCCTCCCCTCCCCCCCCTTCACAGCACAGGGCCCAGAGTGGCTCCACACCCCTTCTGAGGGGCGTGGGGGGCTTGGTCACCAGGGGCCCCCTGGGGAAGCGCCCGTGGAGAGGCGCTAAGCCCGGGCCAGGAGGGGCTGGTCTGGACAAGCCGCCTGGCGTTCTCCTTCGGGAAGCTGCCGCGTTTGCTGGCTGGACTCAGGGAGCCCCGGCTGCTGAGGCCTCCTACGGCACCCAGTGCGTCTGCTCCGTTCCTTGGACCAAACAGTCCTGACCTCAGGACCTTTGCCCTTGCCACTCCTCATCCCAGCGGGTGCTCCCGTACCCAGGGCCTCCTCCTTGGAGGTCAGGTTACCTGACCTGCCCTCTCCTGACCTAGGAGACCTGAGTCCTGTGTCGTCCAAGGCCTCCCAGGTGTCCTCCGTGAGGGACAGTTGGGGTTAGGATTTCTCCCTGGGAGGGGGGACTGCCAGGGCAGTACTAACCAAACCGAGGGACAGCGGGTACCGCCAACAGGCGCTCTCTCTCTCTCTCTCTCTCTCTCCTCACTCACCACTTTGCCGCTGTGTGCATTGTCACTCAGTTTTTTTGTTTTTGCCAGTCCTGGGGCTTGAACTCAGGGCCTGGGTGCTGTCTATGAGCTTCTCGGTGCTCAACGTGAGTGCTCTACCACTTGAGCCGCAGCGCCACTTCTAGCTTTTTTTGAGTAGTCAATTAGAGATAAGAGTCTCGGGCTGGTTTTGAACCATGATCCTCAGATCTCAGCCTCCTGAGTAGCTAGGATGACAGGCGTGAGCCATGGGTGTCCGGCTTCATTCAATTCTTGGAGATGCCAAGAGCCTGGGGTCTTCCCTCACCTCTGAGTCCCCCCACCAGCCCCCCGCGGCCCTGTGAAGCAGCAGAGCCCCTCCCTCCGCTCCTGGTGACACTGGTGTCCATGCTGGCTCAGGGGCCTCGCCTCTGCCCCCCACGTGAGGCTTGGAACCCCAGAAGAGCCCAGGAGCAGGGAGGTGGGCGGGCCGGGAGCAGGGCGCAGCACCGGTGTCCAGCCCCGGTGACCTTTGCCTTGGCTGACCTCGGTCGCATGGAGGCCTCCCGGTCTGCCAGGTGTGTGGTTTCCGAAAAGACGTGGAGGTGCAGATCTGGCTCTGTAACCTCGATTTTGGGGTTTTTTTTGGGGTACACAAGCAACTTATTCAAATGAGCAGAAAAAGGAAAAACAGAAAAACAGCCCAGCAAGCACGTCCTGTGGAGGCCAGCAGCCTCCTCTCTAAGGGGTGACAGGCCGCGATCGCCCAGCTCAGACAGGGGAAGAGCGGGGGGGGGGGGGGGGGGGGCGGGGGGCGGGCGGGGCGGGGCGGCAGGGGGGGGGCCCTGTGGCCCTGCTGGCCTCCCTGCAGCCCCAGCCTGGAGGGTGAAGGCCGCCCCCGCACCCCCCCTGCACCCCTCTCTCCCACACCCCCCCTCCCCCAGCAGACCCCGGCCTTGTGAGCCGCCTCAGCTGCCTGGCTTGGCCGAGAGGCTGCGGGAAGCTGCTGGGGGGGGGGGGGGGGCAGGCCGAGGATTCTTGGCCCACCGACAGGAAGGCTGACTCAGCTGGGAACCTTCTGGATTTATGACCCCACAGCCCCACCCCCACCTCCCACATGGCCCAGCCCGCAGTGCTGGCGATTCCTACTCATTGTTTTCAGACAGATGGTGAAGCCCTGAGTCCAGTTCCCAAGTGGGGAGGGGACATGGGGGACGAGGCTGTGACCTTGACCGCTGCTGGCGTTGAAGAAATTGCTCCGCTTGGCTGCGTGTCTGTGTGTGCGTGTGCGCGCGTGTGTGTGTGTGCATGCACGCGTGTCTGTGTGCGCGCACGCTGCGCGTGTGCGTGTGTGCGTGCGTGTGCGTGTGTGCGCGTGTGTGTGTGCGCGCGTGTGTGTGTGTACATGCGCGCGTGTCTGTGTGCGTGCACGCTGCGCGTGTGCGTGTGTGTGCGTGCGCGCGCTCGAGCGCACCAGGGTCGTGGGGAAGCTCTGGGGAGGTTTGAAGTGAAGGTGGTCTCAGGATCAGGGGCTGTTGGCAGAGCTGGCGGCGCCTCTTCCAGGAGGCCGGGCTTGCAGCCTGGGCGGTGGCAGGACCTCAGTCCTTGGGCTGGGCTTAGGAAGAGCTGAGGGGGGTTGTGGGCATCACGAAGCCCTGCCCACGACCTGGCTTCTATTTGGGGCGCATTCCTGAAGACCCCAAGCACAGAGGAGAAAGGGGAGGCACTCAGAGGGTCCCCAGCCCGAGTCGCTGGGTCTGAGAGGTCCTGCTGCAGCCGCGGGGCCTGCGGGCCTGAGCCACGAGCAGGGTGAGCTTCACCAGACTCCGCCCTGAGCGTCCAGACCCTGTGAGAAGCTGCCGGGAGCTCGCCAAGGACCAGGTTCAGAGAGAACCCAGTGGCCTGGCGGGAGGAAGGCGGTGCACAGCCCCGGCAGGCTCAGCGCAGGCTGCGCGGGCCGGGGCGGGTTTTGTGGGAGCCCTGAGAGGACCAAGCTGGGCTTCAGCATGGCTGGACCACAGCAGGAGCCTGGGCCACGGTCATTCCCTGAGCCCTGCAGAGGGCCAGTGACGGCCCTGGGTCATGGCCTTGGGGCCACCGACGCCCCAACCGTGCTGCTGACAAATCACAAGGCAGAGCGTCAGCCTGGGCCCCACGGCTTCCACAAATGGAACCCAGGTCCATCTTCTGTGCCTATCAATTAGATGGACTCCTGCAGGTCCTCAAGCCCAGGGGAACCACAGACCCCCCCCCCCCCCCACGGAGGCAGTCATGTGGTCATGTGTAGACATCCAGGGACATGGTGCAGGGAGTAGAGACCCAGGGGCCACTCTCCATCTCTGTCCTGGGCCACAGCATCTCCCCCAAATCACGGTGGCACCCCAGAACTCCTTGCCTGCATGTGGACCGGGGCAAGGCCTCCTGCTCTCCATTAGCAGCGGGAAAGCCAGGCGCTGGTGGCTCACGCCTGTCATCCTAGCTACTCAGGAGGCTGAGATCTGAGGATCACGGTTCAAAGCCAGCCCGGGCAGGAAAGCCTGTGAGATTCTAGCCTCCAATGAACCACCAGAAAACCGAAGTGGCACTATGGCTCAAGGGGTAGAGCGCTTGCCTTGAGCAGACAGAGCCCAGGGCCCAAGTTCAGGCCCCAAAACTGACCAAAAAGAAAAGTTGTGGGTGGGTGCTCAGTGACCACTGCAGGTCACATGGTACCCCAGGCAATCACGACATGAGGGGCACGTGCCCTGATTGGCCCCATGGATTTGGGCAGGAGGGACCTGGCTCCTCATTGGCTGCAGTTGACTGGGGCAACTCCAACTGCTATTGGCTGAATGAGGAGAGGCTGCAGTCAGGGAGTTCCGCCCCCCAGCTCTGCCTAGGGTAGAGGGGAACCCTGTGCCCGCTGCCCACGCCACCCAGTGGGCTGGCACCCCTGACGGGCAGGCGCCCAGGATTACCGTCCCTGAAAGGCTGCTTGCATCCCCATCCTGCAGGTCACCTCTTGGCCTGCCCGCCATGTGTGAGCAAGGAGGTGGAGGAAAGAGCAGGGGTTAGACCCGGGGCCGCTCTGGGCTTCCTGAGCCTGGCTGGCCACTCTGGGCCTCAGGGGTGGGTCAGGGTTGGAGGGAGGGACACTCCGCGGCGGCCTCCTCCTCGGAGACTTTGCCAGGCGGGCAGGCATCCGCGCCCCCTGCTCCGGGCGCCAGGACCAGAGAAGACTGGGCAGAGGGATCAGCTGTGGGCCCATGAGCCCGAGACTCTCAGCCCGCACCCAGCACCTCTCCCCCTCCCCCTCCCCCGACTCGCCTGACCGCCAGCCCCCCAACCGCCGCCCAGGTGCAACTCAGACAAACCTTGGATTTAAGATGCTGATGAAGGCAAACTGAGGCCGCAGCACATGTAGTCGTAAGCTGCCATTCGTGTGACTGCAAACGGAGGGTCGGTACGCAGGCGTGATGGAAATTAGCTGCGTCCCTATCTGCATCTGGCCAGCGAGGTCGAGAAGCCCTCCCTGCATGCTGGGTGCTGCTGCTGCTGCCCGGGGCTGGGGGGCGGGAGCTGGTGCCAGAGAGCCCTGGACGCCGCCGTCGGCAGCAGCGGAGGCAGCAAAGGGAGCGCCTGGCCCGCGTGATGAGCAGCGACACCCTCAGCCCTTTAGTTAACCAGGACCTGGGGACCACTTCCTCTGTTTGTGAGGAACAAAAGGCACCAGGAGTGAGGGGCCGGTGGCTCAGGCCTGTCATCCTAGCTACTCAGGAGGCTGAGATCAGAGGATCGCAGTTCAAAGCCAGCCAGGGCAGGAAAGTCTGAGGCTCTTATCTCTAACCAGCAAAAAGCCAGAAGTGGAGCTGTGGCTCAAGTGGTAGAACACAAGCTTTGAACGAAACAGCTCAAGGGCACTACCTAGGCCTTGAGTTCAAGCCCAGAAGCAGCGCATGTGCACGCACACGCATGCGCGCACACACACCCCCACACCCCAGCGGGGTAAGGGACTGCCCCCTTCATAGAGAGGGCCAGAGGGAGTGTGTGGCCTGCCAGGGCTCCTCCCTGCTGCCTGCACGTCAGGTTTTGCCCGTGTGTGCGTGCGTGTGTGCGGCTGCTGTCACCACGTTCTGTGTGGTGCCGTGGCTGGCCTGCTTGGACCGCCACGCTCCGTCACGGTTTCTGACCCCACGCTGTGTTCTGTGGCCCGGGCCCACAGCGAGCCCCGGAAACGGCTGGGAAAGTGGCCGGCTCTGAAAGCCCTAGGTTCATCTAGAATCCACTCCAGGGCCTGCGCACTCTCCTTGAGGGGTTTCACTCAGGGCTGGCGCTCTACCACTTGAGCCACAGCTCCATTCCAGCTTTCTGGTGGTTTACTGGAGATAAGAGTCTCCTGGACTGGGGGCTGGGAAGGTGGCTCAGTGGTAGAGTGCTTGCCTTGCATGCATGAAGCCCTGGATTCGATTCCTCAGCACCACATAAGCAGAAAAAGCCGGAAGTGGCGCTGTGGCTCAAGTGGTAGAGCGCTAGCCTTGAGCTGAAGAGCTGAGAGACAGCGCCCAGGCCCAGAGTTCAGGCCTCACAACCAGACCCCCCCAAAAAAAGAAAAAGAAAAAAAAAGTCTCCTGGACTTTCCTGCCTGGGCTGGCTCTGAACCACAATCCTCAGATCCCGGCCTCCTGAGTAGCTGGGCCGACAGGCGTGAGCCACGGGTGCCAGGTCGTGTGCCAGCTTGCTCCAAGGCAGGGATGTGGCGCTGCTGGGGACCTGGTGGTCTCAGCCATGGGATTCAGGGGCGCTCTGACCTCGCACTGGTTTTCTGGGGTGCTGGGGTTCACAGCACGCAGCCTGGGGTGCGGGCTGGGCTGCTTTGCTCCCAGGTGGCGCAGAGGCGCTGGGAGACTTTGATTCCTGAAGTCTGGGGGGCGCGGGAGCCCTGAAGCTGCTGCGGCGGCTTTCATGGCCGCCGGCAGCTCCGGCTGTGGCTCTGTTGGTGGCGGCTTCAGGCTTCACTGGACAACGCACTGCCCGCTGGCTCTCAGGGCCGGAGGGGAGCAGCGTGGACCCGCAGGCCCTGGGGTTCGCATGCAGGGGTGGCCGGGCGCCAGGCCTGGCACTCAGGGACCGGATCGCAGGCCCCAAAGCCTTGGTGCCTTGGAGGGCACCAGGGTCTCTGCAGAAGCGGAACGTTCTGGAGTTGTGGTCTGGGGCTGCAGGCCATGTGAGTCCCCAAGACTGGATTGTGCAGGGGGAGGGGCGGGCCAGGGCCCGCACTGAACACAGGACGCGGCCCCGCGTCCAGGCCGCCCACTCCCCACCACCGGGGACACCAGGGCTGCAGGGACAGGCGCCGGGCGACACCGAGAGATGCCAGGATTTGGCCTTCATTAAAGAGGTGGGGACAAGGCTGCCACGTCCCAGGGCCGCGGTCAGTGGCTGTTCCCGGGAGAGGGGCTCCGGCAGGGTGGGGGCAGCCTCGGGGCCACGTCCTCCTGCTGCAAGCAGCCTGTCCGCCTCGGACTCTCAGCCTGGCCCCCGCCTCTTTCTCCAGGCTCTGCAGCCAATAACAAAACCATGAAAAATCTGCTGCACCCGGAATGGCTCTGCTTCCTCTGGTGAATTTCAATGGCTTTCTTGAATTACTGCTTTTGACAAGATCAATAACGCTAAGCCATCGCTGGCTGGGGCGGACAGGCAGCTTTCACCGAGTCATGCGCACAGCCACCTGCGCCCAGGAGGCCGGGCCGGGCCGGGGAGGGGCCGTGCCCAGACAGTACCAAGCCACCTGTCCTGGGCGCTAAGCCCTGGGCTCTGGCTTTAGCGTTTAAGACCAGTGGGCTTTGAGCAAGAGATTCTCCTACGCCTGGCTCAAGCGCTGGAATTATAGGTGTGTACCACTGTGTCCACCCAGCTACTGTCATTTTAAAAAATGAAAAAAACGGAAGGGGGAGTAGAGGGGAGGAGGAGGGGGAGGAGGAAGAGGAGGAGGAGAGAGGGGAGGGGGAGGGAGGGCGGCCTGTGACTAGGCCCACAATCCCAGTACACCAGCAGTGAGGCCGGAGGACCTTGAACTCAAGGCCCTGTGGGTTACGTGCAGACCCTGTGTATTGTTTTTTGGTCTTTAAAGAGCAGGTAAAATAAAATATAAAACAAAGCAGAATGTCATCTGGGTGATGGGGAACACAGAGCTCACGCATGCCCGGCCCCAGGAAACGCCAGCCTCCCGCTGGCCGGCCGCGTTGGCTGGAAGGGGGCCACGCGAGCAAGCCGTCCCGTGCCGCCCGGCCCCGTCAGACCCCACTGAGCCCCGAGCCCACGTCCCGTCCCACGCACGGTGCACGCAATGCCACCTGCAGGAGCCAGGGCGAGGTCCTCCTGGAAGGCTGGGCAGAGCGAGGTGCTCCCATGGCCTGCCGCGTGGCCACCTAGAACAGACGGCTGAGGACAGAGCTGGGGCCGGCCCCGGGGCCCCGGGGAGCCGCGGCGGCACAGCCCGGCCCCCCTGCCTGGTGCTGGCCTCAGGGCCGGGCCGGCCGGCCAGGGACCTGCAGTGGGGCCATGGGTGACGGCCCGGCCCGGGGCGGCTCCAGCCTGCACTGGACGGAGCTGGACGCGGATTCCTCTGCGCTGGCATGGTGTTTGGGGTGAGGCTGCGCATTCCAAGCTGGGGAGGTGGCAGGGCCGGGGCATCCGACAGAGGCCCGGACGGAGGGGCCGCCCTGTCCTCTCCGGGCCAAACTGGCACCCCACCCCGGAGCTGGGATCCGCAGATGCCCCAACCTCTCCCCTCTTCCCCAGAGGATGTCTGCTTGGCCCATCCCGTCAGCGCTCAGTAAACGCACACCCCGCAAAAGCCTCGGGCCCCAGGGGGCACCCCAGCCTCTTGGCAGTGGGTCCCACACACCCTCAGCCACGCGCTCCCCAAAACCAGGGCAAGAAATGATAGTGATTTGCCCAAGATAACCAAAGGCGCACCGTTTCCCTGGGAAGTCCTTACAATTGCACCAGCGTTAAAGGATTACAACGGCAACCAATGACACCAACAGGCGTGAATTCAGCTGCTCGAGAGGAAAATGTAGCTTGATTTAGAAACGGATGTTGCAGTTTATTAGCCAATCTAAGTTAATTTGATTTTGAGCCGCTGTTAAATATACATTAGGACGGATCACCCAATAGCTGGCAGGGGAGGAGAGCGGGAGGAAGGAGGGCGGGGTGGGGCGGTAGGGGCGCTCACCGCTGGGGGAGGGCTGGGGAACACGCCGGGCCCTCTGACCCCAAGGCAGACCCGGCTTCAGGGACAGCTGGATCCAGCAATCAGGGTCAAGAGGAATGGGCTCCTCTTTCTGAAGCTGCTTCCTTCCGTGTGGACTTCCTTGGGAGAGCAGCTGTTCTACACAGGCAGGAGGGCGGCCCTGGCGTGGGTGGGATTCCTGCTGGGTCCGCAGCCGCCCACAGAGCCCGCCCCGCGGCCTGCAGGGCCTGCCAGACCTGGCCTTTGCCTCTCCAGGAGCTGGAGAGCCGGAAGAGGTGAACTGAACCGGAGAGGTGGCCCCTCAGGGCCGGCTGGGGCCGAGGTCAGGGGCGCAGAGCTCACGGGCCAGAGCTGGTGGCCGCCCGAGAGACCTGGCCTGGGAGGCAGAGATGGCCGCACAGCCACCCAGGCCTCTCCACCCCCAACGGCTTTCATTGTAGTTTTACTTATTAATTTTAATTGCTATCATAAAGGTGATATGCAAGCCGGGTGCCGGTGGCTCACGCCTGCAATCCTAGCTATTCAGGAGGCTGAGATCTGAGGGTCGCGGTTCAAAGCCAGCCCCGGCAGGAAAGTCTGTGAGACTCTTATCTCCAATAAACCACTAGAAAACCAGAAGTGGCGCTGTGGCTCAAGCGGTAGAGCGCTCGCTTTGAGCTGAAGAGCGCAGGAACAGCGCCCAGGCCCAGAGTTCAAGCCCCACGACCGACAAAAAAAAAGGTGATATGCAGAGAGAGGTTTATCTTAATTAAAATAATTGTGCCAATACTGGGGCTTGAACTCAGGGCCTGGGCGCTGCTCATGGCTGGTGTTCCACCACCTGAGCCATGGCTCCACCTCTGGCTTTGTGGCCTTAGTGGTTAACTGGCCATCAGAGTCTCGTGAACTTCTCTTTCCAGGCTGGCTTTGAACTGCGATTCTCAAATCTGATTTTGCAGTAGCTAGGAGTATAGGATTGAGCCAGCAGCACCCGACTAGCTTTAAGCCACCCAAGATGTATGAATGCCACGAGGTGTGGATTGTTGCAGCCGCTGGTACAGATTGGGAAACAGAGGCACAGAGAGGGTAAGCAACTGCTGTGTGAATTGCACAGCCCGTACGGTGCAGACGTGGCTCTGTGTCAAAGGCTTTCTGCACGAGAGGCGAGAGGCGTGGGCGGCGTGACAGGCTGGGGAGTGGTTCCGCAGTTCTGCTTTTTAATTTTCTCTCCTGCTTAGCATAATGAGCTCCTGCTCTTGCTATCTGGGGGGAGGGGCGGAGATCCCTGAAAAGGGAAGGGGCGAGGAGCTGCCTTCCAGCCACAGCAGAACCCACGGGCGCCGCTGCCCCGGGAGAGAGCCCGCCGCAGCCGTGCTGGGGGGAAGCTCCACAACCCGAAAAGTCCTTAAAGCCACCCAACGCCGCGCACCAGCCACCGCCAGGCCCCGCCCCCTCCTCCCTCAGACCACAGGGGCTGTCCATCAGCCAGCCGGGAGGTGGGAGCAGGGCACTTCCTTCCTGACCCTGCTGTAAAGGAAGTGGGGGTGCCTGAGGGGTCCCCCTCACCTGGGTGGGTGGTGGGTGTGGGGCTTCGTCTGGGGTCTCCGCCTGCTCGCATGGTGGGGGCATGGTGGGCGGGGGGGGAGAAGGTCCTCCCTGATCAGCACTGAGCTTGGCGAAGGGCGTTCTGGTACCTGCGGGGATGCAGGACCCCGTCCTGGCTGGGGAGGGAAGGGGGGCCCTGCTGGCCCCAGCTTTGCCAGGGTCCTGTGGGATCCGGGCTGTGTGGCGCCCGGCCTCACTGGGAGAGGTGTCCCGTGGCCTGGGGCTCGGGTGCCGGCCACAGCTGCCACAGAGAAGATGAGGGAGGGGGACGGGGGACTGGGGACGGGGGGGGGCAGGAGATGGGGGACGGGGGCACCCAGAGCTGAAGAGCTGACCCTGCGGCCAGAGAGGATGAGGGACGGGGGACAGGGTACCCAGAGCCCTGTGGCCGGCACAGCCCTGGGCACCGCATCCGGACGCCTCTCATTGTCTGCCAGCCATGGGTAAAGTCAGTCAGGGTCCCTGGCACCATGAGGAAAACACCTTCCCCTTTCACAGGAGGGAGAGACTGACGCTCAGAGAGGTCAGGCCACTGGTCTAGCGTGGCTCAGCACTGGCCGCAGCGCAGGGTCTGAGCCCAGGCCCGTCTGTGCCCGACCTCAGCTCTGTCATGGGGGACGATGACTTCCGCAGAGCCGTGGCTGTCTGCTAAGGCTGCACAGACGCTGTGCGCAGCCCCACTGGTGTGCACACGCTTGTGCGGGGCCGCTGGGGGAGGCTGACCGAGACAGAATGACGTGGGTGTGATCTCGAGGAGGAGCAGTGCTCGCACCCACCTGCAGAGGTGCACGCGGGGCCTGCGCTCGGGAGGGGCCGTGGGTCTGGGAGGGAGGGAGGGGCAGCGCTCAGGACGGCTGCGGAGGACGCTGCCTTTCCCCGGGGGCTGTGGGAGCCACGGAGCCCAGGGCGCTGCAGCGGCGTGGGGCGCAGAAGGTAACACCGACAATGAATCAGACGCGAGTCAGGTCTGGGGCAGAGCGGCGTGAGCCGGGTTCTCTGGCCCGGCTGCTGTCAGATGACCCGGGGACGGGGTGAGGTGCGGCGGCGGCGCGGGCACAGGAAGTGTGCTGGACCAGGACCGCCGCGACCTCCGGGAGGAAGCAAACCCTGCGGTGCTCACCGCCCCCCAGGGCCGGCCCAGCAGGGAAGAACCAGCAGCCACAGATCAGGGAGGATGGGGGAGGAGGGGCAGCAGCCACAGATCAGGGAGGATGGGGGAGGAGGGGCAGCGGGCGGGCGCATTACCATCCCATAAATATTTCAAGGTAACAGGAACCCACAGTGATTCAGCTAAGAGAGAACAGGGGCAGCCGGTCCCAGGCCCACACGCTCCATGCCACTGCCTCCTGACACACAGCGCGCATGCGTGCATGTGTGTGTGTGCACACGCGTTCACACACGTGTGGGTCCTGGAACACACCGGGCTACACATGGTATGAGAATGTGCGGGTTTTCTTGAGGACATGGAAAGATGACTGTGTGTCCTTGAGCAAGGAGCCTAGCCTTTCTGGGCCCTGGGTTTTCATCGGAGGAATGTGGATGACTGCCACGCTCTTCGTCTCGGCTCATGAGGACAGCGGTTAGCGGGGGACCCTCTCCTGGTCCTGGGTGGTGGACATGAGCAGCAGAGGTCTAGGCCATCTTAAGGGCCAGCTTGAAGCCAGGTGGGTGGAGCACACCTGTAATCCCAGCACCACGGTGGCGGAGACAGGAGGACCGAGCCCGAGGCCAGCCTGAGCTGCTCCCCCAGGAAGGTCTGTGCCCCCCGCTGTCCTGGCTCAAGTCCGGCCTATTCCTTTTCCATTTTCCCTACGCGGGTCACACTGCAGTTCTGTCCCCAACCCTGACCAGCGGCCAGGGAAACTCCAGCAGTCACCAAAAGATCAAACACATGCGTCATGGGCATACAGGAAGAAGAGATAGAGTATCCAAGACTCATTTAACAAAACAACGCCAGAGGGCTGGGAAGGCGGCTCAGGGGTAGAGCGCTCGCCTTGCATGCATGAGGCCCTGGGTTCAATTCCTCAGCACCACATAAACAGAAAAAGCCAGAAGCGGCGCTGTGGCTCAAGTGGTAGAGCACTAGCCTTGAGCAAAAGAAGCTCAGGGACAGTGCCCAGGACTGGCAATAATAATAATGCCAGTAAACTTCAAGTGAGAGTGGTTCGTGGGGAGGAGACTTTCAGATCAACAAACAGGCAAGATCAGAGAAGAAACACACCAGATATGTTATAGTAAAAATAACATTGAAAGCAGAAAAGAAGAGACAGGGTGCATACGAGGGCAAGCCCACGAGACTGGCGTATCTCTGGACAAAAACACTGAGCACGAGGAGGGCGAGGAAGGACGTAATTTAGGTTATGAAAGATGACTCGTGTGTTCAGCAAGGATATCCTCTGTGATGGAAGAGGGGGAAAAAACCTTCCCTGATACACAACAGCTAAAGGCATTCAGACCCAACCAGCACACAGAAGAAGAAACACGGGAAAATCCAGGGAAGAACGAAGCCTCCTGGAAGAGTGGGCCAGCGGGCCCCTCGAGGAAGCAGCGCAGCAACCACAGTGGCTGCGGCCGAAGCTCAGCTCTGCAACCAGCCTCTTTCATGATTTTTCTACCCAGACCAGAGGATTGGTTCAAACCCAGACTTCCATTTGAATAAGGGGCTGAGGTTGGTGCAGACACTTGTCATGCCCCCTTTGGGCTATGTAAGCAGGCTGTGAAGAGCAGGAAGACTTCCCGGGTTGGCCAGGCCTTGAGAGTGAGTATCTCAGACCTGGGCTGGAGCTGCCAGTGGGTCCAGGCCTCAGAACTGTAGCACTAATCAGGCAGGAACAAAGACTCCAACACCAAGGCCTCCCGGCTGCTGTAGCACCAGGAGGCCCTGCCCACCCGCCCGCCGCCCGCCGCCCGCCGCCCGCCGCCCGCCGCCTGCTAGCCTGAGATTGTAACAGCTGCCACGGGCTGCGAGCGCTGGTGCTCAAAGCCTGGAGCAGGGGGCGCACTGGGGCGCCTCGAGCTGCGGCATGCTGGCTTCTCAGGTGCGCAGCAGTGGCCCCGGCTCCCGGGTTTGCAGCTGTGACTCAGAGCAGTCAGGGGCCCGGGACTGGCAGCTCCGGAGGAGCTTCCCCGCCCACCCCAATTCCTGGCCAGAAAGAGCAGAAGGGCGTGGCGGGCTCACCCCGTGAACCGGTGGCCAGCCAGCACATCTAAGAGCTGACATGTTGGGCAGGCAACGTGGTGGAAGCAGGCCAGGCGGCCCAGCCCCCGGACTCCGTTCCCTACGTCCCTCAGCGTCCCCTGGGCCCTGCGAGAGGACTCTGAGCGCTGCCTCCAGCAGGCCGCCCCCCACCCCCGAGACAGAGCGCGGCTGCCAGCTGCCCTCCAGTCCCCTGGCACTGCACCAGCCCCAGCCCGGGTGGCCTCGCTTCCGGCAGTCTCTCCTGAAACAGCTTCCTCGTGTCCCCGTGGGAGCAGCTCAGCAGTTCCAGAACGCGGATCTGAGGGAAGGCCACGGGCACAGAGTCACTCCAGAGCTCCCGTGGATAGCTGAGCATGGCCGGTGCCCACCCAGGCCGCAGCGGCCCTCACAGGCCCGGCCAGGGCGCGCAGGTGACTGGGCCTCACCAGTTCCCAGAACCAATGCTCTGCCAGGCCTTGTGCAGGTCAGCTGCTGGGTCAGGCCGGAGCACAGCCCCGGCCGGACACAATGGCTCACGCCTGTAATCCTAGCTACTCAGGAGGCTGAGTTCAAGCCGGTCATACAGTCAAAACACAACAGTCATCTCCAATTAACCACCCAAAAGCCAGAACTGCAGCTGTGGCTCAAGTGACAGCATTCTTAGCCTTGAGCAGTGCCCAGGCCCTGTGTTCAAGCACACATGTGCGCGCCCCCCCCACCCACGCACACACGTGCGCACACACACACGCACACGCGCACGCACACACGCACACACGTGTGCGCCCCTCCCACACACCCGCACACACACGCACACCCGCACACACACACACCCACACACGCACACCCACACACCCGTACACCCACACACCCACACCCACCCGCACACACACACCCGCACACCTGCACACACACACACACGCAGACCCCCCACACACACACACCCGCACACACACACACCCGCACACACACACCCGCACCCGCACACCCGCACACCCACACACCCACCCGCACACACACACGCACCCGCACACCCGCACACACACACACCCCCGCACACACACACACCCGCACACCCGCACACACACACACACACGCAGACCCGCACACACACACACACCCGCACACACACCCACACACGCACACCCGCACACACACACACCCGCACCCGCACACCCGCACACCCACACACACCCACACCCACCCGCACACACACACCCGCACCCGCACACACACACACACGCAGACCCGCACACACACCCACACCCACACCCACACACACCCGCACACACACCCGCACACACACCCGCACCCGCACACCCGCACACCCACACACCCACCCACACACACACACCCGCACCCGCACACCCGCACACACACACACACCCGCACACACACACACACCCGCACACACACACACCCGCACACCCGCACACACACACACCCGCACACACACACACACGCAGACCTGCACACACACACACACCCACACACCCACACCCGCACACACACCCACACACGCACACCCGCACACACACACACCCGCACCCGCACACCCGCACACCCACACACCCACACACCCACCTGCACACACACACCCGCACCCGCACACCCGCACACACACACACACACACACACCCGCACCCGCACACCCGCACACACACACACACACACACACCCGCACACACACACCCGCACCCGCACACCCGCACACACACACACACACACACGCAGACCCCAGCCCCACACGGCGCTGCAGCCCCACGGGTCTCAGACCCTGTGTCTCAGTGCTGCTGGCACGCCTAGGTCACAGCTAGAGTGGTAGAGTGGGGATTTGATCTCAGGACTGTCAGTCCGGGACACGGCATGTGACCCGTCCAAGGGAGTCAGCGGCTCCCTTCTCAACCCATCACCAAAGCCCTGCCCCTGGCTCTGCCAGCCCGCGGCCGGCCGCCTGGGGGGGGGGGCACGGCAGCTGACAGGTCCCGAGCCACGGCCCAGGGCCCAAGAGTGTCACCTGCCTCTCACGTGTGAGTCTGCACCAAAGATCCCACCCAACGCCCTGACCCGGCAAAGCCACCAGAAAACAAAGTCTCCGCCACCCACGCAGGATCCTCGTCACCGGCCTGTCACTCAGCTCACACAGCCCAGGCGGATGCCAGGCAGACAAGTCTTAGCCCTGTTACCAAGGAGGAAATGCGGGCCAGAGACACCGGACCACCTACCCAAAGCCACACAGCTCAGGAGGCGAGAAACAGAATCAAGGCCCTCAGCTTGAGCGCCTCCCAAGACGCCAGCCGCGCCCTCGTCTCCACTCACGCTTTTTTTCCCTTCCCCCCAATACTGGGGTTGGATTTAGGGCCCGCTGCAGCCTTAGCCCGTGCTCTACGTCTTACTTATTTGGAGATGGAGCCTTGCAGACTTTCCCACCTGGCCTCAAATCTTCATCTTCTGGATCTCAGCCTCCTGGGCAGGCGGGACTACAGGCACCGGCCACCTGGTGTCCACCTGGCCTCTACCTTCATCTCTCCGCCCGCACCCCAAGGGGTGTGTGTGTGAGTGGGTGTGTGAGAGAGGGAGGGAGAGAGAGGGAGGGAGGGAGGGAGGGAGGGAGGGAGGGAGAGGGAGAGAAGGGAGAGGGAGGGAGAGGGAGGGAGGGAGGGAGGAAGAGGGAGGGAGGGGGAGGGAGGGAGAGGGAGCGAGGGAGCGTTGGGTGTGAAGGGATGGCAGCAGCACTTCCCTGGCTGCCAGGGCCTGAGGTGGGAGAATCCCTCCCGGGCATTTGTTATCAGGAAGCCAGTCAGCCTCAGGTCCCAGTGCTCAGCCACCCTTCCCTCAGCTGCAGGGAGGGGCCGAGAGGAGAGCCCCCCGCCCCCCGCCCCCTGACGTCCCCTCCCCATGTCACCCACCCGCATGCTCCCCCATGTGTCCCCTCCCCTCCCCCCCGCATCCCCTCCCCCATATTCCCATATGCCCTTTCGTATGTCCCCTCCCCCCTCGTGCCCCCTCATGTGTCCCCTCCCCAGTGCGTGGCCTGCGCTGTCCCCGCTCTGCTGAGTCCGGGTGGACTGCAGCCTCGGGAGGTGAGTCCCGCGGGCTTCCTGCCCAGACGGGCTTTGGACCAGATCCTCAGACCTCCACCTCCCGGGCGCCGGGCGCCGGCTTGGGTAGTTTTTACAGCCAGGGTTTCTCAAGGTATTCCCGGCCTGGCAGCACAAGGGTCTTGTCTTGGAAATAAAGAAAAAAGGAAGGAAGGGGGCGTGGTGGAGGGGCGCTGCCTGCTGTCAGTCAGGGCTCCTGAAGGTGGCGCCAGTTCAAATGGGGGCCTAGCTACCGAAAAGCCTTAGATCACACAAGCTTCAGGCATGGCTGGATCCAGAAGCTCCACCCGGCACCAAGGCTCTCCACATCTTCTACACTGGCTTTATTCGAAATGGGCCAGCAACCCCCCTACCTACACACACACACACACACACACACACACACACACACACACACACACACACACACACGGTCGCGCTCAGCACCGGCTGTCCGCCAGCAGCAGCTGGGGCCTCGGGTTCCTTTGCGAGGGTCACTGCCACCCGCAGGACAGCTGAGAAAATGGATCCCAGAGCCAAGGCAGTCTCCAGCTCCACACGGCTCACACAGGCACCAACCACAGTCCCGCCACCGCCAGCAGCCCGCGGACCCTGCAAACCGTGGAGGACACAGGGCCTTCTGGAAACTACTGCTAAGGGTCGCCCGCACTGCACCCAGTGGGTGCTATCTAAGTGCTGATGAGTGAATGGGCATCTCAGCACACAGCACACAGTAGGTACTTCAAAAACATTTAGCGAGGGGGCTGGGAAGGTGGCTCCGTGGTAGAGCGCTTGCCTTGCATGCCTGAGGCCCTGGGTTCAATTCCTCAGCACCACATAAGCAGAAAAAGAAAAAAGCCAGAAGTGGCACTGTGGCTCAAGTGGTAGAGCGCTAGCCTTCAGCTGAAGAGCTGAGGGACAGTGCCCAGGCCCAGAAGCCGAACACTGGTGGCTCACGCCTGTCATCCTAGCTGCTCAGGAGGCTGAGATCTGAAGATCACGGTTCAAAGCCAGCCCAGGAAGGAAAGTCTGTGAGAATCTTCTCTCCAATTAACCACCAGAAAACCAGAAGTGGCATTGTGGCTCAAGTGGTAGAGCACTTGCCTTGAGCAGAAAAAGAGCTCAGGGACAGAGTTGAAGCTCCACAACCAACAACAACAACAAAAATGTTCAGTAGTAAGGGAAGTGTTGCTGGGAGCCAAGACACCAGGCCCTGAACAAGATGGCGAGAGGGAGGGAGGGAGGGAGGGAGGATTCGATGGCTGGACGAGTGAGTGACTGGACACACGGGTGGACAGATGATGATAGATGGACAAATATGCTTGGGTGGATGGACAGATAGGTGATGGATAAACGATACATAGATGGATGAACAATGATTGGATAGATGATGGGAGGAGGGAGGGATGAAGGGTGGAGGGATGGATGGTAGGTGAGGGGGGATGGGTGGATGGGTGGATGGATGGATGGATGGATGGATGGGTGGGTGGGTGGGTGAGAGGATGGGTGGGTGGATGAGTGGATGGGTAGACGAGTGGATGAGTGGGTGGATGGATGGATGGGTGGGTGGGTGGGTGAGAGGATGGGTGGGTGGATGAGTGGATGGGTAGACGAGTGGATGAGTGGATGGATGGATGGATGGGTGGGAGGGTGGGTGAGAGGATGGGTAGACGAGTGGATGAGTGGATGGATGGATGGATGGGTGGGTGGGTGAGAGGATGGGTGGGTGGATGAGTGGATGGGTAGACGAGTGGATGAGTGGGTGGATGGGTGGGTGGATGAGTGGATGATGGAAGGAGAGCTAGATGGGCGGATAGGTAGACAAGCGGATGGATGGACTGATGGAGGGTAGGTGATGGGTGGAGGGATGGATGATAGACCGGCAGATGGGGGGACACTCTCGGCCTTCCTTGGGCCAGGTGCTCAGGAGGAGCCAGCCCTCGTGGGAGGCCTGGCCAGGGTTTCATGCCGGGGCAGGCCCAGCTGGGGCTGCAGGCCGGGAGGGTGCGGGGCTGGCAGCAGGAGCAGGAGGAAAAGCCAGGTCAGCCAGGGCCAGGGCCAGGGCCAGCCGTGCCAGGGACGCCGCGCCCCAGGCAGGGCCCCACCCCCTCCAATAGAGCCTCCATTGTAAGTGGATGACTAGGTCCCAGCGTGTCCCTCCCCCCCTCCCAGCGCAGTGTGAGACAGGAAACACAATCTGTTTTCTATTTATCATGGCTGCCAAGATGGCAACTCCCGCCCCCTCCACCCTCCCCGCAGGGCGGAGCAGAGCACAGCCCAGACATTCTTCTTCCTTGGCCGGGAGAGCCTCTGGCGGCCGCTGACGGTGACTCACGGAGAGAAACGCCATGACAGACACCTGAAAGCGGCCTCTCCCGCCCGCCCCGCTGGGAAGAGGCAGCTTCAGCCCAAGGCTGAGGTTTTCAGCCCAAAGGAGCTGAAAACATCCTGCTTCTCTTCCTCACCGTGCGGCCTTGGGCCAGTCACTCAACCTCGCTGCTCGAGTTTCTTCATCTGTGACACAGAGGGCCGAGCAGGAAGGAAGGAGGCGGCCCGGGGTTCCGTGCTGGGCGCAGACAGGGTGTGGGGCCCAGGCGCGGCTCCACGGCTCGCTCTTCCCGGCGTGGCAGTCAGAGGCGGGTGTTTCTGCCCAGCCAGGGGAGCCGGGCTCTGCACGCGGCCGCAGGGCTGCCCAGCACTGTCCTCATCCATCAAGGCCTGGGACTCGACCCCCAGAGGCGGCCCTGGCTCGGTCCGGCGGGTCTTTACCCCGGCCTGGCCCTGTCTCCGGGGAGCAGCCAGGGCGGGACAGACAGGATGGACAATCAGGACACAGACGCCCTGGACTGGCCGAGCCTCGCGTTCACAAAGACCCTGTGCCGGCCCCGGCAGCCGGACTCGGGCCCAGCGGCGGCTCAGCCTTCACACTGTTTCCCGTTGGTGCTGTGGAGCGGCAGAGCCGGGGCGCTGACCTCTGACCACCACCTTCCCCCCCCCCCCCCCCCGCCCTGTCTCTGTCAATGCCAATGTCAAGCTCTCCTGGTTTCTAAAGGGACAGTCCGGGCCGTGTCCCACATTGGTTAAAGGTCGGCCTGCAGGACCCAGGCCTCACGCGCAGCCGGCTCCCGGGAGCCACGCGGCGGCTTCGCGGGGGGGCCACGCACGGTTCCTTCCAGCAGTTTTGGGCCGCTGTTTTGGTTCGTTGCTGCTGCCACGTACCAAGCATCCCCTCAGGCCTGGTGCTGCCACCCTGCCAGCTGCCAGGGTCACCCTGCCTGCCACCTGGTCACTGCCGTCCCCAGGCAGCCCGGCCGCAGGCCAGCAGAGGACACCGCGTGTGGCACAAGGCCGCAGCCCGCCCTGAGGATGGCCAGCAGAGCAGCGCTGGGTAAGTGTGTGGGCAGAGAAGGAACGCCACGAGGACCACGTGACAAGGCCTGTGCTGCTAAGCGGGGCTTGAACCCAGGTCTTCACCCTGCGCTCCGCCCTGCTGCTCCTTCCAAAGCCAGGCACGAGGTCTGGGCACGGCAGATCTGAGTGAAGGGTGAAGGCCTGGCGGGGCGGGACCCTGCCCATTCCCTCCTTCCATCAGGATGGAGGCAGGGGCCCGGCAGGCACCCGGGAGTCCAGGGCCCGGCACCCAAGAAAGCTGCCAGGGTTGCCGGGCCATGGCCGCTCTCTCCTCAGTGGTCGGGCAGGTTCCTTGGCCGCGCTGCAGTGCAGCTGCCCAATACCAAGCCTGGCCTCGCTCCGGGCAGCGACACGGGACCCAGGCTGCCCGTGGCCGCCCCCACCCATCCTCCCCCGGACAGCATGGGGGCAGCACAGGGGACCTCTGCCAGCTGGCGGCCGCTCCAACCATCAGTGGGTGGGACCACCCGTGCAACGGGGCCAATCACCCATCAGCAGGCAGACCTCACCCAATCACAATCGGCTTGGAGTGCCGGTCCCATCACCAGTCAGCAGTGGGGACCCAGGACATGGCCACCTTCACTGTGGAGGATTTGCCAATCTTGGGTAACAGGAGGGGGCCAGGCTGGGCCCCCGGGGGTCCACCCACGTGGGCCGGCCACTGGGACCCACTGCTCAGGAGAAATGAGGCCCCGCCTTGTGTGTATGTATGGGGGGGGGAGAGGAAGGGGGCCTGGGAGACAAACACCTCCTCCCCACCACGGAGTCTCCACAGACTCTGTGACTTTACCCTGACATTCCGGAAGTGGGGAGACATTACCAGACAGCGCTCTATCCGCTGACATTATCTCTTAATTACAGTCTGGAGGAACACTGCAGAAAATGGCCCCTAATGAGCTCATTGGCAGCAGGGCAGCCATAGCTAGTCTGCGGGCACGGCCCGCTGAGCCCAGCTCCCTCAACTGAGGGAGGACACATGGAGACGGAGCTGTGAGCTGTGCAGCGACAGGGCCACGCGCGTGCGGGAGGCGGGCGGCGGGCTGCGGCCACGTCTGGCCTCCACCTGGCCCCTGGTGTCCCGCCGCCCACACGCCCAGGGGCTCCAACCAGAGGCCCCCGCACCCAGCACTGGCCCCGCCAGCCCCTCAGGATGGCTGTGAATTTGGCACCAAGGACAGACATTGACTCGTTTTCATTTTTCAGGAAATTAATTCTGCAGCAGGCTGGGCGGCAGCCTGGCCGAGGCCCCACCCTGCAGCTCTCCGGGGTCCTGCAGGGTGGAGGAAATGTTCTCCCAAGTTCCAAGGGACTGGGCATCAGGGCAGGGGCCTTGGAACCAAAAACAGAGGCCAGAACAGCCATGAAGAAAGCCGAGCACCAGGCATGGTGCTCACGCCTGTAATCCTAGCTCATTGAGAGGCTGAGGTTCTGAGGATCGCAGTCTGAAGCCAGCCAGGGCGGGAAAACGTCTGTGAGACTCTTCCAATCACTAGCAAAGGGTGGTAAGGGCAACTGTGGCTCAAGTGAAAACACTAAGAGACAGTGCCCAGGCCCTGAGGTGACCTCCCAGGAGCAGCGCGTGCACGCACACGCACACCCACACCCACGCATGCACACCCACTCCCCCCAACACACACCCCAAGAGCTCCCGACCATAGCCATCAGAAGCAGCCAGAGTGACCATGTGGGTTCAAGTCTTCAAAGAGCCTCTGGCTGGGTAGCCCAAGCAACTATTTCACCCTCTCTGAGCCTTTCAGGCTGAGGCTCAGCGTTGTGACTTGTTCTAGGTCACACAGTAACAAAGCACAAACCGGGGATTCAATCCCCCACACTAGGTGGAGTGTCCACGGTTAGCATTTACACATTCCCTCACCCCGACTCTTCTCTTAACTGTGACTGGGAGTCCCTAATTATAGCCCCAGGGAATCCACACCTCTAAATGCCAGCTGCTCTTGTTAAGGAGGGATAAAGGGACGGGCAGTGTTCCCGATGGGCGGGGTCAGGGCCCGTCCACCAGCGCTGGCCGCGCCAGCTGTTCCAGTCACAGGTGAAGAGCCCAGGCCAGACGCCCATGGCGTCCCCCACAAGCAGAAGACATCCCTGCGACCTCCCCCCCACCGGCCTCCCAGGCTCTGCAGCGTCTCTGTGGCCCTGTGGCCGCTGGATGCCGCCATTAACATCCCACACTCCCTGTCCAGAGCGCCGCAGGGCGGGACGGCCACTCTGGGGTTTTCTGGGGGTGGCTGCTGCCTCCACCTGCCAAGTCTCAGGGGGTCTGGCAGGACCGCCTATGGTTAGCCATGCTCCCAGAAAAGCAAAAGGGAAGCTGGGGTCATTGGTGGCCAGGCCTCATGAACGTGGGGGCTGGGCAGTGAGGGGACACTGCTTGAGCTCCAAGAAGCTGGGGGCCTCCATTTCCCCACAGCAGGCCTGTTGCAGGGAGGAAGGTACCCAGCTCTGGCAGCTGCCCGGCCAGGTGCTCGCCGGGGAGCCGGGGACCTCGGCCAGGTCTGGGAGAGTGCGAGGGTCCTGCCTCCCGTCGGAGCCCACAGCTCCTGCGTGCGTGGGGAAGTCCCCTTCAGAGCACAGGCCGGGGACGGGACGCTTCTCACCACAGCACCCACAGCATGCATGTCCTAGGCCCTGGGCCCAGAGGCGGGGCCGCAGCGACCCCTGGTGGCTGGCCCAGCACTCGCAGTTGCCCTATGGGCCACGTCCCAGGCTGACCCTAGGCTTCTTACAAGAGCTCCTGGTTGCCACACACTGGTGGCTCACGCCTGTCACGCTACCTACTCAAGAGGCTGAGATCTGAGCATCGTGGTTCGAAGCCAGCCAGGGCAAGAAGTCCATATGAGACTCTTATCCCCAATAAACCACCAGAAAACCAGAAGTGGAGCTGTGGCTCAAAGTGGTAGAGCACTAGCCTTGAGCAGAAAATTGCTCAGGGGCAGTGCCCAGGCCCTGATTCAAGCCCCCCACCCAGACCCCTGTCCCACACTGAGTTCAAGCCCCCCACTCCGTCCCGTACTAACCACACCTGAGGCTCAGGTCTGCCAGAGTGGCCATGTGACCAGCACTCATGTACCCTGAGGCATGAGGCTGTGGCACTGGGAAAAATGTGCCCCCCGGAGCTCTCAGCCTGGTGTCCTGTGCTCGCTGCTGGACCCCTCCATCCTGCTGCCTCCCAGCAACCCCAGACCCGGCACAGGACAGACAGCAGTCACGATGCTCCACCAATGCCTGCCAGTCCCCACCATTAAATCCTAAATGACAGAACCCCCACCCCGGCTTCTCATGCTCCAGTAGCCCCCCAGCTTTCACGGGCTACCCCAGGGCCTTGGCATGTGCACCTCCTGGTTCCTGGAGTGCCCTTTTGTGGATCTCTTCAACTCCAACAGGGATCAGAATACATGGCACTTCTCAGGGGAAACTTCTAGAAGCATTCTCCTGCCCCTCCCTCCTCCAGCACCTTGCTCTTCTCCTCCCTGGAGTTACCTCAGGACGGAGCCTGGGCACAAAGCTTTGTATCCGTTAGATTTCCAAAGCAGATGCAAATGGCACCTCCCCCGTTTCTGTGGTCCTGTCCTCATGGCACTCTTCTGTCCCCAGGACAACTTGTCCTTGGAGACCTGCTGGAGCCACACTGGCCCCTAGGAAGCCCCATGGCCCTGAGTTCAAAACCAAACACCTGGCACAGGCTCCTGAGCCAGGCTGTGACCCCAGGGAACAGGCTTGTTCAAATCCGCGTGCCCAGCTCGCCACCTGGTGGCCATCCCCAGAACTTCCCAGACCCAGCCTGCAGCCAGGGAGGGGCAGGGCCGGTGGGAGGATGGACAGACAGCCCTACACTTCAGAGAGACCCCTCCAAGGCGGCAGGGGCAGAGCCTCCGGGTGACGGGCCTGAGCTCAGGCCCCAGCCCGGCGCCCAGCAGCAGGGCCCCGGGATCCGCGGGCCAGCCCCGTGTGCCCCCAACCCCCGGCTCCAGTTCAAAGGGGAAGGGCTGAGGGGCGCCACTGCTGGCTGGTGGCCTGACCTGGCGGCCCCTGGGGACAGAGGGTGATCGTGCTGACCGCGGCGGGCGGCTTGGCCATGGGGGACCCCAGGAGCCCCCAAAGTGCCCTCCCACCCCAGGCCTGCGCCAGGGGCAAGGACACCTGAGACCCAGCACTCACTTTAGCCGAGGCCAGGGAGCTGCGCCAGGCACAAGCCGGCCGGGACCCCCAGCCCGCAGCGCTGCCGGGTTCACCTTTCAGAAAGGTTTATTGTTTCAATGAGGAATTCCTTGTAAAAGTTGACACAATTTCTCTTCCAGTAGAAAAGGGGCAGCGGCCGGTCCCTGGCCTGGGCGCACCCGGGCCCTGCCCGGGCATCCTGGCCTCTGCTTGGCACCTGAGAGCTGAGGATGTGAGGGGATGGGCGGGGCCTGCACTGGGAGGAGGCGGGGGGGGGGGGGGCAGGTGACACCCTGGGCCTGTGGTCGCAGGGACTGGGGCTCTGTGCACAGGAGACCCTGAGGCAGCCCTTGCGGGTGGCCAGCATCCGCCGCCTGGCCCCGCCTGGCCTCTCTGCGTGGATGAGTGACCAGCAGCGCCACAACACCTGGCCAGGGAAGCACGGGTGGCAGTGCGGTAGCCAGGGCCTGGCCGGCCCAGCCACGCAGAGAGGAGGGCGGCCCCTCCCTAGGCTCCACAGTGGTGGCTCTGTCCCCAAGCACCAGCTCATGTCCGGACACGCGTGGCACACCAGCAGGTAGGTGGCACTGGGGTCAGGCTGTGGGGCTGGTGGGCCGTCTGCAGACAGAGTCTTCAAGAAGCGGGGTGCAGGGGCTGGGGGACCGGTCTGGCTGAGTGGCTAGGCTTGGGAGGCTCCCGGAGTCCTTGGCACCCTGCAGAGAAAGGGGGGCCGGTCACTAGCCTGTCCCCCAGCCCCTAAACACCAGCTCCTCAGAGAGGGCATGGGGCAATGAGGCCACCCCTCCCTCCAAACAGGGAAACCGAGGCCCGGAGAGAGGGCAGAGGAAGGTGTGGGCGGTGCCACACTGTCACTCCCAGAAATGACCCAAGTATCCGTGCCAGGAGAATGCATGTCCCATCAGGGCCACGTGACCCTGGCCAGCGCCTAGGCTGAGGCTCACAGAACAGCGCTGGGGCACCTACTGCGCCCCCACAACTGCGGGAGGGGGTGGGAAGAACACCCCCACCCTGCAGCAGCCCGGGGAGCAGGGGCCGGGGGCCTGGGGAGATGACCCAGACAGAAGAGGGAGGTGCGGCAGAGTGAGCAGAGACTACATCCTATCTGGTTTTGCATTTCAAACCTCCAGTGTGGAGAAGCATGACAGTTAAGAACAAGAGGTGGCCGAGCGCACATCTGTAGTACTGGCTGAGGAGACAGAGGCAGGAAAGTTCGACACCACCCTCGGCCTACCCCAAGACGCTGCCATGACAATAAGAAGATGTACAGCTGGGAGCTGGTGGTCACCTCGACAGGAGCTGCCAGGAGGGAGAGGTCAGGAAGGCAGTTCAAAAGTTGCTGACCATCCCCCCTGCCCCCAACCTCACCAGACGAGGCTGAGCAAAGGGCTGACCCGCAACGCGACTCACAATGACCCAAGCCAAAAGAGCAGGAGTTGCGGCTCAAGTGGTAGAGCACAAGCCTAGCATGGAGCCCTAAATTCAAACCCCTCAGTACTGGGAAAGCAGAAACCCAAACCCAAACCTACCCATCAGGCTCATGGGAAGCGGCTCCTCCACACTTTGGAGGCCCCGGCCTCCTGAGACACAGGTCATGCGCTCGGGAGCCAGGACAGCAGAGACAGACAGAGGAGAACACAGAATGTGGGAAAGATGGAGCTGGTAAGAGCATCTCCCCAAGGGCCACCTGTCCAGCTGCGCCCACAGCCTGCTGCCCGCCCGCGGCCTCCGCCCGCCGCACCTCTGCCCAGCGTCCCCGCCCCTGGAGCTGCCTCTGCCACAAGCCCCTGAGGGCCGCCCCACACCCAGGGGCCCACAATGGGTGGGGGCCTCCCCTCCACACCCAGACTGCACCAAGCTGTGCGGGGCTCAAGGCGAGCCTGGGGCAGTGGGTCCCAAGGTCGCAGCTTCTCTAATAATGAGAAAACGGAGCGTGTTGGCAAAATAATCAGCAACCTCCTTGGCCTGAGCCTCACCGTCCTGGGGCTCAGGAGTGGGGTGCCCATCAAGAAGAGGCCCAGAAAGGCCCGAGGCAGCGCGCCTTGCCCGCGCTGGGGGCTGTCCTCGGGCCCTGGGACACCCTGCCCAGCCCTGCCCCGCCCTGCCACCCCCCTGGCCGAGGAACAGGGCTGGCACCTCTCAGCCAGGCAGGCTGGTGCTCCCCACAGAACCTCCCCCTGCCAGCCCCAATTGACAGGCCTGGCACCAGCCCCGCAGGGCACAGCCCGCAGGGAGCCGCGGGGACACACTGCTCGGAACAGGCTTCCAGTGCAGCCGGCTGGGTGTGACACTTAAAATGACTTGGTGAGCTCACACCTGCCATCCTAGAGACTCAGGAGACTGAGATCTGAGGATCACGGTTCAAAGCCAGCCTGGGCAGGGAAGTCTGTGAGACTCTCATCTCCAATAAACTACTCAAAAAAAAGCTGCAAGTGGTTCTGTGGCTCCAGTGGTAGAATGCTGTCCTTGAGCACAAAGAGGCTCAGGGGCAGAGCCCAGGCCCAGAGTTCAAGCCTAGAACTGGCAAAAAACAAAAACCCCTCAGTGTACCAGGTAGAATTTCCCATGGGAGTGCAACTGGACAACCAGGGTGCAGCTGGCGCTCGGCTCCGCCTGCGCCCCCGACTCAGGCCCATGCTTCTCGGAGGGTCCGTGAAGATGCAGACCCCTCAGGACCGGGCTCCGGGGTGAGTGGACCCCCACTTCCAGCAGCCTCCCCAGTGAGGGCCAGTTGCCAGCGCACAGGACCATGGGCCCGACCCTGACCGGCAAGGTTCCACCTTGCAAATGAGACAGGAGCCCAGAGGTGCCACGGCACAGCCCCCTCCCAGCACTGCCCAGGTCCCAACCGTGGCCCACCCCCACGAAGGCCACGGGCGGCATTTACCCCCTGCAGACAGGCAGCGGGACTGGGTTACCTGGTACCCACCTACAGTCGGGCCTCCTGCAGCACTGTGCCCTTGGCCGCTGGCTTCATCAGCGACTCAGAGTAGGCCTGAATGGCCTCCTTATCCTCGGAGTCCTTCTTACCTCCACTCCAAAATAAATAGCATCTCTCCTAGAAGACAACCAAGCTTGTGTAAAGGCCACCTGCCCGGAATCAGAGATGTGTGCCTGCACAGCACCCAGGGCAGCTCAGAGATGCCAGGCCTGGCGTGCCAACCCAGTGTCACCAGGAAAAAGAGAAAGAAAAAACATCCATTCCCAGGAGTGATGGTGTATGCCTGGAAGCCCAGCTACTTGGGAAGCCAAGGCAGGAGAATTGGGGGTTCAAGGCCAGCCAGGACTGAGATTCAAAAGCAAAATACAGACTAGAGGCATGGTTCAAGTGCTAGAGTACTTCCTTAGCAAACAAAGGCACCAGGTGTTAAAATACACACACACACACACACACTCACACACACCCTCTCTTTCTCTCTCTCTCCCTCTCTTTCTCTTTCAAAACACAGGCCTAGGGGACGTGACTCAGATAGAAGAACACAAGGCCTTGAACACAAAAA
This sequence comes from Dipodomys spectabilis, assembly GCF_019054845.1. NCBI lineage: Eukaryota > Metazoa > Chordata > Mammalia > Rodentia > Heteromyidae > Dipodomys > Dipodomys spectabilis. The sequence goes on along the minus strand of NW_024871157.1, from coordinate 303,719 downwards.
CAAAAATGGAATGGCTTGGAAAGAAAAGTCCCTCTGGAAAGCACCCTCGCCAGCGCATGGTTTTTAAAAAGAAATCAAGACAAGCCACCAAAGCAGCCAGGCCTGCCAGGCCAGGGAAAGACATGAAATGTGGTGTTACAGCTGGCTGCCGGTGGCTCACGTCGATAATCCCGAGATGAGAGGATCATGGTTCAAAGCCGGCCCAGATGGAAAAGACCGTAAGACTATCTCCAATTAACCACCAAAAGGCTGGAAGCGAAGGTGCGGCTCAAGTGGCAGAGTGCCAGCCTGGGATGAAATGCCAAGCAAGAGTGTGAGGCACTGAGTTCAAGCCCCAGTACACACGCACACGCACACGCACACGCAGCAGCCAAGGCGCCCTGCAAAGTCGGGGGCATGGGGCCACAGAAAGGACGGACTCCTGTGGCCCGGGGTGAGGCTGCCGGAGTGAGGCACTGTCCGCGGTCCTCTCCCGCCCATGGGCAGCTGAAGAAGAGCAGGAGGGACCTGAGGACCCCGGTGCCCAGCCCTCTGCTCTGCCCAGCGCCGAGCAGCCCCATCTGTGTTGTTGCCCTGGGGGCCGCAGACCGGAGCCTGGGGCCTGGTCTCCTCTGCCCTCCTAGCCTGGCAGCCCCGGGCTGCCATTGAGCTGTGACGGGAAGGGAGCGTCCAGCAGTGCTGCCTGGACCACAGCCTCGGGGGAATTGGGTGACACAGTGGGCCTGGAGGTTTCTTCTGGAGGCTGGGGCTCTGGAAGGAAGTTGGGGGCCAGGAGCAGGGGTGGGGAGGCTTAGAATGGAAGTCAAGGCCCAGGCCCAGATGAAGAGTCCAGAGAAAGTTTTGATCCCCATAGCAAGCAAGGAAGCACCCACACCTTCTCAAGAGAGGAAAGAGAACCCAGAAGAAAGATCTGGAAAGCAGCGCTGGGGGTGTAGGGATCAGAAGTGAGCGCAGCCCCCACCCCGCCCACTGGGCTGCCCAGCTACAGTAGGTGGGCCCCAGTGGGCGGCTTTCTGGGGCAGGGAGGCCAAGTGGGCTATCATAGCCTCCAGGCCTAGGGCCGTGGCTCCACCCCTCACACCTGCCCTCCCTGCCCTGACTGGGACCCCAGCCTGGTCTCTGGACCTCATGCTCTGATTCTTTCTGGATGCTCCACACAGGTGCACAATGCCTCCCCCAAAATAAGTTACGGGACATACACTGGAAGGCAAAGGACAGGAGTGGGGTGGTGGGTAGCTGGCCCACCTTGTATAGACCAACACTGGGTGCACCTGGGTTCTACACCCCTGCTTCGCCCTCCCAGTCCAGCCCCTCCCTGCCTATATCTGACCTCCTTGCTTTAAAGACTTCTGGAAGATTCCCATTGCTCCAGAAATCAGTCCCAAGCTGCTCACCCTGCACCGAAGGGCCCCTCAGACACAAGCCCCACTTCCCCCACAACCCCCAGAGTCCCTCTCCACCACCTTTCTGTGATCACTGCCTCCCAATGCCTTGCTGGTGGGATCCAAGTCTGGATTCCACCTCTTCCTGACCAGATGGGTGCCCGGGCCCCCAGACAGGTGCTGTCCAATCTGAGAGCCACTGAGAAACAGATAAGCCACATGGATTGTAATATACACACTGAGCTAGTGAGCTGGGCACTGGTACTGGTGGCTCATGTCTATAATCCTAGCTACTCAGGAGGCTGAGACCTGAAGATCACAATTCAAAGCCAGCCCCAGCAGGAAAGTCCATGAAACTCCAATTAACAATTATCTCCAATTACCAACCAGAAAACCGGAAGTGGTTCTGTGGCTCAATTTGGTAGAGCGCTAGCCTTGAGCAAAAGAGTGCAGGCCCAACCAAGCGCTGGTGGCTCATGCCTGTAATCCTAGCTACTCAAGAGGCTGAAATATGAGGATCAAGGTTCAAAGCCAGCCCGGGCAGGAGAGACCCTGAGACTCCTACCTCCAATAAAACCACCAGAAAGCAGGAAGTGGTGCTGTAGCTCAAGTGTTAGAGCGCTTGCTTTGAGCTGAAGAGCTGAGGGACACCGCCCAGGCCCAGAGTTCAAGCCCCAAGACTGAAAAAAAAAAAAAAAGAGTGCAGGCCCTGACTGTGGACTTTGCTGGTACAAAGGATGGTGACCATCTGTTTCACAGTTTGCTTTTCCTGATAAACCTGTGAACACCTATCAACCTAGACAGAAAACTGCCTGCCACCAGTGCTGTGGTTAAAGGGAATGGTGGGGCCTTATCCAAAAGATGACAATAAAATCTTTTAACAACAACAACAACAAAAAAGCGCAGAGACAGCGCCCAGGCCCTGAGTTCAAGCCCTACGACCGACCAAGACAAAAAAACAAAACCAACCAAAATCTCCACTGAGTCAGAGACCTAATCTGGTGGAAGACAGCACAAACACACCGTTTGCGTCGGTCCCGTGGCCGTGATGACCCCGGGCTCTCTCCGGCTCCCGCCGGTTACAACTGGATTACCTTCGTTCATCTCTGCCTTGAACGTGGCAGAGGAACTGCACGCTCAAACCACACTCAGGCTCACCTTTCACCCCACCTGGGCGGTGACATGACACCCAGCTCACAACGGAGCCCAGGCTGGCCTGGAGCTCTCTACCCTGCCTTCCTCCCCGGCTCCTTCACCAGCCCGGCCCGGCAGCCCCCGCAGAGCAGACGGAGAGAGCGGAGAGCGGAGGGCGCAGAGCAGAGGGGCGGGGACGCGCAGGGAAGGCGAGCTCCGGCCCCGCCCCGCCAGGAGCCCCGCCCCCGGAGGCCCCGCCCCCGCCGGGGCCCCGCCCCGCCTACCTGGCTGCGGACTTGGTACACGACCGGCACGAGCAGCAGAGCGCCGCCCAGGGCGAGCAGCACATACTGCGCGTAGTGCAGCACCAGGGGCAGCAGCACCAGCTGCGTGTAGAACGTGCGCAGCGGCGCGCCCTCCATGGCCCCGCTCTGCAAGGCGGGACGACGATAATCAGCGGACGACGAAGTCGGCGGGACGCAGGCGCCCGCGTCTCCCTGCCCCTTCCCCTCCCAGGATTCCCTCGCTTCAGTGCACCGGAGGACTACATTTCCCAAAGTGCCTTGCAGCTGGGACCATGCAGTTACGCTGTGACCAATGGGAAATGGGTTTGGCCCCTCCCACGCGCTCGTGACTGTTCGAACGGACGGAATCCGCGGACGCCAGGGGCGCGGAAGGGACGGAAAGCGCCTGGAGCCAGAAAGGCTGCGTGGGGCCGAACAGGCCCTCCCGTTAACCGGCGAAAAGCCAGGCTGGAGGAGTGCCTTAAGCTAAGAAGCGCTCAGCAAGAGAGGCTGCAGGCGCGAGGTCCTGAGCTCAAGGCCCGGCATTTAAAAATAAAACACAAACGGGGTGGGGACTCATCGCTTGGTGCAGCCGTCCCGCCCCCTCCCGGGCTGACCACGGAGCTGGCGGCGGCCCCAGCCCCGCGTCCCTGCGAGCGCGCCCCGCCTCACCTGGCCAAACCACAGCAGCGGCAGGACCACCGGCTCGATCTTCCCGGTTTGCCTGGAAGTGGGAGTAGAGCGGGTGAGCTTGGCAGTGCGGGGTAGGGGACGCGGGCCGTGGCGTGGGGGGGGGGAGACACGCGTGTGACTAGACAGGGCGGGGCGTGTCTAGGGGGCGGTACTCAGGGGCGGGGCGTGTCTGGGGCGGTGCCCAGGGGCGGGGCTGTCTGGAGCGGTACCCAGGGGCGGGGCGTGTCTGGGGCGGTACCCAGGGGCAGGGCGTGCCTGGGGCGGTACCCAGGGGCGGGGCGTGTCTGGGGCGGTACTTAGGGGCGGGGCTGGGGCGGCACTCAGGGGCGGGGCTGGGGCAGTACTTAGGGGCGTGGCATCTGGGGCGGCACTCATGGGCGGGGCTGGGACGGTACTTAGGGGCGTGGTGTCTGGGGCGGTACTCAGGGGCGTGGCTCTAGGGCGGCACACAGGGCGGGGCGTGCCTGGGGCGGTACTTAGGGGCGTGGCTCTGGGGCCGGTACTCAGGGGCGGGGCTGGGGCGGCACTCAGGGGCGGGGCTGGGGCAGTACTTAGGGGCGTGGTGTCTGGGGCGGTACTCAGGGGCGGGGCTGGGGCGGTACTTAGGGGCGTGGTATCCGGGGCGGCACTCAGGGGCGGGGCTGGAGCAGCACTCAGGGGGCGGGGCAGTAGCAGGGGGCAGGGCTTGGCACCCGGGCCAGGTGCCTGTCCTGCCGGGCTAACTGGTGGTGTCCCTGCCTCCGCTGTGCAGGTTTTCAGGTGTAGGGGACAGGACAGAGACCCTCAGGGGTCTCGCCTGGCAGAGAGCCACCAGCCTCACAATTTGAGTAGTCTTTGTGGGCCCAGAGGGGCTGGGAAGGTGGCTCAATGGTAAAGTGCTTGCCTCCCGTGCATGAGGCCCTGGGTTCAATTCCTCAGCACTGCATACACAGAAAAGGCTGGAAGTGGTGCTGTGGCTCAAGTGGTAGAGTGCTAGCCTTGAGCGAAGACGCTCAGGGACAGTGCCCAGGCCCTGAGTTCAAGCCCCAGGACTGGCAAGAAATAAATAAAAATTCACATCTTAGCCAGGCACTTGTGGCTCACACCTGTAATCCTAACTAGGATATGAGTTCAAAGCCAGCCTGGACAGGAAAGTCCTTGAAACTCCTATGTCCAATCAACCTTGAGCACAGCAGCTCAGGGACAGTGCCCAGGCCCTGAGTTCAAGTCCCACCACTGACAATAAAAAATTCACATCTCCATGGTAGGGCTCCCAGGACTTGGCTGATATCCTAGTGTCCCCTTACAAACTAGAACCCTACTTTTGTTCAAGATGGAAATTTAACCTGGGTTTGGGGAGCTGTGTGTGTAAATTCTGATGTGTGTATGTTCTGATGTATCTGATTCATGACACAGTAACAGAAACTTTTTTTGGGAGGGAGAGTGGGGATCATTCATGGGGCTTCAACTCTGGGCTTAGGTGCTGTCCCTGAGCTCTTCAGCCCAAGACAAGTGCTCTACCACTTGAGCCATAGTACCACTTCCCGTTTTCTGGTGGTTAATTGGAGATAAGAGTCTCACGGACTTTCCTGCCCGAGCTGGCTTTGAACCTTTTTCCTCAGATTTCAGCCTCCTGAGTAGCTAGGATTACAGGTATGAGCCACTGGTACCTGGCTAACAGAAACTTTTTGTAGGAGAGCTGTTTCCCTTTCAGATGCCTGAATGCAGATGCAATAGTTGGAGCTCCAGCAGCCATTTGAACTGGAGATAAACTTGAGGATAGAGACCTCAAAGTGCTAGAAAAATGGAACCCAGAAGCTGGGCTATGGCCCATTGGTAAAGCAGTTGCTTACACTGTGCAAGGTACTGTGTTCAATCCTTGGCATCACAAACAGACAAAAGTAGGAACAGAAAGATGGGATGGTGTTCAACTTGGACCATGAATGCCTTTGGGGAGCCTCTATCACCTGGAACTGTCTGCTCCCTAACATCTATGGGAATTCTGTAGCAGACCATTAGGCAACAGTGAAAAAAATAAGGTCAAAGAACCGGACTGCACGTGGTGTCAGGTAAACTCAGCTGTGGAAGGATAAACAAGCAGGAGGAAGTGGCACTGTGGCTCAAGTGGTAGAGCGCTTGCCTTGAGCTGAAGAGCTGAGGGACAGCGCCCAGGCCCAGAGTTCAAGCCTCAAGATGGACAAAAAAAAAAAAAAAAACAGGAGTGCAGCGTGGTGTTGCATGCCTGTAATCCCAGCTCACTCAGGAGAAGGAGCTGAAATAACTGAGGTTCAAGGCTGGCATTTATTGAGATCTTATCTCAAAACAAGCCAGGCGGTGCATGTCAGTAATCTCCGCTACTCAGGAGGCATAGATAGGATGGATCACATTCCCACCCAGCCCTGGATAAAAGTTCAAGACTCTGAAACACAGACTGAAAATTAAAAAAAAAAAAAAAAGCCTGAGATCATGGCTCAAGTGGTAGAGCACCAGCCACAAGCAAGAAAGCAGAGCAAGATGGGCTGGGAAGGTGGCTCAGTGGTAGAACGCTTGCCTTGAGCTGAAGGACAGCACCCAGGCCCAGAGTTCAGACCCCACGACTGGCAAAAGAAAAAGAAAAAGAAAGAAAGCAGAGCAAGAGGTCCAGCCCCCAGAATCAGCTGATAACCTGGCATGCAGAGCTGAACCTCTTTGTACCACCACTTAGTAATAAAAAGGGAAAGGAGTCGGGGAGGGATGTCAGAACTCCAGCTGGGCAATTTCCAGAGTTAAGATGTCTGGGGAGCAGGGGGGAAAGCCAGGGAGGGACCCCTAGAGCCAGCCCACGGCCCTCCCCACACCCCAGTGTGCTCACCCGATGCCTCGGACAGCTTTGATGTAGAGACTGAGCTGCAGCTTCACGGAGCAGTTCATGGGGATGCCGGTGACCTGCGGCGACAAGCCAGTGAGCAGCCGCACAGGCGCACGGGGCCTGGCCGGAAGGGCAGCCCGGGCTGCCTGCCCCAGGGATATCGGGGAGCGCCTGCCCCCCCCCTCACCCAGTCCCCCTGGAGAATGACCCCACGGTGGCAGCCCAGGAGGGGCTCCTTCCTTGAGGAGGGCCCCAAGACCTCAAGCTGTTGACAGGAGGCGGTCAGTCCCTGCACATCCTCGGGCCGGGGTGTCAGCCTGGAGCTAGCACTGCTTGCCGTAGCGGGGCCACGCATGCTCCCGTGAGCGCCAGCAGGCGACGCCAGTCCTCATCAACAGCAGACACCTTCCCTGACTGCAGCCTGCCCTGGAGCCCAGGCTGTCCTCAGCCTCCCCAGGCTGGGATTACAGGCATGCAGGACCACACCTGGCTAAGAATGCACTGTATGTGGGTCCTCGGCACAAATACACAGGGTTGAGCTACACCTAACTCCAGTGTTTCATATACACTGATGCGATTTTTATTTCTTAATTTATAACTGACTTTGAAAATAGGTACTGTAATCCTAGTTGCTCAGGAGGGTCTGAGGATTGCAGTGTGAAGCCAGCCTGGGCAGGCAAGTCTGGGAGCCTTAGTTCCAATTAAGCACCAAAAAAGTTACAAGTGGCACTGTGGGTGCTAGCCTTGAGCAAAAGAGCTCAAAGAGAGCGCCCATGCCCCGAGCTCAGTCCCCGCGACTGACACACACATACACAAAATAATTCTTTTTAGGAATGGTTAAGTGCCTGGGGTACAGCATCCCCCCAGTGTCTAGACTCCAGTCTCATCCCCGGCTTTGCCCCCCCAAACCACCTCGCTGGCCAGGAGCCACCAGTGGGAGCCCACGGCAGGACTCTGGGCTGTGTGGAAGCCAGTGGGTCCCGCGGGCGCCCGGCGGGCATCTCACATGGCCAGGTCTGGGCGTGGACAGAACTCCCGAGGTAGAGGACACTTGCCTGCAGCTATCTGGAGCTTTACTGCGCCTCACCAAGTGGCTGATAATCCCTAATTAATTTACTGTCCTGAGGGCCTTTAGAGAGCTGATAACAAGATAATGGCAGCCTTGAACTAGAGTCAGGGTACATCGGGGCCTTGGACGGCTGATGTTCACAGGGTCCGTGCCAAGGGCAGGCTCCTCACCCCAGGCCGAGATAGCTCTTCTCTGGGGGGGCAGGGCCAGGCTCACCGGGTGGATGTCCAGGAACAGGGCGTGCTCCTCGGGGTTGGGGTGCAGGCCGAGCACCGCTTGTGTCAGCACAGGGTCAGCATTGTAGAAGTGGGGGTGGGAGAGGAAGAGGGGCGCATCTGGGAGCAGAGCAGACGAGACAGGTGAGGGCGCCGGCCGGCGCATGCGCGCGCACGTGGAAGGCACTGGCGCTCAGGGATCACCCCCGCCGAGAAATCCCAGAGACGGGAGGCTCCCGTCCTCCCACCCCCACCCCGGGACCCCCGAGCCAGCCAGAGACTCGGGATGGGGCCAGCGGGAGCCAGGAGAGGTGGTACAGCTGGCCACCCAAGCAAGCAGCAGGCTGGTGGTCGCAGCTCAGCAGCAGGCTGGCGGGGGCGGCTGGTAGAGATGGGGCCTCCACTAGGAAGAAGGGCTCTGGAAGTTGGGAGGACAGGACAACCACTCCAAATGACCCCGGGCTGCCCACTCTGCCGGGTGAGGTTCACACCGCGCGAATTCCACCACCCCGCAGCTCCCCAGGCCTGGCTTTCCTGACCGTGGAAAGCCTCACCGAGGCCCCACCCCTCCCCCACCCCAGGTATCTAGACCCTTCCGTGGCCAGAAAGACAGGATTAGCCTTGCAAAGTTTGCAAGACCCCCTCTCAACTAACAGCTGAGTGCAGTGGGGCCTGCCCACCATCCCCGTGGCATGAGGAGGCACAAGTAGAAGACCACAGACCAGGCACACAGCGAGGCCCGAACTTGAAAATAACCGATGCGGAGAGGGGAGGGGGCATGGCTCAGAAAGAAGAAAACCACAAGGAAAGGCCTTCAACCCCCCACAGCATTCTGGTAGCAAGGCCTGCTGGGACAAACTCCCTCCCGAGGTAGCAGCCCTGGCTGAGCCGAGTCGGCTCTGGCACAAGGACCCATTCCTGTAGTGCCCTCGGGAAGTGACGCGCCTTGGCCCCTGGCCAGGTCCCACATGCAGGTCCCCCCCTTCCCCCCCACACACAGGAGGCTTTTCAGTGACTGCCTGCACTTCCACCATGTTATCTCCCCACATCCAGACGGAGCCCGGCCCAGGCAATCCGCATAATTAATTTATAGCTTTATGGCAAGTCTAACCCAACATAATTGCCCCAGGATTTTCAGGGATTACAACTGAGGAGCCGAGGGGGGAAGGTCAGAGATGTTAGGAAAGGGAGTCCTGAGTCCAAGAAATTATCAAAGCCCCAAAAGGGAACTGTGCAGGTATTCATAATCTCCAGAGAAAATGCCACTGAAAGGCAGATTTAGGAAGGGCAAGCATCAAGATCAAGAGCGGTCTAGTCTCCCCACGGTACTACTCGAAAGACACAAAGGCCAGCCAGATGCTGATGGCTCCGCCTGTAACCCATGTCAGGAGGCTGAGGATGGAAGGACTGAGATTTGAGGCCAGCTTGGGCAAGAAAATCTGTGAGACTTCCAAAGGGTGGCACGGGCAAAGGAGCGGCCGTGTGGGGCCCAGGGAAGAGGCTCTGGGGGCCAGCTGGGCTCCCGAGCCCTGTCACTAAGGAGTCAGCTTTCCTACGTCAGGGACCCACACACACGCTGACAGTGGGTGGCAGCCTGTGCCGCCTGGCCCGGCCACCGGCCTGCAGAGTTGCTCCCAGGGGCCAGATGTTCTCTGGGAGCATGGCCGCTGTGTGGCCGCCTGGCACAGGCTTGTTGGTTTGTCGGTTTTTGTTGTTTGGTTTGTGGGGGTTTTGGTGCCGGTATTGGGGTTTGAACTCAGGGCCTAGGTGCTATCCCTGGGCTTTTTTTGCTTAAGGCTAGCACTTGAGCCACAGCTCCGCTCCAGCTTTTTGGTAGTATACTGGAGACAAGAGTCTCACAGACTTTGCTGCCCCGGCTGGCTTCAAACCACCATGTTTACATCTCAGCCTCCTGAGTAACTGGGATTACAGGTTTGAGCCACCGGCACCAGGTAGAAATGCTTTTTTTTTTTTTTTTTTTTGCCAGTTGTGGGGCTTGAACTCAGGGCCTGGGCCCTGTCCCTGAGCTTCTTTTGCTCAAGGCTAGCGCTCTACCACTTGAGCCACAGACCACTTCTGGCTTTCTGTGTCTGTGGTGCTGAGGAATGGAACCCAGGGCTTCAGGCGTGCTAGGCGAGCGCTCTACCCGAGCCACCTTCCCGGCCTTTTTCCACCTGGACTTGGTGAGTCTGTTGCAATGGAAGCAGGCATGCAAGCGCAGCCACAGTGGCCACTGACGGGCTGTGGACTAGGTCAGGGCTGGGGGGCGGAGGGGGGACAGATGGGGCTGCCGGGCCTGCGTGCAGGGCGGGGGGTAGGGAGGGGCCGGGCCCAGCCGTGCTTGGCTTGAGCATTGGAGGCGGGTGCCAAGGGGGCCGGCACAGCTGCAGGCGCCAAAGGACATCGTGGTCCCAGATCACACCTGGCGCTGCCAACAGGAGGCTCTGACAAAACAAGCAGCGGGCGCTTGGCCAGCCCGTCACGTGTGGGAGCAGCCCAGCGGCCGGGCGGTCCCAACCCACGCCCAGTCCTGGCATCTGGTGGCTCTGGAGCCCAGGGCCACAGGGAATCGAGGTCACAGGTCAGCTGCTTTAGGACAGGAAGGGAGTGCTGTCCGTCCTAAATACCGTAAGGGTCAGAAGAGGCAAGAGGACAGAGGTGAGCCCAGGGATCCAAGGCTGTCCACCCCAGAAATGGGAAGGGGTGCAGCAGGAGGAAGCGGCAGAGGAGCGAACCCCACACACACACAGCGGCCCACAGCACAGCCGTGACCTTAGCCCGGGGAAACCGAGGCAGGCTCAGAACTACAGAACGAGAGATACACACAGCCTGTTTTCTTCCTCCAGTTATCTCCCTGCCGCTCCTTATCTGCAGCCTAGCGGAATTATCAAGGGTGCAGAGACCACGGCTTGGGTGGACACTGGCCGATGAGTCCCTGCTGGCTCAGGCCCTGCCGGGGGGGGGGGGGGGGGGGGGGAGGGGGGGGGGAGCAGGCAATGGGACACGCACGGAACCTGCAGGTGCTCATGTTCTGGATGCCGGACTCCAGGCACGGGCAGAAGCCTTCGTTGGGTGGGTAGACAGAGCCGTTGGCAAATAAGGTTTTAGGGGCCACAAAGCGGTAGATGGGGATGCCTTCATACACCCCAGGCTCTTTGTAGATGAGCTTCATGGACCTGCGGGGGGGGGGGGGCACAGACAGGTGAGAAGGGACCCAGGAATGCGGGCCGAGCCCCGCTCGCCAAGGTGGCCACTGCACGGCCCTCTCTTGTGGCCAGAGCACGTCACCTCTTCCTGCGGTCGGCAATGGCCTTCCCCCCACACCATCCACTGTCTGCACCCAGAGAGCCTTCCACCAAAAGCCTCCTTCCAAGGACCCCATCTCAGGTTGGGAGCCTGGTGCTGATGGCTCACACCCAGGTCCTCTCACACTCAGCTGAGAGCTGAGGGCTACGGTTCGAAGCTAGCATGGGCAGAAAAGGCTGTGGAACTCTTATCCCCATTAATCAGCAAAAAGCCAGAAGTGGAGCTGTGGCTCAAGTGGTAGAGTGCTAGCCTTGAGCACAAAAGCTCAGAGACAGTGCCCAGGCCTAGGACCAGCATGTATGTGCATGTAAGCACACTTGCACGCAGGCACGCACGCACACACGCACACACGCACATACACACACACACAAGACAATTCAAGATGGTGCAGAGCCACTGGGTGCTCTCTGCGCACACAAGGCCCCATGGTTGCACTGGGCCCCTGACCCAGGACAGCAGGAGGCCCCGGCCAGCACCTACCTGCATGCCTCAGGGCTGTAGAACTCCAGTGACGACTCAGGAGTCATAAACGGCGGCCACATCTGCCCAGAAGTCCCATTGATCATGTTGCACCCCTCCGAGTTCCAGTAGCTGACCTGTGGGGGGAGGGGGAGAGGGGGATGTTGGGGGGGAGCTGCGGCCTCCGGGCGGCTGAGGCCTCCAGCAGCATCACCGTGCCCCGCCCGCCCTGCTGCCAGCGCCACCACTCAGTTCCCACACCGGCACCCTGTGGCCAGCAAGGACAGGACACCCCGCGTCCCATGGCCTCAGCCATTTCCTCTAGAAGATGGAGACACTGCTGCCACACACCGCCAGACGTCAACAGGCAAACTACCCAAAACCACTGACCTGCAGCAGAGGCCTCACAACAAGCGGTCAGGGAGCTGCCCCTGGGGCAGAGCCAACACACGCTTGGCACCCGTCAGCCCCATTAGAACTCTAAACCATGCATCGTTTCACATGGAAAAAGCAAGTCAGAAAGTATTAATGGCATCCCTTAGGGGTAAGAATGCTCACCAGCCAGGCACACGGCCATGCCTAAAATCCCAGCATGAAGGAGGCTGAGAAAGTTCCAGACCAGCCTGAGCTACCTAGGAAAACCATCTCAAATGACTACTTTTGCTTTTTTTCTGCGCTGGTCCTGGGGCTTGAATTCAGGGCCTGAGCACGACCCTTGAGCTTTTTTGCTCAAGGCTAGTACTCTACCACTTGAGCCCTAGCTCCACTTCCAGCATTTTGCTGGCTTATTGGAGTCTCAGTCTTTCTTGCCCAGGCTGGCTTTGAACTGTGATTCTCGGATCTCAGCCTCCTGAGCAGCTACAAGTACAGATGTAAGCCACCTGTGCCCAGCATCCATCATCCATGCAGCTGAAGCTATTCCTTTTTAAATGGCTGGGATGTGGGTCGGTGGTAAGGCACTGTGTACCATGCAACAGACCTGGGTTCCATTCCTTGAATAAGAGAGGAAGAGAGACAGAGACCTGTGTTTCGTCCCTTGCATAAAAGAGATAGACAGACTGACAGAGAGGGAGACAGAGAGCACCAGTCACTAAGGTGCAAAAGAAAGCCAGCCCATGGCATGTTTCCAGTGAATTCCAGGCACACGGGAGCAGGGTTCAAAGGAGAAGTGGGCTTTCCTCGGGGGACAGGGCAGGGTGCCCAGGAGGACTGTGCATGGCTCCATTGTTTGGTTTTAATGGGAATGTCTTCCTGTGTTCTGGGCGCAATTTCAAAGCTGTTCCGCCCAAACCAGGAGTTGGAGGAGCAGAGCTGTGCCTAGACAGACGCCAGGCGCCCGTGTGTGAGCGCGCATGCGTGCGTGCCAGGTGCCCGTGTGTGAGCGCGCATGCATGCGTGCGTGCGGCCCAGCCGGGAGCGTGGAGCCCCGGGCCGGCTTCCGCGGCGGCCATCCCCTCCACCATCTCCACTCACCTTGCTGAGCCCATTCCACTTGTCCACAAGGTGGATCCTGCTGAAGTTCTGCACCCCCGTGAACACCGTGAAGACCTCAGAGTCTGAGTTGTTCATCTGAGGACAAAGGCACGGGGGAGGAGGAAGAGGAGAAGAGTTGACAATGAGCCCCACTGTGGCTCTCAAGGGCTTTCCAGAAGCTGGGGCCCCATGGACGGAGCTACCCCGTGCCGGCTACCGTGCCCTGCCGAGGCACAGGACGCTGCCTGGCTCTGAGGTGGCAGCCTGCCTGTGCCACGAGTCAGGTTCCCCATCCGCCGTCTGCCCTGCACTGACACGTGCCCTGGGAGTTTGGGGAGCCCGTGCCTCAGCTGCCAGGGCCCGGGCCGAGCACGGGCGTCCGGGCGCCAGCGCTCAGCATTGTGCGGTGGCTGCGGTGACGGCAGGGCAGGCCGCATGCGCATGCCCGCACGTGCGCGCTCTGGGCACGGGCCGCCGCCACAGGCACAGCTTGTCCCGCTTCGCCCCAGAGCCAGCGACCCAACAAAACCCAAGCCACTTCTGGCACATCAAGGTGACCCTGAAGGACCGCGGACGCTTTCCGGCCCCTGCAGCTGCGGGGAAGTGACTATTCTAGCTCACAGAAAACACGGGAAGTCATCCCCCGCCCCCGGAGGAAGCCCGGGATGCTGAGCTCCTGGCTCGCAGCGGCCCTGCCCGGTCACCAGGGGTCAGGACCCAGAAGAGGCCGGTGGCCATCTGCCCCCACAACCATGCCCGCTCACCTTCACGAACAGCCCGAACTTGCCCTTGACAGGGAGCATGTCTGGGAAGTACTTGTTGAGGAGGTTCACCAGGGGGTCCTCATAGCCCCACATCACCTCGCCCACCGTGCGGTTCATGAAGGCACGCTGCCCGAGCGTGCTGAAGGCCAGCGTCATGAGGAGCTTCAGGCTGGTGGGCCTGTGCTCCATCATCGTGGCCGCGCCCTGCAGAGCGAGACACCGCTGACCGGCTGCCGCCTCCGACCCTCTCCGCCCTCCCCTCCCTCCTCCTCACCCCCGGGCTCAGGCCCTGCACCCGCCTGTCACCCCAGCCGCAGTGACGGGTTCAGAAGTGAGCATAAACCCCTACCCGGGCAACACGCATGTCCCGCAGGGGCTCCGCCAGGCTCGGAACCTGGGGGCCAGTGAGCTTGCACCTGGGGGGGGCGGGGCGGAGGGCACACCTGTCACCTGGGGGGCGGGGCGGAGGGCACACCTGCTGGGAGGGGACCCAGCGCAGACCGGGGACTGACGCACCCCAGATGAAGCCAGTCTCAACACCAGCCCAACTTCCACCCATTAGTCATTTGAGCTGAAAAATTCCTTTTTGCTGAAGGCACCTGGGCATGTACCGAGAAACCATCTCGTGTCCTAGAAAGGAGCCAGGCAGACGCTCCACTAGCACCTGCTCATGCTTCCTCGGGGCTGTCCCGGCTCCATGGATGTGAGACACTTCGGGCAGAGAGCCTCACGGGCTTTCCTGCCACCATGCTCAGATCTCAGCCCCCCGAGCAGCCGGGTGCCCTGCGTGAGCCACCAGCGCCTCGTTGGTTTCTTTGCTCTTCCTTTCCTTCTTATTTTGTGGTACTGGAGTTTGCACGGGCTAGGCAGGTGCTCTACCACTTGGGTCACACCCCAGCCCCTGGGCTCATTTTTCAAAGGCACAGCAGGATCAAGGCCGGCCTAGAGGAGGAGGGGCCGCACTCGGAGCAGGTGCCGTCCGGTCTGGTCCCGCAGGGACCACGCAGCTCCTTTGCCTTCTAATCATCCTTGGGAAGGTGATAAACACATCATTTTTAAAAAATCAAAACAGGATACAAAACAAAATATAGGTCCCTCTCCACCCTCGGCTCTGGGCCAGGCTCCCAAAGCCCTGAAGTCGGCTTTTGTTTGGTGAGTGATCCAAGACAGCTTTTACGTTTCCCAATGGATAGGAAAAGAATCAAAATCACATCGTCCAGGAAACACGAAAATCCTGTGGAGCCCACGTCCTTTGCCCAGGGTGCTGGGGAGAGGGACAGGGCCACACCCACACGTGCTCGCTGGGGCTGCAGCCCAGACCCTTTCCAGCGCCCCCTGGGGCTCTGCGTGAACCATTCCCCGCAGCCCTAGGAAGGCTGCGCTCAACACTGGCACCGACCAGCGCCTGGACGCCTGGACGTGGGGAGAGTCTGGCCATTCCTGGCCAGGCTGACAACCTGTTGATGCCCCCGATCCGGCCCGAGGTGTCCCCATGCTGGCACCCAGTGTCCCGGCAGAGCTGGAGGGCAGGGTAGGCTCCCAAAGCTCCACCCGTGCCATTGCCCGGGGGTCTGCCCGGTCTCCTACGGGTGAAGTCAGACACAGCCTGGGTCCCACCCCGGTGGAAAGCACCCCCCAAACAGCTGTCCTGACCCCAGACCGGGGGCCTGCCTGCGGCAGCCTCCAAGCAAGGAGGGGCAGTGGGGGGAAGGGCTGCGGGCCGCGGAGACTCACCAGGACCAGGATGTTGGGCAGGACGATGTAGTCGCTCTCGTCACCCCAGGACCTGTCGGGCTGGAACTGGAAGCTGCGGTGCTCCCGGAAGGACACCGTGTCGTTGTCGTTGAAGGTGATGTTGGTCTTATGTCTGAACTCGCTGCGTGGAGACGCCAGGTCAGCGCAGGCAGCACCACCCCCCGCCTGCTCGGTGCCCACTGCCCGCACCTGTGCCCGTGTGCACGCACGCGTGTCTCCTGCGTTTGTCTCCCCCCACGTACCGCAAGGCCCCTCGCTGTTCCACCAAGAACTAGGCACCCACCAGCTGCCGGTGGCCCAAACACAAGAACTGTTTTCTTGGAGGCTAGAGGTGTGGCTCAAATGGTAGAGTGCCAGCCTCACAGGTACAGGTACAAGGTCCCGAGTTCAAGCCCCAGTACCCTCCTCCCCCCACCCCCCCAACACCATGGCTGCTGGGCCTCACCGGTACACGTAGGGCCCGCGCTCCTGCACCAGCGGCTTCTCGCCCTTCAGGATCTCGTCGGGGTTGATGACCTCGAAGAAGTAGACGGACAGGTAGAAGGGGACGGGGATCTCCTTCCACATGTTGAAGGACAGGCTCTGGGGGTCGATGCGCACGTTCTACGGGGAGACGGCTCATGGGCGGGTGGCCATGCACGTCCAGCCCGCGCCGGGGCCGGTCCTGCTCGCCCTGCCTCCCAAGCAATGAATCCTAACCACACGAACAGTGAGCAACACTTACGAGTGTTTACATGCTTCCAGTGTGTGTGTGTGTGTGTGTGTATGTGCACGCGTGTGTGCGTGTGTGCACGCACGTGTGTGGCACATGTACCTGTGTGCATGCACCAGTACTGGGGCTTGAACTCAGGGACTGGGCACTTGAGCTTGGTTTGCTGAAGACTGCTCAGGGCTGGGAATGTAGCTCAGCAGTAGAGTGCTTGTCTAGCATGAATGAAATCCTGGGTTCGATTCCTCACCACATACATAGAAAAAGCCAGAAGTAGCACTGTGGCTCAAGTGGTAAAGTGCTAGCTTTAAGCAAAAGAAGCCCAGGGACAGTGCCCAGGCCCTGAAGTCAAGCCCCAGGACTGGCAAAAGACTGCGGAGTCTGCTCAAGACTGGTGCTCCACTACTTGAGCCACAGGTCTACTTTTTGCTGGTTCATTGGAGACAAGATTTCACGGACTTTCCTGCCTAGCCTGGCTCAGATCTCAGCTTCCTGAATAGCTAGGATTACAGGTGTGAGCCACTGGCGCCCGGTAAAATCTTATTTATAAAACTTGGCGGGGGGGTGGGGGGGGACTCAGGGCCTTGTGTGTGTGAGGCTGACACTGTACCACTGGAGCCCCACCTCTAGTCTCCATGGGGCGGGCACGTGTGGATCGCTGATGGGGCAGGGCAGGAGGGCCCCACACACAGGGTGGACACGGGCGGATCGCTGACATGGTGGAGGATGCAGCAGGCGGGTAGAGATCAAACCACCAAAGACTGCCCCAGGCGACCCACTGCGCACCCACCCAACAGAAGTAACTCAGCATCCAAGAGGAACCACAGCGGGTGAGGGCAGGCCCACCTGTAAGCCCAGCACCTGGGAGTGTGGGAGGTGGAGGGGCTCCACCCCGCACACCCGGCCCTGGCCACAGGACTTCTCCCCGGTGCCCCCTGCCCCCCACCCCCCCAGTGAGTCTAGGACTCAGAGGAGGATCTGGAGGCGGCTGCAGCGCCTGGCGTGCCTGCCCGGGAGGGTGGACTTCGTCCTGCCCTCTCTTCAACCACAGCGGATCACAGCACCGGGCAGCTGATTAGATAGCACAGGGGTGAAGCTCGCAGCACCTGGCCCAGCGTGGCTGGGCTGTCTCTCTGCCCCTATCCCTCTTCCAAGGACAAAGATCAGTGCAAAGACAGTGTAGAGAGTGGCCATGGTCAGCCTCGTGGGACTTGGCCACTCCGGCCCGGCCCGGCCGGTTCCACAAGCCCAGGCCCACTCGCAGAACACGGCCAGGTGGGGACAGCTGAGCTGCGTGTCGGACACGCATCAGGCTGGGCACTGGCAGCTCACACCTGTAAGCCCGGCTACTCAAAAGGCTGAGATCTGGGCTGGGAAGGTGGCTCAGTGGTAGAGCGCTTGCCTGGCATGCCTGAGGCCCTGGGTTCGATTCCTCAGCACCACATAAGCAAGAAGAAAAAAGCCGGAGTGGTGCTGTGGCTCAAGTGGTAGAGCGCTAGCCTTGAGCTGAAGAGCTGAGGGACAGCGCCCAGGCCGAATTCGGGCCCCATGACCAAAAAAAAAAAAAAAAAAAAGGTCCACAGACCCCGGAACCCCTGGGGTAGCGGGGCTGCAAGGATTGGGGTCTGCTCCCAGCTCTGGCCCCCTGGCTTTGTGGGGTGTTTGCGGTTGTTCCTGGACTCAGCACGCTTTGTAAAACAAACTAGAGATTAGGGTGCGAGCTGAGGGCAGGCAGCACTAGTGCCTTGCGCTGGCTAGGTGGCTGTTCTGCCTCGTGACCCACACCTCCAGCCCAGCATTTTGCTAATTTAGAGATAGTGTCTTAGGGTTTTGAACTGTGATCCTCCAGCTCTCAGCCTCCTGAGAGACTAGGATTAAAGTTGGCTATAACTGATCAGCAGAGGGGTTCGAGTGGGCCAGGAGAAAACCAGGAGTGGTGGAGCCGTGTGGGGCCGGAGTGCCGCAGAGCCGCGGGTGCTCACGGGCCACACGCGCGTCAGAGCTCAGTGGCTCTGCGTCTCCAGCCTGGCTCAGGACAAAGCCACTTCTCAGCGCTGCCTGCATGGCCACGGCTGTGCCCAGCAGAGGCTTTGGAGCAAGACCTCACAGCCCCACAGAGGGGCGGCCCCAGGGAGGGGGACCACAGGGAGGCTGGCAGCCCAGGCCTTCCCACCGCCCAGACATCCCCTCCCAGACGCCTAGACAACACAGTCTTCACCCAGCCAGGCACTGGCTGCTCAGGTCTCGAATCCCAGCTACTGGAGAGGCTGAGAATTGCACAGTGCGACTCCCTTCCGAGCAAGGGCAGGGAAGGGCCGGGGCACAGCCACACCCCCCGCCCAACGCCAAGAGGCCCTGCTCTGACACGGGTGGAGACGGATCCTGCTCTGGGCCCCACACTGGCGCTCTGGCTTCCCAGGTAACCAGCTCTACCCCGGAAAAGCCTTTTACAGGAAGCCCAAGCACGTCACTGACACAGGGCCAGGTTGCCCAAGAAGCTGAGTCACCTGATTCCTTCGTCGGTGTCCCCCACTCAGCGCTCCCCGCCAGCAGCCACCGCCGCGCGGCCTCCAAGCACTGCCAGCCCTCCGCTCCCGTCCCGCGCTGTCCAGGCGCCATCCACCCAGCCCCCTTGGGAGGGTCCGTCGCTCCTCAGCTCCAGAGGCTCCCAGCGCTCTTCTCACTTCTCAGAACCCGAATCCCTACACACTCTGACTGTATCATACCAGATGTACGCTGGTGACAAGCCTCCTTTGCTGCTACCCAGAATGCAGTTGTGGTGGGCGGCGCTGGAACAGCCACCCTGGACCACGAGGCAGCCTTGAGACTGGGTCCCAAGGCTTCACGCAGCCACCCCACCAGGGTGGTTTAGTCATGAAATAATACAAAGCAAGATCACACTCCCTGTAGCAGAATGACTAAATCAGGAAAGGCTGACACGCCGAGCGCTGGTGGAGCACGGAGGCGTTCACTGAGGGTCAGCCCCACATGGGAGCGTCACCCAGACAGGCCAAGGCCTCCACTGCCAGAGCCGAGCCCGGGGCCGAGCGACAGGGTCAGAGGAGAAGCCGCACTGCCCGGGGCGGCATTTCGCCAGCGGGCACACCGCGGTCAGCCAGGGGCAAGGCCTCTCATGGGAGCCCAGAGGCCTCCTCTGAACCCGGCTGGACTTCAGCGGGAGCTGGGGTAGACACAAGGGGCCTGGGGGACTCTCCTTTGTGTCCCAGCTGGGGCCTGCGAGCTGGCCCCGGCCCCCGGCCCCCGCACGTGACACGGCTGTGCAGCCTGGCTGGCCCAGGGGTCACGCAACACCGAGCAGGGGCACCCAGTGGCCACAGCCCTTCTGCCAGACCTGGGGCTTGAACTCAGGGCCTGGGTGCTGTCCCTGGGCTTTTTCACCTACAGATGGTGCCCTACCTCTTGAGCCACAACTCCACCTGTGGCTTTTTGCTAGGTAATGGGAAACAAGCATCTCCCAGACTTCCCTGCTCAAGATGGCTTCAAATCACAGCCAGAGAGCAGGCTCCACACTGGGTAACAAGTGTCACGGCTGGCTGAGGGGCGGCGTGTGCGTGGCCATCCCGCTCAGAATCGCGGCCACCGGAGCCCCGGGAAGCCCCGACCATGCCTCCCTCCCCGGGGTAGGAGGGGCACTGTGTCTGCGCTGACTTTGGGGTGACACGTGAACCCCAGGCCTGGAGCTGGGGCCCCACCGGTGCCTGCGATGGTCCCAGCGTCCAAGGGACAGTCCTGTGCACTCCCACGGTCACGCCAGGCTGAGAGCCAGCCTGGGGAGGGTGTGAGAGGCCCCAGCTCCCAGCTGCCTCGATCCTGGCCTGGTGACTGCCCTGATTGCGGCCAGGCTGCAGTCAGCACGGCTGACCATTCAGGTGCGCGGTCCCACCACCGGGCTCTGACAGGATGTGTCACCACAACCAGCACCACAGCAGCACGGCTCTGCCGCAGGCTGACGCCGCACAGTGCTGTGCCCGGAATCCTCTGCAGACCCCCAGGGAGCTGACGTTCCTCCCTGCATGTGGGGAACAGGCTCAAGATGGCTACAGCTCTGCCTGCACCCTCATCTACCCACGCCACACCACCACAGGGAGACGACAGCCACACTGACATCTAGCTACAATGAGACGAGAGCCGCAGAGAGACGACAGCCACACAGACGTGACAGCCACACAGAGACCAAAGCCAGACAGAGACGACAGCCAGACAGAGACGACAGCCAGACAGAGACGACAGCCACACAGAGACGACGGCCACACAGAGACGACAGCCACACAGAGACCAAAGCCAGACAGAGACGACAGCCAGACAGAGACGACAGCCACACAGACGTGACAGCCAGACAGAGACGACAGCCACACAGAGACGACGGCCACACAGACGTGACAGCCAGACAGAGACGACAGCCAGACAGAGACGACAGACAGACAGAGACAACAGACATACAGAGACGACAGACAGACAGAGACGACAGCCAGACAGAGACGACAGCCACACAGAGACGACAGCCGCACAGAGACGACAGCCAGACAGAGACGACAGCCACACAGAGACGACGGCCACACAGAGACGACAGCCAGACAGAGACGACGGCCACACAGAGACGACAGCCAGACAGAGACGACAGCCAGACAGAGACGACAGCCAGACAGAGACGACGGCCAGACAGAGACGACAGCCACACAGAGACGACAGCCACACAGAGACGACGGCCAGACAGAGACGACGGCCAGACAGAGACGACAGCCAGACAGAGACGACAGCCACACAGAGACGACGGCCACACAGAGACCAAAGCCAGACAGAGACGACAGCCAGACAGAGACGACAGCCAGACAGAGACGACGGCCAGACAGAGACGACGGCCACACAGAGACCAAAGCCAGACAGAGACGACAGCCACACAGAGACGACAGCAACACAGAGACGACAGCCACACAGAGACGACAGCCAGACAGAGACGACAGCCAGACAGAGACGACGGCCACACAGAGACCAAAGCCAGACAGAGACGACGGCCAGACAGAGACGACAGCCAGACAGAGACGACAGCCACACAGAGACGACAGCCAGACAGAGACGACAGCCAGACAGAGACGACAGCCAGACAGAGACGACGGCCACACAGAGACGACAGCCAGACAGAGACGACAGCCAGACAGAGACGACAGCCAGACAGAGACGACGGCCACACAGAGACGACGGCCACACAGAGACGACGGCCACACAGAGACGACGGCCACACAGAGACGACGGCCAGACAGAGACGACGGCCACACAGAGACGACGGCCAGACAGAGACGACGGCCAGACAGAGACGACGGCCAGACAGAGACGACAGCCACACAGAGACGACAGCCACACAGAGACGACGGCCAGACAGAGACGACGGCCAGACAGAGACGACGGCCAGACAGAGACGACAGCCACACAGAGACGACGGCCACACAGAGACGACAGCCAGACAGAGACGACGGCCAGACAGAGACGACAGCCAGACAGAGACGACAGCCAGACAGACGTGACAGCCAGACAGAGACGACGGCCAGACAGAGACGACAGCCACACAGAGACGACAGCCAGACAGAGACGACGGCCAGACAGAGACGACGGCCAGACAGAGACGACAGCCACACAGAGACGACAGCCAGACAGAGACGACAGCCACACAGAGACGACAGCCACACAGAGACGACAGCCACACAGACGTGACAGCCAGACAGAGACGACGGCCAGACAGAGACGACAGCCACACAGAGACAACGGCCACACAGACGTGACAGCCAGACAGAGACGACAGCCAGACAGAGACGACAGCCACACAGAGACGACGGCCACACAGACGTGACAGCCACACAGACGTGACAGCCACACAGAGACGGCAGCCAGACAGAGACGACAGCCACACAGAGACGACAGCCAGACAGAGACGACAGCCAGACAGAGACGACAGCCACACAGAGACGACAGCCACACAGAGACGACAGCCGCACAGAGACGACAGCCACACAGAGACGACGGCCACACAGAGACGACAGCCGCACAGAGACGACAGCCAGACAGAGACGACGGCCACACAGAGACGACAGCCAGACAGAGACGACGGCCAGACAGAGACGACGGCCAGACAGAGACGACGGCCAGACAGAGACGACGGCCACACAGAGACGACGGCCAGACAGAGACGACAGCCAGACAGAGACGACAGCCAGACAGAGACGACAGCCACACAGAGACGACGGCCACACAGAGACGACGGCCAGACAGAGACGACAGCCAGACAGAGACGACGGCCACACAGAGACGACGGCCACACAGAGACGACAGCCAGACAGAGACGACAGCCAGACAGAGACGACAGCCAGACAGAGACGACAGCCAGACAGAGACGACAGCCACACAGAGACGACGGCCACACAGAGACGACGGCCACACAGAGACGACAGCCACACAGAGACGACAGCCAGACAGAGACGACGGCCAGACAGAGACGACAGCCAGACAGAGACGACAGCCACACAGAGACGACAGCCACACAGACGACAGCCACACAGAGACGACAGCCAGACAGAGACGACAGCCAGACAGAGACGAGGGCCACACAGAGACGACGGCCAGACAGAGACGACAGCCACACAGAGACGACGGCCACACAGAGACGACAGCCAGACAGAGACGACAGCCAGACAGAGACGAGGGCCACACAGAGACGACGGCCAGACAGAGACGACGGCCACACAGACACGACAGCCACACAGAGACGACAGCCAGACAGAGACGACAGCCAGACAGAGACGAGGGCCACACAGAGACGACGGCCAGACAGAGACGACAGCCACACAGACACGACAGCCAGACAGAGACGACGGCCAGACAGAGACGACAGCCACACAGAGACGGCGGCCACACAGAGACGACGGCCACACAGAGACGACGGCCAGACAGAGACGACAGCCAGACAGAGACGACAGCCGCACAGAGACGACAGCCAGACAGAGACGACAGCCAGACAGAGACGAGGGCCACACAGAGACGACGGCCAGACAGAGACGACAGCCACACAGACACGACAGCCAGACAGAGACGACGGCCAGACAGAGACGACAGCCACACAGAGACGGCGGCCACACAGAGACGACGGCCAGACAGAGACGACGGCCAGACAGAGACGACAGCCACACAGAGACGACAGCCAGACAGAGACGACGGCCAGACAGAGACGACAGCCAGACAGAGACGACAGCCACACAGAGACGACAGCCACACAGAGACGACAGCCACACAGAGACGACGGCCAGACAGAGACGACAGCCAGACAGAGACGACAGCCACACAGAGACGACGGCCACACAGACGACAGCCACACAGAGACGACGGCCAGACAGAGACGACAGCCAGACAGAGACGACGGCCAGACAGAGACGGCGGCCAGACAGAGACGACGGCCAGACAGAGACGACGGCCAGACAGAGACGACGGCCAGACAGAGACGACGGCCAGACAGAGACGACAGCCAGACAGAGACGACAGCCACACAGAGACGACAGCCAGACAGAGACGACAGCCACACAGAGACGACAGCCACACTGACATGACAGCCAGACAGAGACGACGGCCACACTGACATGACAGCCAGACAGAGACGACGGCCAGACAGAGACGACGGCCAGACAGAGACGACAGCCAGACAGAGACGACAGCCACACAGAGAGACGACAGCCAGACAGAGACGACAGCCACACAGAGACGACAGCCAGACAGAGACGACAGCCAGACAGAGACGACGGCCACACAGAGACGACAGCCACACAGAGACGACAGCCAGACAGAGACGACGGCCACACAGAGACGACAGCCAGACAGAGACGACGGCCACACAGAGACGACAGCCACACAGAGACGACAGCCACACAGAGACGACGGCCACACTGACATGACAGCCAGACAGAGACGACAGCCAGACAGAGACGACAGCCAGACAGAGATGACGGCCAGACAGAGACGACAGCCACACAGAGACGACAGCCAGACAGAGACGACGGCCACACAGAGACGACAGCCAGACAGAGACGACGGCCAGACAGAGACGACAGCCAGACAGAGATGACGGCCAGACAGAGACGACAGCCACACAGAGACGACAGCCAGACAGAGACGACAGCCACACAGAGACGACAGCCACACAGAGACGACAGCCACACAGAGACGACAGCCAGACAGAGACGACAGCCAGACAGAGACGACAGCCAGACAGAGACGACAGCCAGACAGAGACGACGGCCACACAGAGACGACAGCCAGACAGAGACGACAGCCACACAGAGACGACAGCCACACAGAGACGACAGCCACACAGAGACGACAGCCAGACAGAGACGACAGCCACACAGAGACGACAGCCAGACAGAGACGACAGCCACACAGAGACGACAGCCACACAGAGACGACAGCCACACAGAGATGACAGCCAGACAGAGACGACGGCCAGACAGAGACGACAGCCAGACAGAGACGACAGCCGCACAGAGACGACAGCCAGACAGAGACGACAGCCAGACAGAGACGACAGCCGCACAGAGACGACAGCCGCACAGAGACGACAGCCAGACAGAGACGACGGCCAGACAGAGACGACGGCCACACAGAGACGACAGCCACACAGAGACGACAGCCACACTGACATGACAGCCAGACAGAGACGACAGCCAGACAGAGACGACAGCCAGACAGAGATGACGGCCAGACAGAGACGACAGCCACACAGAGACGACAGCCACACAGAGACGACGGCCACACAGAGACGGCGGCCACACAGAGACGACAGCCACACAGAGACGACGGCCAGACAGAGACGACAGCCAGACAGAGACGACAGCCAGACAGAGACGACGGCCAGACAGAGACGACGGCCAGACAGAGACGACAGCCAGACAGAGACGACAGCCAGACAGAGACGACGGCCAGACAGAGACGACAGCCAGACAGAGACGACAGCCACACAGAGACGACAGCCAGACAGAGACGACAGCCAGACAGAGACGACGGCCAGACAGAGACGACAGCCAGACAGAGACGACGGCCAGACAGAGACGACAGCCAGACAGAGACGACAGCCACACAGAGACGACAGCCAGACAGAGACGACAGCCAGACAGAGACGACGGCCAGACAGAGACGACAGCCACACAGAGACGACAGCCAGACAGAGACGACAGCCACACAGAGACGACAGCCAGACAGAGACGACAGCCAGACAGAGACGACGGCCAGACAGAGACGACAGCCACACAGAGACGGCGGCCACACAGAGACGACGGCCACACAGAGACGACGGCCAGACAGAGACGACAGCCAGACAGAGACGACAGCCGCACAGAGACGACAGCCAGACAGAGACGACAGCCACACAGAGACGACAGCCAGACAGAGACGACAGCCACACAGAGACGACAGCCACACTGACATGACAGCCAGACAGAGACGACGGCCACACTGACATGACAGCCAGACAGAGACGACGGCCAGACAGAGACGACGGCCAGACAGAGACGACAGCCAGACAGAGACGACAGCCACACAGACAGACGACAGCCAGACAGAGACGACAGCCACACAGAGACGACAGCCAGACAGAGACGACAGCCACACAGACACGACAGCCACACAGAGACGACAGCCAGACAGAGACGACAGCCAGACAGAGACGAGGGCCACACAGAGACGACGGCCAGACAGAGACGACAGCCACACAGACACGACAGCCAGACAGAGACGACGGCCAGACAGAGACGACAGCCACACAGAGACGGCGGCCACACAGAGACGACGGCCACACAGAGACGACGGCCAGACAGAGACGACAGCCAGACAGAGACGACAGCCACACAGAGACGACAGCCAGAGAGAGACGACGGCCAGACAGAGACGACAGCCAGACAGAGACGACAGCCACACAGAGACGACAGCCACACAGAGACGACAGCCACACAGAGACGACGGCCAGACAGAGACGACAGCCAGACAGAGACGACAGCCACACAGAGACGACGGCCACACAGACGACAGCCACACAGAGACGACGGCCAGACAGAGACGACAGCCAGACAGAGACGACGGCCAGACAGAGACGGCGGCCAGACAGAGACGACGGCCAGACAGAGACGACGGCCAGACAGAGACGACGGCCAGACAGAGACGACGGCCAGACAGAGACGACGGCCAGACAGAGACGACAGCCACACAGAGACGACAGCCAGACAGAGACGACAGCCACACAGAGACGACAGCCACACTGACATGACAGCCAGACAGAGACGACGGCCACACTGACATGACAGCCAGACAGAGACGACGGCCAGACAGAGACGACGGCCAGACAGAGACGACAGCCAGACAGAGACGACAGCCACACAGAGAGACGACAGCCAGACAGAGACGACAGCCACACAGAGACGACAGCCAGACAGAGACGACAGCCAGACAGAGACGACGGCCACACAGAGACGACAGCCACACAGAGACGACAGCCAGACAGAGACGACGGCCACACAGAGACGACAGCCAGACAGAGACGACGGCCAGACAGAGACGACGGCCAGACAGAGACGACAGCCACACAGAGACGACAGCCAGACAGAGACGACAGCCACACAGAGACGACAGCCACACAGAGACGACAGCCACACAGACGTGACAGCCAGACAGAGACGACGGCCAGACAGAGACGACAGCCACACAGAGACAACGGCCACACAGACGTGACAGCCAGACAGAGACGACAGCCAGACAGAGACGACAGCCACACAGAGACGACGGCCACACAGACGTGACAGCCACACAGACGTGACAGCCACACAGAGACGGCAGCCAGACAGAGACGACAGCCACACAGAGACGACAGCCAGACAGAGACGACAGCCAGACAGAGACGACAGCCACACAGAGACGACAGCCACACAGAGACGACAGCCGCACAGAGACGACGGCCACACAGAGACGACGGCCACACAGAGACGACAGCCGCACAGAGACGACAGCCAGACAGAGACGACGGCCAGACAGAGACGACAGCCAGACAGAGACGACGGCCAGACAGAGACGACGGCCAGACAGAGACGACGGCCACACAGAGACGACGGCCACACAGAGACGACGGCCAGACAGAGACGACAGCCAGACAGAGACGACAGCCACACAGAGACGACGGCCACACAGAGACGACGGCCAGACAGAGACGACAGCCAGACAGAGACGACGGCCACACAGAGACGACGGCCACACAGAGACGACAGCCAGACAGAGACGACAGCCAGACAGAGACGACAGCCAGACAGAGACGACAGCCAGACAGAGACGACAGCCACACAGAGACGACGGCCACACAGAGACGACGGCCACACAGAGACGACAGCCACACAGAGACGACAGCCAGACAGAGACGACGGCCAGACAGAGACGACAGCCAGACAGAGACGACAGCCACACAGAGACGACAGCCACACAGACGACAGCCACACAGAGACGACAGCCAGACAGAGACGACAGCCAGACAGAGACGAGGGCCACACAGAGACGACGGCCAGACAGAGACGACAGCCACACAGAGACGACGGCCACACAGAGACGACAGCCAGACAGAGACGACAGCCAGACAGAGACGAGGGCCACACAGAGACGACGGCCAGACAGAGACGACGGCCACACAGACACGACAGCCACACAGAGACGACAGCCAGACAGAGACGACAGCCAGACAGAGACGAGGGCCACACAGAGACGACGGCCAGACAGAGACGACAGCCACACAGACACGACAGCCAGACAGAGACGACGGCCAGACAGAGACGACAGCCACACAGAGACGGCGGCCACACTGAGACGACGGCCACACAGAGACGACGGCCAGACAGAGACGACAGCCAGACAGAGACGACAGCCGCACAGAGACGACAGCCAGACAGAGACGACAGCCAGACAGAGACGAGGGCCACACAGAGACGACGGCCAGACAGAGACGACAGCCACACAGACACGACAGCCAGACAGAGACGACGGCCAGACAGAGACGACAGCCACACAGAGACGGCGGCCACACAGAGACGACGGCCAGACAGAGACGACGGCCAGACAGAGACGACAGCCACACAGAGACGACAGCCAGACAGAGACGACGGCCAGACAGAGACGACAGCCAGACAGAGACGACAGCCACACAGAGACGACAGCCACACAGAGACGACAGCCACACAGAGACGACGGCCAGACAGAGACGACAGCCAG
Source organism: Dipodomys spectabilis (assembly GCF_019054845.1). Classification (NCBI taxonomy): domain Eukaryota; kingdom Metazoa; phylum Chordata; class Mammalia; order Rodentia; family Heteromyidae; genus Dipodomys; species Dipodomys spectabilis. Next base: position 275,355 of record NW_024871157.1, on the reverse strand, counting down.
ACAGAGACGACAGCCACACAGAGACGACGGCCACACAGACGACAGCCACACAGAGACGACGGCCAGACAGAGACGACAGCCAGACAGAGACGACGGCCAGACAGAGACGACGGCCAGACAGAGACGACGGCCAGACAGAGACGACGGCCAGACAGAGACGACAGCCAGACAGAGACGACAGCCACACAGAGACGACAGCCAGACAGAGACGACAGCCAGACAGAGACGACAGCCACACAGAGACGACGGCCACACAGACGACAGCCACACAGAGACGACGGCCAGACAGAGACGGCGGCCAGACAGAGACGACGGCCAGACAGAGACGACGGCCAGACAGAGACGACGGCCAGACAGAGACGACGGCCAGACAGAGACGACAGCCAGACAGAGACGACAGCCACACAGAGACGACAGCCAGACAGAGACGACAGCCACACAGAGACGACAGCCACACTGACATGACAGCCAGACAGAGACGACGGCCACACTGACATGACAGCCAGACAGAGACGACGGCCAGACAGAGACGACGGCCAGACAGAGACGACAGCCAGACAGAGACGACAGCCACACAGAGAGACGACAGCCAGACAGAGACGACAGCCACACAGAGACGACAGCCAGACAGAGACGACAGCCAGACAGAGACGACGGCCACACAGAGACGACAGCCACACAGAGACGACAGCCAGACAGAGACGACGGCCACACAGAGACGACAGCCAGACAGAGACGACGGCCACACAGAGACGACAGCCACACAGAGACGACAGCCACACAGAGACGACGGCCACACTGACATGACAGCCAGACAGAGACGACAGCCAGACAGAGACGACAGCCAGACAGAGATGACGGCCAGACAGAGACGACAGCCACACAGAGACGACAGCCAGACAGAGACGACGGCCACACAGAGACGACAGCCAGACAGAGACGACGGCCAGACAGAGACGACAGCCAGACAGAGATGACGGCCAGACAGAGACGACAGCCACACAGAGACGACAGCCAGACAGAGACGACAGCCACACAGAGACGACAGCCACACAGAGACGACAGCCACACAGAGACGACAGCCAGACAGAGACGACAGCCAGACAGAGACGACAGCCAGACAGAGACGACAGCCAGACAGAGACGACGGCCACACAGAGACGACAGCCAGACAGAGACGACAGCCACACAGAGACGACAGCCACACAGAGACGACAGCCAGACAGAGACGACAGCCAGACAGAGACGACAGCCACACAGAGACGACAGCCAGACAGAGACGACAGCCACACAGAGACGACAGCCACACAGAGATGACAGCCAGACAGAGACGACGGCCAGACAGAGACGACAGCCAGACAGAGACGACAGCCGCACAGAGACGACAGCCAGACAGAGACGACAGCCAGACAGAGACGACAGCCGCACAGAGACGACAGCCGCACAGAGACGACAGCCAGACAGAGACGACGGCCAGACAGAGACGACGGCCACACAGAGACGACAGCCACACAGAGACGACAGCCACACTGACATGACAGCCAGACAGAGACGACAGCCAGACAGAGACGACAGCCAGACAGAGATGACGGCCAGACAGAGACGACAGCCACACAGAGACGACAGCCACACAGAGACGACGGCCACACAGAGACGGCGGCCACACAGAGACGACAGCCACACAGAGACGACGGCCAGACAGAGACGACAGCCAGACAGAGACGACAGCCAGACAGAGACGACGGCCAGACAGAGACGACGGCCAGACAGAGACGACAGCCAGACAGAGACGACAGCCAGACAGAGACGACGGCCAGACAGAGACGACAGCCAGACAGAGACGACAGCCACACAGAGACGACAGCCAGACAGAGACGACAGCCAGACAGAGACGACGGCCAGACAGAGACGACAGCCAGACAGAGACGACGGCCAGACAGAGACGACAGCCAGACAGAGACGACAGCCACACAGAGACGACAGCCAGACAGAGACGACAGCCAGACAGAGACGACGGCCAGACAGAGACGACAGCCACACAGAGACGACAGCCAGACAGAGACGACAGCCACACAGAGACGACAGCCAGACAGAGACGACAGCCAGACAGAGACGACGGCCAGACAGAGACGACAGCCACACAGAGACGGCGGCCACACAGAGACGACGGCCACACAGAGACGACGGCCAGACAGAGACGACAGCCAGACAGAGACGACAGCCGCACAGAGACGACAGCCAGACAGAGACGACAGCCACACAGAGACGACAGCCAGACAGAGACGACAGCCACACAGAGACGACAGCCACACTGACATGACAGCCAGACAGAGACGACGGCCACACTGACATGACAGCCAGACAGAGACGACGGCCAGACAGAGACGACGGCCAGACAGAGACGACAGCCAGACAGAGACGACAGCCACACAGACAGACGACAGCCAGACAGAGACGACAGCCACACAGAGACGACAGCCAGACAGAGACGACAGCCACACAGACACGACAGCCACACAGAGACGACAGCCAGACAGAGACGACAGCCAGACAGAGACGAGGGCCACACAGAGACGACGGCCAGACAGAGACGACAGCCACACAGACACGACAGCCAGACAGAGACGACGGCCAGACAGAGACGACAGCCACACAGAGACGGCGGCCACACAGAGACGACGGCCACACAGAGACGACGGCCAGACAGAGACGACAGCCAGACAGAGACGACAGCCACACAGAGACGACAGCCAGAGAGAGACGACGGCCAGACAGAGACGACAGCCAGACAGAGACGACAGCCACACAGAGACGACAGCCACACAGAGACGACAGCCACACAGAGACGACGGCCAGACAGAGACGACAGCCAGACAGAGACGACAGCCACACAGAGACGACGGCCACACAGACGACAGCCACACAGAGACGACGGCCAGACAGAGACGACAGCCAGACAGAGACGACGGCCAGACAGAGACGGCGGCCAGACAGAGACGACGGCCAGACAGAGACGACGGCCAGACAGAGACGACGGCCAGACAGAGACGACGGCCAGACAGAGACGACAGCCAGACAGAGACGACAGCCACACAGAGACGACAGCCAGACAGAGACGACAGCCACACAGAGACGACAGCCACACTGACATGACAGCCAGACAGAGACGACGGCCACACTGACATGACAGCCAGACAGAGACGACGGCCAGACAGAGACGACGGCCAGACAGAGACGACAGCCAGACAGAGACGACAGCCACACAGAGAGACGACAGCCAGACAGAGACGACAGCCACACAGAGACGACAGCCAGACAGAGACGACAGCCAGACAGAGACGACGGCCACACAGAGACGACAGCCACACAGAGACGACAGCCAGACAGAGACGACGGCCACACAGAGACGACAGCCAGACAGAGACGACGGCCACACAGAGACGACAGCCACACAGAGACGACAGCCACACAGAGACGACGGCCACACTGACATGACAGCCAGACAGAGACGACAGCCAGACAGAGACGACAGCCAGACAGAGATGACGGCCAGACAGAGACGACAGCCACACAGAGACGACAGCCAGACAGAGACGACGGCCACACAGAGACGACAGCCAGACAGAGACGACGGCCAGACAGAGACGACAGCCAGACAGAGATGACGGCCAGACAGAGACGACAGCCACACAGAGACGACAGCCAGACAGAGACGACAGCCACACAGAGACGACAGCCACACAGAGACGACAGCCACACAGAGACGACGGCCAGACAGAGACGACAGCCAGACAGAGACGACAGCCACACAGAGACGACAGCCAGACAGAGACGACGGCCACACAGAGACGACAGCCAGACAGAGACGACGGCCACACAGAGACGACAGCCACACAGAGACGACGGCCAGACAGAGACGACAGCCAGACAGAGACGACAGCCACACAGAGACGACAGCCAGACAGAGACGACAGCCACACAGAGACGACAGCCACACAGAGACGACAGCCACACAGAGATGACAGCCAGACAGAGACGACGGCCAGACAGAGACGACAGCCAGACAGAGACGACAGCCGCACAGAGACGACAGCCAGACAGAGACGACAGCCAGACAGAGACGACAGCCGCACAGAGACGACAGCCAGACAGAGACGACAGCCAGACAGAGACGACGGCCACACAGAGACGACAGCCACACAGAGACGACAGCCACACAGAGACGACAGCCACACTGACATGACAGCCAGACAGAGACGACAGCCAGACAGAGACGACAGCCAGACAGAGATGACGGCCAGACAGAGACGACAGCCAGACAGAGACGACAGCCGCACAGAGACGACAGCCAGACAGAGACGGCGGCCAGACAGAGACGACAGCCACACAGAGACGACAGCCAGACAGAGACGACAGCCAGACAGAGACGACAGCCACACAGAGACGACGGCCACACAGAGACGACAGCCAGACAGAGACGACAGCCACACAGAGACGACAGCCACACAGAGACGACAGCCACACAGAGACGACAGCCACACAGACGACAGCCAGACAGAGACGACGGCCAGACAGAGACGACGGCCACACAGAGACGACGGCCACACAGAGACGGCGGCCAGACAGAGACGACAGCCAGACAGAGACGACAGCCAGACAGAGACGACAGCCACACAGACGACAGCCAGACAGAGACGACAGCCAGACAGAGACGACAGCCACACAGACGACAGCCAGACAGAGACGACAGCCACACAGAGACGACGGCCAGACAGAGACGACAGCCACACAGAGACGACGGCCAGACAGAGACGACAGCCAGACAGAGATGACAGCCAGACAGAGACGACGGCCACACAGAGACGACGGCCAGACAGAGACGACAGCCACACAGAGACGACAGCCACACAGACGACAGCCAGACAGAGACGACAGCCAGACAGAGATGACAGCCAGACAGAGACGACGGCCACACAGAGACGACGGCCAGACAGAGACGACAGCCACACAGACACGACGGCCAGACAGAGACGACAGCCACACAGAGACGACAGCCAGACAGAGACGACAGCCAGACAGAGACGACAGCCACACAGAGACGACAGCCAGACAGAGACGACAGCCACACAGAGATGACAGCCACACAGAGACGACAGCCAGACAGAGACGACAGCCACACAGAGACGACGGCCAGACAGAGACAATGGCCGCACTGACGTGACAACTGCTCAGAGGTGACAGGAGGCCCCAGAGGACAGAGGCAGGGAGGCACAGGCCAGACCCAGGCCTGCAGCGGCTGGGCAGCTCTGTGGGAGGGTGTCTGCAGATGGAGCCACTGCACTGGGCTTTGGACGCCGGCCCCAGACGGGCAGGGATAAGGGGTGCTGCCCTCAGCGAGGCAGCCACGGCCGCACAGCGGGGAGGCCGCCCCGAGCTCTCACCTCCTCAGGGACCACAGGCCACGGTTAAGCCAGGTCTGAGGCCTCCTACCTGCCCACCTCCAAATGCAAACCAACACAGTGCTGCACACACATTGTGGTGGGTACTTGGAATGTTCTAGAAGGTTCCACGGCTTTGAGACAGAGCTGGCACAGCCCTCTGGGGAGGCAAACGCAGGGCCACCTGCAGCAGAGGGCAGTGTCCAGCACTGGGGTCGGGCCCGGCAGGGGCACCGCCAGCATCTCAACACGGTGACCCGGGCCAGCACACACAGCCCCACAGACTACTGTGTGGGCACAGAGTGACAACCTCACCCCGGAGCGCCACCCCAGCCCGTCAACTGGGGCTTCGAGCCGGGCACTGGTGGCTCACACCTGGCATCCTGGCTAGTCTAGTCAGGAGGCTGAGCCCTGAGGATCACAGTTCCAAAGGCAGCAGCCCAGGCAGGAAAGTCCAAGAGTCCAGTTAACTACCAAAAGCTAGATGGAAGTGGTGCTGTGGCTCAAGTGGCAGAGTGCCAGCCTTGAGCATGAAAGCTCAGGACAGCGCTCAGGCCTGAAGTTCAAGCCCAAGTACCCGTGCACACACCCAAAAATATCCCCCACCCCAGCTGGGAGCTGGGTGCCCGGGCAGGGCTCCGTCTCCTCACCTGGGACGATCGCTCTGAGTTTATTTATCTAGCCCTGTGTGTCCGTGTACTTTGCTTCAGTTGCATAGTATTTCACAATAAGAGAAATCAAAGCCATTCCCGCTGGAGCGGAGTGCTGGGGGAGGGGTGCAGGGGGTTGGGGGCCTGGGAACGGACAGCAGGAGGGAGTCTCAGCGCCCAGCCCCAACGCCAGGGAGTCTGGGCCATGCTGGCTCTGGGCCCCATGAAGCTGGCCCAGCCGCCCTCGCCAGGGGCCCAAGGAGCCCCAGAACCCCGCCCATCCGTCACCCCCTGGGCCCCGCCTCCTCCAGGAGGAAGAGGCCGGGTGGGTGAGACCCTGAGCGTTGGGAAGGCCTCCGGGCCGCCGTGGGCAGGGTCCTCCTGGGAGGCCACAGATGAAGCACAAGGGGTGCAGCATGAGCCGGTGCTGGGAGAACCTTCCGGGGCGAGGACAGCCCAGACTCAGGCCTCCACACAACCAGGGAGAGAGTGGAAGCAAGGGCCCGCGGGGAACCGGGAGGGAGGCCGGGGCCGACGCCAGGCGCTGCTGGCTCACGCCTGGCGTCCCAGCTACTGAGGGGGCGGGATCTGAGGATGACGGTTCAAAGCCAGCCCACACAGTGAAGTCCACAAGACTCTCCCCTCCAGTTAACCAGCAAAAAGCCACAAGTGGAGCTGTGGCTCAAGTGGCAGAGAGCCAGTCTTGAGCAGAAAGGCTCAGGTACAGTGCCCAGGTCCTGAGTTCAAGCCCTGAGAACAAAGCCTATGGTAGGAACGGGCTGGCCGGGCCCGCAGACGCCCGTGTCTCTGAGTGTCACGCGCAGGCCACGCGAGACACTTCACACCACGGGGGATACGCCAGGCAGAGGCAGGGCGCCACCGCCAGGAGCCTCACCCCAGCCTCGGCAGCCAGAGGCCACAGAGGGAAGGCGTCAAAGCAGGCCAGCGCGCTCTAACCCTAGCACAAGACACTCCTGCAAACCACACACATTTACTAACCTCTCATCGGGGAAGGCGAGGAGGCCCAGGAAACCACCAGCAGGGAAGCAGCGGGGGCTGGGTTCAAATCTGAGCTACCCGCCTCGGGATTCACCTGCCCCAGTCCCTCTGGACGGCTCCGGCTGGCGTAGCCTGGTGGCCTGGATAGGGGGGCATCCCCCCAGGACCACCCCTCGCCAGCTCAGCCTCTCAGCCAGGAGGGAGGAAAGCCTCATCACAGGCCACAGGGGACACTCAGGGCCCCTCCCCCAGGCACCCACGCTGCCCTTGACCCCGCGGTGTGGGACGAGGCCCACACCACAGCGCCTTGTCCAGGGGCCCTGCCAGCCTGCGACAGAGCACGCCTGTGGCGGGCTTCCAGATGCCCGCTCCACCGCGGGGGCCACACAGTGGGCTCAAGGTCAGGCCTGGGCTCTGCCCCCACACCCCACCGTCCCCCCACGGAGGCAGACAAAGCCTGAACCCCGGCCACGCCTGCCCTGCCACCTCTCCTTGTTTCTTACACACACCTCCACCCCGATGCTGCGCAGGTGTGCGGCGGGGGGGGGGGGGGGTGCTGTGCTGCGAGGTCACCAGGGCTCATCTCCAATTTACCAGCAACCCCTGCCCACAGGCCTCCTGGCCTCCGCCCAGAGGCCCACTTCTTCATCTGGCCTGGAACGGTCGCCGCCGGCACTCGCCGGCACCTGACGCCAACCAGCCCTGCCGCCCGCCCCCTCGGGGGTTTTGGTTTCACCAAAGGAAAAAACAAATGCTGGAACTGAGCAAGATCCAAATAGCTAAGATCTAATCACCTAAGAGTTTGTGAAATTCTCCCTGGGACCAACAAGTAACCGACAACCTAATACCCCCTTCCAGAGGGCCTCGGGAAAACACCTCCCACAGTCATGGCGACAGCTGGCTGGAGCGGCGTGGGGTTCCAGCACAGCTGCTGTGGGACACAGGGCTGGGTCACCTCACTCTGCTAACAGGGAAGCCTGAAAAACTTCTTCCTCTAGGCCCCAGAATGGCCAATGAGAGAGCCTATGTCCTGAGTCCTAGTGACTGGTCCAGGGATGAGCATGTGACATGATCTCAGCCAATCAGAGCCAAGGAGTTCTTGCACCACAACTTTCCCAGCCACCATGTGGTCCCTGTCTTCGTCTTCTGGATTGACAGAGACAATTGGCGCCGGGACGTGCATGGGGCTGGGAACCTCAGCTGTCTTGGAAGTGGGGGTCCAGCAGGGTGGACCTTGGCCTCCCGCGCAGCGTCACGCAGCTGTGGGTGAGGACCCCCCTACAGCAGTGGCAGTACCCCCCCCCCGCAGGACCCAGGCTCTCCGCCCAGCCCCCGTGCCTTCATGTTGGGGCAGGAATGAGGTCAAGGGGAAGACGGCAGCCGCCCACAAGGCACTGCCAGGCTCAGGAGCCTGCGCTGGCTGGAACGTGGCCCGGGCATGTCCAGACGTGGCAACGTGGGCCGGAGTCTGGAGGCGCCTCCCGAGACCCAGGTTTCTGGGTGCTTACCGAGGCACAGAGACTCAGACTCAGTCAGGGAGAGATGAGCACAGAGAGGTTGTGTAACTCATTCAAAGCCACACAGCTAAAAGAGCAAGAGCCAGGATGAAACCCAGCAGTGGGGTTCCTCTCTCTGGCTCCCTCCAGCTCCCTGCCTGCCCAAGGGTCTCCAGTGGGCGCCAGCCATGACTGAGCCCTCCCAGGGCACCAGGGAAGGGATGGGGGCCATCTCAGCACCGTTAGGGCTGAGGCACAGGGGCGCGGCAGCACCAGCATTGGTGATGGTGGAGGATGGCTCGGGCAGCTGTCCACCTGGGCGGGACGGGTCTTCAGGAAGTCACAGTCAGCTAGATGCTGATGGCTCACACCTGGAATCCCACCTACTCAGTGTGCTGAGATCAAGACGACCATGGTTCAGGGAAGGTGGGAGGGAAGGGATGGCGGGGGAAAAACAAAGGAGGGGGTAACAATGCTCGATAGGAAATGTAGTCATTACCTTGCTCATGTAACTGTAATCCTCTGTACAGTATCTTTACAGTAAAAAAAGAAAAGAAAAGAAAAGAAAGAAGATCATGGTTCAAAGCCAGCCTGGGCAGAAAAGAATCCCCATCTCTAACTAACCAGCAAAATGCCACTGGAGGCATAGCTCACGAGGCCCTGAGGTAAACCCTGGGACTGCCCAAAACAAGTTACATTGGAGGGGGGACACTCTGGGGTAGAGCAAGTGTTCAGGATGGGCTCCACGGAAGGCAAAAAAGAAAGGAAGAGGGCTGGGAAGGCGGCTCAGTGGTAGAGTGCTTGAGGCCCTGGACGCGATTCCTCAGCACCACATAAGCAGAAAAAGCTGGAAGTGGCGCTGTGGCTCAAGTGGTAGAGCGCTCGCCTTGAGCTGAAGAGCTGAGGGACAGCGCCCAGGCCCAGAGTTCAGGCCCCACGACCAACCAAAAAAAAAGAAGAAGGAAGAAAAGAAACTACCTTTGAGCTGAAACATAAAAGCATGGGGACTAAGAACTCCAAGCAAAAGGACCATATGTGTAAAGGCCCTGAGGCAGGAGAGCACAAGTCAGGTTTGAGAAGCAGACAGGTGAAGCTGCACAGGCAGAAATGACGAGGTGCAGGCAGCCGGGACCCAGGAAGAAATGACTCCGGCCAGACCAGGAGAGGCCTGAAGCCAGATGCAGGGACACCACAAGCAGCTCTTTCCAAAGGTCCATGCTGAAGACCGTCCTGGCCAGACACAGTAGCTTACGCCTGAAAGTCCAGCTACTCTAGAGCTTGAGATCAGCAGGATTGGGGCTCACGGCCGGCTCAGGCGAAAAGCTAGTGAGGGCCCACCAACGGGCCAAGAACAGTGCTGTGCGTCTGTGATCCAAGCCAAGCAGAGGAGTGGGCTGGAGGATCAAAGTCTAAGGCTGGCACCAGGCAAAAACTAGAGGCTGCCTCTAAAAAATGATAAAACACGAAAGCGCGCTCTGGCTCAGCTGGGAAGGTAGAGGAGGGCAGGGGAGGCAGTCACGAGCAGGGTGGGCAGACAGCGCTGGGGGGGGCAGTCACCAGCAGGGAGGGGGGGCAGTCACCAGCAGGGGGGGCAGTCACCAGCAGGGAGGGCGGGGGGGGGCAGTCACCAGCAGGAAGGGAGGGGGGGGCAGTCACCAGCAGGGTGGGCGGGGGGGGGCAGTCACCAGCAAGGGGGGGGCAGTCACCAGCAGGGAGGGGGGGCAGTCACCAGCAGGGGGGGCAGTCACCAGCAGGGTGGGCAGGGGGGGGGCAGTCACCAGCAGGGTGAGGGGTTAGTCACCACAGGGTGTGGGGGGCAGTCACCAGCAGGGTGGGCAGACAGCGCTGGGGGGGGCAGTCACCAGCAGGGTGGGGGGCAGTCACCAGCAAGGGGGGGGGCAGTCACCAGCAGGGAGGGGGGGCAGTCACCAGCAGGGAGGGGGGGGCAGTCACCAGCAGGGGGGGCAGTCACCAGCAGGGAGGGCGGGGGGGGGCAGTCACCAGCAGGAAGGGAGGGGGGGCAGTCACCAGCAGGGTGGGCGGGGGGGGGGCAGTCACCAGCAAGGGGGGGGCAGTCACCAGCAGGGAGGGGGGGCAGTCACCAGCAGGGGGGGCAGTCACCAGCAGGGTGGGCAGGGGGGGCAGTCACCAGCAGGGTGGGGGGGGCAGTCACCAGCAGGGAGGGGGAGGCAGTCACCAGCAGGGTGGGCGGGGGGGGGCAGTCACCAGCAGGGTGGGGGGGGCAGTCACCAGCAGGGGGGGCAGTCACCAGCAGGGAGGGGGGGCAGTCACCAGCAGGGAGGGGGGGCAGTCACCAGCAGGGAGGGGGGGCAGTCACCAGCAGGGGGGGCAGTCACCAGCAGGGAGGGGGGGCAGTCACCAGCAGGGGGGGCAGTCACCAGCAGGGTGGGCAGGGGGGGGGCAGTCACCAGCAGGGTGAGGGGTTAGTCACCACAGGGTGTGGGGGGCAGTCACCAGCAGGGTGGGCAGACAGCGCTGGGGGGGGCAGTCACCAGCAGGGTGGGGGGCAGTCACCAGCAAGGGGGGGGGGCAGTCACCAGCAGGGAGGGGGGACAGTCACCAGCAGGGTGGGCAGGGGGGGCAGTCACCAGCAGGGTGGGGGGTTAGTCACCACAGGGTGTGGGGGGCAGTCACCAGCAGGGTGGGCAGACAGCGCTGGGGGGGGCAGTCACCAGCAGGGTGGGGGGCAGTCACCAGCAAGGGGGGGGGCAGTCACCAGCAGGGAGGGCGGGGGGGGGCAGTCACCAGCAGGGAGGGCGGGGGGGGGCAGTCACCAGCAGGAAGGGAGGGGGGGCAGTCACCAGCAGGGTGGGCGGGGGGGGGCAGTCACCAGCAAGGGGGGGGCAGTCACCAGCAGGGAGGGGGGGCAGTCACCAGCAGGGTGGGCAGGGGGGGCAGTCACCAGCAGGGTGGGGGGGGCAGTCACCAGCAGGGAGGGGGAGGCAGTCACCAGCAGGGTGGGCGGGGGGGGCAGTCACCAGCAGGGTGGGGGGGGCAGTCACCAGCAGGGAGGGGGGGGGCAGTCACCAGCAGGGAGGGGGGGGGGCAGTCACCAGCAGGGAGGGGGGGGGGCAGTCACCAGCAGGGAGGGGAGGCAGTCACCAGCAGGGTGGGCGGGGGGGGCAGTCACCAGCAGGGTGGGGGGGGCAGTCACCAGCAGGGTGGGGGGGGCAGTCACCAGCAAGGGGGGGGGGGCAGTCACCAGCAGGGAGGGGGGGGCAGTCACCAGCAGGGAGGGGGGGGGGCAGTCACCAGCAGGGAGGGGAGGCAGTCACCAGCAGGGAGGGGGGGCAGTCACCAGCAGGGAGGGGGGGCAGTCACCAGCAGGGAGGGGGGGGCAGTCACCAGCAGGGAGGGGGGGGGGCAGTCACCAGCAGGGAGGGGAGGCAGTCACCAGCAGGGAGGGGGGGCAGTCACCAGCAGGGAGGGGGGGCAGTCACCAGCAGGGAGGGGGGGCAGTCACCAGCAGGGTGGGCAGACAGCGCTGGGGGGGGCAGTCACCAGCAGGGTGGGCAGACAGCGCTGGGGGGGGCAGTCACCAGCAGGGTGGGCAGACAGCGCTGGGGGGGGCAGTCACCAGCAGGGGGGGGGGGGCAGTCACCAGCAGGGAGGGGGGGGCAGTCACCAGCAGGGCGGGGGGGCAGTCACCAGCAGGGAGGGGGGGCAGTCACCAGCCAGCGCTGGGGCTGATGGGGGCGGCGCTGTAGCAGCCCCTCGCACCCATGGCCAGCGGCGTCACACCAGCCTGCCGGTCATCCTTGGGAAGGAATGGCCGGGCTCCAGGCTGGCTCCGGACGTCTGGGATGCAGCTCCTTGCCCTCCTCAGCCTGGCAGCTCACAGGGAAGCGGCAGCAGGCAGGCACCAGCTCCCTGGCCCAGGCTTGGGGGCTGCAGGACGCATGTGGCAGGCATGGCCGGGCAGGCCGGCACCGGGGCGGCTGGGCCCTGCCCCCCACACGCTGAGACCCAGGTGGGAGGGGGAGGGCCGGGCGGGAGGGAGGCAGGGGGGTGGCAGGATCTGGGCCAGGAGGCCGCAGAGCGCGCGTGCGCGTGCCCGGGCAGGCTCAGCCGGCTCCGTGGGGGTGGCAGCGGCATCGAACCCGGCACCCAGGCAAAGCGACCACAGACTGCGAGCCTGGGAGGCCTGGGTGAGGGCCGGCTGGCTAAGAAGGCCAACAGGCAAGGCCAAGAGCAGCCGACAAATGAGAGGACACGCTTTCACGATGGCTCAAGAGCCCTTCTAGAAGCTTCCAGAAGAAATGGAAGGCCCGGCACTGAAAACACCAGGAAGCCAGCAAGGGTCTGGCCCCTCCCGTTCCTTCCCTTCTAGGGCCTCAGCAGGCAGGAAGGGAGAGGAGGGAAGGCCAGGCTCAGGAGCTGGACACACACACACACCTCTGGAGGGGTCGGTCCCGGGCGGCCTGGCCCTCTCCACACACCCGGAGCTGGGTTTCCATGTCCACTGGGTTTCCATGTCCTTGTGGCCACTGAGACCCGCGGGCCGAGGGCCCGTGCAGGGGGAAGGAGGCAGGAGACGGGGCTCTTTTGCTTTCCTGTTTTTATGTGTATTTTTTTTTTCATGTTTAAGCACGGGGGGCCAAGGTCTCGCTCGCAGCCCGGGCCGGCCCCGCGCCGGCCGTCTCCCAGCCTCCGCTTCCTCGGAGCTGGTGTTTGGGTCAGAGTAGTCTCCACTGCTGAGCAGGGGGACTGCGGAGGGAAGGCCGGGGTCCCAAACCTCGACCAGTGCAGACGGCGTCCACGGGCCCCCACAGTGCGGGCGGCCTGCGCCAGGACACACACAAGGAAGGTGTGTGTCCCCGTCAGAGCTGCGGGGAGCTGGGGACACTGCGGTCCCTCCTTCCAGGAAGGGCCCCGGCTTCGGGGAACAGAAAGGCCAGGCCTTGGAGCGTTCACCTAAGACCACACCCACCCAGGAACACGCATCCATGCAGGAGAACCACCAAGCCTGCACAGACACTCGTGGACATCAGCCACCAGGGGGCTGTGGAACATGCCACATGGCTGTGATGATCATGGCGTGTTGACACACCAAGTCACCCACATGACACACGTGTGCACACCCACTGTATACACAGGTGCCCCCCCATGTGAATAAGCACAGGCATGGGCAGCAGTGTGGGGAAATCCACCCGAGAAAGAGAAAAAAACCCACTGGGACCAAAATGGCCTCAGGCCACCTGGCTAGAAGAAGCTGGGTGGCAGCAAAGGGGAGGCCCCAGCCCCACACCCAGCACACCCCACACCCAGCACACCCATGCGGGCCCCACTGTCCCACACCGTGGGCAGCGGGCAGCGGGCAGCGGACACAGCTTCTCAGGAGTCCACTGGGACTCCAGGCACTTGCAGGAGGCAGGAACCACAAAAGGAGAGAGGCCTCGGCGCTGCACACAGACCCATCTCGTGATCACAAGAAGAAGGGCTTCACAAGGACCGAGGCGGGCTGGGGAGGGGGAGGGTAGTTGTAGAGATAGATGGGAGGGAAGGGATAGAGGAAAAGGGGTAGAGGAAAAACAAAGGAGACAACAATGCTCGATAAGAAATGGACTCATTACCTTGCTCAAGTAACTGTAACCCCTCTGTATTCTCACAATAAAAAACTTATTAAATAAAAAAAGAAAGGACCTGGGGTCTGGCTCTATGCAGGAAGCAGAAAGTCAGGCCAAGTAGAAGGAAAGGCCACCCGGCCCCCAGCACCCACACAGGCGGCTCAGGACGGGGCTGGAGGGCAGGAAGGGACAGCTCTAGAGCCATATTCCAGGGTGGAAATTCTGGTCTTACCACGGAGAGCTGTGTGACTGGAGACAGGTTACTTTCCATCTCTGTACACATGCCTTCCACAATAAAACAGAAGCAAGGCTGGGAAGGTGGCTTAGTAGTAAAGTGCTTGCTTTGCATGCGTGAGGTCCTGGGTTTGATTCCTCAGCACCATATACACAGAAAAAACCATTAGTGGTGCTGTAGCTCAAGTGGTAGAGTACTTGCCTTGAGCACAGAGAGGCTCAAGGACAGTGCCCAAGCCCTGGGTTCAAGTCCCAGGACTGGCACATATAAACAAACAAACAAATAAATAAATACAGAAGTGACAGCAGCCACCTGGACCCTAAAGGAAGGCTGGGATGAAGTTGTGCAGGGCCCTGGGTTCTGTCCCAGTCACTGTAAGTAGATACTAAATGAGGTGACCCAAGGCAGTGTCCAGCAGGTGACAAATGCCCACTGTCACCTGCCATCAACCCCATTTTTTTTGTTTTTTGTTTTGGTACCAGTACTGGCACTCAAGGCTTGCGTACTGTCCCTGAGCTTCTTTTCCTCAAAGCTAGAACCTACCGCTTGAGCCACAGCACCATTTCCATCTCTTTCTGTGTATGTGGTACTGAGCAATCAAACCTAGGGCTTCATGTGCATGCTAAGCAAGCGCTCTACCACTAAGCCACCTTCCCAGCCTCACCTGAGCTGCTTTGCTCTAGGCTGGTGCTCTACCACTTGGACCACAGCTCCACTTCTGGCTTTTTGGTAGTTAACTAGAGTTCAGTCTTCTCATGGACTTTCCTGGCCAGGCCGACTTCAAACCGCCATCTTTAGATCTCAGCTAGGATTACAGGTGAGAGCCACCAGTTCCCAGCCATTTCCTGCCAAAGGGTACAAAGTAACTTGGTGCTGTCGTAGGTCTCCAGAGAGTGAGAGAGTTGGGGTTCACGCAGTGATGGGACTCCAGGGGCGGGGAAGAACCTCTGAGTGTAGACTAGCTCTGGGCTCTGGGTGCCCTGGACACCAGTGACGAGACTCGATGTTTGTAAGGGAAAAGCGCATGCACACACGCACACATGTACACACACAGGCTACACGCATGCTCGCAGCTCCCAGACCTGGTGAGACGGCCACAAGGAAGGAACGACGCCGGGAAGTTCACAGAAGAAAGCACGGCCCGAGGCGCGGGAACGAACCAATGAGCCGCTCGCAGAGACGGTGGGCCGGTGGCGGCAGTGGGGACTGGAAAAACCACTCCTAGTCGGCCTGGGACACGGGACAGACAGACAGACCCATCCTGGAAATGGTGGCCTGGAGGACACAGACAGACACACGCCAGGCCCTCACCCAGGCAGAACACAGAGGCGGCCCTGCCCTGGAGGATTTGCCTCCGGAACTTTTGCCCACACCCCAGGGCTACCACCCGGGCAGCCTACTCTCCTCAGCCTGTTCCAACTGACTGTGACAGGTCGTGTGTCACAACACCCTGCATGGACTAAGGGAGATGACAGACGGTCTGAACCCCACCTGGTACCAGAAAGAGAGAGGGTGAAAAAATCTTGGGCCAGGAATGTGGCTTAGTGGTAGAGTGCTCGCCCAGCATGCATGAAGCCCTGCCCTGGGTTCCTCAGCTCCACGAGCAAAGAAAAAGCCAGAAGTGGAGCTGTGGCTTAAGTGGTAGAGTGCTAGCCTTGAGCACAAGAAGCTCAGGGACAGCACCCAGGCCCTGAGTTCAAGCCCCAGGACTGGCAAGAAAAAAAAGTCTTCAAGCTTAGCCTGAAGAAACCGAGCACTGGTGGCTCACGCCTGTAATCCTAGCTACTCAGGAGGCTGAGATTTGAGGATCACAGTTCAAAGCCATCCTGGGCAGGAAAGTCTGTGAGACTCTTAACTCCAATTAACCACCAGAAAACAGGAAATGGCACTGTGGCTCAAGTGGTAGAGCGCTTGCCTTGAGCTGAAGAGCTGAGGGACGGCGCCCAGGTCCAGAGGTCAAGCCTCACAACCAACAACAACAACAAAAATAGCCTGAGGCTGGGAAGATGGCTCAGTGGTAGAGTGCTTGCCTGGCATGCATGAAGGATTCCATTCCTCAGTACCACATAAGCAGAAAAAGCCAGAAGTGGTGCTGTGGCCCAAGTGGTAGAGTGCTAGCCTTCAGCAAAAGAAGCTCAGGGACAGGGCCCAGGCCCTAAGTTCAAGCCCCAGGACTGACAAAAAAAAATTAGCTTGAGCTACAAAGTGAGACACAAACAAAAACCCTCGGTGGATAAAGCTTGCCTTGGCCGCTTTCCTGGTCTCTCCTGGGCTGTGAGCACCAGCACCTTTGTCAGTCTAGAGTGCACCCTTCCAGGGCTGGGAAGGTGGCTCAGTGGCAGAGTGCTTGCCTTGCATGCCTGAGGCCCTGGGTTCGATTCCTCAGCACCACATAAAGAAAAAAAAGCCGGAAGTGGCACTGTGGCTCAAGTGGTAGAGCACTAGCCTTGAGCTGAAGAGCTGAAGGACAGTGCCCAGGCCCAGAGTTCAGGCCCCACGACCGGACCCAAAAAAAAAAAAAAAAAATAGAGTGCACGCTTCCGTATCTTTTCCCAAGGTTTTACATGCACTAAGCTCAACCCACTGAAAATACAGACCGTTGCTTAGGTGTGTGTGTGTGTGTGTGAGAGAGAGACAGAGAGACAGAGAGACAGAGACAGAGACAGAGAGAGACAGAGAGAGAGAGAGAGAGAGACAGAGAGAGAGAGAGAGAAAGTGTATTGGCCCTTGAACTCATGGCCCAAGTGCTGTCATTGAACTTTTTGCTCAAGGCTAGTGCTCTGCCACTTGAGCTATAGCTCTATGTCTGGCTTTTTGGTGGTTTATTGGAGATGAGAGTCTCATGAACTTTCTTGCCCAAGCTGGCTTCAAACTGTGATCTTCAGATCACAGCCACCTGAGTAGCTAGAGTTCACAGCGTGAGCCACCAGTGCTGGCTTCATCTCTTTTTAACTTGTTTGAAATCTGCGGACAGGGAGCCCCGCTCAGTGAAGGGGAGCCGAAGCCTCCCTGGGGCCTGCGAACCCACGCCTGCCCTTTGCCATGGCCCAGATTCCTTGTCTGGAGGAAGGAAGAATTCCACCTCCGCAGATTTCACAAGGCAGGTGTCAGCTCGGGAGAAGTGTGGTCCTCACGGGTGGGTGTTCCTGCACACTGGTAATCTGCTCCGGCTCTGCTAATCTCCCTGGGAGACAAATCAGGTCTGACCCTGCCTCAGAGCTGCAGCAAGACCGGCCCGGGGCTCAGCAGTGAGGTCACTGGCCAAGCCCCGGGCTAACACCTGGCACAGCCGGCCCTCGCCCTCGGGCCCCAGAACTGTCACCAGAGAGGGTTTGGCCCTGCTCAACCTCAAGGTAGACTCCGAAGTGCAAATCAAACCTATCAGAGAAGCCAAAGTCAGAATAATGACAAATCTATAGAGATGAGGGGAAGTGGGCGGTCCCCATTTGTTAAAGAGGAAGTATCAACAGAAGGTTTGCTCAAAAGGGAAACATTGGACCGGTAACTCAAAATCCAAATAGAACAAGCTTGTGTATCCTAAAGAATCTACCCTGTGGCCGTATTTCTGGACACAGACAGACACATGGAGAGGAAGTCATCAGCCCACGGAGAAACAGGCAAACAAATATATATACCTCTTCAAAGGAGTAGTATTCAGAAGTATACAAGAAAAAAAAATATGATAAGAAGGGTATGGTGGTGCATGCCTGTAATCTCAGCTAGTAGGAAAAGGAGGTAGATGATGCTCTTTATCTGAAAAGCAAACTAAACCAAAACAAGGACTGGGTATACAGTGCAAGTGGAGGAGTACCTGCATAGTAACCGTGCGCCCCAGTACTGCCAAAGAAGGAGAAATGAAGAAAGTCTAGGATGATGCCCAGCGATCACACGGCAATAGGGAAGGATACTGAGGAGGGGTAATAGAAAGACTGTTCTCTTTTTTTCCTCCATTTGGATTTCGGGGCCGGGGACGGAATCCACATGCAAAGCAAGCGCCCTACCACCGAGCTCTACCACCTCCCGTCCTGAGGTTATTATTTTCTTTACAAGTAAGTATTCATGCCTTTTATAGGTGAACTTCTTTAACAAACCAGAAAATACCAAAGCACACGGTGTCCCATTCAAGCGGCACACGGATCTAGGCAGCCAAAGACAACTCCCGCGGGAGGCCTTCTCGGGGCTGAGGCCCACCACGCCATCCCCTGAACACAAGCTTTCTTCTTCTCCAGGAGGCCCTGGGGCCGGGCTCTGGGAGTCTGGGAAGAGGCTGCCCGGGCTGGGCGGGCCCGCTGTCTTCAGCCTTCACGCCACTCTGTCCCCAGCCAATAGCCTTTGGGATTTTCAAGGGCTGGAAAGCGGCTACTTTAAGCCGGAACTTGATAAGTCTCGGAGCAGTGTGGTTTTCCTCTGTGGAAGCGGAGGGCTGTGGTGGGAGCATCCATGCCAAGGGACCGTCTGCCAGCCCAGCAGCCCAAGAATAGACCCCCAAAAGAACCCCAAGCTGAGCTTCAAACAAACTCTACCACCGTCCACGCCCCAAAGCAAGAGCCTCGGGCTGTGCCCAGCACGGGTGATGCGTGGGCTCGCTGAGCGCAGCCATGCACACACAGGGAGACGCTGGCACTGTGCGGACACCCCAATGCCCACAGGGAGGAACACTGCCGCGCTGCTGCCCGAGAGAGAAGCTAGCCTGCCAGCCCCAGGTGCAGCATCACAGACCCGAAAACCCCAAACTACTCAAAAAGAGGCCTCTGCCCTGCCCTGCCCAGCACCCCGTGACCCCAAGGCCTGACAGGGCCCAGGAAGTAGCAGCAAGGTCTAGGCACAAGTACCCTCCACTCACCCCGGGGAGGGCTGCGGGACCGCGGGTGGACACGTCCCCAAGCTGAAGGCCCTCAGTGCAAAGCAGCAGCCGGGAGGAAGGGCAGTGACCCCCTTCCCCAGGGAGGGCAGCCCCCACCCCTTCAGAGCCCCGGGTCCCTCTCAGGGAAGTGACAACGACTCCTGGGCTCATTGGACAGAGGGCGGGCGGCCAGGGCAGAGTCTGCGGGTCTGAAAGGGCAATGGGTGGAAGGTTGGCTGGGAGAGCCAGGGGCCGCGCGGGGACCGGGGGCCGGGCTAGTCTCTGCCAGCCGGCCCGGAGGAAAAGCGGCTTATCTCTGCTGCGTGCCCGCCGGGGTGGGGTGGGGAGCGGGCCCGCGCTCCCGGGGCCTCACGGGCACGGGTCGGATCCGCGGCGGGGCCGAGCACCTGCTCCGGGCAGCGACGGACCCCAGACCCCCGCGCGGGCCCGGGGTCCGCCACCCAGGCCGCTCCCCTCCGGCAAAGCCGCGGGGTCGCGCTCCCCGCCGGCCCGCGCCCGGGTGCGCCCGCCCGCGCCCAGCTCCCCGCCCGGGACCCCGCTCCCCGCCCGCGCCCAGCTCCCCGCCCGGGACCCCGCTCCCCGCCCGGGACCCCGCTCCCCGCCCGGGCCCAGCTCCCCGCCCGGGACCCGGCTCCCCGCCCGCGCCCGGGCCCAGCTCCCCGCCCGGGACCCCGCTCCCCGCCCGGGACCCCGCTCCCCGCCCGCGCCCAGCTCCCCGCCCGGGACCCCGCTCCCCGCCCGGGACCCCGCTCCCCGCCCGGGACCCCGCTCCCCGCCCGCGCCCAGCTCCCCGCCCGGGACCCCGCTCCCCGCCCGGGACCCCGCTCCCCGCCCGCGCCCAGCTCCCCGCCCGGGACCCCGCTCCCCGCCCGCGCCCAGCTCCCCGCCCGGGACCCCGCTCCCCGCCCGGGACCCCGCTCCCCGCCCGTGCCCAGCTCCCCGCCCGGGACCCCGCTCCCCGCCCGCGCCCAGCTCCCCGCCCGGGACCCCCGCTCCCCGCCCGGGACCCCCGCTCCCCGCCCGCGCCCAGCTCCCCGCCCGGGACCCCCGCTCCCCGCCCAGGCCCGGGACCCCGCTCCCCGCCC